>NC_089511.1:19220955-19830122 GCF_036850995.1 Saccopteryx leptura
TATTTTTAGCCAGAGGAACCACATATTCATGCCTGTGGGTCAGAACACTTACCTGGACAGAGAAGTACTGGCAAATTCTTCTCGTTCTCATTATTTTTAAAGAACAATATTATTGTATCTTTTATTTTTATGAAGTAGTTTATATTCTTTATAGTACAGCTTAAAACTATATAGAGAAACTAAAGAAAATTAAAATGGCCTTAATCCCACTATTTAGAGATTGCATTTTGGGAAATACTTTTTTTTTTTACAAGGTTTCATATACTACCTACTTTTAAAATAACTATTTTGCTTTTTTAAAATATATTTTTCCAAAGCAGGAAGGCAGAGAGACAGACTCCCGCATGTGCCCACCCGGGATCCATTCGGCATGCCCACCAGGGTGTGATGCTCTGCCCATCTGGGGTATTGCTCCATTGCACCCGGAGCCATTAGGCTAAGGCCGTGGAGCCGTCCTCAGTGCCTGGGCCAGCTTTGCTCTAATGAAGCCTTGGCTGTGGGAGGGGAAGAGAGAGATAGAGAGGAAGGAGAGTGGGAAGGGTGGAGAAGATGATGGGTGCTTCTCCTGTGTGCCCTGACCGGGAATTGAACTAGGGACTTTTACATGCCAGGCCAATGCTCTACCGCTGAGCCCACATGCCGGGTCAGTGCTCTACCACTGAGCCAACCTGCCAGGGCCTTTTTTTTTTTTTTTTTTTTAGTACAGAAACAATATATACTCACTATAAAATTTAAAAAATAGCCCTGGCCGGTTGGCTCAGCGGTAGAGCGTCGGCCTAGCGTGCGGAGGACCCGGGTTCGATTCCCGGCCAGGGCACACAGGAGAAGCGCCCATTTGCTTCTCCACCCCTCCGCCGCACTTTCCTCTCTGTCTCTCTCTTCCCCTCCCGCAGCCAGGGCTCCATTGGAGCAAAGATGGCCCGGGCGCTGGGGATGGCTCTGTGGCCTCTGCCCCAGGCGCTAGAGTGGCTCTGGTCGCAATATGGCGACGCCCAGGATGGGCAGAGCATCGCCCCCTGGTGGGCAGAGCGTCGCCCCTGGTGGGCGTGCCGGGTGGATCCCGGTCGGGCGCATGCGGGAGTCTGTCTGACTGTCTCTCCCCGTTTCCAGCTTCAGAAAAATGAAAAAAAAAAAAAAAAAAAAAAAAAAAAAAAAAAAATTTAAAAAATAAAGCCAAAGAGAAAGATTCCTATTTGCTCCTTACTATTCTTTTCTCTTTTTATAGATAACTCACTTTAGTTTTTAATTTGTTTTTTCACTGTTTTTTTTAAACAAAAGCAAATAATTTATTCCATATCCCCTTCCATTCTCACACAAAAGGTAGCATACTATATACATTGTTCTATCCTTTACTTTTAAATTTTAATGTCTTAAGATCACTGCACAGTGTTACACTAAAAATTTTCCTTTTCCTTTTTGCAAGTAATCCATTATGTGGATATACATTGTTTATCTAATCAGCTTTCTATTAATGAACATTTAGTTTCAAGTTTTTTGTTAATATAAGAACCACTATAATGAATTTCTTGTGTATATGTCATTTTTGCCTGTATATCATAGATTCCTAAAAGTGGAACTACTGGGCCAAACGTTAAATACCTATGTAATTTTGCTAGATATTGCCAAATTTCTCTCCTTGGGAAGGTACCATGTAATTCTTACCAACAATGTATGATAGCGTGTATTTCCCCCAAACCTTGCTACATCCATCATGTGTTATAAAACTTGGATTTTAGCCTGTTGGTAGATGGGAAATGCCATTTTAATATAGGCTTAATTTACCTTTCTTTTAGGAGCAAAGCTGATCATATTTTTTTTCTTTTCTTTTTTTGTGTGACAGAGACAGAGAGAGACAGAGAGAGGGACAGATAGGGACAGACAGACAGAAAGGGAAAGAGATGAGAAGCATCAATTCTTCATTGTGGCTCCTTAGTTCATTGATTGCTTTCTCATATGTGCCTTGACCGGGGGGCTACAACAGAGTGAGTAACCCCTTGCTCAAGCCAGCAACCTTGGGTTCAATGCTGGTGAGCCTTGCTCAAACCAGATGAACCCGTGTTCAAGCTGGCGACCTTAGGGTTTCAAACCTGGGTCTTCTGTGTCCCAGTCTGACACTCTATCCACTGTGCCACCGCCTGGTCAGGCTGATCATATTTCTGTGTTTAAAAGTCATTTGTATTTTTTCCGTAAACTTCATATCTAAAATGAACTCTGTTCACTTTAAAATATATTTAATGAACATGTCATTAAATCATGTTCAATATAATTTAATGGCTGCACCTAGAACAGTTTGACTAAATCAATGTTTGGAGGTAAATGTTCAGCTTCCTAAATTTCTGTTCTGGCTGCAATTGAAGCCCAGGGTGATAATTAACACATGGCCTCTGCCTTCAGATCACAAGTGGAATAGAAATAAACTAGGTGAAATATAACGTGTTAGGGATACTGTTCTAACTGCATCCAAAGTGTTGTGGGAAGGGAGGAAATGTGGTCTTGAATTCTGCCTAGGCTGGGGTGCACAGTTAGGGGAGGCTTTCTGGAGGCAATGATGTTGAGCCAGGCCTCAGAGGATGAACTGGAGTGGGCAAGGCATTCCTGCAACAGGAAGTACAATTCATTTCCATGTGTATTATCTCTCTCTCTCTCTCTCTTCTTTTAAAGGATCAGGCTCAAGTTCACTACAGATTACCAAACATGACGTCTTGTTGGCTACTTTAAAATCTAACCTGTCTGCTTTGGAGGACAGATTTCTTCAGGATCCTCACTGGAAGAAATTGAAACTCCTCAGAGATGAAATTGCTAATAAGGCAGAATGGCCCCAAAACTCTGTGGATGTCACCTGGAATTTTACCTCTCAAACCTTACTATTGCTCTTGTGCTTGAAGGAAACCATGGTCCACCTTGCAGCCGATTTCACTCCAGGTAAACCCAACCCCAAAACTCCGGAAGCTGCTCCTGCCCTGAGCCCAGATACACTTAGTATCTCACAGCAGAAGACTGTCCAGTCAGTTTTGCAGTTTGTGGTCACCTTGGGTGTCTGCCCCTATCTCATGCCTGGTGTCGGAGTCCCTTTGAGATGCAGGACCGAGTTTGGGGCTGTTGTTCAAGACGTGGTGTGTCTCGATGCTGCCCCCGATGCGACCCAGAGACTGTATACCAGCTGCAGGGTCCTCCTAAATGTTGCCCAGCACGCATCTCTGGGGAGCTTGATTTTCTGCCGCCATTTTGGGGATATTGCAGCAGGTCTGTGCCAACTGGGATTCTGCCCACCCAAGAGAAAACCACTGAAACCTGAGGAAGAGGTAAATATATGTTGAGAGAGAGTGTGTGGGTATGTCTGTGTAAGTCTGTATGACTGTGTGTATATATTTGTGTGTGGTTATAAAAGATAATTCTTATTTCTTTGGAAAGGGACTGATGGAAAGATCTAGGATTCCTATTCAGTGTCAAAGCATATCCAGTAGATCAGTGAATCCTTTTAGGGTGTTGGAGCTTTCATCTATTAGATGCTAGTCCTTTGCATGCCTGGGGAGTCCATTTCACCTGTCCCTTCTTGTCATTTTATGGAACAGCTATTGCAGGGTCTTTCTTTGAGCTTCTGTTTTCTTTTTTATAAAATTGTATAACAATACCTTCCTTGGAAGGTGGTTGTGAGGATTAAAGTTAATGTGTATAAAGTATCTAGCCCAATCCCCAATAGTGCTCATCAAAAAGTAATTACTACTACTATTAGTATTAAACTATTCATAGCTCCTTCATTAAGTTCTTGGGAGGACTAAACGAGATAAAGTAGATAAAGCACCTGGTTCACTGCTTAATTCAGTCAATGTTTGTTGTCATTATTAGTTGTTAGGAGTATGTGCCTGTGTTTTGCTGACACTCAGTAGGTAAGGATTTGAGTATCTGGACTATGAAAGTGCTGTGGAAATTACAGAAGTGTAAGACATAGTCCTTTTCTCAAATAGCTCCCACATTAATTGGGAAGACAAGACTCACAAGTATAACATTACAGGGACCACTACTTCAGCATAGGTCCTCTCCCCATGAGAGGACCACCAGCATCAGCGTAGGAACCTGGCCAGAAGAAGCTATTGTATATAAATGTAATGAGAGTCAGTGCAGCTCAAATGCCTGCACTGGTAATTTCTTAGCTGCTGCAGCCAGATCTCATAATACCCACCCACTTCATTTCTGTCACCTTTCCATGTCACCTTCCAACTGGTTTCTGTTCTGTTTGTTTCCTTTTCTATTCTCTCAACTGCCTGTGCTCACTAACATTTACCTAAAAACCACTATCATTTGAGCAATGCAGGAATTTATGAGCTCCCCAGTACCTTTATGTTAGGTGGAGCAGAGTGCTGTGCTCTTTACAACAGGGTATGAATCTTGACAATTCTGTCAATTCCAGTTGCCTGTACTTCCCTAAGTTAGGGGCATCTGATTGACAAATTTTATTGCTGTTGCTGGGGCTAAGCAGTGCTTCAGGGGTCTCCAGGGGGAGAGAGACAAGAAAGGGAAGTACACAGAAAAGTCCAAATAGGAAGGCATGCCCTGGCCCGATAGCTCGGTTGGTTAGAGCGTCATCCCAAAGTGTATAGGTTGCAGGTTCAAATCAGGATTTGAACATACAGGAGCATATACAGGAAATCAGGGCATATACAGGAGCAGATCAATGTTTCTCTCTCTCCCTCCCTCCCTTCCTCCCTTCCTCCTTCCCTCCCTCCCTCCCTCCTTCCTTCTCTTCCCTCCTTCCTGCTTCCTCCCTCCTTCCTTCTCCCTCCCTCTTTCCTTCTCCTCCCTCCTTCCTTCTCCTTCTCTCCTTCCTCCTCCTTCCCTCCTTCCTCCTCCCTCCCTCCTTCCTCTTCCCTCCCTCCTTCCTCCTCCCTCCCTCCTTCCTCCTCCCTCCCTCCTTCCTCCTCCCTCCCTCCTTCCTCTTCCCTCCCTCCTTCCTTCTCCCTTCCTCCTTCCTTCTCCCTTCCTCTTTCTTCCTCCCTCCTTCCTTCCCTTTTTCTCCCTCCCTCCCTCCTTCCTTCTCCTTCCCTCCCTCCTCCCTCCCTCTTGCTCCCTCTCCCTTCCCTTCCTCTCTCACTAAAATCAATAAATAAAAATTAAAAATTAAAAAAAAAGGAAGGCAGGAAAAGAAGTAGACAGAAGCAGAGATGTGCTGGGTGTCATCATGAAGCTAGACAAGCCCCGGCTCTAGCTGTTGCCCTAAGCCACTCCTGTACCCAGTTCGCTAAATGATAATGGCAGCACCCTGAGAGCTTGACTCAGTTACCAAAGGGGGACTGTGCTGTTGAGGCCCAAGGGGGCCCAATAAATAGCACCTGTTTTTGCTGCCCAAGTTCTGAATGAACCAAAGGACATTTAACAGAGTACAAGAGCTGAAAAGTAAAAGAAAAACACCTTTATTACCCATAAATTCAAAGCTGGAGGCTATGGCTTCTAGACAAATGGGCTTCCCAACAGTGAATTTCAGAATTAGACACGCTTACTACTCCCCAGTTTTAAGGAGCTAGAAAACTGCAGCGCCTCTGCCCCATGGCAGGGGATATACCTGTAAAACCGACAGCAAGGAAGAGCAGAACAGAACGTGCACTCGCTCTTAAGCCTGAGCTGTGCATGCCAGAACCAGCCAGTAAGCAAGTGTATTCCCAGCTCACTATTCAGGTAAGTCAATGAGATCTCCTCCCCAGAGGTGAGCGAGGGGATGGAGAGAGGACCGGGAGAATTTCAGTGTTAGAGTTTCCCCTAGGTGGAAGGAAATCAGAAGCCTTTTTCCTTCTCCCCTCACGAGTGTCTTCGTCCAGTATTGTAAAACATTACCTTCTGTTGCCTGCCCGGTTTGTATTCCACTAAAACCAAGTACATGTTTCTTTTAGGTATTAACCCAAGAGGAAAGAGCCCTATCTAGGGAGGCCTTGAGAGACATCTTGGATCAAGTGTATCAACCATTAGCAGTTCGAGAATTACTTATCCTCCAGGGAGGACCACCCCAGGTAGGTACTCAGGCCTGAGGACTCTTGGTGAATCATTAATGATAATGTGCAGTGTGCTGTCTTCTCCTGGGAAGTTTGATAACCTAATTAAATCTTATTTTATCTTTTAGATCATTAAATGGTATTTGTAAAACTAAATTTCACTGATCCTTAGGATAACTTTAAAGTATTTTTTGTTTTCTGACAGAGACAGAGAGAGAGTCAAAGAGAAGGGCAGATAGGGACAGACAGACAGTAAGGGAGAGAGATGAGAAGCATCAGTTCTTCATTGTGACACCTTAGTTGTTCATTGATTGCTTTCTAATATATGCCTTGACCCTAGGAGCTTCTGCAGAGCAAGTGACCCCTTGCTTAAGCCAGCATCCTTGGTCTTCAAGTGAGTGACCTTTGGGCTGGAGCCAGCAACCATGGGGTCATGTCTATGATCCCACACTCAAGCCAGCGACCCTGAACTCAAGCCGGATGAGCCCGTGCTCAAGATGGTGACTTCGGGGTTTCGAACCTGGGTGCTCCGTGTCCCAGTCTGATGCTCTATCCACTGCACCACCGCCTGGTCAGGCTAAAGGATTTTTTTTTTTACAGAGACAGAGAGAGAGTCAGAGAGAGGAACAGATAGGGACAGACAGACAGGAACGGTGAGAGATGAGAAGCATCAATCATCAGTTTTTCGTTGCGACACCTTAGTTGTTCATTGATTGCTTTCTCATATGTGCCTTGACTGTGGGCCTTCAGCAGACCGAGAAACCCCTTGCTCGAGCCAGCGACCTTGGGCTTAAACTGGTGAGCTTTGCTCAAACCAGATGAGCCCACGCTCAAGCTGGCGACCTTGGGGTCTCAAACCTGGGTCCTCTGCATCCCAGTCCGACGCTCTATCCACTGCGCCACTGCCTGGTCAGGCAGGATTTCTTTTAAATGGAATAATGGACACTGTTCCCAAGAATATGGCAGTTTTATTTAAAATATATTTTATTCATTCTGAAACTAGATATTTTTAAGCTAAAATTTGGTTGTTTGACAATACGTTCTTTGGGAAGAAAATATTTGGACATTTTATTCTTTGAATGGAGTATTTGAAGTCAAGAAATTAAAATTAGAGCTATTATTGGGACTGTTTTTAGCTCCTTTGAAAAATCTAATAGTACATATTCCACTGGGCATAAGATAGTTTCTTTTTCTTCCTTAAAAATAATTATTTATCTGAAATGGCTGAATCTGATGATGTAGATGGGAATTATCTAGTATTTGCTTTTAGGACCTAAATTTTTGTTATGATCTAGGTGAGTAAAGTGTGAGGGGCCATAGGAATTGTCTGTCAGTCAGGAATAAGGACCAGTTAAAGCTGGCAACAAAGGTATCTCCCAGTTGAAATCATCTCATCCCTAGAACATTACTATAGTGCCCCCTGCCCAGTTGGGCTTCTCTGTCCTCACATAGTGCTTTTCTGAATGAGTCCACAGTTTGCCAGATTAAACAAAATACATTATAATGATCACATGGTAAAAAGCAGAGACTCTGGAGTTAGGCATACTGGGATTCAACTCCAGTGTGCAGTTGTATAAATTAGTAAACCTTTCCATCCCTCAATTTCCTTATCCATAAAATGGAGATGACAACAGTACCTTTTTTTATAAATCCCTTTTGAGATTATGTGGGAAGGTTCTTAGCACAGTCCCTGGCAATCGTACCCCTGTCAATAAATGGTAATTATTACTCCTCCTTAACTAAAAGAGAGGACAGGTTAGTTAGGGTTACATGTTTCAACCACTAATTTTTGTGCTTCCATCATTAAGTGCAGTGATTGACAGCAAAATGATTAACATTTTTGCTTAAAATAAGGGACACCAATTTTTTTTTTTTTTTTGTTCTTTGATGGCCCTGCAGAGCTCTCAAAAAGGAGCCCTTGAAGAAATCTAACTCTTTCTTGAAATTGCTGCGCCACAAGGAATCACAGGAGATAAGACCATGTAGGCAAGGACTAGCGTGCCCTCTCACTGTCATGAACTGTCTTCCTGGTGAAGAGTAATGTTCATAGGAATCTTCTTTGGAAGCTAGGTTCAACTGGAAGGACTGCATTCAGAGATTGACCACATTTCTTTTTTTTTTCTTTTTTGAACAGAGGCAGAGAGAGACAGAGAGAGGGACAGATATGGACAGACAGACAGGAAGGGAGAGAGATGAGAAGCATTGATTTTTCATTGCAGCACTTAGTTGTTCATTGATTGTTTTCTCACATGTGCCTTGACCAGGGGGTGGGGGCTGCAGCAGAGCGAATGACCCCTTGCTCAAGCCAGCGACCATGTGATCATGTCTATGATCCCACACTCAAGCTGGTGAGGTTTCAAACCTGGGTCCTCCGCATCCCAGTCCTACGCTCTATCCACTGCACCACTGCCTGGTCAGGCAAGAGATTGAGTTTCCCAAATCTGTATTTTATTCACTGATGTGTTTATCTATTTCTGGGTTTGAAACTTCACTTGCTGTTTCACTTGAAGTTTTACTATATTTTTACTTTCTTACAAGTGATGCTGTGCCTGACAAGGTGGTGGCTCAGTGGATAGAGCTATCAGCCTCGGATGCTGAGGACCCAAATTCAAAACCCTGAGGTCACCGGCTTGAGCGTGGGCTCACTAGCTTGAGCATGGGGTCATACATATGACTCCAAGGTCGCTGGCTTGAGCAAGGGGTTAATGGCTCAAGCTGGAGCCCCCTCCCCTCCCCATCAAGGCACATATGAGAAAGCAATCAATGAACAACTAAGATGCCGCAACAAAGAATTGATGCTTCTCATCCCTTTCCCTTCTTGTCTGTTTGTCTGTCTGTCTGTCTCTCTCTCTCTTTCTCTCGCTAAAAAACAAAGGTGATGCTACCTGACTTGTGGTGGCTCAAGGGATAAGGTGTTGACCTGGAACACTGAGGTTGCCTATTCAAAGCCCTAGGCTTGCCTGGTCAAGGCACTTAATGAGAACAGCATGAGTTGATGCTTCCCACTCTACCCCCTTCCCCATCTCACTTTCTCTCTCTCCCTGTCTCCTTTCTTTCTAAAATCAATAAATGGGGCTGACCTGTGGTGGCGCAGTGGATAAAGCGTCGACCTGGAACGCTGAGGTCGCCAGTTCAAAACCCAGGGTTTACTGGGTCAAGGCACATATGGGAGTTGATGCTTCCTGCTCTTCCCCCCTTTCTCTCTCTCTCTTTCTCCCCCCCCTCTCTTCTCTAAAATGAATAAAAATAAATAAATAAAATAAAATCAATAAAATCTTTAAAAGAAGTTGATAATATTTTTTAAGTGATGCTGCAGAAGATTTTGTAAAGGAGAGTTTTTTGGTTTGTTCTTTTGAAGTCTGTATAGCATACTGTTCATTATCAGTCTGTCTCAGTGTATATATGTTTTAATAATTTCTGCACATCTTATCTATTTCACATGACATTCAGTTCGTGCCTTTCCCTTCCTTTTTCAGTCCTGCACAGATGTGAAGACACAGGTGAGGTGTCGGGCCCCAGCTTGGCTTCGGCGTTTGTGTGGGCAGCTGCTCTCTGAAAGGTTGATGAGACCCAGTGGTGTTCAGGCAGTGGTCCAGGGCATTTTGGAAGGAGCAGGTGGTAAGAAATAAAACATTCCTGTTACTTTGATATTCATTTGCCTTCGAGTCAGAGTGAATTATTGATCTTTAACATTTGCCTTTAAAACCTGACTGAGATTACACTGGATCTTTGTGGAGATTAGGAGGTTAGACTTGGAAGTTAAACCTTAATGAATTTCTTTTCCAAAGAAACTCATTTTCTTGCTTTATTTCTAAAAAAGCCATAATACACAGCTCATACTGTTGAATGATACTGTCAGTTGTTCCAAATGATTTATAATATCAGAGGAAAACATTGCATAAGAAGTTTAAGTAAAACCCTAAAGGCAATGTTAAATTCTCAGTGAGAAAAGGGTTTTGTAGCAGGATGCTAAGAGGACTTCGCTTCCAGACTTAAAACACAGGATCATTATGTTAAAACTGGATATACCTTAGAGATGCACACTTTGAAGTTTTAAATTCATTCCCACAATTATAGTCTATAAGTCCCTATTGATAGAAAAAAGTTAATTATGCTAAGCATAGTAGTAGTTTTTCTTTTATATTTTTTTGTTTTATTTGTTTATTTATTTTTTTAATTAATTTTAATGGGGTGACATATTTATTTAATTTTGAGAAAGAGAGAGGGACAGACAGACAGGAAGGGAGAAAGATGAGAAGCATCAATTCTTTGTTGCAGCACCTTAGTTGTTCATTGATTGCTTTCTCATATGTGCCTTGACCAGGGGGCTCTATCTGAGCCAGTGACCTCTTACTCGAGCCAGCTACACCCAAGCTGGTGATCCTGTGCTCAAGTCAGCAACCTCAGGATTTCCAACCTAGGTCCTCAGTGTCCCAGGCCAACGCTTTATCCACTGTGCCACCACTTGGTCAGGCTTCATATTCCTTTTGGGCTTCTTAGAACCCAAGGCTTATAGTTTTTATGATATTTGAAAATTTCTCAGGTATTATCTTCTAATATTCTTTTCTGTCCTCTCTTCTCTTTTTCTGGAATTTAAATTACACCTAATATGATGCTTAATATTGTCCTACAAGTTACTGATGCCCTGTTTATTTATTTTTTCCTCTTTGTATTTCATTTTACATAATTTTTATTGCTCTCTGTTAAAGTCCACTGATCTTTTCTCCTGTAGTGTCTACCTTTCAGTGTATTTTTTGTTTCAGATTTTCTTTTTCATTCTTTTTTTTTTTTAAGTGAGAGGAGGAGAGACAGACTCCTGCATACACCCTGACCAGGATCTACCTGGCAACACCTCTCTGGGGCCAATGCTTGAATTAACCAAGCTATGTTTAGCACCTGAGGCTAATGTGCTTGACCAGCCAAGCTATCCTCTGTTCTGGGACTAAGGGTCGAACCAGCTGAGCCACTGGCTGGGCTATGGGAGGGGAAGAGGGAGAGAAATGGGAGCAAGAAGGAAAGAGATAGCCACTTCTCTTGTGTGCCCTGACTGAGAATTGAACCCAGGTTGTCCATATGCCAGGCTGACACTTTATCTACTGAGCCAGTGGCCAGTGCCAGATATTTTCTTTTCCATTAGTAGAAGTTCAATTTGGTTCTTTTAAAAAGTGTTTTAATTTCTCTCCCTATTATGATCATTCTTTCCTTTACCTTTTTGAAAATAGGGAATAAATTTATAATAGCTATTTTAATATCTTTGTTTCCTAATCTTGTTATCTCTGGGGTTTTTTCCTTGGGTTTTTTGTTTGTTTGTTTGTTTGTTTGTTTGTTTAGGTGAGAAGAGGGGCGGGGGAGATAATGATAGTGAGGCAGACTCCCGCATGTACTCCGACTAGGATCCACCCAGCAGCCCCATCTGGGGCCAATGCTCGAGTTCCGAGCTCTTTTTAGTGCCTGAGGCTAACATGCTTGGACTGACCAAGCTATCCTCACCACCCAGGGCTGATGCTTGAACCAACCAAGCCACTGACTGCAGGGGGTTAAGAGAGAGAGAAGCAGAAGAGGAAGGGAAAGAGAAGCAGATGGTTACTTCTCTTGTGTACTCTGACTGGGAATCGAACCTGGGATGCCCACATGCTGGGCTGATGCTCTACCCACTAAGTCACTGGGCAGGGCCATCATCTCTGTTTTTATGGGGCTGTTTTCTATTGATTTTTTCTCCTGATTATTGGTCATATATATTTTTTTTAATTGATTGACTTCAGAGAGACAGAGAAAGGAAGGGAAAGGGAAGCATTCATTTGTTGTCCCACTTAGTTGTATATTCATCAGTTGTTTCGTGTATATGCCCTGACCAGGATCAAACCCACAACCTTGGTGTTTCCGACAATGCTCTAACCGACTGAGCTAACCAGCCAGGGCTGGGTCATAATTTTTTGCTTCTTTGTATGTCTGGTAATTTTTTTTAATTGAGATGCTATTCATATACCATAAAATTCACTCTTTTTAAAGAGTACATTTCAGTGGTTTTTAGTATATTCACAAAGTTCTTGGAATCAAATTGATTCTAAGAAAATCAGCTGCATCCCAGAACAAAGCCTAACAAAGGAAAACAACAAAATCTAGCGCCCAACAATGAAAATAATCAGTATCTAATTCCAAACATTTTTATCATTTATCCTCCAAAAAACCCTCATACCCATTAGCAATTATTCCCCGTCACCCCCTCCTCCCATCCCTTATAAGCACTAATCTACTTTCTAACTCAGTGGATTTGCCTGATCTGGATATTTCATCCAAATGTAATTATACAATTTGTGGTCTTTGTGTTTGGCTTCATTCACTTAGCATCATGTGTCTGAGGTTAGCCATGTTGTACATGAATCAGTCCTTCATCCCTTTTTCCTACTGAATTATATGTATATGCCTGGTAATTTTTGAATGGATACTGATTAGTTTTATTGTTGGGTGTTAGATTTTGTTGTTTTCTTTTGTTAGACTTTGTTCTGAGATCCAACTGATTTTCTTAGAATCAGTTTGATCCCCTTGATTCTGGCTTTTTTTTTTTGAGAATTTTTTTTTTCTTTTTTCCTTACAGAGACAGAGAGAGAGTCAGAGAGAGGGATAGACAGGGACGGACAGAAAGGAACGGAGAGAGATGAGAAGCATCAATCATTAGTTTTTCGTTGCGAGACCTTAGTTGTTCATTGATTGCTTTCTCATATGTGCCTTGACCATGGGCCTTCAGCAGACCGAGTGACCCCTTTCTCAAGCCAGTGACCTTGGGGCCAAGGTGACGAGCTTTGCTCAAACCAGATGAGCCCACGCTCAAGCTGGCGACCTCAGGGTCTTGAACCTGGGTCCTCCGCATCCCTGTCTGACGCTCTATCCACTGCGCCACTGCCTGGTCAGGCTTGAGAACTTTTATAAAAGTTTTTTTGAGCCAAACTGAAGACATGTGCCAGGGAGCAAGATCTCAAATGCTCCTTGATCCTGGCTTTTAAGCCTTATTACTGTGGGCCTAGAGCAGCCTTTAATCTGAGGGAATTTGGCCCCACTACTAAGGCAATTAAGCCTTCTGAGATTTTCCTTGATGCCCTGTAGTGGGCGGCCTCTCTGTGCTCACTAGTGGAAACACAAACTATTCTCAGTCCTGTGTGAACTCTGGGGATTTTTTCCCCTATTCCATTCTGGTGGTTCTTGCCCCAACCTTTGGGTTTTTTTCCTCACACACATGATTACATGATTCAGATAAAGAGAAATAGTAATATTAATAGTAATGAACACTGAGAAGCTAGCACAGCAAGCCGGCAAATAATACCAATTCATTCAATGTTATTTCCCTGTGATGTTGATGAGATGCCTTCTTTTATATCAATTAGCCTATAGTAAAATTGGTTTCTTTATACATATGAATCACTTAAAGTCACAGAACCTATTGATGATATTGAGGACTTACTGTATCCAAATCACATGTGTACTATATCAATGATTAAGTGCTATTTTTTTTCTCTGAACTTCTCAGAAACCAACATCAAAAGAAAAGTGCAGAGGGGTAGGTTATCTTATAGAAGAAATAAACAATTTTCAGCAGAGAAGGAACACTTTTTACCCTAAATTTTAAAGACATTGTATGGGAAACTGTTTCTGACATCTCTGTCCATTGCTGACAGCAGGGGCGGCTGGTGGGAGCGATGCTGAGGCCACGGCTGCGCACTGGAAGAAGTGCGACTTGACTGCAAAGATTTTGGCCTCTTGTCCCCAGCAGTCTCTTTCACCAGAGGATTACTACAGGGATATCTGCCCCCAGGTAAATAATCTTGTTTCTTTTGAACATTTGAGGATCAACTGCTTACTTACAGAAAGAGGATTTGTCATGTTCATGTAACATTGAAGTAAAAGCAATATAATATTTATGCAGTATAATATTTATTATTCAGTGAGTGGCCCCTATTTTTTTTTTTTTTTTTTTTTTACAGAGACAGAGAGAGAGAGTTAGAGAGAGGGATAGATAAGGACATACAGACAGGAACGGAGAGATGAGAAGCATCAATCATTAGTTTTTCATTGTACATTACAACACCTTAATTGTCCATTGATCGCTTTCTCATATGTGCCTTGACCATGGGCCTTCAGCAGACCGAGTAACCCTTGCTGGAGCTAGTGACCTGGGTCCAAGCTGGTGAGCTTTTGTTCAAACCAGATGAGCCTGTACTCAAGCTGGTGACCTCGGGATCTCGAACCTGGGTCCTTGGCATCCCAGTCCGACACTCTATCCACTGCACCACCGCCTGGTCGGGCGTGAGTGGCCCTTTTAATATACGAATAAAAACCTGTGGAAGACACTGACCTAATTGTTAGGTTTAAGAATGCCTCATCACTATTAGGTGAGTAACCCAGGTTGCTCTCAGAGCTGGAATATGAAAGTAAGTTTCATCTTGTTCCCTATCTTTTCAGTGTGTTCTTAATTAGTTAAAAAATGAATATTAAATAAAACAAGGTGAATTAACATGGTACACAAGTTAAAAAGCACAAAAGAGTAAACAGAAAAGTAAGTTTCCTTCTCACCTCTGTTCCCTAGTCCTTCAGAAATAGTCATTGTTACCAATTTCTTGTTTATTTTCCAGAGATATTCTGTGTATTATATATATATACAATTATATATATATGTATGTGTATATATAGTCTAATTTTTATCCAAATAATAACATGCTACACACACTGTTTTACCTTTTGCTTTTTTAACTTAACAGTGTACTTTGGAGATTATTTCTTATAGTCATTTCATATTGAGCTGCCTCATTCTTTTTCATGGGCATATAGTATAACACTGCAAAGATCTTATATTGAAATACATTAAATATAAGTCATCTTATAGGACAAGGTTAGCATTTGCAATGATAAGTAAATATTTTCGGAAACTAGTAGCAATAATTTTGGTACTTGACAAAATGATAAAATTAAGTCACGGGTTTCAGGTTTTCTGTCTCTTTCTGGCAGTGTCAGAGGTCACATGCAGTTTTTGGACAGATTCTCCTGCCTGTAAAAGGTGCAAGAGTCACTTTTAAGTCAGGGACAGAAGTATATTTTTCTATCAGTTGCTTATAGACTAGGATAAAACCCACTCAGGCACTGGAGATCTATGTTTGTCTTTGAGAATAAAGTAGATTGTTGTCTGACATAGTTAGAACTCGACAGGGGATCTGATCTTCAGACTCTAAATATATTTATATGCCTTGACTTGACCTAGTAATTTTATTTGGTGGTGCTATTTATAATAGCAAAATTTGGAGAAAAACAGAATGTCTGAATACCTGTATTAGGAAAGAATTTAATACATTTATTTTTCTTATCAACTGAGAGACAGGGAGGCAGAGAGACAGACTCCTGCATGTGCCCCGACCAGGATCTACCCGGCAACCCCCATCTAGAGCTGATGCTTTGCCCATCTGGGGCCACTGCTTTGTTGCTCAGTAACCGAGCTATTTGAGTGCCTGAGGCGAGGCCTTGGAGCCATCCTCAGTGCCCGGGGCCAACTTGCTCATTGAGCCATGGCTGCAGGAGGAAAAGAGAGAAAGTGAGAGAGAGAAGGGGATGGTCGCTTCTCCTGTGTACCCTGACTGGGAATCGAACCCAGGTCTTCCACATGCCAGGCTGACACTCTACCACTGAGCGAACCAGCCAGGGCCAATAAATTCTTACATTCAGCTTGAATATGTATTATATTGCTACATAGTATTTTTGAGGAATTTATAACAATATGAGAAGATTTCAGCAATACACAAAACTGAATATTAAGTGTGGCTTCAATTAAAAAAGAAATGGAATTATACAGAAATATATTGGAAAAAATACACCAAAAATGTTTATAGTGATTTGGGAAGATTTAATTTTATTCTTAAAACTTTATTTTCCAGGTTTTCTACAATGAGCATGTATTTTATAAATTTGATAAAATTATTAAATAAAAACATAGTCTCCTGACCTGTGGTGGCGCAGTGGATAAAGCGTCGACCTGGAAATGCTGAGGTCGCCGATTCGAAACCCTGGGCTTGCCTGGTCAAGGCACATATGGGAGTTGATGCTTCCAGCTCCTCCCCCCTTCTCTCTCTCTCTCTCTCTCTCTCTCTCTCCTCTCTAAAAATGAATTAAAAAAAAAAAAGTTAAAAACATAGTCTCGCCTGACCTGTGGTGGCACAGTGGATAAAACGTCGACCTGGAAACGCTGAGGTCGCTGGTTCGAAACCCTGAGCTTGCCTGGTCAAGGCACATATGGGAGTTGATGCTTCCTGTTCCTCTCTCTCTCTCTCTCTCTCTCTCTCTCCCCCTCCCTCCCTCTCTCTCCTCTCTAAAATGAATAAATAAAATAATAATTCTAGAACATTTAAAAAAAAACAGAAAAAAACTTAGTCTCTTCAGTTCTCACAGCCTTTGATACTGAGTTGTTAAATTAAAAAAACAACGGTTTTGTTGAATCAGGGTTATTGCAGTTGGGTTTATTTTTTGGCTTAGAGAAATCGTTATTTCCTTAGTTAATGTAATGTCCCTTATAAAGCGCCTGGTATATACTATGTATATTTTTCTTTTTTAGATTCTGGATTTATTTCACTTTCAGGATAAATTGACAGTGCGACAATTTCAGAGAGTTGCCACCACTACCTTTATAACTATGTCAAGAGAACGCCCACAGTTGGCAGCAAAGTATTTGCTTCAGCCAATGTTAGCACCTCTTCATCGGATTTTAAATACAGCAGGTAAAGGAGGGAGTTTGGTGGCTGGGAGTCTCTCTAAAGTGGTGGTCCCCAACCCCTGGGCCGCGGACCGGTACTGGTCCGTGGAACATTTGGTACCAGTCTGCAGAGAAAGAATAAATAACTTACATTATTTTCGTTTTATTTATATTTAAGTCTGAACGATGTTTTATTTTTAAAAAATGACCAGATTCCCTCTGTTACATCCAAGACTCACTCTTGACGCTTGTCTCGGTCATGTGATACATTTATCCGTCCCACTCTAAAGGCCGGTCTGTGAAAATATTTTCTGACATTAAACCGGTCCGTGGCCCAAAAAAGGTTGGGGACCACTGCTCTAAAGGACCTTCAGCAACTTTTCAGGTTTAAATGACTTTAGTCTGTGGTATTTCAGTGTCTTCAGTTTTACCTTTCTCCACCCCCTGCCCCACAACTGTATATTTAGAAGACTTCACAACAGTTCCAAGAAGAGTACAGTGAATCACCCCTCTACACTTCCCCTAGATTTACCAACTATTATTTTTGGCCATATTTGCTGTATCTTTCTCTCTGTATGTGTACACTGTTTTCTGAAATATTTGAGTTAGTAGTAGACAGCATCTAATATACAGACTTCATTAAGATTTCTCTAATTGTTGCAAGAATTTCCTTTATACTTGTTTTTAAAAAATTTAGAATCCAGTTAAGAATCATGTATTCATTCACTTATGTCTTTTTAGTTTCCTTTAATATATAATAGTATTTTTTTTTTAACAGGGACAGAGAGAGAGTCAGAGAGAGGGATAGATAGGGACAGACAGACAGGAACGGAGAGAGATGAGAAGCATCAATCATCACTTTCTTGTTGCGACACCTTAGTTGTTCATTGATTGCTTTCTCATATGTGCCTTGACCGTGGGCCTTCAGCAGACCAAGTAACCCCTTGCTCAGCGACCTTAGATCCAAGCTGGTGAGCTTTTTTTGCACAACCCAGATAAGTTTGTGCTCAAGCTGGCAACCTCAGGTCTTCCGCATCCCAGTCCGAAGCTCTATCCACTGTGCCACCTCCTGGTCAGGCTATAATAGTTTTCCATTAAGATTATTTATTGATAGAGAGAGGAAGAGTGAGAGAGAGAAACATCGATTTGTTGCCCCACTTATCCATGCATTCATTGTTGGTTGTTTCTTGCATGTGCCCTGATGGAGGATTGAACCTACAACCTTGCTGTAACAGAATGACATTTCAGCAAACTGAACTACCTGGCTAGGGCCCCAGACTTTTTACTTATTTATTTATTTACTTATATTTATTTTAGAGAGAGGAAGGAAGAGAGAGAGATGGAAACATCAATTTGTTTCTGTATGTGCCCTGACCAGGGATCGAACTGGTAACCTTTGCATATCAAGATGATACGCTAACCCAGGGGTCGGAAACCTATGGCTTGCGAGCCAGATGTGGCTCTTTTGATGGCTGCATCTGGCTCGCAGACAAATCTTTAATAAAAAAATAATAACGTTAAAAATATAAAACATTCTCGTGTATTACAATCCATTCATTTCTTACCACTCATGTTCATGATTGTGGGTGGTTGGAGCCAATCACAGCTGTCCTCTGGGACAACACCAAATTTTTATTGGATAATGCCTAACGTACATGGGTCGTTGTATGGCTCTCACGGAATTACATTTTAAAATATGTGGCATTCATGGCTCTCTCAGCCAAAAAGTTTCCCGACCCCTGCGGCTAACCAATCAAGCTAGCTGGCCAGGGCAGTTGTTTGTTTTTTTTTTTTTTTTTTTTTTTTTAGGGCCCCCAGTTTTTTGTTTGTGTTTCATCATGACATTTTTGAAGAGCCCAGGTTATAGAATATTCCTTAATTTGTATTTTTCTAACTGTTTCCTCATGGTTAGATCCAGGTTAAACATTTCAGCAGGAATACTACATAGGATGATAGTTTCTTTCTCAGTCTCCATCAGTTTAAGGTGCATATGTTATCAGTTTATCTATTATTATCAATGCTATATTTGATTATTTGTTTAAGGTGGTAGCACACAGATTTCTCCATTTTAAAAGTACCTCCCTCCCTGTGTAATTAATAAGTAATATATGCAATGATAGTCTGAGATGTGTGAATACTCTGTTTCCCAATAGTCTTTCATACTATGGTTTAATGAGTCTTACCAGGAAAATGGTGACGTTCTATTTCTTTTGTTATTTTTATTTTGTTAGTTGGTATTCTTCTGTAAAGAAGAGCTTTTCTTTCTTCTTGCCTTACACCCCCCTCCCTACATTTAAAAAATATTTTATTTATTGATTTCAGAGAAAAGAGAGAAAGAGAAAGGATGGGGGGTGAGTGGGAGGATAGGACCAGGAAATCAGCTTCACGAATGTGCTTTGACCAGGCAAGCCCAGGATCTCGAACTGGTAACCTCAGTGTCCAGGTCAATGCTTTATCTACTGCACCACCACAGGTCAGGTATCTCACCCCCCCCCCCTTTTTTTCTTACAGAGACAGAGAGAGAGTCAGAGAGAGGGATAGATAGGGACAGATAGGAACGGAGAGAGATGAGAAGCATCAATCATCAGTCTTTTGTTGTGACACCTTAGTTGTTAATTGATTGCTTTCTCATATGTGCCTTGACGGGGGGGGGGGGGGGGGGGCTACAGCAGACCGAGTAACCCCTTGCTTGAGCCAGCGACCTTGGGTCCAAGCTGGTCAGCTCCACTCAAACCAGACAAGCCCGTGCTCAAGCTGGCGACCTCGGGGTCTTGAGCCTGGGTCCTCCTCATCCTAGTCCGACGCTCTATCCACTGCACCACTGCCTGGTCAGGCCTCACCTCTTTTTAAAAAATAATTATTTCAGTATAAATATAGAGTTATAGATTCTTTTTTTATTTAATTGGCTACCAAACAGTCTTTTTTTTTATTTTTTATTTTTTATTTATTTATTTTTTATTTATTCATTTTAGAGAAGAGAGAGAGAGAGAAAGAAAGGGGGGAGGAGCAGGAAGCATCAACTCCCATATATGCCTTGACCGGGCCGGCCCAGGGTTTTGAACTGGCAACCTCAGCATTCCAGGTCGACGCTTTATCCACTGTGCCACCACAGGTCAGGCAGCTACCAAACATTCTTATCATTCATTTTGGTGCTCAGATTTTCCCATATTTGGCCAGTGGATTTAGTTCTCTTTTAATGTCTTAAAAGACTGACATTTTCACCATTTCCCTTAGTATGTTTTTATGCTTTATTGATTTTTTTTTTTCATTTTTCCAAAGCTGGAAACGGGGAGGCAGTCAGACAGACTCCCGCATGTGCCCGACCGGGATCCACCCGGCATGCCCACCAGGAGGTGATGCTCTGCCCCTCTGGGGCATCACTCTGTTGCATCCAGAGCCATCCTAGCGCCTGAGGCAGAGGCCACAGAGCCGTCCTCAGCGCCCGGGCCATCTTTGCTCCAATGGAGCCTCGGCTGTGGGAGGGGAAGAGAGAGACAGAGAGGAAGGAGAGGGGGAGGGGTGGAGAAGCAGATGGGCGCTTCTCCTGTGTGCCCTGGCCAGGAATCGAACCCGGGACTCCTGCATGCCAGGCCGACGCTCTACCACTGAACCAACTGGCCAGGGATATGAGTATCAACTATAGCATTCTTAATGATTAAAAAACCAAAAACTTTCTAGAGAGTAGCCCCTAAGGTCAAAAATGAAAAAAAGAAGTTTATGTTATGCTTAAAACAAATTTAGATCTATGTAGATTTTGTATAGAAGTCATTTTATTGTATGGATTTTTCTGAGTGTTTGTGGTGGTGTGAGGTGGGGAAGGATGGTGAAGGTTTCATTCTTTTGCACAGTAAGACTTCACCAGATTGAGCCTTGGTGAAGTGAAAGTTATTCAGACATGACACACATGATATTTGAGTAAATACTTAAAATTCTAGGAATCTATTCTAGCATCAGTATATGCTCAAAAAATGAAATACAATTTCTGTTGGCCTGAGTGTGGGTAATTTTTTTTTCTTTTTCTATTTTTCTGAAGTAAGAAGTGGGGAGGCAGAGAGACAGACTCCTGCATGCGTCTGATTGGGATCCACCCAGCATGCCCACTAGGGGGCGATGCTCTGGTCATCTGGGGCGTTGCTCTGGTTGCATCCGGAGCCATTCTAGCACCTGAGGTGGAGGCCATGGAGCCATCCTCAGTGCCGGGGCCAACTTTGCTCCAATGGAGCCTTGGCTGCGGGAGGGGAAGAGAGAGACAGAGAGGAAGGAGAGGGGGAGGGATGGAGAAGCAGATGGGAGCTTCTCCTGTGTGCCCTGGCCAGAAATCGAACCCAGGACTTCCATATGCTGAACTGACGCTCTACCACGGAGCCAGCTGGCCAGGGCCTGAGTGTGGGTAATTTTTGTTTCTCTTCTCTAGAGATTCCAGAGTGTGACATGGTGCCAGGGACCGTTTTGGTGACAGAAGAAGAACTTAGCAGATGCATTGAGGATGTATTTAAGGTAATCTGAATCACTGATGTTTTTAGCTAATATTTGTACTTAGTTTTTTAAAAATAACTTTGCCTTTTTAATTGGTACTTTAAGAATTGGAATGGTTAATCTTAAATTTCAAATCATCAAAATCTTTTCACCTTTTGAAACTGTAAACTGTAAGTGAAAAAAACTGATACATTTTAAACTGTTTCATTATTTATCTGGATGTTAAACAGGCTATATTCTCTAACTGGCACATGCCACTGATAAAGGCATGCTTTTTAAAGAAATTGACAGAGGCATTTACAGTACTGTAGGTTTCCTAAAAGTATATGAACATTTTGAATCTACTCTATAACTTTTTATATTAATCACCATCATAGAGAAGTCTGAGTAAATGAATCCTGCAAGTGATTACCTAAATATATACTGAAGATGAAAATATAGAAAATAAATTGTATTTTATCTATGATTATAGATATATATGAAATACATATATTTTAGGTAAAAATATAATCCACTGTGTTAGGGCCAGATGGACTTGGAGTAAATATTATTTTTTAAAGCTTATTTCAATACATTTATAATAGTATTTTCCTATTAGAAATATTTACAGGAGTAAACGACTTTCAAAACTATGCTCCATGTAAAAAGGCGCATCTACATTGGAAAATAGTTTGACAGTTCCTCACAAAGTTAAACATGGAGTTATATGAGCGAGCAGTTCCACTTCTAGGTATATACCTAAGAAAAATGAAAACATGTTCACACAAAAATCTATCCATAAATTTTCACAGCAATACTATTCATAATTGCCAGAATATGGAAAACCTCCAAATATGTCTATCAACAAATGAATGGATAAACAAAATGCGACTATTTTTTAGCCATAAAAAGGAATGGAGTATGAATACATGCCACAACATAGATGAACATTTAAAAATTGTCATTTGAAATTTTAAAAAGAATCCACACACGAAAGGCCAAACATTGTATGATTCCATTTGTATGAAATGTTCTGGATAGGCAAATTCATAGAGACAGAAAATAGATTGGTGGTTGCCGGGGGTTATGGAGGAAGAGTGGAGTGTAACTGCTAATGAGTATGGAGCTCCTTTCCGAGGTAAGGAAAATGTTCTTGAGTTAGGTGGTTATGGTTATTCAACCATGTGAATACTAAAAGCCACTGGATTGTACATTTCAGAGAGTGAATTTTATGACGTGAATTATATCTTTAAATTTTTTTTATTGATTGATTTGTACGAGAGAGGGAGAGAGAGACAGAGACAAAGATAGGAACAGAAATCTGTTCCTGTATGTGCCCTGATTGGGGATCAAACTGTCAACCTCTGTGCTTCAGGACCATCTTGAAGCATAGGATCTGTGCTATTCAGTCAGGGCTGAATTATATCTTAATAATTTAAAGATTTATATTCCACCTTTCTCATTTCTTTTCTATGGCAATAAGTTAAACATTTTAGAGTAAATTTTCAAATTTAGTTTACTCTGAAATAGTTGAAACATGCAAAAACTATGAAGAGTAAAACCCGTGCACCCATTGCTCAGCTGAAATTCTCTACCTACTCATCCCAGCTCTCATTTCCCCTGCTTCCCACCTGAAGGGAGTCACTATGTTCAGTTTTTTGTAGTATTGTATGTTAAGCTATTTGTAGTATTGTATGGATGATTTTAAATTTATTTAAATGACATTGTAATGTATGTGACTTGAATTCATTGATTTTCACTACTATATGTTATTCCACTATAGGACTATATCTTCGTTTATCCTTCTATTGGTAGATATTTTTGAGTTGTTTCCATGGAGTTTTTGCCAATTAAATACATTGTAGTTTTAATTAGCAATTAGTTCTCTTATTAGTAGTGAGGTTAAGCATCTTTTTGTGTTTTTTCATTCATATTTTCACTTCTGTAAATTGTTCATATATTTTGCCCATTTAAAATATTGTTATTTGCCTTTTATAGAGTGAATTTTTTTTTTTTTTTGGTAAAATAGCTCTATAGAGGTATACTTTACAGACCATAAAATAGTGCTTTAATTATACAGTTCAGTGAGTATTAGTAAATTTACAGTTATGAAACCATCACAGTACAACTTAGGAACATTTCCATCACCCCCAAAGATCCCTTGTGCCTATTTCCAATCACTCCCTGTTCCCACTCAGCCCCAGGCGCTCTGTAATGTGCTCTCCACCTCTCTGGATTTGCCTTTTGTGGATATTTTGCATGAGGGAATCATACAGGATGTGCTCTTTTGTGACTGGCTTCTCTCTCTCAGTATAATGCTTCTGAGGTTCATGTTTGCATATATCCATATTTTGTCCCCTTTTTTGCTAAGTAATATTTTATTGTATGACTATACTACATTTTGTTTATCTATTCATCAGTTGATGTCTATTTGGATGTGGAGTAACTCTTTTTTAAAAACAGCTTTATAGATATAATTCACATATTGTATAGTTCACTCATTTAAATTGTGCAAGTCAAAGGTTTTTTAGTATGTTCACAGATTTGTGCAGCCATCATCACAATCTATTTTAGGACATTTCATTATCCTCTCCCCCAGAAAAAACAGCACACCACTCCTAAATCTGTTCACCACTATTCCTCGCAGCCCTGTGCAGCCATTACCTAACAACTTCTGTCTACGGATTTGCCTGTTAGTTCCTTCCCATCTAAGGGATATCACAATGGAAAACTTAAATGGTTGGCTGTGGAATGTCAGAAAGACCTGAAAGTACTAGTAGGGTAGGACTAATCGTGACTAAACGTTTTATATAAACCCCTCATAGTATTCCTCGCAAGTCAATAAATTGCTTTTAGAGGGAAAAGAAAGCAAAACAACTTCTTTTGGTAAGTGAATTAGCCTCTAAAAACAGAGAGATCCAGAAATAGTGAATTCCGTCATTTTTCATACTGTTGTCCCTGAAAAGGAGGGAATCCACTTCTGGTTTGGAAAACAGTTTGGTGAATTTAAAACCTCCTGGAGAGGCAGGCAAAACAGTTTGCCATAGACACTTGATTATGCACAAGGTTTGGAACTACCGTGAAAGCAGGAAGGGGTGCAGAAGGGTAATTATTCTCTCTACAAGGCTTTGGCAGTCAGCTGCAGTGGGAAAACAGAGGAAGTGTGTATGTTGGAGGGAAATGGTAAACATTGTGTAAAATTTAGCTACAAAGGATGTGTTGTCTTTATTAACTTTCTGCTAATACAAAATTATAGAGTACAGCTCAATGGCAGGAAATAAGGAAAACATCTGGGATGGTTGAATTGATTCAGCAACTCCCTGGGTAAACGAGAGGGTGTTTAATTGTAGAGAGGCATTGGGAGTATTTCCAGCTCTGGTTGTCTCTCTCCTTTTCCTCTTAATAGATTTGTTGAGATATAATTCACATATGACACAATCACACATTAAAAGTGTTCAATTCAGGGTGTTTAGTATAGTCACAGGATTGTATACCATCACCACTGTCTAATTTTATAATATTTTTGTTCCCCCTAAAAGATCACCATAGCCATTAGCTGTCACACTCCATTTTTCCCACTTTGCCCCCAGCCCTAGGTAACCAGTAGTCTATTTTCCATCTCTACAGATTTGCCTGTTCTGGACTTCGCATAGAAAGGGGACCGTATACTAAGTTGTCTTTTGTAGTCGACTCTTCACTTAACATGTTTTTAAGATTCATCCATATTGTAGCATGAAGCAGGACTTTATTCCTTTTATTTCTGTTTATTCATTTATTTATTTATTTTTAGATTAAAAAAAAATTATTCATTTTAGAGAGAGAGAAGGGTGAGGAGCGGGAAGCATCAACTCTCATATGTGCCTTGACCAGGCAAGCCTGGGGTTTTGAACTGGCAACTTCAGCATTCTAGGTTGATACTTTATCCACTGCAACACCACAGGTCAGGCAGGACTTTATTCCTTTTATGTTGAATAGTATTTCAGTGTACGAATATACCACATTTTGTTTATTTATTTATCAGTTGATGGACATTTGTGTTGTTTCTATATTTTGGTGTTTGTGAACGATGCTGCTATGGACATTCATGTACAAATTTTTGTGTGTATGTATGTTTTCCTTTCTCTTGGGCATATACCTAGGAGTAGAAATGCTAGGTCATGTGTTAACTCTTTTTAACCTTTTGAGGAACCACCAGACAGTTTTCCAAAGTGGCTGCACCATTCTATATCACCAACAATCTACGAGAGTTCTACTTTACTCATATTTTGGCCAACACTTATTATTATTCTTTTTTAAAAAATTATAGTCCTCCTAGTAGGAGTAAAGTAGTATCTCACTGGTTTTATTTACATTTTTCTAATGGCTAATGATATTGAACAGCCTTTTATATACTTATTGGTCGTTTGCGTGCCTTCTTTGGAGAAATGTCTTAAGATCCTTTGCCCACCTTTAAGTTGGGTTGTCTTTTTATTTTTTGTGGGTTAGGGATGGGACACCCTCACCAACAGTTCTGTCCAAAAAAAGTCATCTTCATCGATCTGCTCTCTGTCTCTCCACTCTTTTGATCCTCTCCACCCTCTTTCTATTTTTTTTTTAAATTTATTTTATTTTATTTATTCATTTTTAGAGAGGAGAGAGAGAGGGAGAGAGAGAGAGAGAGAGGGAGAGAGAGGAGAGAGAGACAGAGAGAGAGAAGAGGGAGGAGCTGGAAGCATCAACTCCCATATGTGCCTTGACCAGGCAAGCCCAGGGTTTCAAACCGGGGGCCTCAGCATTTCCAGGTCGACGCTTTATCCACTGCGCCACCACAGGTCAGGCCATACCCTCTTTCTAAATGAGGAGTTTCTATAGTCCCGTCTTCGTCTTACTTTGTCTTACTACAATTTTAAGTCTGTTTTATCTTGGTGCCTCACTTGACATTTCCAAGTTAACATTGTTTCACCTGTGCTATGACAGCTGCCCATCTCACTGCCATCTTAGCCTCTAACTGCAGAGCGCCTTAGGTGCTCAGAGGCAGTTTTTTTTGTTTGTTTGTTTTTTTGTATTTTTCTGAAGCTAGAAACCGGGAGAGACAGTCAGACAGACTCCCGCATGCGCCTGACTGGGATCCACCCGGCACGCCCACCAGGGGGCGACGCTCTGCCCACCAGGGGGCGATGCTCTGCCCCTCAGGGGCGTCGCTCTGTTGAGACCAGAGCCACTCTAGCGCCTGGGGCAGAGGCCAAGGAGCCATCCCCAGCGCCTGGGCCATCTTTGCTCCAGTGGAGCCTCGGCTGCGGGAGGGGAAGAGAGAGACAGAGAGGAAGGAGAGGGGGAGGGGTGGAGAAGCAAATGGGCGCTTCTCCTATGTGCCCTGGCCGGGAATCGAACCCAGGACTTCCACACGCCAGGCCGACGCTCTACCACTGAGCCAATCGGCCAGGGCCTCAGAGGCAGTTTTATCTTTATACATGGTTCTGATTAGACAGGTTATGTGATTTTTATGACTGCAGCAGAATTAAAAGGAACAAGTTAAACTAAGGCACACTGATAAGAGAATGCCAGGAGAAAGGAGCAAGAAAGGAATCAGAAAAAGTACCCCCAAAGGGCATAGTAATTTGAAAAGCAAAGTATGTGGGGCGCTGGTATGTTCCATATACATACTTTGTTTTTGAAGGCAGGGATCGCACATCGTTTGTTTTGTAAATGTTTCCTTCTGAAACAGTTAACATATAAATACATTTTGGTATTTTAAGGACTAATCCCTCAGCTCTCTGAATGAAAACTTTATGGCAGGAACAATGACAAGGGAAGGCCTTTCTACTCTTGCATCCTGCACACAGCGAGTGGAGCAGTAGGGCTGTGGTGGGCCAAGTGGCAAGTTCTCACTAATACAGTGTGCATGTAGGTGCTAGTCTAGTTGAATTGAAAACTTAGCATAGTTACTTGTACTTCAACTGCATAAATATGTAATTCTCATCATTTCTGTGGTTGTACCTTACCTCTGGTAAAATTAAGCCAAAAAGGGGATATGCACCTCAACTAACTTTTAGTCCATTGGCTTCCTGTTTTGTTTTCTGTGACTCTGAATGTCTGGGCCCCAGTCCCTAGAATGCTGAGTTCTTATGTCCTGCCTGGTATGAGAGGGATATATGGTTTTTCTTTGCCTAGAGAGGTGAAGAGAGGCCTAGATTGCATAGGGATTGGTGCTGGGTAGGGCAGGATAAGGGAATTCCAATTCTTTCTGATTTGTACATTCTATTGCTCTTAAGAGAACTGGCCAGAATCTGATAGTGCACCTGGGGTAGCAGGAGTGGGATGGTGTGGGAGGTGTTTTCTTTTAGTATTCCTTCTAGTAATTGCTGAAACCCCCTAGAGGTAGAAGAAATTTTAGGGCAAGAAAGGCTAGAAGGTACCTAATTAGTTTATTTTCTTCATTCTCATTTCCATTTTATCTGTCTGTTTCCAGATTTAAGAAATCTTGGCTTTAATTATGTGGTGTTTTTTTTCCCCTTTAGATGAAGTATTTAACACATGAGTTGTAGGGAAGAATAAGGCAACATTTGGTATGTTCTTTGCATGCTTTAGTATCTAATCTTAATGAATTTCTAATTAAGGTTTCCTTGTCAGATTGGCCAGTTGACTCCTCTTTCTGAATTTTAAATTATTTTTTGTAAAGTAAATGAGAATAACAGACTCATAGAGCTGGAAGAAACTTCAGAAATAATTGATATAACCCCTCACTTTTTTAAAAAATAGACTATTTTAGAACAGTTCAGGCTCACTGAAAATTGAGCAGAAAGTACAGAGAGTTCTCATATATCCTTTGTCCCCACCACATGCACAGCCACTCCCACTGTCACTGTCCACATCAGAATGGGCCATCTGTTACAATCAATGAATCTACATTGACATGTCATTGTCACTCAAAGTCCATGGTTTACATTAAGGTTTGCTCTTGATATGGTACATTCTTTGGGTTTTGACAAATCAATCCTTCACTTTACAGTAAAGGAAACAAAATTCATAAGATTGTGAAGTGACTTGTCCCAAATCATACTGGTTTAGGGACCAATATTTCCTTCTCACTGTGTTTCTCTCCTTCTGTGTTGAGAAAAGATAATATTTGCACATGGTATAAGTTTAAGAAGTGCAAAAGGCTTTAAAGTTAGTCTCCCTCCCATCTATGGCTATCCCCTAAATGCAATCATTCTTTCTGGATGTTTCTGTCTCGAATTGAACTGTGGCCTTGAATAACATGCAAAGGACTGCAAGAAGTGTCACCTTCAAAGCTATGGGTTTTGCAAGTGTTAAATTTTATAATGCTGCAGTTCAGATCCTGTGGTACAGTGTAGTGACAAGCACCTGGCCCTTTGAGTCAGGGAGTCCTACTTTGGACTCGGGCTCTGGGATTGACTATCCATGTGACTTTAGATGACGTATTTCACACATGAGTTGTAGGGAAGAATAAGGCAACATTTGGTAGGTTCATTGCATGCTTTAATAGGTGCTCAAAAAACTGTCAGTTCCTTTTTTGGTTCAGAGAAACTCTTTCTTTAAAAGATAATTTTATGCAATATGTTCTGAAAGCACGCACAGTACAAAATACTTTATTAAGTAACTTGTCCTGTTCTTTTGCCTCTTACAAGTCTTACTTAAAATCAGTAACTGCGTTAGAAATTCTGGAACATTATTATCAAAAGGATCACTGTGATATTTTAGAAGGCAGCATTTGACTAGTTTAATCTCTAACAGGAGTAAAATCAAGTTTCAGCCTGTACTGGATTTCAGGTTGAGGATTAAGTCAGCTTGATCCTGAATAGACTCATCATGTTTTTATTTCTACACATGTTCATCCCTGTGACAGAGACACTAAGAAGACAGTTCCATTCATCAGTGAGACTAAAATATTTAGAAATAAATTTAACATTTGCACAAGGCTGTATATTTTACAAAATGTTTTACCATGAATTATCTTAATTAGTCCTTATGCCAAAAGCTTAGTTGCCTACATTATAAATGAGGAAACTGAGATCTATGAAGGTTTAAATGTCTTATCCATGTTCACTCACTTAAGATGTGATTTTGAGCAGTCACATAGGTGGCAGAAACAAAATTCACATCCCAGTTTCCTGACCCCTGACTTCCCAGTGCATTTTCAATTACTCAATGGTAGTCTCTAAGGGACATGCTTAACAATGTAATGGAAATCTATGAACTAAGTGATGGAGCATGTGAGGACTGTTTTCTCTTTCTTTCACTTTGAAACAGAAACACATGTTTATCAAGGGCAAAAGGGACCAAATATATGGTGACAGAGATGATTTGACTTTTGGTGGTGGGCACACATGTAATGTACAGATCATGTATCATAGAAATGTACACTTGAAACCTATCTGATCTTATTAATTAATGTCACCTCTATAAGTTTTAAAAAATATTTTATTTATTGATTTTTTAAAATTATTTTTATTTATTGATTTTTATTACAGAGAGAGGAGAGGGGGAGTGAGAAGTATCAACTCATAGCTGTTTCACTGTAGCTGTTCATTGCTTGTTTGCCATATGTGCTTTGACTCTGGAAGCCCAGGGATTTGATCCGGTGACCTCAGTGCTCCAGGTCGATGCTCTATCCACTGTGCCACCATGGGCCACACTCACCCCAAGAAATTTAATTTTAAAAAATGCATGTTAATCCTTATATTTTGCCCATTTTGACTCTTGTGAGTTTTTTCTTTTCTTTTTTATTAAAATTTCCAGTCAATTCTTCCAGAGAAATTCAGCCCTCCAGACATTGAAGATAGGTGCTGAACAAGCCAATACAGTAAAGTCAAGCCTTCTTTTGTTCAATCTCCTTTCCCTTTTATGGCTGAAGTTCTGTTCAGTTCATTTGCATTGATTGAGTTGCTTCTAGCTACAGATTTTTTTTTTTTTAATGAAAATGCAGAAGTCATTGTAACTTCCTCACAAAAATAGAGCTTTTGAGAAAATAAACATCAGTCAGTCTACTATGCTTATTCAATGTTTGATTCAGTTAACTGGTCACAAAAATATTTACCAAGTACCTTTTGACTCCCAGATATGTTGTGAGGTTTACAAATATAAAAATGATTGAGAGGCCTGACCTGTGGTGGTGCAGTGGATAAAGCGTCAACCTGGAAACGCTGAGGTTGCCGGTTCAAAACCCTGGACTTGCCTGGTCAAGGCACATATGGGAGTTGATGCTTCTTGCTCCTCCCCCTTCTCTCTCTCTCTCTCTCTCTTTCTCTCTCTCTCTCTCTCTCTTTCTCTCTCTCTTTCTCTCTCTCTCTCTCTCCCCTCTCTATAATGAATAAATAAAATCTTAAAAAAATGATTGAGAGCCAGCCGCTACCTTCAGGGAGCTCTCAGTTAAGCAAACAATGAGTTTCAGTGATGTGGGATCTATAATTCAGTACCCAGAAACATGCATGCCTCTCACTTGTTAGAGCAGAAGTCCTCAGCTTAGATGAAGAGTTGTAAGGCTTTTTAACCACAGACACCTTCTCTCATGGCTGGATCTGTGATAGAAAGCCAGGATGCATTCAGGTAGGAATATGGAAATCCCCAGAATAGGATGAGGAAATTCCCAGGCTGCCAGTAGGGTCACTGGTACCCATTTGTTTCCTCTTCTAATCTGTTCTGAGCCCTTACAGTGTTTATAGAGCCATACTGTTTTCTTATTTTGCCCCTCTGTCCTGTCCTACACACTTAGAGCCACAGGTAGATAATGGAAGTTCAACTGCAAATTACCATTTCACTTACTCGCAGAGGGGCTTTTTTATACCACAGAATTGAAAAGGTACCTTGAGAGTCTGTCTCTCCCTTCCCTGCTTCAGCTTTCCTTCTCTTGTTTTTTTTTTTTTGTTTGTTTGTTTGTTTTGTTTTTGTTTTTAGCAAGAGAGAGAGGAAGGGAGAGAGAGAGAGAGACAGGAAGGGACAGAGATAAAAAGCATCAACTTGTAGTTGTGTCACTAGTTGGTTCATTGATTGCTTCTCATATGAGCCTTGGCTGGGGGGCTCAAGCTGAGCCAGTGACCCCTTGCTCAAGCGAGCAAGCATGGGCTTCAAGCTGGTGACCTTTGGGCTCAAGCCAGTGACCACTGGATCATGTCTATGATCCCACACTCAACCTGGTGACCCCACGCTCAAGTTGGTGAACCTGCACTCAAGCCGGTGACCTTGGGCTTTCAAACCTGGGACGTCAGTGTCCCAGGTTGACTCTCTGTTTACTGCACTACCACCAGTCAGGCTCCCTTTGTATTTTGTTTGGTGATCCCTGGTGTACAGATACTTCACAGAACCAAACGACCTTTCAACTATAAATAGGTACATCTTTAAAGTACCAAGTCCAGAACTGATAGAACAGAAAGTGTGTGAGGAAACGGTAGAAATTTTGGTCAAGTTGAAGATTCAGTGTTTTAAAATCCTTTGAGTGGCAGAAGATGGCTCATGTTTTTCAAGTAGTTTTATCTCTTAATGGCTGAATACCAGAAAAATATAGAGGAAAATGAGCAAAACTTGCAATCAAGTCAGAGAATGCTAGGTTAGACTTAAAAGAGTCCTTAAAACTTGACTAATCCAACCCCTTTATTTTCCACATAAGGAAAATGAGACAATTTATTTGTGTTAAGTCTTATACTTGTCAGAGGAAGTATTTACAAACAGCCCTATGTCAAACATACCCAATAATTATACTGTTGAAAAAAATAAACTTTTTCAACAGTATAATTATTGACACATTTTTACCACAGAGGGAAATAATATAGGAAGTATTGAATTATGTTTCAGATCTTGAATTCCCATCCCGTTTTGCCTCCAGGTGAGCAGGGAGGACCCCCAACTACAAAGAGACTACACATCAGCACAGTCCACGGAGTTCCACAATACCTGGACGTGAGGGCACAGGGACAGTGCGATAGAGCCCTCCCTCAGTGGGGCAGGAAGTAGCTTACCCATTGTGTCTTTGCTACTTCAGTTGGTACTGCTACCAGCCTGGTATGGAGGAGACGTGCCCAGTCGTTTCCTTCATATGTAGTATGACTTCACTGGAAGGACTGTTTTTATTTTCCAGAGCATTTGGTCGTTGTCAGTGATGTCACCAAGAGATCATAGTTCAGCATTGGCTGAATCAGTCTGTCCAGGAGCCTGCTCTGTTCCGTTATGGGTCACTAAACTCCAGACATACATAAGTCAATAATCTGGGGAGTCTATTTAATAAAGGGGAAAGTGACCAGAGCCTATTTTGGAAGTGTAAGTAGAGAGAGGGTAACGTTGGGTGTCAGGTACAGACCAGCTGTTAACCTGCCTGTGAGTTCAGTGTAGGGTAAGAGATTAGAAAGAAGGGGCTGTTGTTGGGAAGGACTGGCTGCTGCATGGCCCTGGAGATCCACCATAAGACTTGGTAGAAGGGGCTACAGGAGACTCTCCGGGAAGAGGCTGTAGTGTAGAAGCTGCTGTCCATGGTGCCACTCAGGAACTCCAGCTAGCTTTTGCAGAGATCGTGGGAATAGGGTTATTAATAGCCAGACAAGCTGGGATCTGTTGAGTCCAGGGGGTGGGGGGTGGGGATTGGAACAGCAGGGATGAAGTTGGTGTGGGTTAGGGACTGAAGCAATGAAAATATTATTATGAACAAGGGGAGGTGAATATTGCGAGGTCATGAGGTACAGTACTGCATTCTTTTTTTTTTTCTTTCTTTTTTTTTTTACAGAGACAGAGAGAGAGTCAGAGAGAGGGATAGACAGGGACAGAAAGACAGGAACGGAGAGATGAGAAGCATCAATCATTAGTTTTTCATTGCGCATTGCGACACCTTAGTTGTTCATTGATTGCTTTCTCATATGTGCCTTGACCGTGGGACTTCAGCAGACCGAGTAACCCCTTGCTCTAGCCAGAGACCTTGAGTCCAAGCTGGTGAGCTTTTGCTCAAACCAGATGAGCCCGCACTCAAGCTGGTGACCTTGGGGTCTCGAACCTGGGTCCTCCACATCCCAGTCCGACGCCCTATCCACTGCACCACTGCCTGGTCAGGCTGCATTCTTTTTTAAACTATGGTAAAATACACACAACATAAAATCTACCATTTTAACCGCTTTAATTCAGTGGAATTAAATCTATTCACAATATTGTGCAACCATCACTACTGTCTAGTTTCAGAACTTTTTCATCACCCAATGGAAATCCTGCACCCATTAAGCAATTCACCCCATTTCTCCCTCCCCTAGCCCCTGACAACTGCCAGTCTGCTTTCTGTCTCTGGATTGTGAAGTGATTTTGCATCAGACAGATGTGCATTCATCCTGGCCCTGCTGTTTACTAACAGTGTACATTTGCTCAGCTAACTTCGCTTCTCTGAGCCTCAGTTTTCCATCACTTTAGAATAGGAATTAAAGTCCTTAACCTGCAGAACTCTTGTGGGGATTGATTGTATGTTAAATGTTTAGCTGAATAACCTGGTTCATTCTTGAGTAGACATACAATAAGTGGTAGTTATTGTTTGTTTCATAAAAGCAATGACAGTAGGTTTCCTTTAAATTGTACCTGACTGTGTTTAAAATGCTTATTTACCAAAAATCCAGGTAACACAACCTAATCATCTCCAATAATTGCTGAAGTAGGAAGTTTCACTTTTGCCTTCCGGGCTAGTTGAAGAGGTGAAAAATAACTATATATTGTATTCAAAGGCTGATTATAGGTTACAAGCTTTAAAATGCTATTGGAATTTAGAGGAGAAAAGTCACTAGTGGTGGTTAGATGCTTAATGAATATTTGAATTCGTGAATGAATGAAGGAATGAACAAACAAAGAGTTGAACAGTCAAATACATAGCAGGCCTATGGTAGAAATTGACCTGGGTCAATTTAAGAAGTACCATTTCCTGTCTTTCATCTATAGAATACAGTCTAGTCATTAGGATTCAGAGCAATCCGTAAGGTAGATAGATACTAGATTTTGATGATTTTTTTTTAGATGGCTAGTCCAAAACTTGGAAAATAGATATATTTGCATCAAGGAAGTTTAAAGGAAGGTAGATTTGGGCTCGATACAAGGAAGAATTAATGTTGGAAGGGAGGTGACAATCCTATATGTGTCAAGCAGAGGCCTTTTTAGTTCTTTGAGATATAGAGAAAATTCATTGATCAGATTGAGACAAAGGAGACTTTATTTCTAAATCTTTCCACATTGACAAAAATTTTTCTTTTCTCTATTCCTCTCTGTGAATTTAATGGGTTATTAGTTGATGAATTGATAGGAATTATTCTTTTTTTTTTTTTTTTGTATTTTTCTGAAGCTGGAAACGGGGAGAGACAGACAGACTCCCGCATGCGCCTGACCAGGATCCACCTAGCATGCCCATCAGGGGCAAAGCTCTGCCCACCAGGGGGTGATGCTTGCCCACCAGGGGGTGATGCTCTGCCCCTCCGGGGCATCGCTCTGCCACGACCAGAGCCACTCTAGCGCCTGGGGCAGAGGTCAAGGAGCCTTCCCCAGCGCCCGGGCCATCTTTGCTCCAATGGAGCCTTGGCTGCAGGAGGGGAAGAGAGAGACAGAGAGGAAGGGGGGGGGGGTGGAGAAGCAAATGGGCGCTTCTCCTATGTGCCCTGGCCAGGAATCGAACCCGGGTCCCCCGCACGCCAGGCCGACGCTCTACCGCTGAGCTAACCGGCCAGGGCTATAGGAATTATTCTTAATTTCTCTTTCCACATGCTCTTCCCCTCATCCCTATTCCTTTAGCCTGTTTTATTTTTTTTTCATTACATCTGTTACCATGTGATAGTCTATATTTGTTTATTATTTGCTCTCCTCCCACTAGAATGTAAGCTTCTTTGAAACATATTTGTTTGCCACTGTATGCCTGGCACACATTTGGCTATTCTCAATAAACATTTGCTGAAGCATTATATAAAAATAAATAACATATGTATAAATAGCTGTACAGTTTTTCCTAAATATAAAAGCAATTTATTTCTTGTTAATGAAATATGGAAAAGTATAAAGATAATTTAAAAATTGGAGGAATTATCAACAACATATACCTCTGAAAAAATATGCTTGATTGAGTTCATGTTAAAGTTTGAAGTGTTTTGGCCCATCAAGCCAGTAAATAATAAAGATTTAACTCCGTCTGTTCTCTTTCTCTCTCTGTTAATGTAGAAAAGATACTGGTAAGGAAGGATGGCTCCATAGGGATTACCTCTGGGAACACAGAGTCCAGAGCCAAACAATAGGCTCTTACGTTATCTGGGGAATCTGTTTTTTTACCTCCTGTAATTGGTGATATATAATTAGGCCTGCATATTACTTCTGAACACTGCCATACAATGCACTTCGTTTAGCTGGGCTTAGGGAGATTAGATCATGCACAGGAAGCTGGCTCTTTGGTTATGGAGCTCCGTAGAGGAGTTGGGAGGCTTAAGTTAGTGTGAAAAATTAGGGTTGATTTAAAGGGACAGGGTTCTCTGGAAAAATACAAAGATTTTTTCGTCTTATGCCTCCATGACCTTTAGTTTCCCATAGAGAGCACTGATTCCTCCTTCAATACTTTCTATAAATAAGGGCCTATTCAGGCCTCCCCTTCTTCATCCTTTAAAATAGGGCTGCTAATACCAACTTTGTGAGATTGTTATAATTTTAATGAGCTAACTCTTTAAAGAATCTAACATATATAGTACTTGGAAGATAAAAACCCTAGCCCAGTTTCAGGAACTCATACTAAAAATGTAATCACTGTCAGTTTCTCTTCTTTCTCCTTTTGTCATTATTATCACTGTCTGCACTATCAGGCTTTAATTTATTATCACAGAATTACATTTTGAAATCCTATTATATTTGACTGGAATTTTGGATAGCATTTTGCACATCTTAAGGTGCTTTAAGTTACCTACCTTGAGTTATTGTTATTATAATTGGTTTAGTTGTTTTATTCTTCTTGTTAGATCACAAGCAATCTCAGAGATGATTCATCATTTTTATATTCACTGTGGCACCTAGGACAGTACTTTGATCCCGGGGAGTATTCAGAAAAATATATACCATCATTATTGTTAATAAAAATCAGCATCCTCACACACCTAACCATATAAAGTCAGTACAGTTCTAGATACGAAGCATAACCTCTTTGACCATTTATTGATTTGGAGAGAATAGGACATGCCATTGTGGCAGTAACATTTTAGCATTGACAAATCTAGAGCATGCTATGTTCTTGTGGGTGTTTTTTTTAAATTAGTTTTAATTTTTTCTCTATGGCATGAATTGCTTGTTAGTTACTAAGAGTTTAGGGCCTTCAGTAGTAAGAGAATTATTGTACAGATGAATAATAGGCAGATTAGGAGACGTAGAGGTAGTCAAAATTAGGAAAGTGAGGGGTCAGAAAATGGGCTAATTTACTCATTTTGCCTAGTGGTTTTTCAGACTACACACACAAAAGAGCTGCAGTCCAGTCTCCCACCCTGCGTTTCAGCCTGTCAATCTCAAATAGTTTCATTGGCCTTAGAGCTAAAATTGTTCGTGTTGGACTAGAGCGTTCATTACAATAGGACTCTGAGCCCTGTTAATCAGCGTATGGCCTTTGCCTCCCATTCCTCTGGCTTTGCAGTCATGGTATCTCTCACCATTTCCTTTCCCTAGGTGTACGTGGTCGGGAACGAACCTTTAACAGTTTTGATGGATTCCCTGCTTCCTGTCCTGGGAGTGCTCTTTTCTCTCTACTGTTTTACCAAGCAGGGTGTGTCTCACATAAGGTAAACCACCAGAGAGCCTTATTTGTTTAAAATAGTGAAGTCTTCTCTTGCATGCTGCTCTTGTTCTTATTTTGAATTTGACTTAATGCCACTTTGTAATTGTTTATTCCTTTCAAAGTCAGGGAAACATTTGAGGACCCTCTTACTCTGCTCATCTAGAAAAGAGAGAGCTTTGCAAATTGCAGGGGATTGGATATAGTTTTTAGATTGACTTTCTTCAGCCTTGGTCCTAGACATTAGAGATGAAATCTTTGCAGTATGAACACATCACTGTTTAATCAGAGAGATACTGGAATTACATGTTTAAGAAGAAGGAACTAGAGGATGGATCATAACTACCTTGTGGGAGTTAGAAGTCAAGCTCAGGAAATCTGGCTCTGAATGTGGCATTCTGTAATTTAGACTTGGATTTGGCGTTAGTGCCGCACAGTGATGTTTAGAATGAAGGGGTTTCTTAGTTGTCCAGAAAATAATCTTTTGTATTGGAATTTAAGAAGGAGTGCTTTTGTATCAGCTCTATTATCATAACCACTTATGTTGTTTCTTTCTCCTTATAAGAGTTTATATCATTTTTAAAGGACTACAGAATTCTGATTTTTGGTGTTTGGAAATCCCCTACATGTACCTTCTTTTAAATTATTTATTTATTTATTTATTTTTTACAGAGACAGAGTGAGTCAGAGAGAGGGATAGACAGGGACAGACAGACAGGAACGGAGAGAGACGAGAAGCATCAATCATTAGTTCTTCATTGCGCGTTGCAACACCTCAGTTGTTCATTGACTGCCCTCCCATATGTGCCTTGACTGCGGGCCTTCAGCAGACGGAGTAACCCCCTGCTGGAGCCAGCGACCTTGGGTTCAAGCTGGTGGGCTTTTTGCTCAAACCAGATGAGCCCGCGCTCAAGCTGGCGACCTCGGGGTCTCGAACCTGGGTCCTCTGCATCCCAGTCTGATGCTCTATCCACTGCGCCACCGCCTGGTCAGGCTACATGTACCTTCTTAATTGGCTTATTATGAAGACTAACTGCATTAAACTGATTAACAAATTAAAAGCTATATCATCATCAAGTGGTGACGGAACATACAGTTGACCCTTGAATGACATAGGTTTTAACTGTGTGGGTCCACTTATACACGATTTTTTTTCAGTATATACTGGCACTGTTTTTAGTCTGTGGTTGGGAGCTCGTGGGTGCAGAAGACCGATTATATGCATTAATCTGTGCCATTTTATATAGGGGACTTGAGCATCTTCAGATTTTGTTATTTACAGAGGGTCCTGGAACCAATCCCCTACAGGTACTGACGGACAACTTAAGTTTTTAGGGCGTTAAAAGTTATACCTGGATTTTTGACTGTGCAGGGGGTCACTGTCCCTAACCCCTACATTGTTCTAGGGTCAGCTGTACTTAGTCTTGCATATTAGTCAAAGCTTACATATAACCTTTAACTCTAACTTTTGGTTAGCGTATCATTGTAGCCCAAGGCCATTAGGGAAGGGACAATAGAAAGTGCAGTGGAAGATGGAAATTATTAATATGTGAATTGGCTTCAAAGGACAATCCATATGATAACTCTTATTTTAGTTTTGAAACCCAAGTCCTCGTAGCACTCCCTTGCCCACGGAGTCTGGGAAGGAAGAAGCAAACATTTATTCCATCCCTCTCCTAGTTGATTGGCACTGATAAAAGGGAAAGAGGAATCAGCAAGAATTTGTCGATGTGCTGTTTTTTGGTTAGCAGCTATTGGTCCCATTGAGAAGGACGGTTTCATCAGTGTAAACTTTCTCTCACAGTGCCTGATCCAAAAGCAATGGGTACAATTGGTATTACCAAAAAAACCCCAGAAAATTCACGTGGGGCTCACATGTCATATTAGAGTTGCTTCTAGAGCCAAAGATCAGTCACTCACTCATTGAGTTTCAGGATATTTGTATTCTGGAATTTACAAGAAGCATACTTTCCATTTCTGCACTTCAGTGGTACTAGGTGACTGTGCCAGCATTTAGAATTCAGTGGGACTTGACAGTCTTTTATTCTCTCTTGTTAGATGTGTGGAGTGAGATGACAAGCTCATGTATAACTGTTTTTTCTGCCAGGTCACTTTGCCAGGAGATCTTATTATGGATTCTGGGGAAACTGGAGAGGAAGAAAGCAATCGCCAGCCTGAAAGGATTTGTAGGATTGGACAAATCTGTGCCTTCTCTCCATTCTCTGTGTCAGTTTAGAGCTGCCACTCAAGGAGGCATTATGATTACCATCAAAGAGGCCATTTGGTGAGTCCAGCCATCCTTTGCTGTCTGCAGATTTAATTGTACCCAAAAGGCCATTCTATGACCTGTCCACTAAGGGGCGCTGATAGAAAGGAAACTAAAAACTCAAGTGGCAGAGGTGCTCCTGTTTATCAGGATCTCCAAAAGAAATGTGAGCCTTAATTAATCCCCCGGGTTTTTCCTAGGTGCTAGCTAGTAGTGGGAGTGGTTTATTGGAGGCTCACAACTCTGCATCATGACAAGCCCATTCACAAAGTCTTTGCCAGTGAATCAGAGTAACATGTTAGCCCTCAACACCATAACAAACCAACGCTCTTTCTCACTCTTAAAATGGTATACGTGTGTTCAGAGTCCAACTTATTCCTAAGGGGAATTGCTTAATAGCTATTTTTTATGGTAATTTTGAGGGATTTGTTTCTCCTATTGAGTGATTGGAAGGCGCTTAATAAATGTTACTAGAGTGGATAATTTATTTCTCCAACATCTCATAAGTGTGTTTTCTATTTTCTGGTTGATATTATACATGTTATTACCTCAATATAAATTCTTATTGATCAGAGTTCATATAGTATATTTTATTATTTATTATTTTTAGTGAGAGAGAGAAAGAGAGACAGGACAGGAGAGAGATGAGAAGCATCAACTTATAGTTGGGCACTTTTAGTTCATTGAATTTTTTCTCATCTGTACCTTGTCTGGAGGGCTGAAGCTGAGCCAGTGACCCCCTTGCTCAAGCCAATGACCATGTGATCATGCCGATCACCCCATGCTTAAGCCGGCAACTAAGCCGGCAACCCTGCGCTCAAGCTGGTGAGCCTATGCTCAAACCAGTGACCTCAGGGTTTCAAACCTGAGACCTCAGCATCCAAGGTCAACGCTCTGTCTACTGCTCCACCACTGGTCAGGGAGAGTTCATATAGTACTTAACCAGTGGTAGCTACTCTACTTAGAGTTCACATCAGATTCAAAATGCTGCTGTTTGTTTAAGTGTTTAAATTTTTTTTTATTCATGGTTAACTTTAAGTTTTACAACACTCTTTCAATATGATAGACTTGAGGAAAATAGACAAAAAAAAGCACATTAATTGCAAGCAGAATTATCAGTACAAACTCAAACTAGAAATTTACTGAGAGTTGTTTTGTTGAGCATTAGTAGGTGCTATAGTTATAACTATGTCCTCGAACTGAGAGAGTTTTAAAATTTTGGCATGTTTATTTAAAAAATACTTTGGAACAGTTTAACCTGGGACCTGTTTAGTAACTATATAGAGAATGTTATAGTAGTTAACTTAAAGGAGTTAAAACTTATTACTATCTTAACAAGTCTTCAGCGCACCTCTTAGTGTACATATAATGTATGTCAAAATCAACAGTTCTTATTGAAGCTACAGTTTCTCTTCATGGTAGAAAAAATAGGGAATAGGCAGTGCTTGAATGAATTTCCACTCACTTACCAGATCCTTAACCTGGTGTCTCTACTTGGATATTTAAGGGGCTATAGTCTCCTTAAAATTCCATACAGCCTGGCCTGTGGTGGCGCAGTGGATAGAGCATTGACTTAGAACACTGAGGTCGCTGGTTTGAAACCCTGGGCTTGCCTGGTCAAGGCACATATGGGAGTTGATACTTCCTGCCCCTCTCCCTTCTCTCTCTCTCACCCTCCTCTCTCTAAAATCAATAAATAAAATCTTAAAAAAAAATTACATACAAGCAATTTTTCTATATGCAAACATGCCATTGTTTTTTCTGGGTAACAAGAAGATAATTTAAATGAAAGTTTGAGATCTTTCTAATGACTTGCTGTGTAGAAATAACATGTTACTTTAGAATATTATTAATGGATTTCAAAAAATATCTCTCTGGGTGATCAATCTCACCAAAATAAATGTGGCTCCACACTGCAGCGATGAGGACGAAGCCCTGTACCAGAAGGTGTCCTCAGAGCAGCGCCAGGTCGAGCATCTCGGGGACTTGCTGTCCCACTGCCAAGAATGCGGTTTGGCTGGTGACTTCTTCATCTTTTGCTTGAAGGTAAGAACTGCATATATTGTTCATGGTCAGCTTTATTCTAGGGTAGTATCAGGAGCCCCTTTGAATTTTCAAGACAGTCATAATTTTAGGTTCTAAAAGAAGGTGCTGTTAGGAAAAATAATCAGGGACAATAATAAGGGTAATTTATTTTTTAGTAGGTTTGGTAAAAAGAAGAAACAGCTTCCCAAGGTAATCTGCACTGAAATTTTAGAGATGACCAAAGCAGACCTGTTGATCTATGAAAGGGTTAATCTTTGCTCTGTGTTGACAGTAAGAACTCTTTTGAAGTTAATAGCAGGTTTTAGAGCTATAGAGTAATCCCTTATCCTTTCTGACTATTGTTTTGTTAGGTATTTGGAAAGAGATTTAGCAGTTCTGACTCTCTGTTTTATTTTGTAGCTGCTTGAAACTTTTTCCGGGTTTGCTTCTTAGTACTGGTGGTTGTGCTTCCTTTTGTCCTAATCTCCAACAGTAGCCTGTACCCCAGACCACTGCTCCTTATTTGCACTGTTTGAGACCATAAGCTATCAGGGGTCCCCAAACTTTTTACACAGGGGGCCAGTTCATGGTCCCTCAGACCGTTGGAGGGCTGCCACATACAGTGCTCCCCTCACTAACCACCAATGAAAGAGGTGCCCCTTCCGGAAGTACAGGGGTGGATAAATGGCCTCAGGGGGCCCGCATGCGGCCTGTGGGCCGTAGTTTGGGGATGCCTGATCTGATTCCCTATCTTCCAGCTCTTCCCTCTCCATTATTTCTCCTAAATAAAGTATCTCCTGCAAGAGAATGTTTATGGAGTTTAAGGACAGTGTGGGTGTGGGAGAATGCAAGGAGGGAATAAAGCTAACACTTCTACGGCCTAGTGTGCGGAGGACCCGGGTTCGATTCCCGGCCAGGGCACACAGGAGAAGCGCCCATTTGCTTCTCCACCCCTCCGCCACGCTTTCCTCTCTGTCTCTCTCTTCCCCTCCCGCAGCCAAGGCTCCATTGGAGCAAAGATGGCCCGGGCGCTGGGGATGGCTCTGTGGCCTCTGCCTCAGGCGCTAGAGTAGCTCTGGTCGCAACATGGCGATGCCCAGGATGGGCAGAGCATCGCCCCCTGGTGGGCAGAGCGTCGCCCCTGGTGGGCGTGCCGGGTGGATCCCGGTCGGGCGCATGCGGGAGTCTGTCTGACTGTCTCTCCCTGTTTCCAGCTTCAGAAAAATGAAAAAATAAATAAAAAAAATAAAAGCTAACACTTCTAGAATTTGAAGTAGGGGACACTTTTTGATGCTTTCTTACCTCCCATGTTCACATCCATACCCCCAGCCAAGCCACTCATTGCAAGAATATATGTCCTCTTACTTGGATACTTAAAAATTTTTTTTTGTTTTGTTTAAAAACAAACAGTCTGACCAGGTGGTGGCACAGTGGGTAGATAGAGCATTAGACTGAGATGTGGAGGACCCAGATTCAAAACCCCGAGGTCACCGGCTTGAGCGAGGCTTATCTGTCTTGAGTGTGGGCTCATCTGGCTTGAGCATGGGCTCACCAGCTTGAGTACACGAGGTCACTGGCTTGAGTGTGAGATCATAGGCATGACCCCATGGTCGCTGGCTTGAGCTCAGAGGTCACTGGCTTGAAGCCCAAGGTCGCTGGCTTGAGCAAGGGGTCACTCACTCTGCTGTAGCCTCCCTGTCAAGGCACATATGATGAGAAAGCAATCAATGAACAAGCAATCAACGAACAACTAAGGTGCCACAATGAAGAATTGATGCTTCTCATCTCTCTCCCTTCCTGTCTGTTCCTATCTGTCCCTCTCTCTGACTCTCTCTCTGTCTCTGTAAAAAAAAAAAAAAATGTGTGTGTGTGTGTGTATCAAAGGGCTTTTTTGCTCTAAACTGAGGGTTTTTTACCTTGATACTATTGATATTTTGAGCTGGATAAGTTTTTGTTGGCAGCAGGCGAAGGAGAGATGGGGGACCTACTGATGGGGGTCTTCCTGTATATTGTAGGATATTTAGCAGCATCCCTGACCTCTGCCCACTAGGTGCTGCATCACTCCCCAATTATGAGGACCAGAATGTCCCCAGTCATTGCTAAATGCCCCCCTGGGGAGCAAAATTGCTCAGGCACAGTTGGGAAGCACTGCTCTAAACTGTCAGTTACTTTGTTAAAGCATTAATTGGTAAAGAACTTGAGGTTTTCCCTTCCCAAGGAAATTTGCAACGTGAAGAGTAGGGAAAAAGCCTACAAAACCCACAGCAATGAATTATCTATTGGTTTAGTTCTAAATATCATAGGGAAAAAGGGCTGTGGTGCTGAATGCATCTAACAGTCTCTAAAAAGGGGTTGGAAATGTTACATGGTGTCAGTTCAAGGAAGGCTAGTGACAGAGAAATGCTGCTGAAGTCGTAGTCTGTCAACCTGTTCTATGTGTGTATGTTTTTCATTACGAAGTTTTAAATTTGCATGTATAGGGTATCACAGTGTATGTACTATTCTGCAACTTATATTTTTCACTTCACAGTGTTTTTGAGATCTCTTTATATGGATATCCACATAGACCTAGTTCATTTATTTTAACTACTATAATATAATAAATACATCACAATTTATTCATTCTTATATTGCTGGACATTTTTGCTTCTAATTTTTGCCTATTAGAAATAATGCTGCAGTGAGGACAGACTAGTTTTTCAAATACACATTTCAAACAGAGTTTTCTAGCTGTTTTGAGGCCTTCGTTCTGCAGGCTTTTTCTTCACTGTTCCTTCTCTCCTGCACTGATAGGAGTTGACTCATGTGGCCATGGAAGAGGAAGCAGAGTTAAAAACGCAGCCCTTCTCTAGCAAAAGCCTCTTGGAATTGGAGCAGCGCCAAGCTCTTCTGGTGGAAGGCCAAGCGCAGAAGCTTCTGGTCCTCCAGCTGATGGCTGTTCTGTGCGAGAGAATGTCTGAGCAGATATTCACAAACGTCACTCAGGTCAGTGGCGGTCATGCTGATCCAGCCTGGTTTGGCTACTTTACCTGCTTTCTGAAAAATATTCAAAAGATGATACTCAGAGTGTGATTCGATGATACTTGCATCAGTGTTACTTGGGATGCTGGTTAAACATGCAAATCACTGGGCCCACACCAGACCAAAAGAATCAGCGCTGTCATAGGGCCTGGGAATTCCTGGGAGTTGGCACGTTTAACAAGCTCCTGAGGTGATTCTCAGGCATATAAAATTTTTAAGAACTGTTTTAAGTGTTTATATGTTATATCACAGTGGTTTTCAACTTTTTGTACAAATAAAATCATCTGGGATCTTTTTCAAAATATTGATGCCTGGCCCACTTTTAGCGATTCTGGTTCAGCATGTCTTCATTAGAGCCAGGGCATCTGTCGTTTTTAATGCTCTGTGGTGATTCTAATGTGTATCAAAAGTTAAGAATGATTAGAAACTAAAAAAAAAAAAAAAAAAAAAATCACCATGAATTTACATCCTTTAACTCACAGCTTATCTCCCCACTAGCCTGTGAAGTTGTTTTGTTCTTTCTTTATTTATTTATTCATTTATTTATTTATTAACTTTAGAGAGAAGAAAAGAGAAAGGAGAGAGAGAGAGAGAGAGAGAAACATTGATTTGCCATTCCATCCACGATGCATTCATTTTTTGACTCTACGTGCCCCGACCAGGGATCGAACCCACAACCCTGGGGCATTGGGTTGACATGCTAACCAGCTGAGCCTCTTGGCCAGGGCTAGCTTGTGAAGTTTTAAGATTTTTTTTAATGTGCTTTCAGAGTATAGTAACTATGTGAATCAGCACCTGAATTTTATTGGCTCAAACAGAATTTTTACTAGCTTTTTAAAAAATAGGGAATAAAAGTAATAAAGCATAGGCAGTGCAGTTGCCATATTTTACCACTTTACCAGAATTAGTTGTTGCTTGGTTGGTGAATAGTCCGTTATAAGATGGTATGATTGTCACGCTTAAATCTGATTCTCCAGCTCTTTGTATCCTTCTCATTGTCATCTGCCTTCGGGTGTTGCTAAGCAGCATTTCAGTACAGCTCCTGCTGAGAAAATTTGCAGCTGCCTGTCAGCTTCGACTTATCGTGACTGTTTAATGAGAATTATGGTCATGATTTCTTTTCTGGCCTCTTATTCCTTCAGTTCACCGACCTTGTGTTATGTTACTCAGTAGGGTGATTTGTTTCTCCTGTGTTTATATCAATTTCCTAAAGACTATTTCACACAGACCTTACGGTTTCTTTCTCAGGATGCTAGTTGGAAAGCAGACATAGTGTAAAAATTGATATGACTTGAGCATTTTTGCGTTTATCTCCTTTTAATCCTACTTAAGGGACAGTGGTTTTAGGCTGATACAAAAGTGATTTGTCCTATTCAGTTATCCTTTAGCTTAGGTTAAAATGAATCAGGATAAAAAGAACCACAAAATACTGAATTGCATTTGTAGTCTTTTTTTTTATATTTTATTTTATTTTATTTTATTTTTTTACAGAGACAGAGAGTCAGAGTGAGGGATACACAGGGACAGACAGACAGGAATGGAGACATGAGAAGCATCAATCATTAGTTTTTCCTTGCGCATCGCGACACCTTATTGTTCATTGATTGCTTTCTCATATGTGCCTTGACCACGGGCCTTCAGCAGACCGAGTAACCCCTTGCTTGAGCCAGCAACCTTGGGTCTAAGCTGGTGAGCTTTTTGCTCAAACCAGATGAGCCCGCACTCAAGCTGGCGACTTCGGGGTCTCGAACCTGGGTCCTCAGCATCCCAGTCCGACGCTCTATCCATTGTGCCACTGCCTGGTCAGGCGCATTTATAGTCTTACTGCTAGTGATAATTTTAGTGTATTATTTTGACAGACACACATAGAGTTAAATTATAAGTAATGAATATTATAATAATTTTGTTAATATGATTAGGAACCAAGATTTTCAGTGTAAAAAGGGTTATAAAAATAAAACCAAAGACCTTGAGGAAAAACCCTGTTAAATTGAATTTCAATTGGAAGTATGTGTATGATTATTTTTCTAATTTTTTTTTTTTTTTTTTACAGAGACAGAGAGAGACTCAGAGAGAGGGATAGACAGGTACAGACAGACAGGAATGGAGAGATGAGAATCATCAATCATTAGTTTTTTGTTGCACATTGCAACACCTTAATTGTTCATTGATTGCTTTCTCATACGTGCCTTGACCACGGGCCTTCAGCAGACCGAGTAACCCCTTGCTTGAGCCAGCAAGCTTGGGCTCAAGCTGGTGAGCTTTTTGCTCAAATCAGATGAGCCCTTGCTCAAGCTGGCAACCTCGGGGTCTTGAACCTGGATTTTCCGCATCCCAGTCTGATGCTCTATCCCCTGCGCCACTGCCCAGTCAGGCGATTATTTTTCTCTTTTAAAAAAAATAGATAATTCCTAGCTTGGTCCACTGTCAATGCCAAGAAGCAGTGATAACCCAGTAGCAATAAACATCATTTGTGCTAGATTAAAGTTTCTAGATACTGTTTCCTACTGAAAGAACACAAAGCTTACAGGATTAAAGGTTTATTTGTGGTCTAGAGTAGGAATTGTACACTATAAGCCTCAGAGTATCTTGTTGTACTTGAATATAAGGAAACTGAGATTAGTGAGGTCATGTCAGTAACACTTATGCCAATTTGAAGGGGCTGCCACTGGCCATAGGACATTTTGAGCTGAGGATAGATAGCTTGGTTGATTTGAGCATCGGTCCCAGATGGGGGTTGCCAAGTGGATCCTGGTAGGGGCACATGTGGGAGTCTGTCTCTTTATTTCCCACAAAAAACTCCCTATGGGACATCTTTGGAGGTTGTTAGGGCATTAACTTATTATTTTGTAAATTGATAAATGACAAAAAATAGAGCTTTTATCCTGCCTTTCCTTAGGAACCATATTTCAATGTAACCTAATAGTTGATGAAGGAAAAATTTTCTTCATACTAAGATCACAGCTAAAAATTTTAAAAAGAGAACTTGAAAATTACATCTTGCAATTCCCTAACAAAATAATGGATCTAGGTAACAATCATCAATGTCTGCTAAAGCCATTACGGGTACTGTATAATGAACGTAATTAGGCCAAATACACTCAAACCAATTGAGCCCCTACCCCCAGCATTTTATTAAGAAAACTTCCAAATTTGAAAGAGTTTTATAGTGGATACCTGTATACTCACTGCCTAGATTCTGCTATTAGCACTATTATACTTGCTTTAGCACATAGTAATCTGGGCTTTCATCTGACTATTCATCTCATTTAAAAATGTTTTTTATTGCCCTGGCCTATTGACTCAGTGGTAGAGCGTCGGGCCTGGCATGCGGAAGTCCTGGGTTCGATTCCCGGCCAGGGCACACAGGAGAAGCGCTCATCTGCTTCTCCACCCCTCCCCCTCTCCTTCCTCTCGGTCTCTCTCTTCCCCTCCGGCAGCCAAGGCTCCATTGGAGCAAAGATGGTCTGGGCGCTGGGGATGGCTCCATGGCCTCTGCCTCAGCTGCTAGAATGGCTCTGGTCACAACAGAGCGACGCCCCAGATGGGCAGAGCATCGCCCCTGGTGGGCATGCCGGGTGGATCCCGGTCGGGCGCATGCGGGAGTCTGTCTGACTGCCTCCCCTTTTCCAGCTTCAGAAAAATACAAAAGAAGAAAAAAAATTTTTTTTATTAATTTTATTTATTTATTTTGAGAGCGAGAGAGAGAGAATGAGAGAGAGGAGGGGGGAGGAGCAGGAAGCATCAACTCCCATACTTGCCTTGACCAGGCAAGTCCAGGGTTTCAAACCAGTGACCTCAGCATTCCAGGTTGACACTTTATCCACTGCGCCGCCACAGGTCAGGCTATTCATTTCATATTGGATGAATGTTGGAGTTAATGCAAGATCAGTATATGTCCCCCTAAATATCAGTAGGGACTGATCGGTCTAACACCACCACAAGTAGCCAAGCAGACAGTGTGTGCCTCCTGAAATAATGCAGTAGGATGTGTGCAGCACCTCATGGGAAGGGTTCTTACAAAAAAATTTTTTTTAATTAAATTAAAAATCCCCAAAATGTGAACCTAAGTCTGATCAAGAAAATGCAGGACATGGGAGGAGCAAGTTAATGCCACGAGGAAGCAATCGGCCAAATGTAGAATGTGGGAAATTCTACAGTGCAAATGACCCAGTTTCTTTATCAAATAAATGACATTAAAAAAGGAGCAGGGCTAAAAAAAAAATGGAGCAGGGCTGTTGTAGCTTGAAAGGGATATATAACCAAATATAGTGTGTGGATCCTGACTCAGACAAATCAAGGCGTTTTTGAACAGTCGGGGACCGAGTACTAGAAGACATAATGCATTGGTGGGTGTAATCGCAGTATGGTAGTAACACATGCACACGCACATTTAAGCAACAAAGAAGTGCAAAATTTAAAAATCAGAGATTTCTGCCTGACCTGTGGTGGTGCAGTGGATAAAGCATCGACCTGGAACACTGAGGTCGCTGATTCGAAACCCTGGGTTTGCCTGGTCAAGGCACATATGGGAGTTGATGCTTCCTGTTCCTCTCCCTTCTCTCTCTCTCTCTCTCTCTCTCTCTAAAAATAAATAAATAAAATCTAAAAAAAAATTAGAGATTTCTGATTACAGATGGTGTAGTGAACACATGTATTGACCTGGGGAGAGAAGGTAAATGAAAGAGAATAACATTTAGAAACTGTAAAGTAGTAGCTGATGTAGCAACTTCAGAAAATGGAAAGCTAAATGCCTGCATGAGAAAAGTCAAGAAGCAAAGCACTATATTTCAATAAAATTGTTTTGAAAAGAGAGAAAAGGCCTGACCTGTGGTGGCGCAGTGGATAAAGCGTCGACCTGGAAATGCTGAGGTCGCCAGTTCGAAACCCTGGGCTTGCCTGGTCAAGGCACATATGGGAGTTGATGCTTCCAGCTCCTCCCTCTGTCTCTCTCCTCTCTAAAAATGAATAAATAAAATAAAAAAATAAAAATAAAAATAAAGAAAAGAGAGAAAAAAAGCAAGCAACTTCTCACTGCAGAACCCTGGAAGGACTGGAGGCCCGAGATAAGCTGGAAAGCTGGGGCTGAATGTAGAGCTCAGAACAGGTTGAAAGGTGGTACTAGCTTCTGTAGGCCTTGATTCCTTCCTCAGCTTCATCCAGCCACCTCCCTCCCCAGCAAAAGACTGGGGGTTTATTCTTTTGTGTATGAGTGACAGAGACAGAAAGAGGGACAGATAGAGACAGACAGACAGACAGGAAGGAAGAGAGATGAGAAGCATCAATTCTTTGTTGCGGCATCTTAGTTGTTCATTGATTGCTTTCTCATATGTGCCTTGACCGTGGGACTTCAGCAGACCGAGTAACCCCTTACTCGAGCCAGCGACCTTGGACTCAAGCTGGTGAGCTTTTGCTCAAACCAGATGAGCCTGCGCTCAAGCTGGCGACCTCAGGGTCTCGAACCTGGGTCCTCCGCATCCCAGTCCGACACTATCCACTGCGCCACTGCCTGTTCAGGCTGGGGGTTTATTCTTTTTTTTCTCCCCTCCTTCCCCCATCGAGGTTTATTCTTGAGAGAGGTTGAACCCAAGAGACTCTGAATTTGGGTGGCGTTAGCAGACTGAAAAACTGGAGGATTAAGTTGACATCCACATGCTCAACAGTGAGGCCTCCAGCCACCTTCTCCTCAGGTGCCAGAATGGGATTTATATTGTACATCCCGTAGAATTATTGTGAGGATTGAGTCAAGATCTATAATGTATTCAGAATGGTACCTGGTAAATAGTAAATGCTTAATATTAAATTAACTAGCTAAATAATTACAAGTGGTTGCCTCTGTAGGGCCAGCATTAGATGGGGAGAAATGGGATTGGGCACTGCTGTTTTTCATTATAAACTTTCAGGAATATTTGGCTTTTAAAATTATGCACCTTAATTTTTTTTTTTTTTTTTTTGTATTTTTCTGAAGCTGGAAACGGGGGAGACAGTCAGACAGACTCCTGCATGCGCCCCACTGGGATCCACCCAGCACACCCACCAGGGGCGATGCTCTGCCCACCAGGGGATGATGCTCTGCCCCTCCGGGGCGTCGCTCTGTTGCGACCAGAGCCACTCTAGCGCCTGGGGCAGAGGCCAAGGAGCCATCCCCAGCGCCCGGGCCATCTTTGCTCCAATGGAGCCTCGGCTGCGGGAGGGGAAGAGAGAGACAGAGAGGAAGGAGAGGGAGAGGGGTGGAGAAGCAGATGGGCGCTTCTCCTGTGTGCCCTGGCCGGGAATCGAACCTGAGACTTCTGCACGCCAGGCCCACGCTCTACCACTGAGCCAACCGGCCAAGGCTATGCACCTTAATTTCTAAAAAAAATTAAATAAAATTATATACCTTTACAAAAAATTTCAAGTAAAAAGTGAAAGTCTCTTCCCCACTCTCCGCAGCAGGCTTCAGTCACATACCTATCTGTGTGGCTGGCAGCCTCACCAAAATCACAGGAAATGAGGAGTAGGCGGAGGAACAGTTATCCAAATGGGTATGGTGATTTTGTTGTTACAAGAGAATTTGGGGGAAAGCGTACTTCATAAATGACCAGAAGAGCTGACTATCACACCAGTTAACAGCTCCCAGAGTTTGTTTTTTTTAATAGACAGACATAGAAATTTCCTTCTTTTTTTTTTCTTTTTTCTGAAGCTGGAAACGGGGAGAGACAGTCAGACAGACTCCCGCATGCGCCCAACCGGGATCCACCCGGCACGCCCACCAGGGGCGAAGCTCTGCCCACCAGGGGGCGATGCTCTGCCCCTCCGGGGCGTCGCTCTGCCACTACCAGAGCCACTCTAGCGCCTGGGGCAGAGGCCAAGGAGCCATCCCCAGCGCCCGGGCCATCTTTGCTCCAATGGAGCCTTGGCTGCGGGAGGGGAAGAGAGAGACAGAGAGGAAGGAGGGGGTGGGGGTGGAGAAGCAGATGGGCGCTTCTCCTATGTGCCCTGGCCGGGAATTGTACCCGGGTCCCCCGCACGCCAGGCCGACGCTCTACCGCTGAGCCAACCGGCCAGGGCCTAGAAATTTCCTTCTTAACAAAAATAGGATGATACTATTTGTTTTGCAACATGAAATACACATATATATCATGGAGAGGAACTTAGAAAAAGTCAAAAGGCTAGATAGTTCTATTCCAGTAACTTAACAATACTTGTGCTGAAATGGGAGCTTCTTGCAAACAAGGAATGCTTTAGAAAACTTTTTAAAGGCTAAATAGGTAACCCAAGATGGTAGATGAACAGTTTCTCTGCAAGGTCCAGTGTCCTTAACTTCTGGTATCAATAAAGTCCTAGGTTACAAGAGGCTGATGAGAATTGCCATATCCAGCATTGTGCATTTCAGTAAATGGAACTTTAAATAACTTTTCTAGTTTCCTCCCTTACTCCAAAAGACAAGTGTTAACAAGCCTTTTTTTTAAGCTTGCAATAAAGATTCTAGCATAGCATGTAATTTGCCCAGAGAGTTGCACATGCAAGCTTGCATGGTATTTAGAGTCTTATTATGACCTGTCTCAGCCACCCCATTTTAAAAATGACTTTTCCCTTTTGAGCCATTAATCCTCAGTGTGTGTGTGTGTGTGTGTGTGTGTCTATGTACCGGTATGTATGTGTTTGTTCACGCACATGTGTATGTGTATGCTGTCTTTTATTCAAAGGATTTCTACTTAGGGTGATTAATCAACGTGCAGTTAAAATGATGCTGACCAAATTAATTCCATTTAAGGCTTAGTTGTTAGCCAAATGTGATGTAAAATGTTATATATGAATAATCTTAATCCTTTGAAAATATTTGATACTTAAAAATATGACTGGATCATTTGTACAGATTGCTTGAGGACACTGGCATCTACATTAAATTGAACACCTTCTTTCATTATTTGCTTACCAGAATTAGACTCAAAATGGCAGGTATCCTTGAGGAGGAAATCTCATTTGCAGAAGCAGATCTAGGACTCTCTAAGTTGGTCAGAAAGTAGCAAATCACTTTTTTTTAATTTTTAATTTTTTTTATTTAGATGATTAAATTTAACAGGGTGACATTGTTCAATAAGAGTACATAGGTTTCAGCCTGACCAGGCGGTGGAGCAATGGATAGAGCATCAGACTGGGATGCCGAGGACCCAGGTTTGAGACCCCGAGGTCGCCAGCTTGAGCGCGGGCTCATCTGGTTTGGGCAAAAGCTCACCAGTTTGGACCCAAGGTCGCTGGCTCCAGCAAGGGGTTACTTGGTCTGCTGAAGGCCTGCGGTCAAGGCACATATGAGAAAGCAATCAATGAACAACTAAGGTGTTGCAATGCGCAACAAAAAACTAATGATTGATGCTTCTCATCTCTCTGTTCCTGTCTGTCTGTCCCTATCTATCCCTCTCTCTGACTCACTCTCTGTCTCTGAAAACAAACAAACAAACAAAAAAAGCACATAGGTTTCAGGTAAACATTTCTATAGTATTTGAACTATTGATTATGTTGTATACCCATCACCGAAAGTCATATCATTTTCTGTCACCTTATATTTGTCCCTCTTTATACCCTTCCGCTGCCCACATCCCTCCTTCCATGTACCTGTCCCTCTGGTAACCACTTCACTTTTATCTATGTCCATGAGTCTCAGTTTAATATCCCACCTATGTGTGAAATCATACAGTTCTTAGCTTTTTCTGATTTACTTAATTCACTCAGTATAATGTTCTCAAGGTCCATCCATGTTGTCGTAAATGGCACTATGTCATTTCTATGGCTGAGTAGTATTCTATTATATACAGTGTGTCCGTAAAGTCATGGTGCACATTTGACTGGTCACAGGAAAGCAACAAAAGATGATAGAAATGTGAAATCTGCACCAAATAAAAGGAAAACTCTCTCAGTTTCATACCTATTCAGTGCAGTTCGATGTGGGCTCATGCACAGATATTTTAGGGCTCCTTAGGTAGGTATCCCGTATAGCCTCTACAGACTCGTCACTGACTGATGGCCTACCAGAACGGGGTTTCTCCACCAAACTGCCGGTTTCCTTCAACTGCTTATCCCACCAAGTAATGTTATTCCTATGTGGTGGTGCTTCGTTATAAACATGCTGATATTCACGTTGCACTTTGGTCACAGATTCGAATTTAGCGAACCACAGAACACACTGAACTCTCCTCTGTACCGTCCACATCTCAGCTGGCATGGCCATGGGCTGCTCCGCTATATACACGGTGTTACGTCATTATCTGCGCATGCGCACATGCAGCCACATCATCCTACAGAAACTGGGAGGGTTTTCCTTTTATTTGGTGCAGATTTCACATTTCTATTGTCTTTTGTTGCTTTCCTGTGGCTGGTCAAAAGTGCACCATGACTTTACGGACACACTGTATATGTACCACATCTTTATTCAATCCTCTATCGAGGGACACTTTGGTTGTTTCCATGTCTTGGCCCCTGTGAATAATGCTGTGATGAACATGGGAATGCACAAATCATTTTTCATTTTATTTTTTTACATTTTTATTTTTTTCAATTTTTAAATTGATTTTTTAGAGAGACAAAAGTAGAGAGAGAGAGAGACAGTAACATTGTTCTGTTCCTGTGTGTATCCTGACCCGGGATAAAACCAGCAACCTCTGTGCTTCAGGACAATGCTCCAATCAACAGCTATCCATCCAGGGCTCATTTTTCATTTTAATTGCCTGGCAAAATTCATGAAAAGTAAAGGAAGTTAGATTAGTAGATTAAAACATTTGGAAAGTGTAAATGCGCTTTCTCATTTATTGACTGTATGGCCTTGAGAAGATAACCTCTTCAAGTCTCAGATTCTTCATCTCAAAATGAGGACAAAATTTGACTTCCTAGAGTTGATATGAGACCTAAGTAAGATTGTGCATGTTAAACACTGAGTACCATGCCTGCTACACAGTATCAGTTGTTCTTGAAGATTCTTGCTATCATGATGTTGGTGTTGAAGAAGATGAGGAGGTAGACATAAAATGTAAAGAAAACATTGAGATTTTTTTCTTACTCCTCACTGATTCTAAACCCCTTTTCTGTGGTAGGTGGTGGACTTTGTAGCAGCAACACTGCAGCGAGCATGTGCAAGCCTGGCCCACCAGACAGAGAGCACCGTGGAGTCACAGACACTGAGTATGTCCATGGGGCTGGTGGCTGTCATGCTGGGAGGAGCTGTTCAGGTGAGTTGTAGACATGAGCCAGACTTGAATGGAGGGAGAAGAGGAGAAGAGAAAAACCTGTGAGAAATAAAAATGGATATTGCACATAGCAGAACCAGGATAAACAAGTTAGGTTGTTAATGAGAATTGTCTCCAAAGTAGAGGATAAGAGATTATGCTACTTCGACTTGTCACCTGCATAGTGGTCACCATCAGAAGAGCAGGGCCACTTCTTTACCTGACACAAGCTTGATTTGGAAACATCCAGGACAGTGTTTTACATCTGTGGAGAATACTGAATTCTCTTGCCCTCACTCTAATGGCTTTCCAATGCTCGTCCCTACTGTTGTAGTCAGGGGAAAACCTTTCTAACCTGCTAGTTGCTTATTTATTTATTTTTATTTTTCCAAAGTTAGAAGCAGGGAGGCAGTCAGACAGACTCCCGCATGCACCCGACCAGGATCCACCCAGCATGCCCTCCAGGGAGCGATGCTCTGCCCATCTGGGCCGTTGCTCTGTTGTGGCTGGAGCCATTCTAGCATCTGAGGCAGAGGCCATGGAGCCGTCCTCAGCGCCCGGGTGAACTTTGCTCAAATGGAGCCTTGGCTGCAGGAGGGGAAGAGAGAGATAGAGATGAAGGAGAAGGGGAAGGGTGGAGAAGCAGATGGGCGCTTCTCCTGTGTGCTGTGACCGGGAATCGAACCTGGGACATCCACACGCCGGGCCAACGCTCTACTGCTGAGCCAACCAGCCACGGCCCTTTTTTTAAAAAAAACTTTTATTTCTTGATTCTAGAGAGAGAGTAACATAGATCTGTTCCTGTATGTGCCCTGACCAGGAATCGAACTGGCAACCTTCACGTATCGGCATGAGCTCCAACCAATTGAGCTATCCAGCCAGGGCTCCATCTGTTTTGAATAGTTTTATTTTAGCATAGGATCCATTATACAACCTATATCATATAGCATGTTAAAGCTTTATTTCCAGTGTCTGAATCTTTGACATACTTAATTTATAATCTTTTAATTTTTTCACTTACTCAAAAAATATTTATTACACACTTGCTGTGTACCAGATACTGAGCTAAGGTGCTGGGATTATAGCAGTGGACAAAGAAGGCATGTCCCTATCTTTATGAAGCTTGCAGTCCAGTGAGAGAAGCAGATACAAATAATTGCTCAAAGAATATACTTAGAATTGAATGAAATGCCTCAGGAGAGAAGTGGAGGCTACCAAGAGAATATAGCATCCAACCTAGGCTGGGAAGGTCTCTCCTGAGGAAGTATAAATTTAAGGTGGGACTTGAACAATGGACAGGAATTTGGGAGTGTGTGTGGTGTGGATGGAGGAAACTCTTCCAATTAAAGAAAACATCCTGTACAAAGGCTGGGAAGCAGGAAAGGGTTTGGTATACCTGAGACACTGATAGAATGCAGGTGTTCCTGAAATGTAGAGATCAAGGGTCACAGTAATGCCAGAGAAGGTAGAAAGGTAGGCACTGGCCAATTAAATACCACATTAGGTTAGGAGACTACAAGAAGGCAGAATGGGTTTAGTGCAAGTATTATGAAATCTAACCTGAGATCAGACTAGCTATAACTCTTAGCAGTGAGTAGGGAACCCTTTGGGAATGGATTTTTGAGTTTGTGGATTTAGTACCGATTCTTGATATGTTAGAATTTCTCATCTCTAGCCTGTCCTGAAGGGGAAAAGGAATTTTTATTAATTAGTTATTTAATTATTTTTAAAGAAGGAATTTTATTTGGGTCTGTTGTTAACATGAAAACATGAAGCCCATTTCTTGGTAGATCCCTAATACTCCTAATTTGATATTTACCAGATAGTTTGAAAAAAGCATTTTGAGTTCAGTTTCTAGTGTTTTATTATATCCCTGCTGATAGAACTGTCAAGGAAGGGTTCACCAATGGAATAGTTTTTGTTAAATTGTATTCTTATTGGATTTAGTTCTCTGATTGATTTTTTTTTTTTTTTTGTATTTCTCTGAAGCTAGAAACTGGGAGAGACAGTCAGACAGACTCCCGCATGCGCCCGACCGGGATCCACCCTGCACGCCCACCAGGGGGCGACGCTCTGCCCACCAGGGGGCGATGCTCTGCCCCTCTGGGGCATCGCTCTGCCGCAACCAGAGCCACTCTAGAGCCTGGGGCAGAGGCCAAGGAGCCATCCCCAGTGCCTGGGCCATTTTTGCTCCAATGGAGCCTCGGCTGCGGGAGGGGAAGAGAGAGACAGAGAGGAAGGAGAGGGGGAAGGGTGGAGAAGCAAATGGGCGTTTCTCCTGTGTGCCCTGGCCGGGAATCGAACCCGGGACTTCTACATGCCAGGCCGACGCTCTACCACTGAGCCAACCGTCCAGGGCCTCTCTGATTGATTTTTATTTTTGTGGTTAAGTATTAATTTGAATAGTTTTTGTTTCCTTAAGTTGAGAACCTGATTTTTTTTTCTTTCCTTCCCTCTTATTTAACACTTATAATTACAAACTACATCCCAAATGGAAAAGCAGAATATAGAAATCTCAATTTCCCTTTCTAAAGGCTCATTATTGGGGATTGACTGTGTAAATTAGTAATGTTCTAAGAGAGATTTGGTGACTTATGCAAATATGCATCTCTTACGTGTCCCTGCCATTTCATGAGCCATCCTGACTCACTGATTACATCCTGGATTCTTCTGACTCTGCAGTTACTTAAGTGGACATAAACACGTCACTCTTATACTTTTGTCCTAAATCTATTAATTTTTTTCCCTTTTTGATTCATGGGTTTTTATAAATGGCTTTTAGACTAATGCTGGGTTTTCTGTCTTTGTATTGGGAAAAAAAGTCCAATTCTGAATTATATTTTCAGGTAATCATTGTCAGGCTTAGGGTTTTTTGCTTTAGAGTCTAGAAGATTATACTATATCTATTCCCAATTAGTATTCATTGTTTTAGCTAATGAAACAGTATCTAATAGCATTTTAACCTTTCCCCCCTAATTTATATAATTAAGGTGATTATTAGAACATAGTGTCTGGGAAGTGGAATTAAGAGAAAGTGTAGGCTGAAGACTTCTAATAAGACAACTGTAATTTTAAACTCATTTTCTAAATTTCAGGATTGGTCATCAGTAAAAGTAGCATGGTGTTGGTAACTTCCTTGTCCCCTGAGGAAGCAGTTTCTCTTTTTTTTTTTTTTTTTTTTAGCAAGAGAAAGGCAGAAGCAGAGAGAGCGACAAACGGGGGACAGACAGGACAGACAAGAAGGGAGATGAGAAGCATCAATTAATTCTTTATTGTGGCACCTTAGTTGTTCATTGATTGCTCTCTCATATGTGCCTTGACTGGGGGACTACAACTGAGCCAGTGACCCCTTGCTCAAGCCAGTGACCTTGGGCTCAAGCCAGCGACCATGATCCCACACTAAAGCCAGCAACCCTATGCTCAAGCTGGTGAGCCTGCACTCAAGCCAGATGAGCCTGCACTCAAGCTGGGATCTCGGGGTTTCAAACCTTGGTCCTCTGCATCCTAGGCCGATGCTCTATCCACTGTGCCACCACCTGGTCAGGCTCAAGAAACACTTCCTGCTTGATATTTACTGGCCTGTCAGGTGGTCCTCTGAGCTTTGAGATGCAGTTGGTGCTGGGACTTGAAACCAGATCTTGAAAATCTCATACCACATTTTCTGAGAGCATTGTAGAGTGAGCTCATTCAAGAAATATTTATCAGCCTGACCTGTGGTGGCGCAGTGGATAAAGCGTCAACCTGGAAACGCTGAGGTTGCTGGTTCAAATCCCTGGGCTTGCCCGGTCAAGGCATATATGGGAGTTGATTCTTCCTGCTCCTCCCCCCTTCTCTCTCTCTCTCTCCCTTCTCTATAATGAATAAATAAAATCTAAAAAAAAAAAAAAAAAAAAGAAATATTTATCAAGTGCCTCTTTGCCCTCATGGAGCTTATCTTTTTAGTGGCTGTGATTAATCTGATGAGTTCTTATTCAAAAAGTTTTTTTAAATTTATATATATATATATATATATATATTTTTAGCGAGAGAGAGGGAGAGGAAGGGAGAGAGATGAGAAGCATCATTTCATTGATTGCTTGTTGTTCATTGATTGCTTCTCTTATATGCCTTGACCAGGGGACTCCAGCTGAGCCATTGACCCCTTGCTTGAGCCAGCAACCTTGGGCGCAAGCCAGTGATCGTGGGATCATGTTGATGATCCTGTGCTCAAACTGGCAACCCCCTGCTTAAAGTGGCAAGCCTGCACTCAAGCTGGTGATTGCAGAGTTTTGAACCTGGGACCTCAGCATCCCAGGTCAGTGCTCTATCCACTGTACCACCACTGGTCAGGCTTAACTATTCTTTTTTTTTAAGTTATCTAAAAAATGATGATGGTATTGATTGATGATTGATTGTAACAGAGACAGAGTCAGAGACAGGGACAGATAGGGACAGATAAGAAGGGAGAGAAACGAGAAGCATCGATTCTTCCTTGCGGCACCTTAGTTGTTCATTAATTGCTCTCTCATATGTTCCTTGATGGGGGGGGGGCCACAGTAGACTGAGTAATCCCTTGCTTGAGCCAGCAACCTTGGGCTCAAGCTGGTGAGCCTTGCTCAAATCACATGAGCCCGCGCTTAAGCTGGCAACCTCAGGGTCTCAAACCTGGGTCCTCTGCATCCTAGTCTGATGCTCTATCCACTGCACCATCGCCTCGTTAGACTTAACTGTTTTTTTTAAAGATTCTTATTTTTATATCTCATGTGTGTCTTTATGTATAGTTCACCATAAAACAGGGCACACTGCATGCTGACTTAGAACAAAAGTAAAAATACCACTGGTAAATAAATTCAGTGCCATTATGTAAATAAGGATACAGACATGTAAACTGGTCACCTAAATGTGTGAAGAAACGTAGGTGATATATAGATATGAGAACATAAAAAAATAAATGTAAGTATTTTTTAGAATTAGAAATTTTTTAGATCAGAATTTTATTGCTGGAATAGACCCTGAGATTCATCTAAAACAGTGATTCTCACTGGAGCAAGATCAGGCAAGATGAGCTTTGTGAGTCTCAGGTGGGACTTTGTCAGCATGCAATTCCCTCCTCTGATGTCATTCCCATTCTCTATGCTTCCCTTAGAAGCATCTTCCTACCCTCAACCCTGGCTCCATCAGTCCAACTCCCAGTTCTCAAATTGAAAACTTGCAGAGGTTTAGAACAGCTCACCATCTAACTGGTTCACTCCTGACACCCTGAAAGAAATCATAGACGTGGGCTGACATAGCTCTGCTCATTCCATTCCTGAAGAATTCTAGAACCTCTGGAAGAGAGGCAGCCTGATAAAGGAGCCTGTCACTCACTTGTGCGTTGCTTCTTCCGGCCTCAGGGCTTTTTTTTTTTTGTATTTTTCTGAAGCTGGAAATGGGGAGAGACAGTCAGACAGACTCCCGCATGCGCCCAACTGGGATCCACCCGGCATGCCCACCAGGGGGCAACGCTCTGCCCACCAGGGGGCAATGCTCGATGCTCTGCCCCTCTGGGGCGTCGCTCTGCCACGACCAGAGCCATTCTAGCGCCTGGGGCAGAGGCCAAGGAGCCATCCCCAGTGCCCGGGCCATCTTTGCTCCAATGGAGCCTCGCTGCGGGAGGGGAAGAGAGATACAGAGAGGAAGGAGAGGGGGAGAGGTGGAGAAGCAGATGGGCTCTTCTCCTGTGTGCCCTGGCTGGAATCGAACCCGAGACTTCTGCACGCCAGACCGACGCTCTACCACTGAGCCAACCGGCCAGGGCCCCGGCCTCAGGGCTTTTATACACAATCTGAGCTCTGTGCTGAGAAGCAGTGACAGGATTAGAAATGAGGGCTCTGTGGTCTATTTTCAATTTTGATGGTTGCCCTAGATCACCCTTGAGAAGTAAATAACTATTTAGTACTTCAATTTTCTCATCTAGCAATTAAGTGAATATTACCCTATACCTTGAAATCATATTTTAATATTTTTGAAGAAATAGTTGGTTACCTACAGCCTTAGATTTCTCTCATGATTCTAATAGTGGGAAAGCTGTGGGCTTATGAAGCTGAGAGTATGCATTGCTTTCACTGCCTTATCCACTATTTGATTCGGAATCCACCTACCTGCACATGATGATTACCCAGTTTAATAAGATGAATCCCCTAAAGGACTAAGAAGTTTGAAAACAGGGAGAACTGATTTTTTAAAATAGACATTTTTTGAGCAATTTTAAAAAATATATTTTATTGATTGATTTTTTTTAGAGAGAGAGAGAGAAAGGCAGTGGGGAAGAGTGGGAAGTATTAACTCGCTTCTAGTGTGTGCCTTGCCCAGGAAAGCCTGGGTTTTCAAACTGATGACCTCAGCATTCCAGGTCAACGCTTTATCCACTGCACCACCACAGGTCAGGCTTGAGCAATTTTAAGAAGAAAAATTAAGCAGGAGGTACAGAAATTTCCTATATACCTGCCTCCCCCACTATCACCACCCTGTAACTGAGTGGTACATTTTTTACAGTCAGTGAACCTATATTCACATACCATTATCACCAAAAATCTGTAGTTGACCATTAAAGTTCACTCACTGTGTTGGACACTCTGGGTTTTGACAAATAAGGACATGTATCTACCATATTTAACAGTTTCACTGTCCTAAAACTCTTTGGTGTTCAATCTGTTCATCCTTCCCTCCCCCAGGCCCTGACAACCACTGATCTTTCTATTGTCTCCATAGTTTTGCCTTTTCCAAAATGTTATACTGTTGAAATCATATACTATGCCGCCTTTCCAGGCTGGCTTCTTTTATTAGTAGTATGTAGAACAGGGGTCCCCAAACTTTTTACACAGGGGGCCAGTTCACTGTCCCTCAGACCATTGGAGGGCCAGACTATAAAAAAAACTATGAACAAATCCCTATGCACACTGCACATATCTTATTTTAAAGTAAAAAAACAAAACGGGAACAAATATAACATTTAAAATAAAGAACAAGTAAATTTAAATCAACAAACTGACCAGTATTTCAATGGGAACTATGCTCCTCTCACTGACCACCAATGAAAGAGGTGCCCCTTCCGGAAGTGTGGTGGGGGCCGGATAAATGCCTCAGGGGGCCGCATGTGGCCCGCGGGCCGTAGTTTGGGGACCCCTGATGTAGAAGGTTCCTCCATGTCTTTTGTGGTTTGATAGCCTATTTCTTTTTAGTGCTGAATAATATTTTATTTTCTAGATGTACTACAGTTTACATATCTTGGTTGCTTCCAAGTTTTGGCAGTTATGAATAAAACTGATATAAATATCTGTGTGTAGGTTTTATGGCCATAAGTTTTCAACTCATTTTGGTAAATACAGAGTGTGGTTGCTAGAGCATATGATAAGAGTATGTTTTGCCTGACCAGGCATTAGTGCAGTGGATAGAACGTGGACCTGAGACACTGAGGACCCAGGGTCAAAACCCTGAGGTCACCAGCTTGAGTGCGAGTTTATCCAGCTTGAGTGTGGGCTTATTTAGCTTGAGTGCGGGCTCACGAGCTTGAGCGTGTAATCATAGACATGACCCCAAGGTTACTGGCTTAAGCAAGAGGTCACTGGCTCAGCAGTAGCCCCCCCCCGGTCAAGGCACATATGAGAAAGCAATTAATGGACAACTAAGGTGCCGCAATGAAGAATTGATGCTTCTCATCTTTCTCCCTTCCTGTCTGTCTGTCCCTGACTGCCCCCCCCCCACCGCTCGCTAAAGAGTATGTTTAGTTCTAAAAGAAATTGCCAAACTATTTTGAAAGTGGCTATGCCATTTTGCATCCCCACCAGCAATGTGTGAGAGTTGCTGTTGCTCCACATTCTTGCCAATACATATTTGGTGTCAGTGTTTGGATTTTAGTTGTTTCAGTAGGTGTGGAATGGTATCTCCTTGTTTTAACTTGCAGTTCCTTGACAATATAGGATATCGAGCATATCTTCATACGCTATATTTCTGTTTATTTTCTTTAATGAGATGTCTGTTTAGGTTTTTTGCCCATTTTTAATTGAGTAGTTTGTTTCCTTATTGTTGATTTTTAAGAGTTCTTTGTATATTTTGGTAATCGTCCTTTATCAGATGTATCTTTTGCAAATATTTTCTCGCAGTCTGTGTGGCTTGTCTTCTCTTTTTCTTGACATTGTCTTTTGCAGAGGAGAAGTTTTTTTTGTTTTTTGTATTTTTTCTGAAGCTGGAAACGGGGAGAGACAGTCAGACAGACTCCTGCATGCGCCTGACCGAGATCCACCCGGCACGCCCACCAGGGGGCGACGCTCTGCCCATCAGGGGGCGACGCTCTGCCCATCAGGGGGCGATGCTCTGCCCCTCCGGGCGTCGCTCTATTGCGACCAGAGCCACTCTAGCGCCTGGGGCAGAGGCCAAGGAGCCATCCCCAGCACCCGGGCCATCTTTGCTCCAATGGAGCCTCAGCTGCAGGAGGGGAAGAGAGAGACAGAGAGGAAGGAGAGGGGGAGAGGTGGAGAAGCAGATGGGCGCTTCTCCTGTGTGCCCTGGCTGGAATCGAACCCGGGACTTCTGCACTCCAGCCCAACGCTCTACCACTGAGCCAACCGGCCAGGGCCTGAATTATTTCTTTCATGGTTTTCTTTTCTTTGGTATTTAATTTAAAAAAGTCATCGCCATACCCAAGGTCATCTAAACTTTTCTCCTATATTATCTTGTAGGAATTTTATAGTTTTGCATTTTACATTTAATCTATGATCCATTTTGAGTTAATTTTTGTGATGGTGTAAGGTCTGTGTGTCTAGATTCTTTCTCTTTTTCACATGAATGTCCAATTGTTTTATCATGATTTGTTGAAAAATCTGTCTTTTCTTCTGTAAAGTATTTTTCCCCGCCGAGGAAGAAGGAAGGGGCCAGAGCCACGAAGTGTGGAATACTAAAAGGCTTTATTGAGTACAGAGTGCATCCTGTCCAACAAGGTTCCCCAGCCCCAGGGAGAGAGGCTAGGGAAGTCACATAGGGTGACCCGGTAGGGAGATATTTAAAGGGTCTCTAGGGTGGTCGAGCTAATATGATGTGGTGAAATCTCATTGGCTGACGGACAGTCGCTTTTTTCCAAAGGGCTCCTGGGAAGTTTCTTTTGGCACGCTTGGCTGTGGGCGGTTCTAGCTAAGTTCCCAGGTCTGGTGTCTCACGTGACTGTCCCCCATTGCTGACCACCCCACATTCCGATCTTTTTGTGTTAATTAGGGGCACCGCTTATTCGTCTGGCTACTTCCTGCTGATTAGGGGCATTGTGGGGAGGGGGAGATCGGAAGGTGGTGGCTTTGAGGGGAGTCAGGAGGAACATCTGTTAGACCAGGGGTCCCCAAACTTTTTACACAGGGGGCCAGTTCACTGTCCCTCAGACCGTTGGAGGGCCGGACTATAAAAAAAACTATGAACAAACCCCTATGCACACTGCACATATCTTATTTTAAAGTAAAAAACCAAAACGGGAACAAATACAATATTTAAAATAAAGAACAAGTCCATTTAAATCAACAAACTGATCAGTATTTCGATGGGAACTATGCTCCTCTCACTGACCACCAATGAAAGAGGTGCCCCTTCTGGAAGTGCGGCGGGGGCCGGATAAATGGCCTCAGAGGGCCGCATGCAGCCCGCGGGCTGTAGTTTGGGGACCCCTGTGTTAGACCATGACTAGAGAAACTTTGCAGATGCAGTCCTGTAAGGATTTAAAAAAAAGAGGAGTAATAGGGGGATCTGATCTGCAGGGTCCAGCCTTTTGGTGAGCTGGAGATGGGTGGGCCCCGTGGTTCCAAACTGCCAGCGATCTTGTATGAGGGTAAGCTTGAGGCGAGAGACGTGGTTAGAAATGAGGGTAGCATTGATTATGGGGGAGCCTTGGTATTGAGGAATGGTAGGAATAAGTGGGAAGATGCTGTTAGCTGGATAGTGGTTCCGAAACTGTGTAGAATGTCTTGACCCAGAAGAGGTACAGGGCACGATGCTATAATTAAGAACGAGTGCAAAAAGGGGATTCTGTCCAAACTGCATGTCAGGGATGGTGTGCGAAGGGGAAAAGAAGGGGGGGGGTCCCATTCACTCCCATAACCGAGACCTGTGAAGGAACTAGAGGTCCAGAGTGTGATAGCAAACAGAGAAGGCAGCTCCCATGGCCACAAGAAATGAGATGGACTTACCCGTTCCTGCAGCATTACCCTGGGTTTGGTGAGGATGATGGGGGGTCTCCGAGTCCAGGCCGTGTCAGCCGTCCATTATGTCTAGGAGTTTGAGTGGTGGGCCTGTCTGGCTGCCTTGGCCTCCCAACTGGGTCTGGATTTCCTCCATGTGGAGACACTGAGGAAAAGCCTGTTGCCCAAAGGGGCAGTCGCTCCGCCAGTGACCGGGCTGCTTGCCAGTCAGGGCAGGGCTCAGGGGGTGGCCTTGGGCAGGGGCACTGCCAGGACCAATGACCCTGCTTGCCACACTTAAAGCAAGCTGCTGGTGGGATTCCTCTTTGTGGCTTGGACTTGGGTCGGGCACTTCCTGTGCCTTGCCCCTGTTGCTCTGCTGGCCTTAGGGCTGCCACAAGAGTCTGGGTTTGGAGTGTTACCTTCTGCCGCATGCAATTAGCCTTGGCCTGTTTCTACTAGTTGGGACCATTAAAAACTTTAAATGCTGTGTTCACAGGCCCTGGATAAGGGTTTGGGGGTTAGAATAAGAGGAAATGAGTTCCTGGGGAACCTGGCACCCAGATCCAGCCGGAAATGCTGGAGCCAGAGGCAGGACAAGGCCAGAACTTCCTGTAAGAAAATTGGGGTTGGACGTCCTGCAAACCGGTGTAAGAGCCAATAGCAGGCTGAGAATGGCCTTACGGAAGAGGGGCTTAAGAACACAGTGGAGAAGGGAGGGGCCCCTGGCCAGCAGGGGAGGAGAAAGAGAGACTGGTATTTGCAGGTGAATGAGAAACAGGATCCTGCGAAGGGAGGAGAGGGGTCTCTTGGAGGGAAGATTTGGAGCGGAGGGTTAGGTGAGGTTTCTCTGGCCGGAAAAAGGGCCTGCTCCGTGTAGCAGGCGGCGAGAGATTAGGACGGGAGCACGAATAACTAGAAGCCCTGAATGTAAGGGATCTCCAACCAGTTCCCAGCTTTTTTGGTGATAGTTAAATTGGTGAGGGTGTTAAAACCGAAAGTCCCTTCAGGAGGCTACCTGGTCCGATTATCCATTGGGTTCTGTGGCCTGCCCACAGCAGAGAAGAAGAAGTTTCTTCTTCTTTAGGAAGGGAGATTCCTGTGCCCTCACGGCTACCTTCAGCTCTCGGAGTGGTCAGAGTTGAGTATTGGAGTCCCGCAACTCAATCTCTGGCTACCAGATGGTTAAGTGGATGTGCTCGGGATGTCTCCACGGGCACACACGCACTCAGAACATAAAGAGGTTTCTGATGCAGCTGTGATTTCGGACAGGGAGTCTCGGTGCAAAGAACTGAGGGGAGGTTGGAGGCAGGGGACTTACCGCACCATGCGCCGAAGTGGGTGGAAGGTCGGAGGTCCTGGTTTTTTGTTGGAGGGGAAGAGGAGAGGAGTGATCCTTGCGGACTTCAACTCCTCCCGGGTTTTTGGCACCAAAATGTAGGTATTTTTCCCCGCCGAGGAAGAAGGAAGGCGCCAGAGCCACAAAGTGTGGAATAATAAAAGACTTTATTGAGTACAGAGTGCATCCGATCCGACGAGACTCCCTAGCCCCGGGGACAGAGGCTAGGGAAGTCACATAGGGTGACCCACGAGGGAGATATTTAAAGGGTCTCTAGGGTGGTCAAGCTAATATGATGTAGTGAAATCTCACTGGCTGACAGACAGTTGCTTTTTTCCAAAGGGCTCCTGGGAAGTTTCTTTAGGCGCGCTTGGCTGTGGGCGGTTCTAGCTAAGTTCCCAGGTCTGGTGTCTCACGTGACTGTCCCCCATTGCTGAACACCCCACATCTTCATTATCTTGCCTTTGCTTTTTGTGAAAGAGCTGTTGACTATATTTACGTAGATCTGTTTGTTTTGTTTAAAGAAATTATTGCATATAATAGAAATGAAAAAGAGTTCATGTACTATATATATATAAGTAGATATTTCTATTTCAGATGCTTAAAGAAAAAAAAAGGTTCATGATACTACAGAGGTACTGAATGAAGTCTAGCATAATGATAACCCTAGAAAATTATTCTAAAATGTCTTTTCCCGTTCCACATAGATTCTTGATAAAATTGACCTTTTTCTTAGATAACATGTCCTTTTACTCTAGACATACATATTCTCTTCCTTAAGGTACAGTTACACAAGATTGGTCAGTTGTTTTATACATGAAGATAAGCTGACATATGTTGCAGAACTAGAAATTCTACCTAATGCCAAGTTTGCATTTGTTTCTAATTGTTTAAACAAAGAATTCTGAGGGGAGTGTATGGTGAATTCTACAGGTACAAACCTGCCATGTTCCTCAAGTTTCCATTTTTGGAAGAAAGTGATGAGGAAAGTGAACAGTAACAATTTTGTGGGCTTACAATATAAAATGAGAACCTTGTATATGTGCTATGAAAACAGTTAGTTGGTTAATTGGTTGGTTGGCTGGATAATGAAACAAGTGAATAAGTAAATAATAAATACCCTGCTTTGTCTAAAAAGTATTTAAGACCTGCAAGGTTTTCAAATTATAAGGGCCTCATGAAGCTTCATATGATCATTTTTTCAGTATTTTCAAACAGAAAAAGATTACCAATGATTCTTGTTTGGTCCACTGGCTGCACACATACCTTTCCTAGTAAGGCCTATGACATTATTAGAACAAAGCTTCTGGAAAAAATAAAATCTTATGTAATTTTCACTCCTATTTTCCAGGAGAAATTCCCTTTTGCCAATCATTGTCCCATTCCTTTCCAGACCTATGGTGCTATTGTATGCTAACCAGCCACTTTAGATCATACAGTTAAGAACAGCTTTAATTGTTCCAGTGAGACCACATAAGTTACTGGGTGAGAATATAGACTCTGGAGTCAGACTTGTTGAGTTTGCATCTCACCATCTGTCGGTTGTGGCACTTTGGACATGTTAGTTAACTGTTCTTTGTCTCAGTTTCCTCCTGTTTAAAATGTAGGTAATAATTGTAACTAGATCATAGGGATATGAATGTGTGTATTTTATTTGTATTTATTTTTAAAACATTTGCATTTAGTACTTACTATATGTCAGGCACTAAGTACTTGGCTAATAGGAACTCATCTTTTTATGGCAAAAGTACATAAAAATAAAAAAATACAACCCTGGCTGGATAGCTCAGTTGGTTAGAGCGATACACAAAGGTTGTGTGCTTGATCCCTGGTCAGTGCACATATAGGAACAAACTGATGTTTCTGTCTCTATCTCCCTCCCTTCCTCTCTCTATAACTCCCTCTATCTCTAAAAAAATTAATCATTAAAAAAATTTTTTTTAGTGAGAGGAAGGAAGGGAGGGAGAGAGAAAGAAGTATCAACTTGTAGTTGCTTCACTTTAGTTGTTCATTGATTGCTTCTCATACGTGCCTTGACTGGGGACTTCAGGGGAACCAGTGACTCCTTGCTCAAACCAGTGACCTTGGGCTTCAAGCCAGTGACCTTTGGGCTCACGCTGGTGACCTTTGGATCATGTTGATGGTGCTGTGCTCAAGCCAGTGACCCCACATTCAAGCTGGTGAGCCCATGCTCAAGCTGGCAACCTCAGGGTTTGGAAACGGGGACCTCAGCATCCTGGGTCAAAGTTCTATCCACTGTGCCACCACCAGTCAGGCAATAAATAAAATTTTAAAGAGAAGAAGCTAAATACTTTAAGATAATAAAAAATACAATAAAATTTAAAAATACAATGATCTGGAAAAGAATTTTATCAGTGATTGGGTATTAAAATCTGATTTGGTAAGAATAACTATAGAGACAAGCAGTTCAATAAGTAAGTGGGTACAAAGGCTGTAAACAGGCTGTTCATAGTAAAGGAAATGCAGACAGCTGGTGAACACAGAAGTATACTTAACAGTGCTGTTAGTCTAGCTTCCTGTTTGGCAAACTGTGGCTCGCGAGCCACACGCAGCTCTTTGGCCCCTTGAGTGTGGCTCTTCCACAAAATACCATGTGCGAGCGCTACCTCGATAAGGAATGTACCTACCTATATAGCTTAAGTTTAAAGAATTTGGCTCTCAAAAGAAATTTCAATCGTTGTACTGTTGATATTTGGCTCTGTTGACTGAGTGTGCCGACCACTGGTCTAGCTAATGCAAAATAAAACCATAAGATACCATGTTCTGCTTATCAGATTGAAAAAAATTAGAAATAATGATATACATTACAGATGTATTTTTTTAACTTAAAAAAATACCTATACATCTTAAATATTCAATAAATGTTTTTTGTTGTAATTACTCAGCTGTGGGTATTGATTTGCTCCCTGCCCTTTTACTCAGGATATATTGCCTTATGTTCAAGTCATGTTAACATCTGCTAGGTTAATTTAGGTTTGCCATTTTTCATTTCATTTCATAGTTGAAGTCAAGTGATTTTGCTGTCCTGAAGCAATTGCTGCCTCTGTTGGAGAAGGTCTCCAACACACACCCAGACCCTGTCATCCAAGAACTCGCTGCTGACCTTCGCATCACCATCTCTACCCATGGAGCCTTTTCCACTGAGGCCGTCAGTGTGGCTGCTCAGAGCACCCTGAATAAGAAGGATCCAGAAAGGAAAATAGAAGAGCGGCAACAAAAATGTCAGGGAAGATACACTGATGTGTCTCACAGCCACCTCAAACAACAGCAAAGCCATGAGAAATCCAACCAAACTGGCCTGAAATCTTGTCTTCCACTCACTCCTCAGGAAGTCAGCGAGCACAGCACTCCTGCAAACCAGAAATCTGGAAGCATAACCACAGAACAGCTCCAGGAAATTCTTTTATCCGCTTATGATCCTCAAGTTCCAACACGGGCTGCTGCCCTGCGAACTCTTTCTTGCTGGATAGAGCAGAGAGAAACAAGAGCTCTTGAGGTGCAAGAGAAGCTTCTCAAGGTGAGTAGAGCACACTACAGAAACACACACGTGGGTGGGGCATCCTCCCAGGAGCCTTACTGTGTATCAAGCACTGTCCTGGATTACTTTCTGGGAACTTGTAGTTGTTCTGAGGAGGCAAGACTTAGACACAGCAAAGACCTAGATAACCATACAGGCTAACTTGAACAGGAACAGAGTCAGAACTGGTATAGGCAAGACATGCTGTGGACAGGCAGGAAAAGAAGAGAACTGAAATCTGAAGGAAGCAGATCTTGATATGGCCTTAATGAACTAGTGAAGTTTGAGCAGATGAAAGAAGAGGGGATGGAACAATGTGAGCAAATTCCCCTTCTGGTAAATCAACACTGTGACCCAGCCAGATAAGCCACCTGTTTTCTCTGGGCCTCTTTTAGAGGGACACTGGGCAGAACTGGGTCTCTCCCCCTCCTCCCTTCCCATCACAGAGAAAAAAAATCTATATTACATCATAAATTTATATAGAAGAACATATATGCTTAGCTGGGGATCTTTGCCCTTTTGTGAAAATTATCCTGACCTCAATATGGGTTAAGAGCAAATGATTTAGAGACTACTGACCACATTCCAGCTTAGTTTCTTGGACAAGACACTTAAACTTTCTGAGCCTCAATGTCTACATTTGTAAAGTGAGGGCCCACTTTATGTTGAAAGATTTAAGATGAAATCATCCATGTGAAGCACTAAGTATGGTGATAGTCACATAATGAGCACCAAATAAAGCTTAGCTGTTGTCATTCTTTCTTATACTTGAGCCATTAGACTAAGAATTACGAGTTTGATTGAAAACATTTATTTTTAGTCACTAATGTATTAGAATCAACAATATAATAACAACTGCTATTTATTGAGCCAGACCCTATACCTTTTATTTTTTATTTATTTATTTATTTTTTTGACCCTATACCTTTTAGACGAGGGGTCTCAAACTCAACTCAGCATGTGGGCCGCAGAGCAAGATCACAGCCTTTTGGCGGGCCACACTAGGTCTACAAAAGGCAACTGTTACGCAACACTTTTCTCACTGCAGTTGAAAACAAAAAAAAATCAGTACAACAAGCACAATCGTACATGCAGTTTACTCAGTGTCACAAAACAACCAGAAACTGTAGTTCGCATCACAACTGCTGTTAACTAAGCTAATATCTAGCTAGGATGCTAGAGAAATGAAAATTACAAGTAGGCCCCTAGGCTTACTTAATTTTATCCAAAATATTTTGAACTTCGTGGATTAGTCTGCGGGCCGCACAGAATTGTTCGGCGGGCCACGAGTTTGAGACCCCTGTTTTAGACATTGTCTGTAGACCTCATAACAACTACAATATTGGTATTATCTCCCATGTTATAGATAGAAAAGTGAGGAATGGAAATGTACCAAGGATTTGTTGTCATTAAAATGTTGCTGAAAACCTCGAATTATATATCTTCTTTGAGTAACCATCAAAAATATCCCTTCAGCCTGACCTGTAGTGGCACAGTGGATAAAAGCATTGACCTGGACTGTTGAGGTTGATGGTTCAAAATCCTGGGCTTGCCTGGTCAAGGCACCTATGGGAGTTGATGCTTTCAGTTCCTTCCCCCCTTCTCTCTCTCTTCTCTAAAATGAATAAATAAAATCTTAAAAAAACATCCCTTCATACCTCTATATAATGGTGAACACAGTGAACATCTGTGGAATCTTTTAAAAAATATTTAATTTTTATCTACTTGTACATAAAGGTCATCAAGTTCCTGTCAATTCTTTTTCCAAGGAACCTTTTAAATCTATCTCTTCTTTTTTATTCCCACGGCCCCTATCCTGGATTAAACTTTTTTTACTTCATACAGATTCTCCATTCCCTCTAACCTTGCCACCTTCCCAAGTGAGCTAATCTTAGGCTCTCCCTCACATGCTGCACACGTGGAGATCAGCAGCATCAATTGATATCAGGAATTGCTGTGCCAGCAAAGAATTCATCCCTGATTTTGGAACAGGCACCCCCGCTTCCCTTAGACACCAAGCGGGGGGAGCATGGGCACATGGTCACTATCTTTCTCTCACCCTCCTGCTAGGGCCGAAACCTAACATGGCACTGTCCTATCTTCTAGCTAAGCAGTCCCCATAGCAGTTGCCATGCTCTGGTGGGTTCCTAAGTTATGAGATGTGTTGATATTACTTTGTTACTAATGTCAGTTGAAGTACTGAAATTTGGAAAAGATTTTAAAAAATAAATTAGAACAGATTTCAGTTACCCCAACAGTAACAGTTCTGTCTCTCACTTGTATTTCCATATGCTTTCTGAGTGCAGGAGAAAAGGATCAAATTAAAGCAAATGTGCCACAAACCGGACATAACTCCAACCCTGGCCTTTTGTGTGTCATGGCCTGTAATCTGTTGTGTCATATGTGAAAATATTATCCACCGTGCACTATGATGGGAGAAATGTTGAGGACCATTCCTCCAGGTTTTGGTTTCCATGCCTACTTCTGGTGTGTGCTTGACTACTTCTCCTAGTCTCTACCCTTTTAAACGATTATAAAAATGGGACTTCAGACTTATATACTGTGGCCTGACCTGTGGTGATGCAGTAGATAAAGCATTGACTTGGAATGCTGAGGTCACTGGTTCAAAACCCCAGGCTTGCCCAGTCAAGGCACATCTGAGAAGCAACTACTATGAGTTGATACTTCCTGCTCCTGTCCACTCCCCATTTCTCTCTCTCTCATCTTTCTTTAAAATTAATAAATAAAATCTTAAAACAACTGTGTTCTCTACAGACTTTAAAAGTCAGACCAGTGTCTAGTTAGCTAAGACACATAAGAAGGAAAGCATTTATTCTTTTGAGGGTGCTGTAAGGGTCTCAGTCTTGCTTGCTCTTTGTGAGTTGTATCACTGAGTCATATTTTTTGGTTCCAGGTATTCTTGGAGAACTTGGAGCATGAAGATACCTTTGTATATCTGTCTGCTATCCAGGGTAAGTTAGTCCTGGTTTGTTTGTTTTTTTGTTTGTTTGCTTTTTATACAGAGAGAGGGATAGATAGGGACAGACAGACAGGAACAGAGAGAGATGAGAAGCATCAATCATTAGTTTTTCGTTGCGACACCTTAGTTGTTCATTGATTGCTTTCTCATATGTGCCTTGTCCGGGGGCTACAGCAGACCAAGTAACCCCTTGCTGGAGCCAACGACCTTGGGTCCAAGCTGGTGAGCTTTTGCTCAAACCAGATGAGCCCGCGCTCAAGCTGGCGACCTCGGGGTCTCGAACCTGAGTCCTCTGCATTCCAGTCCGACGCTCTATCCACTGCGCCACCACCTGTTCAGGCAGTTAGTCCTGGTTTAAGGACTTGAGTCTGTGGACCAAAGAGCGTATCATGTACATTTGCACAAAATTTCTAAAGTCATAGAGTCACAAGACTGTTGATCTTTCTGTCCATCTTCCTGCTAGCACTTGATTTAAGTCATAATAACAACATTCTTTGAAGGTTCCCAAGGAGTCCTTATAGAGTTTCAGTGTCTCATAATGATGAGGAGGTCTTAATTTATGTCTACATATCATTCTGTGAACTAAGTTTCATTTCCTATAATTCAATGAGGTAAAGAATGGCTCACATATCAGCTCTTAATACATTAACTTTTAATATATTTGACTACTGTCAGTATATACCTTCACTCTCTCTTTAAACTCAAAATAATTTCAGGGTATTTAATATTTCTTCATCAAAACATTTTGTGCAATACTTTTATTTCTGTTGTGATTCTTTGTTCTTCATACCTCCATTAATTTTTGGATTCCAAATCTAAAGTGGGACCTCATGAAATAAGGGGTAGAGAATTAGACACTCAAAATGGCAAGAAGCAGTCATGGTGAGAAGGTCAGAATGAACTTGCAGCCTCGCAGTGTCTCTTGGCTCCATCAGTGGAATGTGGTCATCAGGAGCTAGGGCTCTCGAGACAAAGCCCCTGACTGCAACTCCCATTCCAGGCCTCGCAGCTAGATGAACTTTGGGAAATTACTTAATCCCTCTGGGCTGCAATTTCTTACCTGTAACACGGGGCTAAAGAGGAATGCAAAATTGTACACTACTTTGGAAAATAGTATGGAGTTCCTTGAAAAGATGTACCTAGAGTTACCACTTGAGCATTTACACTCCTAGTAATATACCCAAAAGAAATGGAAATACATATATATCCACACAGAAAGTTCAACATGAGTGTACATAATAGCCAAATGATGGAAACAACACAGACATTCAGCAACTGATGTATAGATAAACAGAATATGGTTTATGTACATGCAATGCAGTGTTATTTGGCCATAAAAAATGAATTAATGAAACACGCTAGAGCATGGATGAACCTTTAAAACATTATATTAAGTGAAAGAAGCCAGTCACATACAAACTCCCCCGACACACAAAAAAAACATATATTTTATGGCTCCTGTATATGAAATATCCAGAACAGGCAAATTTATAAAGACAGAAAGTCTAGGACTGCGTAGAGGAGAAAGGGCTGGGAGGTGATAGCTAAAGGGCATAGGATTTTTTCTTGGAGTGATGAAAATATTCCAAAAGTGATTATGGTGATAGTTGCACAGTTCTGTGAATATGCTAGGAGCCACTGAATTGTCTACTTTATAAACCAGTGAGTTTGGTTTTTTTTTATTAAGTGAGAGATGGGGAGGCAGAGAGACAGACTCCCGCATGCGCCCCGACTGGGATCCACCAGGCAAGCTCCTTACCGGGTGATGCTCTGCCCATCTGGGGCCATTGCTCCGTTGCTCAGTAACTGAGCTATTTTAGAGCCTGAGGCAAGGCCATGGAGCCATACTCAGCGTCCTGGGCCAACTTGCTCAAATGGAACCTTGGCTCAGTTGGGATAGGGGTGGGTGGGTGGGGAGCGGATGGGCACTTCTCCTGTGTGCCCTGACTGGAAATTGAACCTGGGACTTCCACATGCTGGGCCAATGCTTTACCACTGAGCCAACTGGCCAGGGCCTAAAACAGTGAATTTTATGGAATAGTAGTCCCCCTTTATCTGCAGGGGATATGTTCCAAGACCACGAGTGGGTGCCTGAACTCTAACCAACTTCAACTCTGCCAGAAATGTGGCAGCATCTTCTTCACTGGCAGACACAGCCTTTTCAGTAATTTTTATATGTTTCAGTCCAAACCTATTCTTGAATCTGGTAACCATCTCTTATGTGCAGTAAATGGCTGGGTGTTGCGTATTTCGGAGGATTTCTTGAAGTCTTCCTATAGATAAACTCAGTGCTTTCTGGCACAACACATTGCTGTCAATCAGAACACATTTTCTGCTCATTTCTTCCACCCACAAACTTAATGCTTTCATCTTAACTATAATCACTTACCACATGCTATGGCCATAACTTTTTTTTTAGTGAGAGAGACAAAGAGAGGGACAGATAGGGACAGTCAGATAGGAAGGAGAGAAACGAGAAGCATCAAGTCTTGGCTGAGGCTCCTTAGTTGTTCATTGATTGCTTTCTCATATGTGCCTTGACTGGGGGGTTCCAGCCAAGCCAGTGACCCCTTGCTCAAACCAGTGACCTTGGGCTCAAGCCAGTAACCTCAGGGTTTCAAACCTGGGTCCTCTGTGTCCCAGTCCGATGCTCTATCCACTGCGCCACCACTGGTCAGGCAGCGCAAATTTATTTTTTCTTTACAATTTTATGGATAGATTTGTTTTTACTACAGCATATAGTTTTTTCCCCCTTCCTTATTAATTTAAGAACTTTCATCTTTTCAGTTATAGAAAGCACTTTATTTCTTTCTCTTTGGTGTGTCCAAATTGCCAGCATTGCTATTCTAGTGCTTTGGGGCCATTACTTGAACACAAGTGCTGTGAAACTGTGAATCTGATAGATCTGATAACTGAGACAGCTACTAAGTGACTAACGGGTGGGTGGTGTATACAGTGTGGATACTCTGGACAAAGGGATGATTCATATCCTAGGTTAAGAAGAGAGCAGCAGAGGGGAAAATATACAGTGATACAGGCCTGAGCCTTGGGTGTTTTCTTTTTAAACAAATCCATTTTACTTATTTAGTTTTCAATAAGTTTAAATCCTTGAGTGGTACAGCATGACACTGATTCTGTGTCCAGTGGCCTTAGCAGGAAGGTTGCTTTGGAATTTGGCATGAACCATCCACTGTTTCCATGAGCACAAGTGACTTTTTCCCATATAACTCTGGTTTTGTTCATTTTACCACCAGGAGTTCTTTGCCTTGTGCACATATGCACATCTCTTGCCTAGATAGAATTCGCTTTCACTCGAGTATAAACACCTTCAGTTTTAAGAAGAGCTGTGTGCTCCCTCTGGTTCCAGAGACCCTGCTTATGACCATAGCCTTCCAGACATATTTTTCATTATACAAGTCCTGGGCCCAGCAGCCTCCATAGACTCCCAGGTGGCAGAGAAAGTGGAATTTATTCTTTTTTTTATTTTTTATTTTTTTATTTATTTTTTACAGAGACAGAGAGTGAGTCAGAGAAAGGGATAGACAGGGACAGACAGACAGGAACGAAAAGAGATGAGAAGCATCAATCATTAGTTTTTCATTGCGTGTTGCAACACCTTAGTTGTTCATTGATTGCTTTCTCATATGTGCCTTGACCGGGGGCCTTCAGCAGACCGAGTAACCCCTTGCTGAAGCCAGCGACCTTGGGTTCAAGCTGGTGGGCTTTTGCTCAAACCAGATGAGCCTGCACTCAAGCTGGCGACCTCGGGGTCTCGAACCTAGGTCCTCCGCATCCCAGTCCGATGCTCTATCCACTGCGCCACTGCCTGGTCAGGCTGGAATTTATTCTTTATTTAGCAAACATTTATTGTGCAATCTCCTAGATACAAAACATTTTTTTTTGTGTGTGTGTGGCAGAGACAGGGAGAGTCAGAGAGAGTGACAGGGATAGACAGACAGGAAGGGAGAGAGATGAGAAACATCAATTCTTCGTTGAGGTTCCTTAGTTGTTCATTGATTGATTTCTTATATGTGCCTTGACCGGAGGGCTATAGCAGACCAAGTGACCCCTTGCTCGAGCCAGCAACCTTGGGCTCAAGCTGGTGAGCCTTGCTCAAACCAGATGAGCCTGCACTCAGCTGATGACCTCGGGGTCTTGAACCTGAGTCCTCCACATCCCAGCCCGATGCTCTATCAACTGCGCCACCGCCTGGTCAGGCACAAAACATTTTTTTTTTTTTTACAGAGATAGAGAGTCAGAGAGAGGGACAGACAGGGACAGACAGAGAGGAACAGAGAGATGAGAAGCATCAACCATCAGTTTTTCGTTGTGCATTGCAACACCTTAATTGTTCATTGATTGCCTTCTCATATGTGCCTTGACCGCAGGCCTTCAGCAGACCGAGTAACCCCTTGCTTGAGCCAGCGAACTTGAGCTCAAGCTGGTGAGCTTTTGCTCAAACCAGATGAGCCCTCACTCAAGCTGGCGACCTCGGGTTCTCCAACCTGGGTCTTCTGCATCCCAGTCTGACGCTCTATCCACTGTGCCACTGCCCTGTCAGGCAACATTTTTTTTTTAAGGTGAGAGGAGGGGAGATAGTGAGATAGTTCCACATGCATCCTGATCGGGATCCACCCAGCAATACCATCTGGGGCTGGTGCTTGAGTACTGGGCTATTTTTAGTGGCTGAGGCTGATGTGCTCGAACCAAGTGAGGCTCAAACCAATTGAGCCACAGGCTGTGAGAGGGGAAGAGGGAAAGAAGGTGGAGAGGGCGGGGAAAGAGAAGCAGATGGTTACTTCTCCTGTGTGCCCTGACTGGGAATCAAACCCGGGAAGTCCATATGCCAGGCCAAGGCGCTATCCATTCAGCCACTGGTCAGGGCCACAAAACATTTTAATAGTGAGTTTTGACTAGGTTAAAAAGCAAAAAGAAAATTCTTCAAAGGAAACAAAATGATCACCCAAAGAGGTAAAATGACAATGAGGTGAGAGTAGACGCTGAAAGGGTAAGGTTTCAAGAAAGACATGATTACCTGAAGTGAGAGGCCAGCAAGTCCGGGGATGAGATAAGCCTGGGGTCCTGGTATGGCTCAGGAAGCCACATGACAGTAATGGTACTTATGGGAATTAAATAAAGGAATGAAGTGCCTATAATTAAAGTGCCCATAATTAATAAGTCTCAGAAAACAAGTCATCCTGTACTTTTCCCAAGAAACAGTAATACCGAGAAGGAGATGTTTCTCATTGATTTTTTTCTTTTTTTTTTAGGGCTGGGTTTTGGGGAAGCTTTGGTGTGTCATTCTAATGTGGCAACATTGCTGTTTGAAATAAGCTTCTTAGCTGATTAACCCGTTGAGCTCATTAGCCCCTAGGGTCTGCTATAAAAATCACAACTGTTGGTTTTGTGTTTGTATTTAGTAATTTTAATTGCTGTGCTAATCAGTTAGTAGCTAATTTGGTGATGAAGAACATGGGAGGTAGAGGTGTAATTTCTGTTCTCAGCTCCCCTCGATGGACAAGTTTGAATTAATTGATGTTTTTGGTGTTTGTAACATACACTTAAAGGCGAAGGCCTTAGGTGAATTTCCCATTAAGAAAGGGTAGAACTGAATTTTCCCACCTGCATTGCCAATGTCCTTTGCCCAGGCCTAAAGCGCTCCAGGAGCCAAGCCATTTTGGACTTTGTCAGACAAGCCCAGCTCACTTGTAAATGTCCTGCTTGGCTGTGGTTTGAGTAGCATTAGTTTGGGAGAGTGCGTTTAATATTTTCCTTTTCTAGGCTGCCTAAATTGCTCCATGTGAAAGCTATGGTGTACCTTTTGCTTAATTTATTGATATTTTGGATATCTTTTGTAATTCTTACTAACTTTTGGTCTAGGCGTAGAGCAAAGGGGAATTAAATAAGCTCATTCATTCAACAGATGTTTATTAATGGATGATGTAGGAATTTCTTATGTGTGTATCATCTATCACAACAACCTGAGAACTAAATTCCCTATGAGTTAAATTTTAATATTATGGAAGATTGTCTGCATATCCTTTTTGTTTGTTTTTTTTTTTGTATTTTTCTGAAGCTGGAATCGGGGAGAGACAGTCAGACAGACTTCCGCATGCGCCCGACTGGGATCCACCTGGCACGCCCACCAGGGGCTACGCTCTGCCCACCAGGGGGCGATGCTCTGCCCCTCCGGGGCGTCGCTCTGCTTCGACCAGAGCCACTCTAGCGCCTGGGGCAGAGGCCAAGGAGCCATCCCCAGCACCCGGGCCATCTTTGCTCCAATGGAGCCTTGGCTGAGGGAGGGGAAGAGAGAGACTGAGAGGAAGGGGGGGGTGGAGAAGCAAATGGGCGCTTCTCCTATGTGCCCTGGCTGGAAATCGAACCCGGGTCCCCCGCACTCCAGGCCGACGCTCTACCGCTGAGCCAACCAGCCAGGGCCTGCATATCCTTTTAACTGCCATAAGAAAGAAAGTAATGGTTGATTTAGTTCTCATAGCAGCTGCCCCCAGGTACTCAGTAGCAGCTTCTGTGAGCAGAGCATTATATGCCAAATGCCCAGTTCCCGTTACTGTTCAGATTTACAAATGGGAGACTTAATCTGGGACCATCACCATTGTCTCCCCTTTTAAGATTCCTTATATATTCTTTTTTCCATTGTTTTATCATTATATTATTACACATGCTAATATATTCTTATTGTTTAAAAAAATTTTAATGACAAGAACGTATGTAAGGTAAAAAGTCCTCTTTTCCAAAATTAAAATTAATATATGTTCTTGAGAGTCCCGTAATTTATATTAAATGTTTTGGGCATTTTCACATTTCAGTTTTGAAATAGGCATTTAGTATTGAGTGTGATAATTACATAAGTGATATTCTTTAAATAAGATATTATGGCCAGGTTATTTATCCTATTGTGGATCTGCTCATATGTCCTCTCAGTCACTTTCAATTTTTTAAAGGACATTTTGAAAGCAGGCACAGAGACAGATGTATTTCAGGGATCCAAGCGATCTGCATCAGAGTCAAAAGGATCTTTGGATAAAACTACCAGACTCATTAAAGAAGGGAAAGAGAGAGAAAAAAACTCTAGGCTCTGAGCCAGGTATGGGAAGTGAAAGGAAGCCGGTGTGCGTAGCGGAGAGAATCTAGGCATCTTGACATGCCTGAACACATAGTACTAACTCTTCCACCCTTCCTTTCAGAAAGAGTTTTCATTTCTGACAAAAGAGCCAAGGAAAGGGCAGGCAAAGGGCCCAGAAGGGGGAAGGTAGACACAGGGTGAAATTGTTTTTAGAGCGTTTCAACTGAACAGGATTACAAATCTTAACTTGTCAGAGACTGAACTCCCTATCTCATTCTCAGGTTTCCACCTCAAATAAAGTGAGTTGGGAAACCATTAACTAAAAATAATTCTATCCCTTGAAGGACCATCTAATTGGATCTGGCACTCAAATTTGGAATGCAGCCCTGTGAAGTTTATCACCTCCACTTATGTCCTTGAAATGGGAAGATTTCTTTTATGTCCTGACCTGGTTTCTGTACCACTTAATTAACAAATGAGCATTTAGCAAATGTCTCTTCTATATGCTATCTCAGTAAATTCTTGAAGTAGTTCTGGGAAGTAGACATTATCCCCATTTTTAAACCTTCTTAATGGAGATACAATTTACTTACCTAAAATTCACCCACTTAAAATGTGCAATTCAGTGATTCTTATTATGTATAGAGAGTTGTGCAACTATCACCACCTAATTTTAGAACTTTTTCCTCATCTCAAAAAGAAACCTGGTACCCATTATCAGTCACTTTGCCTTTTCTACCCCTCCCCCCCCCCCCCGCCCCAGCCTCTGACAACCACTAATCTACATTTTGTTTCTATGGATTTTCCTATTCTGGACATTTTATATAAAGAGAATCATACAATGTGTGATCTTCTGTGTCTGGTTCCTTTTATTTAACATGTTTTTGAAGTTCATTCATGTTGTAGCATGAATTTGGTACTTCATTACTTTTTTTTTTTTTTAATTTTTTTTTTCTTAATATTTATTTATTTATTTATTTCAGAGACAGTGCAAGAATCAGAGAGAGGAATAGATAGGGACAGACAGACAGGAACGGAGAGAGATGAGGAGCATCAATTATCAGTTTTTCGTTGCAACACCTTAGTTGTTCATTGATTGCTTTCTCATATGTGCCTTGACCGTGGGCCTTCAGCAGACTGAGTAACCCCTTGCTGGAGTCAGCAACCTTGGATCCAAGATGGTGAGCCTTTTGCTGACACCAGATGAGCCCGCGCTCAAGCTGGCGACCTCGGGGTCTTGAACCTGGGTCCTTCCACATCCCAGTCCGACGCTCTATCCACTGCGCCACCGCCTGGTCAGGCGGTACTTCATTACTTTTTAAGGCTGAAAAATATTTCATTGTATTGATTAACTATATAGTTTATTCATCAGTTGATGTTCATTTGGGTTATTTTCATTTTTGGCTGTTATGAATAATACCATTATTAATATTTATGTATAAGTTGTGTAGACATGTGTTTTCACTCTCCTGAGTATACATGTACAAGTGGAATTGCTGGGTCATATAGTAACTTTATGTTTAACCTTTTGAGGAACTGCCAGACTGTTTTCCAAAGTTGCTGTACCATTTTAGTTTACCATCAGAAATGTATGAGGGTTCCAATTTCTCTTCGTCCTCACCAATACTTGTTATTGTCTGTGTTTTTTATTCCCGTCTTAGTGGGTGGGAAGTATCTCATTGTGATTTTTTTTTTCTGAAGTGAGAAGTGGGGAGGCAGAAAGACTCCTACATGTGCCCAACCGGGATACACCCGTCATGCCCACCAGGGGCGATGCTCTGCCCATCTGGGCTGCTGCTGCATTGCAGCCAGAGCCATTCTAGCACCTGAGGCGGAGGCCATGGAGCCATCCTCAGTGCCTGGGCCAACTCTGCTCCAATGGAGCCTTGGCTGTAGGAGGGGAGGAGAGAGACAGAGAGAATGGAGAGGGAGAAGGGTGGAGAAGCAGATGGGCGCTTCTCCTGTGTGCCCTGGCTTGGAATTGAACATGGGACTTCTACATACCAGGCCCACGCTCTACCGCTGAGCCAACTGGCCAGGACCTCATTGGGTTTTGATTTGCATTTATTTAATGACTGGTGATATTGAGTGAGCATCTTTTATAAGCTTATTGTCCATGTATATTTCTTCTTTGGAGAAATGTCTTTTTAGATTCTTTGCCCATTTTAAAATCGGGTTATTTGTCTTTTTATTATTATTATTAATTTTTTTTTGTATTTTTTTGAAATTGGAAACGGGGAGGCAGTCAGACAGACGCCCGCATGCGCCTGACCGGGATCTACCTGGCATACCCACCAGGGAGCAATGCTCTGCCCCTCTGGGGCATTGCTCTGTTGCAACCAGAGCCATGCTAGCACCTGAGGCAGAGGCCATAGAGCCGTCCTCAGTGCCCGGGCCAACTTTGCTCCAATGGAGCCTTGGCTGCGGGAGGGGAAGAGAGAGACAGAGAGGAAGGAGAGGGGGAGGGGTAGAGAAGCAGATGGGCGCTTCTCCTGTGTGCCCTGGCTGGGAATCGAACCCGGGACTCCTGCACGGCAGGCCAACGCTCTACCACTGAGCCAACCGGCCAGGGCCTGTCTTTTTATTATTGAGTTGTAAGAGTTCCTTATATATTCTGGGAACAGATTTTTTTAATCAATTATATTAGTTGCAGATATTTTCTGCCATTCTGTGGGTTGTCTTTTTTTTTTTTTATTTTATTTACAGAGACAGAGAGAGAGTCAGAGAGAAGGATAGACAAGGACAGACAGACAGGAATGGAGAGATGAGAAGCATCAATTATTAGTTTTTCGTTTTGACACCTTAGTTGTTCATTGATTGCTTTCTCATATGTGCCTTGACCACGGGCCTTCAGCAGACCGAGTAACCCCTTGCTGGAGCCAGCGATCTTGGGTCCAAGCTGGTGAGCTTTTTTTTTTTTTTTTTTAATTTATTCATTTTAGAGAGGAAGGGGGAGAGAGAGAGAGAGAGAGAGAGAGAGAGAGAGAGAGAGAGAGAGAGAGAGAAGGGGGAGGAGCAGGAAGCATCAACTCCCATATGTGCCTTGACCAGGCAAGCCAGGGTTTTGAACCGGCAACCTCAGTGTTTCCAGGTTGACGCTTTATCCACTGCGCCACCACAGGTCAGGCCCAAGCTGGTGAGCTTTTGCTCAAACCAGATGAGCCCGTGCTCAAGCTGGCGACCTCGGGGTCTCGAACCTGGGTCCTCGGCATCCCAGTCCGATGCTCTATCCACTGCGTCACCACCTAGTCAGGCTTTTTTTTCATTTTTAATGGTGTCATTTAAAGCACAAACTTTTTTATTTTTGATGAAATTCACCTAATCAATATTCTCATTTATTGCTTACATTTTTGGTATAATTTCTAAGAACCTTGTTCTTGGCCTCCAAATCTTGTTTTTTTTTCCTTTCCAATACACTATATTACTTTTCTAGAACTTCAAATAATGGTAGAAATTGATTTTATTGTTAATGCTTTTTATGAAAACAGTTAATATTATTATGATTATCAATAATATTTATTAAAATTGAATAATGCTTAATCAGTTAGAGAGATCTGATTCTGTCAACAATCCTGAAATACAATAAAAGCAGATATAATTGTTTTATAAATGAAGAAGTGACTTGTCTACAGTCACAAAAACTGGGAGAATGGTGGAGCTGGCACTAGATCCGTTTTCCAGGAATTACCGGTTCACTGTATCTTATCCTACAGCAGCCCTGCTGACACATATGATGCCCTCCCCCTCAAGTCAAAGGCTGCATTTCAAAGCCCGAACATTAGTTTTACATTAGCTTTGTCTTTGGAATATCTCTCCATTGTTTTCCTCTATCAGTCGAAGATTGGTACATTCAGATTTGCATCAGAATATTTAACAGTTTAGTACTTTCACCTTTAAGTAAATGATGAACTGGCTACTTCAAGTTTTGTTATTTTCACTTTCCAAGATTGCCCTGGTAAGTGCCATATAAGAGAAATGGTAGTAAGTTCTGTGGAAGTACTTGTGCCTGCTATGTGCCAGTCACGGCAGCCCTCACAGTCAGGAATTATTATTCCTCTCTATCAGGTGAGGGAACTAAGGCTCAACAAGGTTGAGAAACTGGCTCAGAGTGACACAGATACTAAGTGTCAGCATCCAGATTTGAGTCTTAAATCTCTCTGATTCTGAAGATTGTGCTTAAATCTCTCTGATTCTGAAGATTGTGCTTTTGCTGCAGGGAAAGATAATCATAAGTGCCTGCATTGTTCCTGTTTCCAAAGTACAAGAGCTGAACTTTCAAAAAATCTTTGGTATAGAAGAACCAGTCTGCTTATGGAAAATAGTTTCACGATAAATCGACCCTTTCTTTAACTTAATAATATGCTGACCTCATGTTTGCTTGATTTTGTATGTGTGTGGTGTGTGTGTGTGGTTTTGCTCATTTGGCAATGTTTCCAGTAGTATTATATTTTAAGTAATCTCTGTGTGTATCTTTGAAACTCCTCTTCCACTTGTGGAACATGAGAGTATGTTACCTTACATTGCCTGCCCTGCTTCCCCTGTTGGGCATTATTGTTTCAGCACTGAGGGAATACTATCATTTTAGGAGCAGCGTCAGTTCTGGCCTGACCCACATGTTGGTGCAGTGGACAGCGCGTTGACCTGGGATGCAGAGGACCCAGGTTCAAAACCCCAAAGTCACTGGCTTGAGTGCAGGCTCACCAGCTTGAGTGTGGGATCATAGATATGACCCTGTTGTTGCTAGCTTGAAGCCCAAGGTTGCTGGCTTGAGCAAGGGGTCCCTGCCTCAGCTAGAGCCCCCTGGTCAAGGCACATATGAGAAGCAGTCAGTGAACAACTAAGGTGCCACAACTACAAATTTATGCTTCTCATCTCTCTCCCTGTGTCTGTCTCTGTCTCTCTCTCTTGCTAAAGAAAAAAAAGAAAGAAATCAATTCTGGGAATTATTAATCTCAATTGACTGAGATTGTGGGTTATGTAAACATGTATTTCTCTGTATAGAATTTTTGATATTTGTTGCATTACTCATGCAAATAACTTACTTTAAATTAATACAAATTAGGAGGCCATACAGAAATCAGAACCCTCATGCACTGCTGGTGGAAACGTGAAATGGTATAGCTGCTCTGGAAAACAGTCTGACAGTTTTCAAAATGTTAAACAGTTAATATATGACCTACCAATCCCACTGCTAGATATATACCCAAGAGAAATGAAACCATATATCCACATGTGAATGCTCATTACAGCATTATTCATAACAGCCAAAAAATAGAAACAACCTGAATATTCATCACCTGATGAGTGGATAAATAAAATGGTATATCTATCCAGTAGACTATTATTTGGCAATAAAAAGGAAGGAAGTACTGATTCATACGACAAAATGGATGAACTTTGAAAACATGGTAAATGAAAGAAGTCAGACACAGAAGGCTACGTATTGTCTAACTCTGTTTGTATGAAACATCCAGAATAGGCAAATCTGTAGAAATAGAAAGTAGTTGAGTGGTTGCCAGTGTATGGGAGGAGAGAGGGATAGGGAATGACTGAAAATGGATATGAGGTTTCTTTTGAGGGGTTGACAAAAATGTATTGGAATTAGATAGTGATTGTTTGTTTGTTTTTAATTCAGTGAGAGGAGGGGATCCACCCGGCACGCCCACTAGGGAGTGAGGGGCGTTGTTCTGTTGCTCAGCAACCAAGCTCTTTTTATCACCTAAGGTGGAGGCCTTGGAGCCATCCTCAGTGCCCTGGCCCAACTCATTCCAATCGAGCCATGAATGCAGGAGGGGAAGAGAGAGAGAGAGAGAGAGAGAGAGAAAGAGAGAGAGAGAGAAGCAAGAGGGGGGAAGGGTGGAGAAGGAGATGGGCACTTCTTTGTGCCCTGACTGGGAATTGAACTCGGAATATCCACACGCTGGGCTGGCGCTCTACTACTGTGCCAACCGGCCAGGGCCCAGATAGTGATCATTGCACAACCTTGTATATATACTAAAAATTACTGAATTATGCATTAAAAAATAAACTTTAAAAATTGAGAACAGTAGTTTTTTATGGAGCTTTTGAGACTCTGAAGGATGGTTGGGCAGGATTTAGACATGAAGATGGAATGAGGATGAAGGCTGAAAGAAAAGCAGAGGTAGGAAGATGTCCAACAGCAGGGCAAGTATAAAGGAAAGTAAGTAGTTTAAGTTATTACTGGAGCAAAGTGGGCATGAAGGTGAAGGGTGGGATGAGGTGCAAAAGCTGTTGGAATGTAAAGCCAGTAGCCGCGGCCACCATCACAGCCACCTGGCCCATGCAGGTGCACATTTGATTCGGACAGACGGTAATGAAACAACGGAGCCAAGAACTGGTGGGCCATTACCTTTAATCCTAGCTTGCACCCAGTGGGCAAGAAATACACACAGTGGGAAAACACTTCTCTTTCCATTCAGGGCTCCCAAAGCCACTGACTTATCCAAGTTTCTTAGAATCAAAGGTTTCTACCTCACCAGCCTTATTCACCTCTGTTCCCCATCTCTGCACAAACTGGCTTCTCCTTCAGCACTCCACCATCTTGGCTGCTTCTCTTCTCCACGTGGCCTTTCTGTGCTCTCTTCCAGCATGGGCTCCTCTGCCCCATTTTATAGTGTAGAAACCAAAACCTTTAATCCAGCATACAAACAAAGAAGTCTCTGATACAAAGTCACTTATCTGAGGCATAATGGGATTCCTCAAAAGGGTGGAAAAGGCTTAGTTCTTAAAACCAAGCCTTAGGCTATAAAGACCCTGCCTGCTTACAGCCTGTCCCCCACACCCAATGCAAACTATAAGCGAGCAAACATATATATCATATTTACAAACTTATTTGACCAACAAATGCCAAGACAGCTGAGCTTTTATGTGGGCTCTAGGGAGCCTTTCAAAGCTTGTTGTTGCCTGATCAGGCGGTGGCGCAGTGGATAGAGCGTCGGACTGGGATGCGGAAGGACCCAGGTTCGAGACCCCGGGGTTGCCAGCTTGAGCGCGGGCTCGTCTGGCTTGAGCAAAAAGCTCACTAGCATGGACCCAAGGTCACTGGCTTGAGCAGGGGTTACTCAGTGTGCTGAAGGCCCGCGGTCATGACACATATGAGAAAGCAATCAATGAACAACTACGGTGTTGCAATGAAAAACTGATGATTGATGCTTCTCATCTCTCTCCGTTCCTGTTTGTCTGTCCCTATCTATCCCTCTATCTGATTCTCTCTCTGTCCCTATAAAAAAATTAAAAAAAAAAAAAAAAAAAAGCTTGTTGTTATTTCTAGCCCACCAGTAATGTCTTGGGTGATGGGCTTCTTCCTTGTTGATAGTTATCACTTATATTTTCTTTGTTCTTATTTTTACTCATTATTTGCTGAACACCAACCACATTATCAGATGTTACATAATATTTCATTAACTCCTTACCACAGCCCTTTGAGAGTCAATATATCTCCCCATTTTTCAGACAAAGAAACCAAAGCTCATAAGTTGTTACCAGTAAAAAGCCAACCAGTGACTGATGGAATCTGGAATCAACTTTAGAGCCAAGACTGTTCCTCTCTGCACTCCCCTCCTCTCTCCATTCCATTTTTTTACATTTCTCAAGTCTTCATGGCCTCTGCTCTTGCAAACAGTAAAATTAAGCCATGGAACCAGTAGATCCTGACATCTTCAGCTTAACAATTAAATACTTCTTCATTTCTTGGTTTCTGGAGCTCATACCAAATCCTTTACCTCCTTATGCATGTAAGCCAGCTGTCATTAAGACAGATTCACTATTGCCTGACCAGGCGGTGGCGCAGTGGATAGAGCGTCGGACTGGGATGCGGAAGGACCCAGGTTCGAGACCCTGAGGTCGCCAGCTTGAGTGTGGGATCATCTGGTTTGAGCAAAGCTCACCAGCTTGGACCCAAGGTCGCTGGCTCAAGCAAGGGGTTACTCGATCTGCTAAAGGCCTGGTCAAGGCACATATGAGAAAGCAATCAATGAACAACTAAGATGTCACAACGAAAAACTGATGATTGATGCTTCTCATCTCTCTCCATTCCTGTCTGTCTGTCCCTATCTATCCCTCTCTCTGACTCTCTCTCTGTCTCTGTAAAAACAAACAAACAAAGAAACAAAAGACAGATTCACTACCAAGAAGGCAATTGTGAGATACCTTGCGTACTAAATATCAGCTGCTCAAATGTCTGCAAGTCATTAAGAAGGTATAAGTATTGTACCTTCCCTGAAGAGCAGCTATTTAAATTTTGCCCTGGAGTCATCCTTTCTTTAGTGAAATTGGAATTTGAAAGCAGGTTAAGGAGGATAAAATAGTGAGAGAGCTCATAAGAAAAATAGCATTAAAGATAGTATGGACTTATCTTTAAGTACAGTATTCCTTTACTCTCTAAGGAATCAACTCATTTTATTGGAACGACTTTGATGTAACAGCTGGAGGGGCACCCTGCTCTTACTCTTCCTTCCAAACTAAAAAACAAGCAGCCTATAGAACCCTTCATTTCAAATACAAATTCAAATTCCTAATCTCACCAGATGAGATGACGATGAATCTTGAAGCTGTTCACACACTTAATAAGCCCAATTATACATTTTTATTAACCCTGACAGAGTTTCTTTTGTTGCTGTAAAGCCAGTAGCCATGGCCTGTGCAGGTTCACATTGGATTCGGACAGATGGTAATGAAATAACAGAGCCACGAACTGGTGGGCCATTATCTTTAACCCTAGCTTGCACTCGGTGGGCAAGTAAAAACACACACTGGACTCCAAAGCCCACTCATTCAGCGCTCACAAAGCTACTGACTTATCCGAGTTTCCTAGAATCAAAGGTTTCTAGCTCATTAGCCTTATTCTCCTTTGTTCCCTATCTCCTTCTCTGCACAAACTCTACACAAACTGGCTTCTCTTTCAGCACTCCGCCATCTTGGCTGCCTCTCTTCTCCTCCACGTGGCCTTACTGTGCTCTCCAAACTGCTCTCTGCTCTAATGCTAATCTTAGGAACCAAGAGAGCAAGCTCCCGGTCTGCCCTAATTTATAGTGCAGAAATCAAAACCTTTAATCCAATATACAAAATAGGGAAGTCTCTAATACAAAGTCACTTATCTGAGGCATGATGGGATTGCACCACCCCACATCAAAAAGGGTGGGAAAGGCTTAGTCCTAAAACCAAGCCCCAGGCAACAAGGGCTGCCCACAGCCCGCCCCCAACACACATTAATATCACCTGGGCGACGGGCTTCCACGTGGGCAGCGCCATTTTTTACAAAGTGAGCATAATATATTTTATCTGCCCAACAGTTGCTGAATCATGAGCTTAGCATTTTTAACTGAAGCATTAATTTCCCCCTCTTTGGTCACGTCAAGCTCTTGGGAAGTGTTGGAAAAGCACACTTAAGCGGTGTCTGTACAGTTTTGGCAACTCATTTTTAGATTCTTACATTAGATTTTTAAACTTAGTTTTGTTTTCTGACCTTGTATTATCTCTGTTGTCCCTGAAGAGGCTGGGGGATTGGGAGCAAATTGAGCCTCAGGGAAGGGATCATGACCATTGAGCTACCAAAGACCTAATTAGGTCGTCTCTCCTGTTCACCTGCCAGGGAATGATCCGGAAAGTTTTCTTTCTTAGGAGAAGACTGTTTTAGAAGCACTCTAAACTCTTATGTGCAAGTTTTGTTTTCCAATATTGGTAACCTGACTTTAGATAGGGACAGAAGGAATTGTAAAATATCTTTGGCGTTGATTTTTTCTTCTTTTATTTTTTAAATTTTTGACAGAGACAGAGAAAGTCAGAGATAGGGATAGATAGGGACAGACAGGAATGGAGAGTGATGAGGAGCATCAGTTCTCAATTGCAGCACCTTAGTTGTTCATTGATGGCCTTCTCATATGTGCCTTGACTGGAGGGCTACAGTAGAGCAAGTGACCCCTTGCTCAAGCCAGTGACCTTGGGCTCAAGCCAGTGCCTTGTGCTTCAAGCCAGTGACCTTTGGGTTTGAACCAGCGACCATGGGGTCATGTCTGTGATCCCATGCTCAAGCCAGTGACCCCGTGCTCAAGCCAGATAAGCCTGCGCTCAAGCCAGTGACCTTGGGGTTTCAAGCCTGGGTATTCCATATCCCAGTCTGATGCTCTATCCACTGTGCCACTGCCTGATCAGGCCCAATTTTTTTCTTCTTGTTAGTTTAAAATGTTCGTTTATTCAACAAATATTTATTGAGAACTTACTATGTGGGAGGACACTATGAGTCATGCACTACCTTCATGGAATTTATAATCAAAGTGGGGGAGGACAGGCAGGGGGGTAAATATTAATCAAATAACAATGGGACAAAATGTGAAATATTCTGTGAATAAAAGGTACATATCATAAAAAGAGAACCTATTTTAGGGTCATTTTACCTGACGGAGGGGAAGGAAGGGTCATGTCCTCCTTCCCCTCTCTAGATCTTGTGGATGATTAGGAATTCATCTAGAGAAGAAGGGAAGGCAGAGTGTTTAGGACTGAGGAAACTGCAGAGCAGCAGCACTGTGCCAGGGAGGGGTCTGCAGACCAGAAGGACTGTGTGAATGCCTGTGTTCTTTCTACGGGACCCTTGGGATCAGTGAAGAAGGGATGGGCTGGGTGAGCTTGAGTACTGGGCATCCCCACTCTAACCAGAGGACTCTGCTTTTCTCTCTTTTAATGAACTGCCTCAAAAGATTGCACATGAAAACAAAATTCCACTGCTTAAAACAAAACAAAACAAAAAAGGATTTGAAGTGTCTCCTGTCTTAGGCCATCTATCTGACCCAGCAGGAAGTTTTATGACACATGTCATAAGTATTATGTCATAAAAAAAATCATTCAAATTGCAGATGAAAAAGATAAAACCACACATAGTCATCTTAGGTCAGTGGTTTTCCAATAGTTTTTTGGGGTTTTTTACCTGTGAGATTCATTTTTCAAATGAAATCTAGCATAACGGTGTCAGAAATTCAAGTGATCTTTATTTTCTTATTTGTGCCTTTTTTCTTATATTTGTCACATTTTCTAATATAGACACTTCTTGTTTTTATAATCAGAAGATAATGTTTTTAAAATTATGTGGCTGCTTAGGAAAGTGAATCATTTCATGATAACAAGTTTCAGGGACTAGCACAGATGGAAACAGATGGCTCCCTCCGTTGTAGTACCCCCTGTTGACCTTTTAACAACTGGGGATTACTTAATCACAGGGTGACCATGGCATTTTCACCAGGCATTTATGTGATGACAGCGGAAACCTTTCTGACAAACAGATGTTTTTCCCAAGTGGAGCTTTTCTTAATGAAATGGTTGCTTAGAAACCAGGCTGTACCAATACCTTTCCTGTGTTTAGTTTGATTGCATTTGTAAAATTATTAAGTCAGGGAATACTAATTAGATAAAATTAAACATTTCTATTATTTCTTGTCTTGCAGCCAACTGGTTAAATTAGCAGCAAAATTTCATCCAGACGTGTCTATTCAGGTGCTAAGTCATAGTAAGGACATATGAGGGAAATGACAGCTCATAGAGCCAACCTACTCTGCTCTTCACTGTGATTCTCTAGTGACACAGTGTGTTTGATTGTTCATCAGCGTATATTAGAAGCTATGACATGGAACACTTACTAGGTTGTTGAGAGAATCAGTTAGGTCAGTGGGTCAAATATGTGCAAATGTAAAAGTAATTGCAAGTTAAACTCAGTGACACAGCAGTAAAGGAAAATCTTGGGAGTGAAGATGCTTGTTTGGAATGACAATTTTTAAAGGGAAAATCTGATATGCTGACTGTTACTAATACAGAGAAACCTCATTATCTACCACATTTGTCAGGTGAAGTAAAACAGTAAGTCTTAAACTCAAACTAGACAGGATTTGGAAGAAAATACATTTCTGTCTTTTATTTCCAGTAATGATGAGATAGCTTAGCTGAAAATAGCTCTTTCTCAGGGACCTTAGGGAGTCTGTGACTAGGTCTGGTTGCTTCCGGAAGTTGTAGGCAGAGTGTTTAGTGTGCATGTGCATTTATTGGGGAGAATGGGCTCTTTGAGGGAAATTTATTATCTTTGCCTGGTTTCCATATGAAACTACAGTTTAAGTCCCACAAGGCATGGTGCTGATTTCACAATCACATTTTCTAAGCCTGTCCTTAGTGCCTATCACAAAGACTTGTCTAATTATCTCATCAGGACAATCAGCTAGGATTCACTGAGGAAAATATGGAGAATTTCAGAAGAATTTATATCTTGACTGTATCACTGGTGCCCAGAGCACAGAGCAAGTCTCCTGGCCCTGAGACATCAGCGAATGTGAAAGATTAGCCCTGTCTTGTTAGAGCTCCAAGCCAGGTGACAACTCCCCTGGGAGGTTTTGTCTCTCTCAAAACTAGTGAGAACCTGACGTATCAGTCAGCTTTGCTGATTGTGCAGTTTCTCCTTGCACAGGCTTGAGGTGAAATGCCAGCAGAAACTTAGAAAAAAATGAGTCCAAAGTTCAGGTGGTACTCCTTCCACCGGGACCACCCATCTTGGAGTCTTTAGTTGCTGAAAAAGGTTTTGTTTTCTTACCTAGATGATCTAAAAGAGAACCACTTATTGTTTTCTGGAATATCAGAAGCTTCTATTTTCTTTTTACTAGTAAATATTTCTTTTGAAAGCAAAGAGAATGCTAACGTGCTTTTTCACTTTTTGAAAGCTACATAAAGAGAATGAAATGAATGTCATTCTGCTTATTTGTCAATCATGGTCAGCTGACATGTAAGTTTCTCTAAAGTGTAGGGCAGTGATTATTCTCAAAGCAGTGGTAATTGCTGTTTTCCTTTCCTTCCTTTCTCACTTTGCCTTCAGTCAGTATTAGAGCAGCTTTGTTCATATGTCTGTGCATAAAATAGAACCCTTGATCATCGTAGCATTCTTGAGGCTCAATTTTTCTCAGCTCTGTTCTCTTATTCCTTCCTCTCTATTGTCCAGTTATTTGATAGAGACAGCCCTGCCAAGGTGGACTCTAAGCTTTACAGTGCTGTTTTGGATTTATTTTATTCATTTGGGGAGGTCAGTAGAATTAAGAGGTGTAGGGGCCTTAATAGTAGACAGTAAAGATGTGGAGTGGATGTGTTTCAGAATCACTGGTTAAAAACTGGAATTCATTAAAACCCAAGTTTTGGATTTCCTTTTGTATGGCTGCTCTGTCATCACTAATGGCAGCATCTCAAGTTAGAGTCGTCTATGAATTTCATGAATATTACCACCTCCCTTTCCACGTGCTATATAAAAATATCAACTGGGAGCAAAGCAGCCCCTGTGAAGCCCAAATGGACCCAGTAGAGGGTTCTGCCTGTTCATGTAGAAGCAGTGTGCAAAGTGTCTTTCCTTCCTCTGATCTCGGAGTCCAACAAAAAGTGACTTTTGTGGAGTGAGGCTGACATCATATACTTGAAAATGTAAGGTTTATATCTTTGGAATTAGGATTTAGGAAGCTAGTATTATTCCAGCAATTATTTCTCTTAGGCAGAACTGCCAGGTGAACCCTGGGATAGCAGAGTGCATGCTTGCAATTCTGCTCTGCCGTGTGCTAGCTCTGTGTTCTTGGGAAATATATATATATATATATTTTTTTTCTTTCTTTCTTTCTTTTTTTAAATCCAAGGGCTTCATTTGAGCTGGAGCCTTGTGATTTTTTTTTTTTTTTTTTTTTTGTGCCTTGTGACTTTTTTTCTTTGTTTCTTTTTTTTCTATCAAGAGAGAGACAGACAGGAAGGGAGAGAAATGAGAAGCATCAACTCATAGTTGTATAACTTTAGTTGTTCATTGATTGCTTCTCATACATGCCTTGATGCGCGCGAGGGGGGGGAGCCTCCAGCTGAGCCAGTGACCCCTCACTCAAGCCAGCGGCCTTTGTGCTCAAGCCAGCGACTGTGAGGTCATATCTGTGATCTCATGCTCAAGCTGGTGAGCCCGCGCTCAAGCCAGCAACCTCGGGGTTTCAAACGCGGGACTTCAGCATCCCTGGTTGACACTCTGTCTACTCCGCTACCACCAATCAGGCTTGGGCAATATTTTTACCCCTCTGTTCCTCAGCCTCTTCCTCATTAAAATTAGGAATAATAGTAGTACCTACTCTAAAGGATTGTTTGAAAGCATTACATGGATAATTACATGTAAGTTGCTTATGACTTTGCTTGGCATATTGAAAACACTCAAACGTTAGGAATTTTTACTGTCTTTGCTATTAGGTTTTTATTTATTATAATAATGTTTCGTGTTCCAAGTGTCTCCAGCAAATACAGGAAACTGTCAGTAAATATAGATTATTCACTCAGTTTTACTTTTTCCCCTTCAAAATGGGAATTAGAAAACAGTTTAAGAAAATATATTGGCATTATATAGTGTTTGAATGTATTATTTAGATCCTGATTTGAAGAGATAGACACTAGGTAAAGTTCTCACAAATTTTTAGCTGTTAGCCTTCGCGGCTTATTAGCCTAGCCCTATTTTTATCATCAGGCCTGAGTAACACTCACTCATGTTGAATCTTTATGAATTGGTTGGGGCTTGTCCACACTTATCACAACTTTGGAGCTTCAGAGAAACTTAATATCAAATTGGAATGCTAGATATTATAATTTACTCAAATTACAAAGACAGCCCGGCTATTCAGTTGCGCTTCCCATACTTCCTTGATTTAACAACCAACTTCCCCACTTTGTGCAACTTCCTGGATTCTTAGAGCTGAAGTTATTGTTACCGGTAGTTTCCACCATAACGAGAGGTCTGAAATGAAGCAACTGAAGTAATGTACTAACTGGTAGTATTTTCCCTCTCTTCAGGGTCTGCTTTTGTTATCTTTGTGTCATAGAGCTGCAAGAGAGGACAGTCCCAGACTGGAGATTATCTTTATGTAATCAGAAGGAAAATTTCCTGTGCCTGATATCTTCTCTTAACTATCATTGTTCTTTCACTCTAGCACTTCCTCCACAGCTTAATATACATGTTATCATCTTCTTAGTTTCTCCAGAGAACTTACTTTTATAAATTTACTTCAAACGGTTTGTAAAGAGTCAAAAAGTTTATCCCCTGCCCTGCTTCTTAGCCCTCATAGTTCCAGTCTCCAGAGATAACCATTCCCCCGCCTACCCCTTTTAAGTACTAGATTTTTTTTTTTTTTTTTTTTGTATTTTTCCGAAGCTGGAAACGGGGAGAGACAGTCAGACAGACTCCCGCATGCGCCTCACCGGGATCCACCTGGCACGCCCACCAGGGGCGGAAGCTCTGCCTACCAGGGGGCGATGCTCTGCCCCTCCGGGGCGTCGCTCCGTTGCGACCAGAGCCACTCTAGCGCCTGGGGCAGAGGCCAAGGAGCCATCCCCAGTGCCTGGGCTATCTTTGCTCCAATGGAGCCTCGGCTGCGGGAGGGGAAGAGAGAGACAGAGAAGAAGGAGAGGGGGAAAGGGTGGAGAAGCAGATGGGCACTTCTCCTGTGTGACCTGGCCGGGAATTGAACCCGGGACTTCTGCACGCCAGGCTGACGGTCTACCACTTAGCCAACCGGCCAGGGCCATAGATTTTTTTTGTCTAGCAATTGCCTCTGCATTTATAAAGAAAATGCTTATAAAGATCTCTCTTGATTTAAAGAATTTTGGTTGTTATCTACTCATTTGCTGAATGTTAGGTGAGGATTTAGTGCGTACACACACACACATGCACATAACATGCACACGCGTTCCTGCATATGCCCACTGATACCCCTTCTCCTCTGCCTTTTCCCCATCACAGTTTTGGCTGCATCATTGGGCAGCATTTGCTGCTGACTAGATGAATATTATTTATTGCTGAGCCCAGTTCAGTTTTTTTATATATATTTGCTTAGTTTTCTATGTAATTATTGCTAATTCTTTCCATATGATCCAACAGCTCTGTTAAATATGTATCATTTTTTCCACCCTGTTTTCTTTACTCAGACTTGAGCCTTTGACACCTATCTCATTCTCTTTATCCTTCTTTGTGGGTTTATGCCCTTTTTACTCCTTAGTTGTCACTTTAATGAGGTTTCAGGAGCAAGAGAATACAAATGTTTGTGATCATTCTGCCACAAACATTTGTACAATTTGAGTGCAAATTCTTTCTACATTTTCACCTCTAAAAGAGTTTTTTCTATTTTAAAAGACCATGTATCATCACAGATTTTTAAAATACTTGTTTATGTTGAATAGGTAAATAAATACATGGTTCAAAATTCACAAGGTACAAAAAGGTAGAGAATAAAAAGTATTTTCTCTCATATCAATCCCCTAAACACCTCATTTTCTTTCTCCAAAGCAACTAATATCATTAGTTTATTGTGTATCTTTTCAGGACTATTTTGAATGTATTTTCCTATTACACAGATTGTTGAATTTTATACAAATTGTTTGGGTTTTTTTTCTCTTTTTTTTTTGTATTTTTCTGAAGCTGGAAACGGGGAGAGACAGTCAGACAGACTCCCGCATGCGCCCACCGGGATCCACCCGGCACGCCCACCAGGGGCCACACTCTGCCCACCAGGGGGCGATGCTCTGCCCCTCCGGGGCGTCGCTCTGCTGCAACCAGAGCCACTCTAGCGCCTGGGGTAGAGGCCAAGGAGCCATCCCCAGCGCCCGGGCCATCTTTGCTCCAATGGAGCCTTGGCTGCGGGAGGGGAAGAGAGAGACAGAGAGGAAGGAGGGGGGGGGTGGAGAAGCAAATGGGCGCTTCTCCTATGTGCCCTGGCCGGGAATCGAACCCGGGTCCCCCGCACGCCAGGCCGACGCTCTACTGCTGAGCCAACCGGCCAGGGCCTACAAATTGTTATGTACCTTGCTTTTCACTTAACAATATAGATCTTAGAATTTATTCTATATCAGTTCTCAAAAAATATTTATTTATTTTTATTTTTTTGTATTTTTCTGAAGCTGGAAACGGGGAGGCAGTCAGATAGACTCCCGCATGTGCCCGACCAGGATCCACCTGGCATGCCCACCAGGGGACGATGCTCTGCCCATCCTGGGCGTCGCTCTGTCACGACCAGAGCCACTCTAGCGCCTGGGGCAGAGGCCAAGGAGCCATCCCCAGCGCCCGGGCCATCTTTTGCTCCAGTGGAGCCTTGGCTGTGGGAGGGGAAGAGAGAGACAGAGAGGAAGGAGGGGAGGAGGGGGGGAGAAGCAGATGGGCGCCTCTCCTGTGTGCCCTGGCCAAGAATCGAACCCGGGACTCCTGCACGCCAGGCCGACGCTCTACCACTGAGCCAACCGGCCAGGGCCTTGTGGGGTTTTGTGTTTCTTAGTTTTTCAGCAGAAATACCCGAGAGTTTCAAGTAGGTAGTTTTCAGGTTGATGTGGGATTTCGGGAGGTAGATAGTTATCTGCCTAGGGGAATGCGGCAGGTTAGTGCTGAAGGGGGGATGGCTTAGCAGGCTTCTGGGGTAGAACCAGTCCGCAGAGACGTTTAGGATTAGGCTGTCTTTCCCACAGTGCAGGCGCTCTGTGTAAGGTGAGGCTACACCTACACTGTCACTGCTGAAAGTCTGCAAAATCACTGAGCAGCATGCTGAGGGATCATCTTGAAGTCAGCACTATTTTGAACAGAATACATTTCTGGCTTTGTAATGAAAGCCCTTGGGATAAAAAAAACAATTATTTTATAAAGTTGATCATCTCTGTTTTGTTATATAAAGTACTTTTTATAATATTTTAAAGTTAATTTGTCTCTATCTCATGCTTTATCCCAAAACATAAAATTATTGTTTGTCTGTTTTACCTTTCCCTTCCACATATCTTATCTGTGATTCCACATCTTGAAATGCAGAGTCATTTTTCCGGGATGGAGCCGGAGCACCTATCTCCCACACAATCATTTGCTTTTTATTGCCAAAGGGGTTGATGTGTCATGTTTCCTTGAAGCCTGTGCTAACCCAGAAATTACCTCATTTTCAAATTACAAAGGATTTATCAACTGTGAGGGGCCAAGGTTCATAGGAAGGTTATGGCCGTGTTTCCTGAGTTGTCAAAATTCAGAAAACGTTTCAAATAAACAAAAACAGCCACATAAAATCTCATCCCTTTAAATTGTTATACAGTCTTAACCATACTCTGTGATCATCTTCACTGCTTGGTGTCATACTAATGCTGGAACTGCCCTTGTCCTCTATGGGTTTATAAACTCATAGGTGTCAACTGTGTCCTAGAAGTCAAACTCAAACAGAGGGCCATTTGGCAGCATTCTATGGAGCAGTCGGCAGGAAGAGAAACAGTTGCTAACATGGGACTGTGGGAAGCAAGGAAACTGTACTTTGCTATTGGCAACCTTTTTATGAAGATTGGGAGAATTTAAAGCTCCCTGGTGGAATTAAACATTTGGCATTATAGGAAAGGTTTTTAAACATCTGAAATTAAGGCCCTGGCCGGTTGGCTCAGTGGTAGAGCGTCTGCCTGGCGTGCAGGAGTCCTGGGTTTGATTCCTGGCCAGGGCACACAGGAGAGGCGCCCATCTGCTTCTCCACCCCTCCCCCTCTCCTTCCTCTCTGTCTCTCTCTTCCCCTCCCACAGCCAAGGTTCCATTGGAGCAAAGTTGGCCCAGGCGCTGAGGATGGCTCTGTGGCCTCTGCCTCAGGCGCTAGAATGGCTCTGGTTGCAACAGAGCATCGCCCTCTGGTGGGCGTGCCGGGTGGATCCTGGTAGGGCACATGCGGGAGTCTGTCTGACTGCCTCCCCGTTTCCAACTTCAGAAAAATACCAAAAAAAATAAATAAATCTGAAATTAAAAAAATATCTGAAGAAGGCTGCATTAGGATAACTTTGGTTGAAAAAAAACAAACTAACTGGCGTACATGTAAAGGGTATTTACTGGCTTATGTGTCCACAGAGTCTACTGGGTGGAAGTAGAGTGGATCCAGGGGCTCCCAGCATGCCATCAGGGCTCTTCCTTTTCAACTCCCTTCTCTTGGTTTGACCCTCCTCTGTGTTGGCATCATTTTTGGGTAGGCTTTCTCCACCTGGTGGTCACTGGCAGCTTCAGGTTAATAACTTCAACAGGAAAGAAAAGTGTAAAGAACTTATCTTTTTCAGGAGTTCCAATGTGGGCTCCAGGATTGAACCACATTGCCCATTCCTGAACCAGTCATTGTCGTGGGGATGGGATGGAATATCCTAACTGGCCAGACTAGGATATGAGTTCACATGTGGGGGGAGAGAAGGTAGGACATCAGCTCCACTCAAATCGCATAGGCTGAGAGCAGAGGAGAAGGGATACTTACCAAAAGAACACCAGGTGCTATTACCAGAAAGAGAGTAGATGCTGTGTGCAACCAGAATTGCCTGCCACAGAGAGGACATCAAGAGCTCATTTTGAAATATATAGAAGGATAATGTGCTCATAGAAGTACATAAACTGCCTGACCTATGGTAGCGCAGTGGATAAAGCATTGACCTGGAATGCTGAGGTCTCGCCAGTTTGAAACCCTGGGCTTGCCCAGTCAAGGCACATATGGGAGTTGATGCTTACTGCTCCTCCCCTCCTTCTCTCTCTCTCTCTCTCTCTTTCTCTCTCTCTCTCTCTCTCTCTCTCTCTTTCTCTCTCTCTCTTTCTCTCCCTCTCCTCTCTAAAATGAATAAATTTTTTTAAAAAGTACATACGCTGTTCTCTGCCAAAGACTAATGAGAAAAAGTAAGCATAAAGGACAGTAGGAGGGGTTTTCATAATAGGTTTGCTTTAGAAAAGCTAGATGGAGATCAGAGTTTTATAAAGCAAATCCCATTTTCCCACTGATTTTTATTTCAAAGTCACAATCGATATTCCCAAAAGGAAGTGAATCTACCAGGTTTTTTACTTGGGAACTTCTGATGGAAAAGTAGTTATGATAGCAACAGATCTAGAATATGTATGAGTCCTTGTAATATATCACCTCTACAATGTCTACCAGGATAGCAGTTACCAACTACTAATTCACTTTTCCTTTGGGGCTCTTTCAGAGCTTGGAAGCTTTTTCCTTTCTCTCCCTTAGTAAATAATTCGTTTATCCTTTTCTTAAGCTACAGACCTTTTTCTTATGCTAAGATGTTTCTAGTTCTACCTTGGACCTCCAAAAAGTTATCCATTGTTTTACATAATAGAGTTAACTACAAATGCAAGGTCACATTTTGTCAGCAGGGAAGCTATTTAATTCATGTTCAGCCACAGCCTGAAACTTCCTTAAAAGCAGAGCTTCTGTTTTTATAAAACTGGAGACCACATAAAGAGAACCGGTGCTTAGTCACTTGCAGAGACTTCCCAGGCTTTTCCTGAAGCAATGAAAAGGTATGGGTGGGGAGGGCAGAACCGAGGATGGGCAGACAGGTACAGCCCTCTGCAGGTGCTCTGCCTTTGTGTGTATCTGATTTATAAGAGAATGGAATCACAACATATAACATAGAAAACAGTATGTAGACTTTGCCTACAAGATTGGCAAGTTTAAACAGGATAATGGTATACACAGGTAAAAAATAACTATGGATATCTCAAACAGTTATATTACTCCTCCCCAGTCTTCTCTCTTAAAAATGTGGGCTTTTTTAAAATTTATTGATTTTTGAGAGAGAGAAAGGGAGAGAGAGAGACAGAAAACATCTATCTGTACCTGTATGTGCCCTGACTGGGGATCAAACTGGTAACTTTTATGTATCGGGACGACGCTCCAACCAACTGAACCATCTGGCCTGAGACCCCATCTTTTCTTTTTTAATTCCTAAAATTTATATCAAGACTGTCTTTGAGCCCTTTTATTCATTCATTCATTTTTAAACAAATAGTTATTGAACACCTGCTATGTGCTGATACTCATCTAGGCATCGAAACTATAGCAGGGAATAAAACAAAATCCTTGATTTTGTGGAGTTCACATTCTAAGGAGGAGAGCAGTCACTAAATAAGCAAATATATAACATGTCAGGTAATATTAAGTGTTGAGAAAAAAAATGAAGCAGGGTTAGAGGGATAAAGAGTGGTAGGAGCCCTGGCCGGGTAGCTCAGTTGGTTAAAGCATTGTCTCGATATGCCAAGGTTGTGCGCGTTCAATCCTCGGTCAGGGCACATACAAGAAACAACCAATGAATGTGTAAATAAGCGGAACAACAAATTGATGTTTTTTTCTCTCTTTTTCTCCATTCTTCTCTCTCTAAAATCAACTTAGAAAAAAGTGGTGGGAGAAGGAGGCTGCTATTTTATGTATGATAAATGTGATATTTGAACAGAGACATGATGGGGGGGGGGGACGACAAGCGTGAGGCTACCAGGATGAGGAGTAGCCTGAGCAGAGGGCGGTAAAGCAGTCGGTGTGCTCTGAGAACAGCACAGAGTCCAGAGGTGCTGGGCGACAGGAGCAAGACAGATGTGGTGAGAGATGAGGTCAGAGAGAAAGCAGAGGAGGGTGGGGATTGGGAGCTGCTCATATTCAGGGGAGAAGGGAAACCATTGTGGGATTTGGGCAGGAGAATGATAGGGCCTGATTTATGTTTTAACCAGAAAGTTTCAGCTGCATTTAGGGAATTGGGTAGAAGCAGGGAGACCAATTAGGAGTTCATTGAGAAAAAACCAGGCCACAGATGATGGACCATCATGCAAGTTGAGGTTGAGGTAGTGAGAAACAGTCTCATCCTGGATATATTTGAAATTCATATTTTCTTTGTTGTTTTTTTTCTTTTCCTCACTATTTTTTAGAAGTATATAATCTTTCCCATCACCCACCCACCCAACCCCAGTAGTAGAATTAGTATTTATGTCTTTGAGACCAGGGGCTTTATTTCTTGTCCTGTCTTAGGTCGTATCTCTCCTCTTCCCACTACCCCTCTAAAGTTTGCTTGGTATGGAGCTGGACCCAGATAATGGGAACACTGTTGCAGATTATATACTCGGGAGGTACTGGCATGGCGGAGAAGGGAACAGAAAGTCCTGGGAAGGAGACTCCAGAGCAGGATATTCCCTACTTCTGATCAGGGAACTCAGCCATAAGTATATATCTACTACTGATCATGCCTAGATGCTCTGAAGATATTTTCTTGTGGAAACTGCTCATACTGTTTACAGTTTTATAGAGAGAACTCATACTGGAACGGAGAACTGCATCAGAGATAGGAATCACTGCTGTACTTCGGCTGATGTGTTGGCGGGACAGTTGTAGAACCTTAAAGTCTCAGAATCAGGATTCCTAGAAGGCATTTAATTCTGTTTTCTCCTGCTGTTGTGTGAATTCCTACCACTATTGTAATCATCTAGCCTCTGCTTCAAGAGTCGATAATTCATAGATACAGAATGTCAGTGCTAGGAGTGATGTTAGTGAACATGGAGGGCTGGGACTAGAAGAATCAAGGAGTCTGAACTCCCAGACCCATGTTCTTTCCACTCACTATGTTGTCAGTCCAAATAAAGGGCAGCTCTTGCTGAAAATTAAGAGCTGGGTTTAAATGTCTCTGTGTTCATCCCAAGACAGGCTGTCTGGGTTTATTTGCCTTTCGATCCTAAACTGTAATGAATTCTCTTTTTATTTCAAACCCCAGGGGTTGCCCTGCTCACAGATGTGTACCCTGAGAAAATCTTGCTTGGCCTGCTGGCTCAGTATGATAGCAGTAAAGACAAGCACACACCGGAGACCAGAATGAAAGTCGGGGAAGTCCTGATGCGAATTGTCCGGGCATTGGGTGAGTCTTCTTGTTCCAACCATCTGAAACAGGGTGGGGAAGCAGTATGGCTTTGGAACCAAAGTCAGTATACCTGGAGGCTTGTTATGCTACCAGAGTGAGGGCACAGACACTCCTAAACATCTTGCAATGCATAGGACAGCCCCCTACAATAAAGAGAGATCTGGCCCAAAATGTCAATAAGACCCCTTGGCTAGATTCTGTTCTAGAGCTCGTATGAGCCATTATATTTCTGTTTTAATGTCATTCAGATGTGTTAGTTAATCCAGGACTGCCATGTACATTCAGGATGTTCACAGCCGTAAAAACTCCAAGAGGCATAATTGTATGAACAGCACGCCCTGGAGTTGTACAATACTCAACCTGTGCAGTCATCCTGGTGGCCTTGACATGGCTCAGCTACGATTCAGATTGCCATCCCACTGGACAGTGTGAAAGTTATTCATTCCTTTCTGTAAAGTATTTATTTACAAATCCTTTTGGATGTGGAAGCTTCTGCACGTAACTAATTTTATCTGTTTTATACCAATTTTATGAGCATAATTTTTTAGTGGCTAGCCTTTTCTGATATCTGCTAAATATGGGAGTGTGTCCTCATTAGAGCCTGTGGCCACCTTTGAAGTGATTATATATGGCTCCTGCCCCCACCTTTTTTGCCTTCCTTTTATATTTAATGGACCATAATATGAACTAAAGTATATTTTAAAATTATCCCCTATATTCAGGGAATATTTTATATCATTTGATAATATTTATCTCTCATTCTAAAGAAAAAGAGAGAAAGATAAAGAAATTTTTTTTTTTGCATTTTTTCGAAGCTGGAAACGGGGAGGCAGTCAGACAGACTCCCGCATGCGCCCGACCAGGATCCACCGGCATGCCCACCAGGGGGCGATGCTCTGCCCATCTGGGGCGTTGCTCTGTTGTGACCAGAGCCATTCTAGCGCCTGAGGCAGAGGCCATGAAGCCATCCTCAGCGCCCCGGCCAACTTTGCTCCAATGGAGCCTTGGCTGCAGGAGGGGAAGAGAGAGACAGAGAGGAAGGAGAGGGGGAGGGGTGCAGATGGGCGCTTCTCCTGTGTGCCCTGGTCGGGAATCGAACCCGGGACTCCTGCACGTCAGGCCGATGCTCTACCACTGAGCAAACCGGCCAGGGCCTTGAAATTGTTTTTTAATTTGTATGTGACTGTCATTTGAATCCTTGATGGCAAAAAACACTTTCTACCTCTGCTCATAGTAATACCTAAGCATTCTCTGAATTCTAATTTAATTTTCTGCTTTTTTCAAGTTCTATATCATATAAATTCCTTGGTGATTTGATTGCTCTTCCTAATGCTCAGAGGCTTTTTATCTTGAATATACTTTTTTTTTAACCATGAGGGTAGTGGTATCAATATAGTTCAGTTCAAAAACGTTTTTTGAATAGCTGAATGGTGGGTTCTGTGCTAGAGGCTGGAAATAAGAGCATGAAAAAGGTCAGTGTCTCCCTGCAGGGAGCTTACAGTTCAGTAGGAGAGGTCAACTCATACACAAGTCATCTTCTAAGGAGACAGACACGCCTATGGAGGGTATTGTGGGAACACAGAGGAAATGGTTTTGTCTGTCCTTTTTCTTCTCAAGACCCTACAGCTGAATGTGACAGTGTGCTACATGAGGTCCTCATCACGATCACAGCATAGTAGGGAAATTTTTGAAAAATAGATTTTGTACAATAGTTTTTAGAGATTCTCACTGCACAGCGTAGGATTGAAATAAGGTAAAAAGGTGGGTTGGACATGTTAATAATTGGACACCAATCTGGAAATTTGGGGCATTCATAGATGTCAGCAGGAATAAACAAAAGTTAGAGTTCACATATTTTTATTTTTTTAAGAGGGAGAAACATCGATTTGTTGTTCCACTTATTTGTGCATTCATTGGTTGATTCTTTTTTTTTTTTTTTTTTTGTATTTTTCTGAAGCTGGAAACGGGGAGAGACAGTCAGACAGACTCCCGCATGCGCCCGACCGGGATCCACCCGGCACGCCCACCAGGGGCGACGCTCTGCCCACCAGGGGGTGATGCTCTGCCCCTCCGGGGCGTCGCTCTGCCGCGACCAGAGCCACTCTAGCGCCTGGGGCAGAGGCCAAGGAGCCATCCCCAGCGCCCAGGCCATCTTTGCTCCAATGGAGCCTTGGCTGCGGGAGGGGAAGAGAGAGACAGAGAGGAAGGAGGGGAGGAGGGTGGAGAAGCAAATGGGCGCTTCTCCTATGTGTCCTGGCCGGGAATCGAACCCGGGTCCCCCGCACGCCAGGCCGACGCTCTACTGCTGAGCCAACCGGCCAGGGCCCATTGGTTGATTCTTGTATGTGCCCTGAGCCAGGATCAAACCCACAACCTTGGTGTATTGGGACAATGCTCTTACCAGTTGAGCTACGTGGTCAGGGTTAGAGTTTACATTTTTTTTTTAAATAAATTTTTATTAATGTTAATGGGATGACATTAATAAATCAGGGTACATATATTCAAAGAAAACATGTCTAGGTTATCTTGTCATTAAATTATGTTGCATACCCCTCGCCCATAGTCAGATTGTCCTCCGTCACCCTCTATCTAGTTCTCTGTGCCCCTCCCCCTCCCCCTAACTCTCTCCCTCCCTCCCTCCTATGTCCTCCCTCCCCCCACCCCTGGTAACCACCACACTCTTGTCCAGAGTTTACATTTTTTAAAAGGAGAATTTTTCAGCAAAATTCAGAGGATAAATTAAATGCTTTTTGCCAAGTCTGCCTCTGTTAGGATTGTTTTAGTTCAATTTAATAAATATTAATATAAATTGAAAATACTAATCTAGCCAGAATTAAAGGTTGCAGCCCAGACTGAATAACTATTTTTTTCTCCTTATTCTTTTTCTTTTTCCTTCTTTATGTCAATTTTTTTCAGAGGTGCAAATTTAAAAAGTGGGATTACTGGGTCAAAGGCTATTTATATTTTAAATTGCTTATATACTGACAGATCACTTCCTAAAATTGTGGGTGACATTGTGCTTTTTGAACCCCTTTCTATGTCTGTTGCCAGGTAGAGAAAAGTGTCTTTTGAAAATTGTGTTTTTCAAAGTGAATAGACTAAGGAAGTCCTCTTTTTTGTTATTTTGTTGTCTTGACTGCAATGGGGGAAAAGTCTTGTTTTAAGAAGTTAAATATTAATACATTTTGCTGTCAAGTACCTTATAAGAGTTGTTAAAAAATGACAAAAATAAATCACCTTTGGAAGTATCTTACTCAACCAAATTTGTTTAAAGGTGCAGCATTATAACCAATTACCTCAAGGCCATTCTAGTTAAGTAGTTTCCAGAAATGTTTTAACTTTTAATTTATTAATTTAAATTTTTTATTTTGTGGGCTTTTTCTTTCATAATATATCTTTTGGTTCTCTTCTGTATAATGAACAACCCCAGAACTTAATGGCTAAAACCCACAACCATTAATTTGTTCAGAGTTCTATGACATGGGCAAGGCTTGCCAGGGACAGCTCGTCTCTGCTGCACATGGCGTTGTCTGGGCTCAGCTGGTGGTTCTTTTCTGCATGTGGTGTAGGCTGGGCTCACCCAGGAGGCTGCATTCAGCTGGGATCTTGACTCGGGTGCCTCCATGCTTTTCTTTTCCACGTGGCTTCCCTGTGTCCCTGCCCGTGGACACTCATCATTTGGTTGTCTGGACCAAACTTCTTTCAGGATAGTGAATGGCTTCCCAGAGAACAAAAGCAGAAGCTGCCAGGCCTATTAAGAACTAAATCTGGAACTGGCTTACTATGACTTCTGCCATATTCTACTGTCAAAGTATGTCATGAAACCAGCCTAGACTCAAGGGGAAGGAAATTAGCCTCTAATTCTTGGTGAGAGAAACAGCACTGTGTTCAGGGGTGGTGTGTTGGCAACCCTATCTGCACACTAATTACTACATTACCAAAATAGCACATGCTCACCACAACCTAACAGTATAGAGGTATAATGAAAAACTCTAGTCTCTGCCAAATATTAGTTACATTTACTGTTCTCACCTCCCAAGGCGAACAGTGACAATAGTTTGGTATATACTCTTTACACCTTTCCCTGTGTTCATCTAGATATATGCAAAAATCTGTGAGCTTCTTATGTGTTTTTTTCTCTTTTACAAAAACACAATCTTAATCTACTATTACTATTACTCTTAGTGTTATTATATACTATTACATGCTTTCTTTGAAACCGATTTTACCAAGGTATAATTTACATAAAATAAAGTGCTCCCATTTTAAGTGTACACTTCAGTAAGGTCTGATACAAATCTATGTAAGCATCAAAATGGTTATGTAACTACAGTCAAAATGTAGGACATTTTTCTCACCTCAAAGAAGTTCCTCTGGCTGTGGCCGCTTGGCTCAGTGGTAGAGCATCTGCTGGTGTGCGGATGTCCCGGGTTCAGTTCCCAGTCAGGGCACACAGGAGAAGCACCCATCTGCTTCTCTACCCCTTCCCCTCTCCCTTCTCTCTTTCTCTCTCTTCCCCTCCCCTCCATGGCTCGATTAGAGCAAGTTTGCCCTGGACACGGCTCCATGGCCTCCGCCTCAGGCGCTAAAAAATGGCTCCCGTTGCAATGGAGCAAGGGCCCCAGATGGGCAGAGCATCGCCTCCTAGTGGGCTGGCCAGGTGGATCCCAGTCAGGGCTCATGCAGGAGTCGGTCTCTGCCTCACCTCCTCTCACTAAATTAAAAAAAAAAAAAAGTTCCTCTGGGCCCAGAAACATCTCATTTCACACCCCACCCCAGGCAATCACTGATATGCTTTTTGTGACTATAGATTAGATTTCTCTTCTAGTGTTTTATATAAATGGAATCATGTAGTGTAAATGCTTTTGTGTTTGATTTCTTTTGTTCAGCATAATGTTTTTGAGATTCATCCATGTTGTTGTGTAGTTTTTCACTATTTTTTATTGCTAACTAGTATTACTTTATATAAATATATTGCAATTAGTTCATACATTTACCTGTTGATGGACATTCACATTGTTTCCGGTTTTTTGCTATTATGTGAATATAGCTGCTATGAACATTCTGATATGTCTTTGTGTGAATGTGTGTGTGTGTGTGTATAATTTTTTCCCCTCCCTCTCATTAAGTACCTAGGAGTGGAATTGCTGGCGCATACACTAGGTATATAAGAAACTGCCAAACAGCCCTGGCCAGATAGCTCGGTTGAGCATCATCCCAAGAGCAGAGGTTCAGTCTCCGGTCAGGGCACAGACAGGAACAGATTGATGTTCCTGTCTCTCTCTCTCTCCCCCTCCCTCCCTTCTTCTCTCTCAAATCAATTTAAAAATTTTTTTTATTTATTTATTCATTTCAGAGAAGAGAGAGAGAGAGAGAGAGAAGTGGGAGGAGCAGGAAGCATCAACTCCCATATGTGCCTTGACCAGGCAAGCCCAGGGTTTCAAACCTGCGACCTCAGCATTCCAGGTCAAGGCTTTATCCACTGCGCCACCACAGGTCAGGCACCAATTTTTAAAAGAATTTTAAAGGAAAGAAACTGCCAAACCACTTTACAAAGTAGCTGTACCATTTTGCATTATGACCAGCAATGTATGAGAGTTCCATTTGCTCCATATTCTTGCCAACACTTGGTACCAATTCTTTTTTTTTTTAATTTTTAGCCATTTTTATGGATCTCCAGTAGTATCTCATTGTGGTTTAAGTTTTTATTTCCCTGATGACTAAATATGTTGAGCACATGTCTTTTCATGTGCTATTCATGTAATTCTTGTATTTCTTGTGTGAAGTAACTGTTCAGATGCTTTCCCATTTTAATTGGATTATTTCTCTTCCTTTATGAGTTGTAAATATTCTTTATATATAGTGGGTACAAGTCCTTTGTCAGATACCTGTATTGTAAATATTTTCTCCTAGTCTTTTCTTAGTGGTGTCTTTTTAAGAGCAGACAATGTTTTTGGTTAAAATAATACTTATTCATTGTAAATTTAAGTAAATGTACAAAAGGCTTATATGTTTTACCTCAAAGATTGAAAAATAAACACATTTAAAGTTTTTATTTTATTTTATTTATTTATTTATTTTATTTATTTATTTATTTATTTATTTATTTTTTGCATTTTTCTGAAGCTGGAAACAGGGAGAGACAGTCAGACAGACTCCCGCATGCGCCCGACCGGGATACACCCGGCACGCCCACCATGGGGTGACACTCTGCCCACCAGGGGACGATGCTCTGGCCATCCTGGGCGTCACCATGTTGCGACCAGAGCCACTCTAGCGCCTGAGGCAGAGGCCACAGAGCCATCCCCAGCGCCTGGGCCATCTTTGCTCCAATGGAGCCTTGGCTGCGGGAGGGGAAGAGAGAGACAGAGAGGAAGGAGAGGGGGAGGGGTGGAGAAGCAGATGGGTGCTTCTCCTGTGTGCCCTGGCCGGGAATCGAACCCGGGTCCTCCACACGCTAGGCCGATGCTCTACCGCTGAGCCAACCGGCCAGGGCACATTTAAAGTTTTAATGCCAACAAAAATATTAAATTGATAACATTATTTTAATGTAGTAGATCATTTTATGCTAAAATGAAATCACTGCCCACAATGTGAATGTGGTTCTGATGGTAGGGTGAGGAATTTTTTTAGATCAGCATTCCAAAATTTATCATATACTGTGTGATGAATCTTGACTCCCATGTCTTCCCTCTGTGCAAACTATTGCAAAACCCTTGGGCTCTGAAGTCAGGCTGCCTGCATTCAAATCCCAAGGCTACCACTTCCTGAATTTTGAGTGTGTGACTATAAGCAAGTTACTTAACATCTCTGTGCCTCAGTTTCTCCATCTGTAAAATTATCTTAATAATAATGCCTACTTTATAGAGCTCTTGTGAGGCTGGCAGGAGTTATTAAATGTAAAGTGCCAGGTATATAATAAGCAGGTATATAATGACAGTATTACCTTTTATTAACTCAAGTTCTATGTAGTCACTCTGCAGGCCAGCAGGGATACTAGACAGTTAAGGGTAGAATTTCAACTACCTCAGGAAAATAGGAACTAAATCTAAACCAGGCTTGTTGCATGAAGCCAGGGACTAGGTTTGTATTACCCTGCACACACAGGAGTGAGAGCTCCACTTACCGCTGGGAACAAGCTTCTCTCTCAGAAGATGAATAAAGACTCACCCACCACCAGCCCCTGCTCACTGGTGACTAGAACTAATTCCTAGTAGTTACCCAAGGATGGAAGCCCCTAAAGTAAAACTGCTTCTGAATTGGGTCACCTGCAACATCACATTCTTCTTTCTACTAAATTGTTCCCATCAACATATAAGCATTACTTAACATATATTTTTAATAAATAAAACATCTCTCTTATTCCCATACCACTTTCCAAATATAGCCCAGCCTGACCTGTGGTGGCTCAGTGGATAAAGTGTCGACCTCAAACTCTGAGGTCACCAGTTCGAAACCCTTGGCTTGCCTGGTCAAGGCACATATAGGAGTTGATGCTTCCTGCTCCTCTCCTTCTCTCTCTCTCTACTCTCTAAAATAAATTTTAAAAAAAGAGAAAAAAGAAAGAAAGAAACCAAATATAGCCCAATTTCTCTGGTCTCCTCCAGAGTAAAACTCTTAGAAAAAGTTTTCTGGACTTGCTGGCTGCACTTTTTCCCTTCTCATTTTCTTCCCAAGTCATCCCAGTGGGACTTTCATCCCCAACAGTCCCTTGTCAACCAAAAAATTGAAAAAGCCAGTGATCAATCCTTTGTCCTCATATTGCTTAAACATCCAGTAGCATTCAATATATTTGACTACTGCCTTCTTTCTGAAGCCTCCCCCGCCCACCACACCTCCCTAACAGTAGACTTGTCTGATTCCCTTCTTACCTTATGGCTGTTCTTCCTCAGTCTTTTTTGCTAGCTCCACCCCCACTACCAGACCTTCAAAGACTGGAGTCCCCTAAGGCTCTGTCCTCAGTCCTCTTTTTCTATTCACACAGTGCCATTGGTGACCTGGTCAGTCTAGCTGGTGGTTTATTGGTTGTATTAGCATATTTTGCAGACAAACAGCTTTTAGTTTAATTAATTCTTTTGGTTTCTAGTTCATTGATATTTTTCTTTCATATTTTTAATATTTCTTTCTATATTATCTATTACTGCAAAACAAATTACCTCAAAACTTACCGAAGTGAAACAACAAGCATTTATCTCACAGTTTCTGTAAGTTGGGAATCTGCATGGCTTAACTGGGTGCCTCTGCTTCAAGGACGCTCAGCAGGCTGCAGTCAAGGTGTTGCTGGACTGTGGTCTCATCTGAAGATTCCACCGAGTCCAGAGCCATTTCAGGCGCATTCACATAGTCGGCAAGATTCACTGTCTTGTGGGCTATTGGACATAAGGCCTCATCTTCTTGCTGACTGAGACCAGCAGCCTCTCTCAGTTCGGTGCCATGCGGGCCTCTCCCCAGGGCAAGGCACACACAGGTACCTAGATTCCACCAGAGTGATCAAGTGAGAGACAGCAAGAGAGATGGAGTCAGTCACTTTATACTCTCAGAATTGACATTTTACCACTTTTGTTATAAGCAAGCTACTAGATTCAGCCTAATGCAAGAGGAGAGGAATTACATAATGCATGAATATGAGGAGATGGGGGTCATAGGGTACCTTTTTGGAAGTTTCCTCCAACACCTTTCTTTTACTTACTTTTGGTTTAATCTGCCTAATTTTCTAGTTTCTTTTTTTTTTTTTTTGTATTTTTCTGAAGTTGGAAATGGGGAGGCAGTCGGACTCCTGCATGCGCCCGACCAGGATCCACCCAGCATGCCCACCAGGGGGCGATGCTCTGCCCACCAGGGGCGATGCTCTGCTGCATCCAGAGCCATTCTAGCGCCTGAGGCAGAGGCCACAGAGCCATCCTCAGCGCCTGGGCCAACTTTGCTCCAATGGAGCCTTGGCTGTGGGAGGGGAAGAGAGAGACAGAGAGGAAGGAGAGGGGGAGGGGTAGAGAAGCAGATGGGTGCTTCTCCTGTGTGCCCTGGCCAGGAATTGAACCCAGGACTCCTGCACGCCAGGCCGACGCTCTACCACTGAGCCAACTGGCCAGGGTAATTTTCTAGTTTCTTTTCTTTCTTTTTTTTCAGAACTGCTCTTCTTTATTTAGCAGTTGCAGGTGCCAGCCTCTTCTCCCAAGAACCTGGGATTCCAGACACTTGCTACCACCGTTTTACAGATGGGGAAGCTGGACTTTGAAGTGCCAGCCAGGACAGAAGCCGCTCCGTGACTTGCCTGGAGTCAGGTCTGGCAGTCTCTAGAGGCCACACTTCTGACCATTGTGCAATCCTGCCCCTTCATGGGTGTCCAGGGATGTGGATTGAGGCTGTTGAGGCAGGATGTCTCAGCATTCCATGCCATAGCAGTCAAAGTGGTGCAGCAGCAGGCCTAGGTCAAGGTGCACGGTGCCACCAGCGGCTGTATGCAGGCAATAGCGGTCGGCCCCACTGTAGATGGCATCCACATGCAGCAACTGAGGCCCACCACCCACAAAGGCCCGTGCCAGCTGCTCCCGCCAGCTGCCCAGGGGCCGCCAGGTGGGACAGTCCAGCTGGTGGGTACCCGGACTGCTGGGCACATGGCAAAAGCCATAGCCTGCAAGTTGGCAGCGGCCGAAGCTATCCTGAGACCACACCTGGAGATGGAGCCAGGGCCAGCCTTGGAGGCCTTTGGTGGCGAAGTGCAAGTCAATAGGGTGGGACCAGTAGGTCATGTCCCCTATTTGGGGGGTGTCCACCTGTGTCTGGCCCTCCCGTACACCTGACAGGAGCTTCCATGCCGCCCCTGTATGGATGCCCCACTTGCAGAAGAGGCTACTTTCTTTCTTTTTTTTTTTTTTTTACAGAGGCAGAGATAGACAGGGACAGATAGACAGGAACGGAGAGAGATGAGAAGCATCAATCATCAGTTTCTCATTGCGCATTGCGGCTTCTTAGTTGTTCATTGATTGCTTTCTCACATGTGCCTTGACCGTGGGCCTTCAGCAGACCGAGTAACCCCCTGCTGGAGCCAGCGACCTTGGGTCCAAGCTGGTGAGCTCTCTGCTCAAGCCAGATGAGCCCGCGCTCAAGCTGGCGACCTTGGGGTCCCGAACCTGGATCCTTCCGCATCCCAGTCCGGCGCTCTATCCACTGCGCCACCACCTGGTCAGGCAAAGAAGAGGCTACTTTCTGAGAAACCAGTGGCCCCTATGATCTGCTCGATCACGTGCACCTCGGCCATGGCCCTCTATTCCCCATCTCCTTCCTTCTCTCTGCACGAACTGGCTTCTCCTTCAGCACTCCGCCATCTTCGATGCTTCTCTCTTCCACGTGTCCTTTTCTAGTTTCTTAATGTGGAAGTTTAGATCACTGACTTTGACCTCTTTTTTCCCTAAAGTAAGCATTAAAAGCTAAATTATTCTATAAGAATGCCTTCAGCTGTATTCCCCAAATTTGTATGTATTTTCATTATCATTCATTTCAAACTGTTTTCTTGTTTCACTTATGATCTCTTTTTCTACTGTGGATTACTTAGAAATGTAGTGTTTACTGTTTAAATTTCAAATATTTGTAGACTTTCCAGGTAACTTTCCGTTATTGCTTTCTAATTTCTTTGTGGTCAGAGAACATACTGTATATTATTTCAGTCATTTTAAATGTATTGAAACTTATTTTATGGCTCAGGATACAGTCTCTCTGGATGAATGTTCCATTTGCACGTGGAGGTGTGGTCTCTAAGTATCAACTAGATCAACTTGATTAGTGTATTTTGAACATCTGTTACTATGTGTATATGCAGTTAGAATTTTTGATAAATTGACCCTCTATCCTTGTTTTATATTCCTTCTTTCAAAGTCTACTTTTTGTGATTTTAAAAAAAGATTTTATTTATTGATTTTAGTGAGAGGAGGGGTGGGGAGAGGAGTGGGAAGCATCAACTCATAGTAGTTGCTTCTTGTATGTGCCTTGACCGGGCAAGCCTGGAGTTTCATTTTTAAAAATATATTATTATTATTATTATTATTATTATTATTATTATTATTTGTATATTTCTGAAGTGAGAAGCAGGGAGGCAGAGAGACAGACTCCCACGTGCACCCGACTGGGATCTACCCAGCATGCCCACTAGGGGGTGATGCTCTGCCCCTCTGGGGCGTTGCTCCGTTACAACCAGAACCATTCTAGCGCCTGAGGTGGAGGCCATGGAGTCATCCTCAGTGCCCAGGCCAACTTTGCCCCAATGAAGCCTTGGCTGCAGGAGGGGAAGAGAGAGATAGAGAGAAAGGAAGGGGGGGTGTGGAGAAGCAGATGGGTACTTCTCCTATGTTCTCTGATCTGGAATCGAACCTGGGACATCCACATGCTGGGCTGATACTTTACCACTTAGCCAACCAGCCAGGGCGAAGCCTGGGGTTTCAAACCAGGAACCTTAGTGTTCTAGGCTGACACTTTATCCACTGTGCAACAAGGCCAGGCTACTTTTTGTTATGTTCAGATAGCCATTCCAGCTTTCTTAAAATTAGTGTTTTTATGGTATATCTTTTTCTATTCTTTATCTCTTAGTCTGTCTATGTCATTATATATGAAGTGGATTTTTTTTTTTTTTCGTTTTTCCGAAGCTGGAAATGGGGAGGCAGTCAGACAGACTCCCGCATGCGCCCGACCAGGATCCACCGGCATGCCCACCAGGGGGCGATGTTCTGCCCCTCTGGGGCGTCGCTCTGTTGCATCCAGAGCTATTCTAGCACCTGAGGCAGAGACCACAGAGCTATCCCCAGCGCCTGGGCCATCCTTGCTCCAATGGAGCCTTGGCTGCGGGAGGGGAAGAGAGAGACAGAGAGGAAGGAGAGGGGGAGGGGTGGAGAAGCAGATGGGCGCTTCTCCTGTGTGCCCTGGCCGGGAATCAAACCCAGGATTCCTGCATGCCAGGCCAACGCTCTACCGCTGAGCCAACCGGCCAGGGCCTGAAGTGGATTTTTTTTAGACATCATATTGTTGGGTCTTGCTTTGTTTTTAACCCAGTCTGACAATCTCTGTCTTTTAATGCTAGTCTTTTAAATAGTTTAGATTGTCTGTATTTAATATAATTTTAATATGGTTGAATTTAAGTCTACCATCTTGCTATTTGTCTGATCTATACTTTGTTCCCTTTTCTCTCTTTTTCTTCTGTCTTTTGTATTGCTCAAGTATATTTTATGATTCTTAATTTCCATTTGTGGCTTATAAACTATACTTCTTTGTTTAATATTCTAGTTCTAAATCTAGGACTCTAGTTATAGATATGTATGTTAGAATTTTTCTTACTGTCCTCAGTCTCTGTTCTTTTTTCCTTTTCTCAATCTTTTTGTCTCTCTCTTTAGCTTGGACAGTTTCCACTGATTTGTCTTCAGGTTCATGGACTCTTCTCTGTCATCCTCAATTCTGCTATTTAGCCCACCCAGTGAACTTTTCATTTTAGATATTGAATTTTTTTTTCTAGAATTTTGAATTGATTCTTTTCCCCCATTTGATTTTTTTAATATTTTCTGCTTTGGGAATAGAGGCAGAGGCAGGATCAAAGGGACCAGAAGGAAAGTAGAAGAGAAGATGGGATCAGAGAAGGGAAGGAGATTAATGAAATTATATATACATAATACAGCATTATAGAGAACAGGACAGCAAATCCTGGAGGGAAGGGGTGAAAGCAGTGGCGGGGAGGGGGCAAGGGGGGGCCGAAGGGGCATAAGGGAGTGGGGGAGATATATTCGGTGGGACACTTGAATCTATGTCAACACAAATTTAAATCATAAATTAAAATTTTTTTTCTGCTTTGTTGATATTTCTTAGTTGTTTTTTTTTTGTTTGTTTGTTTTTTGTTTTTGTTTTTTTTTTTTCATTTTTCTGAAGCTGGAAACAGGGAGAGACAGTCAGACAGACTCCTGCATGCGCCCGACCGGGATCCACCCGGCATGCCCACCAGGGGCGGTGCTCTGCCCCCCAGGGGGCGATGCTCTGCCCATCCTGGGCGTCGCCATATTGCGACCAGAGCCACTCTAGCGCCTGAGGCAGAGGCCACAGAGCCATGCCCAGCGCCCGGGCCATCTTTGCTCCAATGGAGCCTTGGCTGCGGGAGGGGAAGAGAGAGACAGAGAGGAAAGCGCGGCGGAGGGGTGGAGAAGCAAATGGGCGCTTCTCCTATGTGCCCTGGCCGGGAATCGAACCCGGGTCCTCCGCACGCTAGGCCGACGCTCTACCGCTGAGCCAACCGGCCAGGGCCTCTTAGTTTTTTATTTGTTAAAGTGTATTTTCATTATACCATATGATTTCCTTACATGTGGAATCTGAAGAGCAAAATAAACTAACAAACTAACAAAAAATAGAAGCAGTCTTACAGATACAGAGAACAGACTGGTGGTTGCCAGAAAGGGGGGGTGTTGGTGGGCTGGGTGGAAAAGTTGAAGGGATTAGGAATTACTAAACCTGACCTGTGGTGGCGCAGTGGATAAAGCATTGACCTAGAATGCTGAGGTCGCCGGTTTGAAACCCTGGGCTTGCCCGATCAAGGCATATTCGAGAAGCAACTACTACGAATTGATGCTTCCTGCACCCCCCGAACCCCCACACCCCGGTTTCCTCTCTCTCAGTCTTTCTCTCTCCTTCCTCTAAAATGAATAAATAAAATCTTAAAAGGAAAAAAATAAGTACTAATTGGTAGTTACAAAATAGTCACGGGTCTCTAAAGTAGTACAGCAAAAGGAATATAGTCAATAATATTCAAATAACTATGTATGGTGCCAGGTGGGTGAAATATCAGGGGAATCGCTTTATAAAGTATATGATTGTCATGTGTACACCTGAAACTAATACAAAATTATGTTGAGTGTAAACGGTAATTGAAATATTTTCCTTTACCTCATTGAGCATATTTATAATAGCTGTCTAAAAGTCCATGTCTAATAATTTAAATATCTTTGTCATTTCAGCCTTGGCCTCTTGATTATCTTTCTCCTTGAGAATGGTCATATTTTTCTTTTTTCTTTCTTTTTTTATTTTTTTTACAGGGACAGAGAGAGAGAGTCAGAGAGAGGGATAAATAGGGACAGACAGACAGGAACGGAGAGAGATGAGAAGCATCAATCATCAGTTTCTCGTTGCGACGCCTTAGTTGTTCATTGATTGCTTTCTCATATGTGCCTTGACTGTGGGTCTTCAGCAGATCGAGTAAACCCTTGCTCGAGCCAGCGACCTTGGGTCCAAGCTGGTGAGCTTTTGCTGAAGCCAGATGAGCCCACGCTCAAGCTGGCAACCTCGGAGTCTCGAATCTGGGTCCTCTGCATCCCAGTCTGATGCTCTATCCACTGCGCCACCACCTTGTCAGGCCATATTTTTCTTTTATAAGTAATTTTAGATTGTGTCTTGGACTTTATGAATATCATTTTGGGGGGACTGTGGATTCTGTTCTAGGCCTCCAAACACTGTTGACTTCTGTCTGTGAGTTTTTTGGTTTGTTTGTTTTGTTTGTTGCTTAATCCCTTCATCCTTTTACCCCTAACTGTTGAATTTTTGTTTCAGCAGGCAGTGGTTGGAGCTCAGATTTCATTCAGTTCAGGTCTTTTAGTCTCTGCTGCAAGCTGCTTTGAGTTTGAGCTGAGCATGTGGGATATCAGCACATTTCCTAGAGATCCAAGGGAGGCAGTGGGCAACTATACTTACCCACCTGAATCCTTATCTTTTTAATAATCTTTGTCCTGCTCATTTGCTGTTTGGGGAGTAAATAAAATTAAAAGAAATCATGATTCTCATTCATCTTCAAGCTCAGACCAGGTTCCATGGCCTGGCTTAGCTCAAGAAGCCATAAAGAGCCACATGTGCTGTGGTAAGGGATTTGAATTTATGTTGACTTTAAAGGGAAGCCACTGAAAGATTTTTAAGGAAGGACTAATTAATCGTAATTACATTTTAACACAGTGGCTTTGGTTGCTCTGTGAAGGATGAGAGTGGGGCAAGACTAGAAGCCGGGAGACCTAGTAGGATGTTGCTGAGTCAGTCTGGATCTGGGCAGAAGATGACAGTGGATATCAAATGAGGGTTTGCATGAGATAAAGAAGGAAAAAGATGTCTCCAGATAGGAAAGAAAGCATAAGAACAGAACGAAAGTGGGCTGCTTATGGCATACGTTGAGAATTGAGGCTTGACCTGTCTCCGTGTATCAATTTGTGTTGGGTGCCTTGGGGAAGTAAGGCTAGATAAAGAAGGTGGGGCATACCACAGAGAGCCTTGAAGCCTGGGCAGAGGAATTTGGATTTGATTTGATGGGCATTTGGGAATTGCAGTAGGTTTTTAAGAGAGGAAGCAACATGATGAGAAATGTGTAGGAGTGATTGACAGAGGAATGAAAGATGGATAAAGAAAGGAGAGCCTGGAGCCAGAGAGATAGCTAGGAGGCTGCTCTGGTATTCCAGGGCACAAAGAGACGAGGCTTTGATTAGAGGGATGTCTGTGGGATTGGTGAGAAAAAAGTAGATATTATAAACAGTTCAGAGGAAAAAAGGAGAGACTGTCAACTTTTTTTTTTACATTTAGAAATGGAGATAGAGTTATTATCCATCCAAGAACTGTTATTCTCGTAGAATTTTTGAGAGGCTGAAATGAAATAATATATATTAAATTACAAACATTTGAGATTTATAGAGATATATTTACCACTATATTTAACTCCTATAGTGGGTTGCCAGTTACCAAAGTAGAGACATGGGATTATCCATTGGGAAGTTAAATAAGAATTTGACAGAAACCTTATATCAGAAAATATTTTACCTTTTTTTATCAGAGAGAGGTATGTAATGTGACCCTGGAGTCATAACCTACTAAGTTTTGAGCTTGACTCACATTTAATAGCTATGGACAAGTTACGTTACCTCTCTGTTCCTTATCTGTAAAATGGGGATAATTATAATAACTACCTGATTGGGCTGTTAGTAAATTAAAAAGATAATATATGTAAAGTGTTCAGAACCAGCAGGTCTCATGGTAAGGGATGAATAAGTATTGGTTGCTATTATTTTCCTGTTGTTATTTTTGAGTGAGTACGTTATATGCCTTCATTCTCCCAAGGCAAAAGCCAACCTGAGGTAAGTAGCCCTTCAGAGGAGTGTACTGTGTGATCACCTATCCTGCTCCAAATACAAATCTTAGTTGATCACTTTCTGTTAATCAGTTTAAATGCATGTTCACATAATACATGAAATGGCCCTACAAGCTGGTTCCTATTATGTATTTATTTATTTATTTATTTAGTGATATAAAGAGAGAGAGGGACAGACAGACAGGAAGGGAGATGAGAAGCATCTATTTTTCGTTGTGACATGTTAGTTGTTCATTGATTGCTTTCTCATATGTGCCTTGACTGAGAGCTCCAGCCAAGACAGTGACCCCTTGCTCAAGCCAGTGACCTTGGGCTCAAGCCAGCGCCCATGGGGTCATTTCTAAGATCCCACACTCAAGCCAGCCATCCTGTGCTCAAGCTGGTGAGCCCACACTCAAGCTGGCAACCTCAGGGTTTTGAACCTGGGTCCTTTTCATCCTAGGCCAATGCTCTATCTACTGTACCACTGCCTGGTCAGGCTGATTTCTGTTATTATTATTGCCAGTTTATTTTTTTTATTTTTTATTTTTTTCTGAAGCTGGAAACGGGGAGAGACAGTCAGACAGACTCCCGCATGCGCCCGACCGGGATCCACCCGGCATGCCCTCCAGGGGCGATGCTCTGCCCACCAGGGGGCGATGCTCTGCCCCTCCGGGGCATCGCTCTGCCATGACCAGAGCCACTCCAGCGCCTGGGGCAGAGGCCAAGGAGCCATCCCCAGCGCCCGGACCATCTTTGCTCCAATGGAGCCTTGGCTGCGGGAGGGGAAGAGAGAGACAGAGAGGAAGGAGGGGGGGAGGGGTGGAGAAGCAAATGGGCGCTTCTCCTATGTGCCCTGGTTGGGAATCGAACCCGGGTCCCCCGCACGCCAGGCCGACGGTCTACCGCTGAGCCAACCGGCCAGGGCCAATTGCCAGTTTATAAAAAAGGTAATAGGTTCAGAGAAGTTAGTGAGTTCCCAGGGTCACACTGCTAGTCTGTGCTAGATCAGGGACTGAGAGTCAGATCTTTTTTTTTTTTTTTTTTTTTTACAGAGAGAGGGATAGATAGGGACAGACAGATGGGAACAGAGAGAGATGAGAGGCATCAATCATTAGTTTTTCGTTGTGACACCTTAGTTGTTCATTGATTGCTTTCTCATATGTGCCTTGACTGTGAGGCTACAGCAGACCGAGTATCCCCTTACTCAAGCCAGCGACCTTGGGTTCAAGCTGGTGAGCTCTGCTCAAACCTGATGAGCCCACGCTCAAGCTGGCAACCTTGGGGTCTCGAACCTGGGTCCTCCACATCCCAGGCCGACGCTCTATCCATTGTGCCACCACCTGGTCAGGCCTTTTTTTTTTAATAAGATTTTTTTCCCATTGATTTGAAACAGAGAGAAAGAGAGAGAGAGAGAGAGAGAGAGAGAGAGAAGGGAAGATAAGGTAGAGAGAGAGAGAGAAACATCAACTCGCTGTTCCATTTAGTTATGCAATCATTGGTTTCTACTTGTATATGCCCTGATCGGGTTTTGAACTCACAACCTTGCTGTGCCAGGACAATATTTTATCCACTGAGCCAGGCTTTTTATTTTTTATTGAATTTATTGGAGTGACACTGATTAATAAAATTATATTGGTTTCAAGTATACAGTTCTATAATACATAACCTGTGTATTGCATCGTGTGTTCACCACCCCAAGTCAAATCTCCATCCATTGCCATTTATCCCCCTCCCTTTACTTCTACTTCCTCCCAGTCCTGAGCCAGATCTTTCTGATTGTAAAGATCATGCCCTTAGTCACAACTGTAATAAATAAATGGTTTGCTTTGAGCCCTGGCCGGTTGGCTCAGTGGTGGAGCGTCGGCCTGGTGAGCAGGAGTCCCGGGTTTGATTCCCGGCCAGGGCACACAGGAGAAGCGCCCATCTGCTTCTCCACTCCTCCCCCTCTCCTTCCTCTCTGTCTCTCTCTCTTCCCCTCCCACAGCCAAGGCTCCATTGGAGCAAAGTTGGCCCAGGTGCTGAGGATGGCTCCATGGCCTCTGCCTCAGGTGCTAGAATGGCTCTGGTTGCAACAGAGTGATGCCCCAGATGGGCAGAGCATTGCCCCCTGGTGGGCATGCCGGGTGGATCCCAGTTGGGCGCGTGCAGGAGTCTGTCTGACTGCCTCCCCATTTCCAACTTCAGAAAAATACAAAAAAATAAATAAAAATAAAAAAGCTGGAAAAAAAATAAATGATTTGCTTTAACTAAACTAAATTTATCATTTTAGTTCATTGGAGGACTGTGAAAACCAAATTATACAATGAAGTTAGAATATCAGCTTCTTGGTATGGCATGAATTCTTAGTGGTAGAATGTGCATTGGTGACTGCAGTAATAACAGAGAATTTCTATAACAACAACAAAAAGTCATAGAACTTTTACATTGGGATATAGCAGGGATCGGCAAAGATGACCCAGCCTGCTGCCTGTTCTTGGACAGCCTCTGAACAAAAGATGGTTTTCACATTTTTAAATAGTTTGAGGTAGGGAAGAAGAAGAATCTTTTGTGCTATGAAATGCAAACTTTAGTGCTCATAAATAAAGCTTTATTGAAATAGTCACACTTATTTTTTTACATATTGTCTATGACTACTTTTATACTACAACAGCAAAGTTGAATAGTTACAACAGAAATTGTGTGGCCTTCAAAGCGAAAAGTCTTCATTGTTTGGTTCTTTTCAGAAAAAGTCTGCTGATGCTATTCTAAGGTAACCATTATCCAAGTATTTATATATTAACAGCACCTCATTGCTTGCTTTTTTATTTATTTTGAGAGAGTGAGAGACAGAAAGGGAGAAAAGGGGGAAAAAGAGGATGAGAAACATTAACTCATAGTTGCTTTCACTTTAGTTGTACACTGATTGCTTCTTGTATGTGCCTTGACTGGGGCTGGACACTTGAGAAGTGTCCCCTTGCTCAAGCTGGCAAGCTTTGGGATCATGTGGATGATTGCTCCACTCAAGCCAGTGACCCTGTGCTGATGAGCCTGCACTCAGAGGCAGCAACCTTAGGGCTTCGAACCAGTGACCTCAGCATTCCAGGTCGATGCTCTAGCCACTGCACCACCGTCAGAAGTTCAATGATTGCCCTTTTATTTTTCTTTGACAGAGACAGAGTCAGAGAGAGGGACAGACAGACAGGAAGGGAGAGAGATGAGAAGCATCAGTTCTTCATTGTGGCACCTTAGTTGTTCATTGATTGTTTTCTCATATGTGCCTTGACTGGGGGGCTGCTGCAGAGCGAGTGACCCCTTGCTCAAGCCAGTGACCTTGGGCTCAAGTCAGTGACCTTTGGGCTCAAGCCAGCAACCATGGGGTCATGTCTGTGATCCCACACTCAAGCTGACGACCCCGTGTTCAAGCTGGTGAGCCCGTGCTCAAGCCGGTGACCTCAGGGTTTTGAACCTAGATCTTCCGCGTCCCAGTCCGACGCTCTATCCACTGCGCCACGGCCTGGCCCTCGTTGCTTGCTTTTTAAGGGAGTTTCTTTGGATGTTACTCATCTTTCCAAATCATTCTTAGTTTTTTCCCCCCCAAATCAAGTATTGTATCCTACTTTAAATAGCAGAAATCTTACCTTTTATAATTAGATCTCTTTGAATAGATTTGAATAGATATTGCATTTCTTTTCTGAAAATCACCAACTGTAAGAATCATTAACTCAGGAGATACAAGATGATATTGCAAAGAGTCCTTTTAAAGATAACTACATAATTATACTTGAATGTTTCAGCATTTTATTTCGCTGTTATTTTTATTTTCAGTATCTTTATACTTTTGTCCTCTTGTTTCACTCCCCTATTCCAATTTAGAGTAACTTAAAGCATTCATTTGCGTACTTCAGTCTGTTTGTGAAAGGACACAGAACTGTGAAGCATCTGATTTGCTTTTTTTTGCAAGATTTGAAACGGAGCTTGCATTTATTTTGACTTACGAACTTACAAGAGAGTAAAGCAACAATCAGACTGAATATAATTCCTTAGAAAGAAATTGTAACTTAATTTTCCTTTTGCTGGACCTGATAAAGTAAAGATTGATTTCAGAGCATTTGAGGGATGTTGTGTTAATGATTTAAACATGAAGTTATAATCTCAGGCCACAGGCTTCTTGATTTGTGATTGTCAATATTATGAGGCCAACTAACTCTTGAGCATGTTTTAACAAGTGAGAACATTTATGTAGCTAAAAATTAAATTAATTAAGTAACTGGAATGGTTTTTAATGCTTTAATCATGACAAAATTGTAGAGCCTCCTTCATTTAAAATATCTAATTTTTTTCTTTCTTCTTCTTTTAATTTTTCCACTGATATGAGAGAGAGAGAAGCATCAAGTCTTTGTTCCACTTTGTTGTTCCATTTAATTATGCACTTACTGATTGCTTCTCCTGTGTGCCCTCAGTGGATGCTCTATCCACTGAGACACCCAGCCAGGGCTCTTTCATCTTTTTAAAATAACTTGCTATAAACTTGGAACTTTTCCTTTCTTGTGATCACATTTCAGGCTTTATTTTGTTAATTCTACCCTTCAAGAAAATTTCATTGTGTTTCTGAAGTCTGTTACTGTCTCAAGCACACTTTTCAGGAGAACTAATCTCTTTGTCTTGTCTTACACATTAGGATAGAGTCAGTTATTGTAGATTTTCTTGTAGGGTAACTTTGTGTAAACTGGAAAGTTTATACCTTGATTAAACCAATCTTGGAGTTCAATGAGCTGTTGAGATGAAATGAGTAACCTAGTTAATGGATAACTATAGAAGTCTTGGCATCTCATGTTTCAAACTGTTTCTGTTACTTCAGTTCATAGAGTTGCCAAAAATCCATTGGTACAAAGCAGTTCCTATACATTGTTTTACTTTGTCTAAAGATACTTATCTATGGTTCTTATTTGCACATCAGTCTGTTATTTGATGACACAGAAAGAAAACACAAGTTAAAGTGTAAAATAAGGACTCTGCCTCTCCTTCTAGAGCCCCTCACTTTACCTCCTTTTTCTTCTCTCCTCCCATTTAAAATTTCTCTCTACAGATCCTAACCCAGGCTTGACTACTGCTAAAAAGTAATCAAATTTTAGAAATTATCTCACCCTCAAATATTTCTCATTCCTTCCCAGCTCATAAAAAGGATATAGCAGGTATATTAATATTTACTAAGGTATTGATGGCAGCTTCCTATTGTGCCTTCTTTTTTATTTTTCATTCGAGTTTTTTTCCTTAAGTGAGAAACGGGGAGGCAGAGAGGCAGACTCCTGCATGCGCCCCAAATGGGATCCACCCAGCAAGCCCCTTATGGGGCAGTGCTATGCCCATGTGGGCCATCGCTCCATTGCTCAACAACCAAGCTATTTTAGTGCCTGAAGCCAGGCCATGGAGCCATCCTCAGTTCCTGGGGCCAGATTGCTCCAAAAGAGCCATGGCTGTGGGAGGAGAAGAGAGAGAAAGAGAAGAGAGAGGAGAAGGAGTGGAGGACAGATGGTCGCCTCTCTTGTGTGCCCTGACCAGGAATTGAACCTGGTACATCCATATGCTGGGCCGATGCTCTACTACTGAGCCAACCAGCCAGGGCATAATTGGAGGCTATTTAGCCCAAAGAAATAAAATTCTAATGATTAAATAGACTCCGAGGCAATACAATTTGCTAATAGAAGAAATATTTGACCTGACCTGTGGTGGCACAATGGATAAAGCATTGACCTAGAATGCTAAGCTTGCCAGTTTAAAACCCTGGGCTTGCCCTATCAAGGCACATACAAGAAGCAACTACTACGAGTTGATGCTTCTCACTCCTCTCCTCACCTTTCTCTCTCTCCTCTCTCTAAAATCAATAAGTAAAATCCATTAAAAAAAAGAAGAAGAGAAAAAGAAATATTTGGAGGCAAGAAGGTCTCTCTGGCTCTTTAAAACACACCTGGTATGTCACTACACTAGAAATAGTTCCACTAACAAGTTTGATTTTTGTTAAATAACTTGTCTCACAGGGCTTTTCTCATGGTTACATCCACGCCTGTCAGTCTATCTATGTATAATTTATATCTAAACCATCCCTTCTTATGTGGTTTGTGTGCTGAGGCACAATGAAATCACGACCAGGAAAGGGAAATCTTTGCTAACCTATTCATAGCTCAGGGTCACCGTGGTTACATTGCCATAAAAAGGATAACAGGATGAATGTAAAAGTGAAAATGGCAGATCAACAGTTAGCCTTAGGGAGAAAAGTGGGTCCTGACATGTAGACACCAACAAGGAGAAGTCTATCCAGGGACTACCCAGCATTCTTGCTTGGTGACTACTGCCACCTGCTTCCTGGCAAGCCCTGTCAAGACCAGAAGATGGCTTTGGCCCCAGCACTCTGCAATGCCCTAATATGTGCATCTAGTATAAGGGTTTAGCAGCTTCCACAAGGCCTTTATTGTCATCTCCTACTGTTAGGAAATTGGAATTGTTCAGCTCTTTCTACTTTGAAAATGGTAAAGAAGTAGGGAATTTTTTTTTTTTTGTTTTCCTCTTCAGGCTAGAATAAGATTTCAGCCCCTTAAACTAGATGATCAAGTAACAGTTCCGGTGCTTACCCATGGACCAGAGGAGCTTGCTCCCTTTATGCCCTATTGCTTACGCACTGTTTTAAGACATGGTACTGGCTTCTCTTCCACCCATGCCTTATAAGGGTAAACAGAGAAAGACCATGAAATGGCAGTGATGTGGAGGAATCAGCTGGCCATGTTTGTGTCCTTTGTTTTAGAACGGAAGTTCCTGCCCATCTTAATGGAGAGCCAAGTAATTGTCCTGGCGGCAGTAGAAAGAGCCCTCTGCCTGGGAAACAAAATCCTGGTCTTGAGAACAGGTCTGTCTTTCAGTAGCTGTGTGACCTGGGATTGGCCTCTTGTAAATTTTACTTTCCTTATTTATACTGCAGAGTTAATATTTTTTTTTCTATCTACCTTGAATTCTTGTGACACTCAAATGAGATAATAGGCACACAAATGCTTTGCAGATAAAGAGGCTTACAAATGCACATAGCATTGCTTTAGTGTACAGCATTTTATGTCTGGGCTGTACTGTAGCTGCGTATTTTATCTTAACTAAAATCTGTCCCCTGTCCATAAGGGGCTGTGTAGAGAAGGGAAACCAAAATCAGAACAGAGATGATCTCCCCAGAGCTACAGGGGGAGCACAAGGCTGAAAAGTAATTGGTATAAGATCATAATTTACCTATGCATTTTTTAATGATGAATTTCATAAAAAATTAATTACACTTAATTATTTAATTCTCTAAATGGCTTTTGGAGAGGAAATCCTGCCTGTCAGGCTCTGCCACATCAATCTAATTTCTTTATGACCTCAACAGAAATTATAATCTCTGTTGACTCTGATCCACAGGTGTGACAGTAAGCTGTATTCATGAAACGTTACAAGAAATCAGCCACTCTTCTATTGAATTTCTCTCAGTAGTGAAATAGAGTGCTAGGTCCTGCAATTCAGGAACAATGAAGAGATGTTAGCAAGGACATAAAAGGGTACGCGAACAGTGCTAGGTCTATATTTCGTCTCTTATTTCCTCACTGACTGGACCAGCAGGGCTATTTTTGTGAGGGCATGAGGCTCTCCATGTTACCCCTGGGAATCTATTCACTTCAGTTCCCAAATAAATGGGAATCCAAGATGGGAGGAAAAGTAGTTCCTCTGGATCCTTTTTTTCAGTGATTGATTTGGTGAAGTCAAGTGTGTATTGTATCGTTTAATCTTTGCCCTTTTTTCTCCCCAAAATATCAATAAACATCAGAACTGAAGGTACGGAAGTACCGCCTTGAAGAGAGGAAGGGCGTAGGGGAACCAGTTAGATGACAGAGGGAATTTAACACCGTAATTGATATCTCCATCTCCATTTGAGTCCGGACTGTAAGAGGAAATGAAATAAAGAGCAAAAGAAAGTTGGATTAGACATAATAAAAGTCTGGGGCACAAAGGCTTCTTAAATATTGGCAGGAGGACTTACCTATCCCTGTGTTTGTTTGTCCAGTGTGGTTTGGCACAGCCACTTTTGTGGATGGAATATTGAACTAACTGGCTATACCTATGTGTAAGGACCTCTGGGTCTAAATCTTCAATATTTTCTTGATTCTTTTAAGAGACTTTAAAATTACACTAATATATATATTTTTAAGCTTAAGCAATGGAAGTTAATTTAGAGACTTTTTAAAAATGTTACCCATTAAACTACTGGCTCTGAAGTAGTAAAGACTGAAATCATTTTTACTGACAAATAAGGAAGCAAAGAGCTGGCAGAAGTAATGCCATTCACAAAGCAGAAGGAAAACTCTGGGTTCTGCTTGACTGGTGGTGAAGGGCAGAACTCCGTTCCTGTAGTGGGCACATCACCAAAGAATCCGGATGTTGAGGGGAGCTGCCACTGGGAATGGTCTGTGAGACTTGTCCCCAAGCCCTTGGTCTCTGGGCTTTGGAGGGCAGAGGTGTGTTTCCTCTCAGATTCTATTTACATACATTCACCTCTTCTCTTCTAGTGTGGGAAGATTTTTATAGTATACGTTTATTTTTTTCCAGCTTCCTTATAAAATAGATTCTTCAGCCCTCTTATTCCTCCTACTTTGAAAACTTAAAAAAAAAGCTTTATTGAGATATAATTTATATGCCATATAATTGATTCATTTACAACAATTCAATTGTTTTTGTATGTTCGCAGCTACACAACCACCACCAAAATCAATTTTAGAACATTTTTTCTCACCCCCAAAAGAAACCTTCAACTCATTACCAGATAATCACTAATCTACTTTTTCTCTCTCAGGATTTACTTATTTTTGGACATTTCTTTTATTTGTTTGTTTATTTATTTGTTTTTTTCTGAAGTTAGAAGCGAGAGGCAGAGACTCCTGCATGCGCCCAACCAGGATCCACAATCATACTCTCTAGTATTTACCTAAATGAGTCAAAAACTTCTGTCTGCATTCATAACAGCTTTGTTTATAATTGCCAAAACTTGGAAGCAACCAAGGTGTCCTCCAGTAGGTGAGTGGATAAATAGATTGTGGTACATACATCTAGACAACAGAACATTTTTTGGCACATAAAAGAAATGAGTTAACTATGAAAAGGCATGAGAAACCTTAAATGCATATTATGAAGTGAAAGAAACCAATCTGAAAAGTCTATATACCATGATTCCAACTATAGATTAGATGACCCTTGAATAATATGACTTTGAATTGCATAGGTCCACAAATTTTTTTATATAAATACTATATATAATAGTATTTTTTTTTATGATTTTTTTTTCTTGGGTTTTTTTTGGTATTTTTCTGAAGTTGAAAACGGGGAGGCAGTCAGACTCCCGCATGTGCCCGACCAGGATCCACCCAGCACGCCCACCAGGGGGCGATGCTCTGCCCATCTGGGGCGTCGCTCTGTTGTAACCAGAGCCATTCTGGCGCCTGAGGCAGAGGCCACAGAGCCATCCTCAGCACCTGGGCCAACTTTTGCTCCAATGGAGCCTTGGCTGTGGGAGGGGAAGAGAGAGATAGAGAGGAAGGAGGGGGGGGGTAGAGAAGCAGATGGGCGCTTCTCCTGTGTGCCCTGGCCAGGAATTGAACCCAGGACTCCTGCACGCCAGGCCGACACTCTACCACTGAGGCAACCAGCCAGTGCCTTTCTTATGATTTTTTAAATAACATTTTTTTGGCCCTGGTTGGTTGGCTCAGCGGTAGAGCATTGGCCCAGTGTATGGAAATCCCGGGTTCAATTCCCACTGAGGGCACACAGAAGAAGTGACCACCTGCTTCTCCACACCTCTCCGCCCCCTCTCTCTCCCCTCCTGCAGCCATGGCTGGAATGAGTAAGTTGGCCCTGGGCACTGAGGATGGCTCCATGGCCTGCCTCAGGTGCTAAAATAACTCAGTTGCCGAGCAATGGAGCAGCAGCTTTAGATGGGGAGAACATCGCCCCCAGACAGGGGTTGCCAGGTGGATCTTGGTCAGGGCGCATGCAGAAATCTGTCTCTCTGCCTCCTTACCTCTCACTTGATTAATAAATAAATAAGTAAATAAATAAAATTTTCTTTTCTCTAGCTTACTTTATTATAAGAATGCAGTATATAATACATATAACATACAAAATGTGTTAACTGTTATTGGTAAGGCTTCCAGTCAACAGGAGGCTGTTAGTAAAGTTTTGGTAAAATCAAAACTTCTACACAGATTTTCAACTGCATGGCGGTTGTGGGGAGTTGGTGCCCCTAACTCCTGCATTGTTCACAGGTCAGCTGTATATGACATTCTGGAAAAGGCAAAACTATGGAGGAAGTGAGAACAGTGGTTGCCAGGGTTGAGCTGGGATAGAGGGATGAAGAGGCAGAGCACAGAGGATTTTTAGGGCAGTGAAACTATTCTGTACAATACTGCAGTGGTGGATACATGTCCTTCTATGATACATTTTCCAACCCATACAGTGTACAACACCAGAGTGAACCTTAATGTAAACTCTGGGCTTTGGGCAGTAACAATATGTCAGTGCAGGTTCAGCAGTTGAAACATACGCAGTTCTGGTGCAGGATGTTGCTCCTGAGGGAGTTTGCGGAGGGGGACAGGAAGTATTTGGGAACTCGTTATTTTCTGCTCAGTTTTGCTGTGAACCTAAAACTGCTCTACAAACTGGTCTCTCTTTTTTTTTAGCGTTATCAGTTTTCAGTTGTTGAAATTCTTAACTTCTTGTCCTCTGTGATTTGACCTTGGGTATTTTTTATCGTTTTGCCTTTTAGTGCCCTTTGTTACAGTCACCTAGCACAGCTGTTTTCTGAATATGCATCTATTTTATTCTCTGTCCCCAACCACCACCTTGACTCTATGACTCTGCTGACACAGTTCATTTACCTGGAGCACTTTCTGCTTGTATCTGAAAATTCTCACCATCCTTCAAAATTTGATTTAGATGCCACCTTCTCCAAGAAGTCTTCCCCAAAGAGAATAAATGTCACCCACCCTATTACTCTCACACTTGGTGCCCCTAGCTTCCTAAAAGCAGGGACAAAATTTCCTTCCTTTCTAATTCTCTTAGTCCCCCATGGAGCCCCTTCCCTTGCACATTAAATGTTTTCATTAAATTGGCAAGGTGAAAGGGCATTTCTCAAACTGAAGAGTGGAGATTAAATCCTGATATACATCAGAGGTCTGTGAATTCTCTAAAAGAATTTTCTAATGTGTTCTGATTTTAATGATAATTCTGAATCACTTGAATTCACATTATAATCACATTGCACTGCTGAATTTCAGTGCTCATGTTTGCATTTGAGAAACACTGAACTAAAACATAAGAGATTGTATGTAAATTTCTGATTATGAAGAATGTTGACTGTAAGTAACCATTCATCTTTGGAAAGTATAATTGGTTTTACTCAGCAGGACTCTAACCAGCAGGGTAATATGCTTCTTAGTTACTTCCTATTGGTAGGTAGAAGAAAGTAGTTAGGAATGGTTTTATCTGTGTTCACTGCTATTTCTCAAAAAAAAAAGGAGGAAAGGGCAGGAAGAATGAAAGAATAGAAGGGCCTCCAGGCATTAATAGTAGAGTTTTGAAAGGATGGTATAAAGATTTGGCCAAGGGTGGAAATGTCTTTATCACTCTATTTTCCTAGATTTTATTTTTATGACCTATTTCAGTGAATAAGGGGAATGGATAAGCCCTTGAAATCAGCAGGTTCCTTGACTCCAAAAGTTAGTGTTAATTCAGATTTGATAGCATCCTTTCACTATATTATATGTTCTCTCAGAATCTTTGTGGGAGAAGATGGTATCTGCTAAATGAGTCAATCTAGACTTCAGACTAATGTACCATTGCAAAACTCGATAAAAATCTTCCAAATCGGCCCTGGCCGGTTGGCTCAGCGGTAGAGCGTCGGCCTAGCGTGCGGAGGACCCGGGTTCGATTCCCGGCCAGGGCACACAGGAGAAGCGTCCATTTGCTTCTCCACCCCTCCACCGTGCCTTCCTCTCTGTCTCTCTCTTCCCCTCCCGCAGCCAAGGCTCCATTGGAGCAAAAGATGGCCCGGGCGCTGGGGATGGCTCTGTGGCCTCTGCCTCAGGCGCTAGAGTGGCTCTGGTCGCAACATGGCGACGCCCAGGATGGGCAGAGCATCGCCCCCTGGTGGGCAGAGCTTCGCCCCTGGTGGGCGTGCCGGGTGGATCCCGGTCGGGCGCATGCGGGAGTCTGTCTGACTGTCTCTCCCTGTTTCCAGCTTCAGAAAAATGCAAAAAAAAAAAAAAAAATCTTCCAAATCCTAATTTGTTAAAAAGAATCTTGTGACACACAATAATTGATATAAGCAGGTTAAAATTGTTCAGCTCTCTCTTTCACTTATGCACTTGGTTTTTCACCTTCCAAAGCAACTCATTTTTTTTTATTTTATTTATTCATTTTTAGAGAGGAGAGAGAGGAGAGACAGGGAGAGAGAGAGAGAGGGGAGGAGGAGCTGGAAGCATCAACTCCCATATGTGCCTTGACCAGGCAAGCCCAGGGTTTTGAACCGGCAACCTCAGTGTTTCCAGGTTGACACCTTATCCACTGAGCCACCACAGGTCAGGCAGCAACTCATTTTTATCAAGTTTGTTCAAACAAATCTAGATCCTTCACTTGTTTTCTTACACGCACAGCAGTTTGCTTCTCGGGAAGGTTGATTACTGCTGACATCCAGACAAGAATATGAGGATGCAAATAGCCAGGTGTTGCCTTTATCGCTGCACAAAGTAGAAGTCATTAATGCTGAATTACGATAAACCCCTCTGAACAGCATCTACTTGAGTAAGTTTCTAAAAGTGGGCTTGGATTTATTTATTGTGTTCATTTCCCTGAAGCTGTTTGGAAATCCTAAGGAAAAGGTGATGGTCTCTCTTACTTCAGTTCCATGGGTATCTCTTAGTCTACATGTTGCAGCCTGTGGTGATTTCTTTCTGAAAACAGAAATGAGGGAATTCAGAAGTCAATACCATGTTTTTGTAAAATACGTTAATGTGAATATTTTTAAGGAGACAACAAGATAGTAATGAATGTTTGCCCTTGTCAGCGGTTAGGTGCGCCATCTCAGACAAACAGTGAATTAGGATCTTGGAATCTTGTGGTTCAAATAAATTTAACTGAAGCACTAATACCATTTCATCTCAATAAAGAAAAATACAAAATGAAAAAAAGGAAAAGAAAACCCCCCAAAACAAAAATAACAAACAAAAACTAGGAGTAGATGGGATAATTGAGGTTTGGTTGCTTAATTAGAAACTAAGAAATAGTATGGGTGTTCTGGAGCTGTAGTTTTAGTTTCCAATGAGCTAGGTTAGTCAGTAGTTGTGAAATATACTCAGCATATTGGTCTCTTCACATGAGCTACTACTGTAAATAGTTACCTTTTTTTAATTGGTTGGCAAATGAGAAAGTCAAATATATGTATATGGTGATATTATAAATTATGCTGTATAACAGACTATTATCCTAATTAAAATTGTAATTGGAATAAAGAAAATTATTGGGTTTAAGTTTTTCTTCTGTTATATGTTAATTATAAAATTGACTTTTAAGTCCTGGCCAGGTAGCTCAGTTGGTTATAGCATTGTCCCGATATGCCAAGGTTGCAGGTTTGATCCCCAATTAGGGCACATGAAAGAATTGACCAATGAATGCATAAATAAGGGGAACAACAAATTGATGTTTCTCTTTCTCTTTCTCTCTCTCTCTTTATTCCTCTTTCTAAAATCAGTAAACAAATATTTTAGGTCCTCACAACAGCTCTGGCTGGATAGCTCGGTTAGGTAGAACATCATCACCCCCAAAGTGTGGAGGTTGCCCATTCGATCCCCAGTGAGGGCACATATGGGAACAGTTTATGTTCCTGTCTCTCTCTTTCTCTCTCTCACCCTTTCTGTCTCTCGCTAAAATCAGTTTAAAACAATTTGTAAAAGGCCTCACAACAGCCTTTAAGAAATAAATAAAAAATAAAATAAAATAGACTTTTGAAGCCTTTAAAAAACATATACTGGCTTAAATTCCTTTGTTTTAGCAAATCTAACTTTTCTGACTTTGTACTGACCAACATAGAACTGACATAGAAGAACTCGGCGATTTTAAGAACATTCCAATTTTTATATTATATCAGTTAAATGCCGGTACAGAAATTCCCGACTCAGCTGGCTTAAACAATAGGGAATAAATCGTTGCACATAACAAAAACTCCAAGACTAGCTCATTCTTTGGCTCTATGACATTATTCAAGACCCAAATTGTTTTCGTCTTTCTGCTGTGCCATCCTCAGCATTTTGGCCTCATCCTCTGGTCCCTCGTGGTTTCACATTGGCTATAACAACTTTAAGGTGTCATATCTTGCCTGACCTGTGGTAGCACAGTGGGTAAAGCGTCGATCTGGAATGCTGAGGTCACCGGTTCAAAACCCCAGCTCTCCTGGTCAAGGCACATATGGGAGTTGATGCTTCCTGCTCCTCCCCCTTTCTCTCTTTCTGTCTCTCTAAAATGAATAAATAAAATCTTAAAAAAAAAAAAAAAGGTGTCATATCTTTTTTGTTGTTGTTATTTTGTTTTTATTGTTTTACCAAAAATACCCTACATATGTTTATTTCCTATGGCTGCTGTAACAAATTACCACAGACTTGTTGGATTAAAACAAATGTATTTTTTAAAATAATAAATAAATAGAATAGAAATTTATGCTTTCACAGTTCTGGAGACAAGTCCAAGATTAGTATCACTGGGCGGAAATCAAGGTGATGGCAGGCCATACTTTCTCTGGAGACTTTGGGGGAGAAGCCATTCCTTGTCTCTTTCAGGTCCTGGTGGTTGCTGCATTGCTTGGCTTATAGCTGCATCACTCCAGTCTCTTCTCTTGTCACATTCCTCCCCCTGTTCCTCTTCCTCCCCTTCTTCCTCTTCCCCTTCCTCCATCCACCACCCCCTCCTCCACCTCCTCCTTCTCCCCCTCCTCCTCCTCCTCCCCCTCCTCCTCCTCTGCCTCCTGGTCTTCTTCCCCCTCTTTCTCCTTCCTCTCCTCTCTTTCTCCTCTCCCTCCCCCTTCTCCTCCTCCCTTTTCTTTTTTTGGTGAGGTATCATCATCCAGCAGAGTTGTCTTCACACCTCATTGTCCAGACTGGGTCTCATGCTCATACCTAAACTATTTAAGGCGAGGGGATATGTGCAACCATGATTTACTTAGACCAATGAAGGCCTTAGCCTGAACCACATGGGTGGTGCTTAGGGCCCAGGGGAAGATGGATACTTCAACAAAATTATAATGCTATTTGCAAGAAAGAATGGGAGAATGCCAATGAGATGTACACAACAAAATTTGACATATAGGGATCTCTAAAGCTCTAATTTAAAAAAAAACAACAACACCTTTATATAGGATCTTTAAATTCTATGCCTGCATCAAATTGCAGCCCTGGAAGCTTTATTCTCTCACTACATACATTCATTTTTTTCTGCAGAGAAAACTGGTTAGGGCTGACCCCCAACCTAGCAACTAGAGTCCAGTACAGTCTTGAGAAACCAGCCTCACAGCAGGGTAGGTGCTCAGAGGAGGGAGGCTTAGTCAGAAGCTCACAGAGCCCCCAGGAAATGGAGGCAGAGCTATAAATCTCCAAAGAAGAACAGGTTTGAACAAACGTGTGACAAATCTAGGCTGTACATGTGAGGTCTAAGGCCAACAAGTTGCAGAGAACATGATGTCTGGGCACTTTGAGAAATGCAGAGTGGATGCAGCAACTGTTCCAGCTCTTCCAGTCCAGCACCTGGAAAACTAGGTCACAAATGAGCCCAGAGCCCGCTGACTGGGTACAGTGCAGAGCTCTTGCAATTCTGACCTTCCCACTGGCTCCTTTGGTTCTTTTTTTTTTTTTCTTCTTCACTTTTAAGTATTTTTTTTAAAGATTTTATTTATTCATTTAGAGAAGGGGGAGAGAGAGAGAGAGAGAAGGGGGAGGAGCAGGAAGCATCAACTCCCATATGTGCCTTGACCAGACAAGCCCAGGGTTTCGAACCGGCGACCTCAGCATTCCAGGTTGACGCTTTATCCACTGCGCCACCACAGGTCAGGCCTCCTTTGGTTCTTGGATGCGCTCGTGGCATCCAAGAGTAGGGGGTTGGTGGAACATGCAGTTAAATGAATACTCACTTGGAAAGTAGTAACAAAGTTCAGGCAGGGCAGGAATTACATAAATGGAATATTAAATTGAGTTGTGATTTTATTTATGTAATGCTGTACTCATGCTCTTTTCTTTTATGGTGGTTCAGTATAAGAAAAAGCCATATTGCCTGACCTGTGGTGGTGCAGTGAATAAAGCATCAACCTGGAACACTGAGGTCGCAGGTTCAAAACCCTGGGCTTGCCTGATCAAGGCACATATGGGAGTTGATGCTCCCTGCTCCTCCCTCCTTCTTTCTCTTTCTCTCTCTTTGTCCTTTCTAAAACAAATAAATAAAATCTTAAAAAAAAAACAACAACTAACCATATTATTTGTACATTGAATTTAAAACTTCTTTGTTTATTCTGCTCTTCACTTTCCCCCCAATTCTCACATGACTTATTTCTTCAGGTCTTCTACCCTGATAGCCTCTCCTTGAGCCCCACTCCTGGCTCTCAGTCTCCGCCCCAACATCCACCTTCCTTCTTTTTCATCACAGCCTTATTGCTGCTGCAAGATTTATTTACTGTACTGTCTTTCTCCCCCGCCAGAAGTTGGCTTCGGGAAGATGGGGCCTTTACTTCATTGTTCATGCTGTAGTATCTCCAGTACTGAGAATATATTTTTTTCTATGCATTTGTATATTTAATATACATATTTAAATTTGTAACTTTGTTTTGTTAATAGTGAGAGAAATGTGTGTGTGTGTGTGCATTTTTACATAATAAATGGAATGATGTTGGTTCTATTTGTTTCTTTGCTTAATAGTGTCTTAAGGAGACCTTTCCATATTAGTGTCATGTCCCATTTTTTTTTTAATAAATTTTTATTAATGTTAATGGGATGACCATGTCCCATTTTTTGAATTTTAAATGGAATTTATTGGGGTGACATTGGTTAATAAAATTACATAGGGTTCACATGTACCATTCCATAATACTTCATCTGTACCCTGCACTGCACATTCACTGACACCTTCCCTTTAACAGTGGCATAGTATTCTATAATATGTGGGGTTATTTAACCATTTCCATATTATTTAATATTTAATTTTTTCTTCTCATTTTTACTATTACAATTCTGCAGTAAAACCTTTTTTGTGTGTGTGACAGAGAGAAAGAAAGACAGAGAGAGAGGCAGATAGGAACAGACAGACAGGAAGGGAGAGAGATGAGAAGCATCAGTTCTTCATTGTGGCTCCTTAGTCTCCTTAGTTGTTCATTGATTGCTTTCTCATATGTGCCTTGACCAGGGGGCTACAGTAGACTGAGTGACCCCTTGCTCAAGCCAGGGACCTTGGGCTCAAGCCAGCGACCTTGGGCTCAAGCTAGCGACCTTGGGCTCAAGCCAGTGATCATGGGGTCATGTCTGTGATCCCAAGCTCAAGCCAGCAACCCTGTGCTCCAGCTTGTGAGCCCTCGCTCAAGCCAGATGAACCGGCGCTCAAGCAAGTGACCTCAGGGTTTTGAACCTAGGTCCTCCATGTCCCAGTTCGACTCTCTACCCACTGTGCCACCATCTGGTCAGACTGCAGTAAAATCTGTATACAGATGTCCTTGTGCATATGTGTGACCACCTCTCCAGGACTAACATTCAGAACTGCGATCTAAGGACAGACAAACCCCTCTTTTCTATGCTGAAAACAGGCTATGGCTAACTCACCATTGATTTAATTTCTGTGATAATTGTTGACGTTAACTGGACTGAGGATGAGTCTATGATTACATATAGTATATTAGGAACTGGGAGCATTTTAGAGAAATTCTCTTCTCATCTTTTTATTAAATTGTGTGGAAAGCACATTGTGTTCTTGACCTGAAGGGAAAACAGACTTCCTCTTCCTCCCCTTTCAAGTGACTGAGATTAATGAAATTATGTTCTCTAAGAAACATCTGCTTGACTCTATGAAGGCATTAACCAGTCCATTCAAACCATTCTTGTCAAGGTCAACAGTGACCTCACTGTTACTCAGTATAATGAATCTTCCTGCATAACACTGAATATTCTTCCAGAGCATGCTTTTTTATGGTTATGCAAGTACTTTAAAAAGTATTAAACACCATAAAATGTACCATGATGATATTATTTCTTCTTTATGAAGCTGACAATTTGCATTAAAAGATTTTGATTTCTTTCCTTTTTCTATAGGGGATATGGTCTCAAAATACCGAGAACCTTTGATCCACACCTTCCTGAGGGGAGTGAGAGACCCAGATAGTGCTCACCGGGCCAGCAGCCTATCCAACCTTGGAGAACTGTGCCAGAGGCTGGACTTCCTGCTGGGCCCAGTGGTTCATGAGGTACGGCATGCTGATTCCTTTCGCTAAAGCTTTTTTTACTTGGACCTATGAGTAGCTTGGGATGGGCAGTCATGAGACCTGTGTTCAGATGGGGTAAGTCATTTAACCTCCTTAGGCCTCACTAATGTGACATATATATTGAAAGTTATATTAGTAAGAATTTTTTAATTGCAAGAGGGTTTATTATAAAGAATCTGAAGTAACGAACAGAATTGAAGAAACTGTGAGGAAGGACGGGTGAAAGTTGAGTCTGTGGGCTAAAGTTTAGTCTGATCTCTGTTCAGAGAAAAATCTCCAACAAATACTCTAATTGCCCTTTGGTAACACGTGCCCTGTGTTCAGGGTCATTTACCAGAAATGACTAATTAAGGAGGTTGTAGTGTAGGGTATTCAAGGTGATCCTTATTGAGCAGGTACCATTTTAGTAAAAAAAATTTAAGTTTTCTTTATTAAAAAATATTTTAAGGGGAATTTTGGTCTTTTTAAGGGGTCTGAGGATGACAGTGATGAGGATGAGTAGCAAGGAAATGAAAAGAACAGAGGTAACAAATGTCCTTCAGATGTTCCCAGTCATACATTTACCAAACACTGGCTATGTACCAGGCCCTCTGTTAGGGACCAAGAATTCAAAACCCTATAACAGCAATTTTCAACCTTTTTCATCTCATGGCACACATAAGCTAATTGTTAAAAGTCTGTGGCACACCAAAACTATATATATTTTTGCCCATCCAACAACAACAAAAAATAGGCATAATTTTGATTCATTCACACCAGACAGCTTGTTATTGGCTGTTGTCATTGTTTTATTTGACAATAAAAGACTAAATAGTCAGTTATTTTATTTATTTATTTATGTATTTATTTATTTATATTTTCTGAAGTGAGAAGCAGGGAGGCAGAGAGACAGACTCCCGCATGTACCTGACCGGGATCCACCCGGCATGCTCACCAGGGGGTGATGCTCTGCCCATCTGGGGCGTTGCTCTGATGCAACCAGAGCCATTCTAGCGCCTGAAGTGGAGGCCACGAAGCCATCCTCAGCACCCGGGCCAACTTTGCTCCAACTTGGCTGTGAGAGGGGAAGAGAGAGACAGAGAGAAAGAAGAGGGGAGGGGTAGAGAAGCAGCTGGGCACTTCTTCTGTGTGCCCTGGCTGGGAATCAAACCTGGGACATTCACAGGCCAGGCTGACACTCTACTGCTGAGCCAACCGGCTAGGGCCACAGTTATTTTATATTTTAAAAATTCTTTTAGCACACTGGTTAAAATCACTGCCCTAACCCAGGCCAGGTAGCTCAGTTGGATGGAGCATCATCCCAATATACCAAGGTTGTGGGTTCGATCCCCCATAAGAATGCCTACAAGAATCCACCAATGAATGCATAAGTAAGTGGAACAACAAACTGATGTTTCTCTCTCCCTTCTTTTCTCTCTTAAATCAATCAATAATAAATTTTCTAAAGAAGGAAAGAAAATCATTGCCCTGTAAGACATCAGTTTGCCTGGTAGGCATGGCTAACTTGGTAGAGACACATACATCAGTGATTACAGTTATAGTCCATGGTGAGAGGTGCTGTGGGAGCACAGTGAGGGAGCCCCTCAGTCAGGTTTGGGTGCTGACAAAGACGTGCTGGAGGAAGAGACCCTTAGAGCTAAATCTGGAGAACAACCAGAAGCTGGGTCTCCCAGGATGGTCCAGGGAGAATTTCAGCAGAGGGAGCAGCTTATGTAAAGGCACCATGGTGTGGTGTAGGACAACCTAACTGGTTTGAAGAACTCTAGGAAGATGCGAAAGGCTGGGGTAAGGTGTGGGGTGGGAAGTTAGTCGGTGGGAGAGATGAGGTGGGAGAGGCTGTAGGGACCAAGTCCGGGAGGGCTTGTTAGCTTTACAACTTCCTGGCTCATAGCAAGAATCGAGCATTGTTTGTTAAGCTTTCAAAAATGCAGTATGAGTAAGTAGTAGACTGTTTGCTTACTGTAGATGCTAACACAAAGAGAAAACCTTTTATTTCAACTTTAAAATTGATGTGAGATTGGCCAAGTAGTTCAGTGGGTTAGAGCATCTATCTCCATACACCAAGGTTGTGGGTTCAATTCCCTGTCAGGACACACACAAGAATTAACCAATGAGTGCATAAATAGGTAGAACAACAAATAGATGTTTCCCTCTTTTTCTCTCCCTTCCACTCTCTCTAAAAATCAAAATAAAATAAAATCGATATGAGGAACTGTTGCTGTGGGGGCACCTGCCTGGCAAACCGCTTTGTCCAGTGACCCTGCCCGACTTCTAGAGACCTGAACTCTACGTAACCTCAATCCCAAGAGTGTGTAGGTCATTAATAAAGTGTGAGCACAACGAGGGCAGAACCAGTGTTTATTCCCCTTTCGCCTAAAGCGCCTGTCGGAGTGCTTGGCATATAGTGGGTACTCAGTAGTGTTGTTTGATTAATTTTGGAGGAAGAGGGAGGGAAGGCTTATTTGGGAAGACTTATTCCTGCCTATTTTTTTAAATAGTAATAATAGCAAGCACTTAATACTCTTCTGAATGCCTCACATATGTCAGCTGATCCAGTCCTCACAGAGGAAATTGAGGCACAGAGAAACTATAAATAAGTTGCCAAAGTCATGCTGATAGAAAGTAGCAAGGCTGGGATTCGAATGCTGGCAGCTGGAGGTTTCCAAACCCATGATCTTAACCACTCTATATTTTCTCTCAGTAAATGTTTCAGTTCGTTTATAAGATTGTTTTTGTGAAAAAGAAGGAAGTTTTACCTTTTATGACAGCTTGGATGGACCTAGAGGGTATTATGCTAAGTGAAGTAAGTCAGTCAGAGACAGACAAATAGCATATGATTTCACTCATGTGTGGAAACTAAGAACAAAATAAATTAACAAACAGAATAGAAACAGACTCACTGAAAGAAAATAGACTGATCGCTGTCAGAGGAGAGGGGAATTGCAAGGCTGAGTGGAAAAGGTGAAGGGACTAAGCAAAAACAAACAAACTCATAGATACGAACAACAATATAGTGATTACCAGTGGGAAAGGGGCTGGGGAGGTAGAAAGGGATGTGGGGGTGCATAAATGGTGATGGAAGGAGATTTGACTTTGGGTGGTGAACACACAGTACAATATACAGATGGTCTTTCTAGAATTGCATACTTGACACCTATATAATTTTATTAGCCAATGTCACCACAATAAATTCCATTAAAATGTTAAAAAAGTAAAAATACTGAAATCGCCCAGGTGTCCATAGATGGGGAGCTGCTTAAGCAAAGTAGGATACATACATTCCAGAATGTGATGGATTTCAGTGAGAACTGCATGTGTGGACATGAAAAGATGTATATGGTGTTATAAGAGTAAAAATCAAGTTCTAGGACAATGTGTACAGTAAATTACCGGCAACTTAAGGAAAAAAGATTGCTTTCCCGGCTTTGAAAAGGAGGAGACTTGCCATGTGAGAAAAGCTACTGACAGGAAGGCTCATGTACCTTCCTCTTAACAGAACTTGCTTTTGGCAATGAAACCTCTGAAGGCAATATATTCCCTCTGATTTGAAAAACCAGGCGTTTCCATCCCACATAATTTCTGTCTCCTCTTTTTAGATGTTCCTTGTTACGTAACATCCCACACTTGCCATGTCATCAGTGCCAAACCAGCTGCCTTGGGTGCACTACAAGTTCGAACATGATTGGACCCTGACAGCCTTAGTGTTCCATTCATTGAATCCTCCTATAGTCAGACTGCTCTTATCCATCCACATGGAAAAAGTAGGATATTTAGCATGGCTCTTAAGTAATTCTTCATTCAACAAATATTTATTGAGCACTTACTCCATGCCAGTTATGGTGCCACAGCCATGTGCTAAGTGGTGGGGATCCAGCTCTGAACGCAGCAAAGTTCCTGTTCTCATGGAACTGACAGTCTAGTTAGGAGAGTTAGGTAACAAACAAGCTAATAAACACATATATACTCCGGTTGGTTGCACTAAGTGCTAAGGAGATAAATCTAGTAAGGTAAGGGGCAGGAAGGAGCTTGTTACTGTATGTGAACTTGGATGAACAGGAAGAGCCTCCCTGAGGAGTGACATTTGAGCCAAGAAGTTAGGGGTTGATCCAGGCAGATACCTGGAGACAGAGCATTCTAGGTAGAGGGAGCAGCAAGTACAAAGGCCCTGAGGCAGGTATGTACTTGACTTACTAAGGAACAACCACGCCAGTGTGGCTTGAGTGAAGAGAGGAAGGGAAGGAATCAAAGAGGTGGTCGCAGTCCACATGGGAACTTTGGCTTTTACTGTGAGTGAGATGGGAGGCTAAAGCAGAGGAATGAAATGATCTAATTTATTTATTTTTTCTTCTTTTTCCAAGTGAGAGGAGGGGAAATCCAGAGACAGACTCCTCCATGCACCCCCACCAAGATCATCCTGGCACACACACACACACACACACACACACACACACACCCGTCTGGGGCCGATGCTCTGCCCATCTGGGCCCTGCTCATAACCTAGCTATTTTTAATGCCTGAGGTGGAGGCTCCATGGAACCATACTCAGTACCCGGAGCTGATGTGCTCAAACCCAGAGGCGGATTTAAAGGAGGGTGCACTGGGCACATGCCCCGGGCCCCAACTTCTGAAGGGCTCCACAAAACCCCAACTTTACACTTTTTTCTAATGACACCAAGTTTGGTTTCATATGTGCAATTTTAACATTAATAGTACATAATATTTTTATTTATTTAAAATTATGGTTAACATGTATTTTTATTTTCCCTGTCTCTCTCTTTTTTGTAAGGGGCTTAATATTTTCTTCTGGGCCCAGGGCCTCGACCGACCTTAATCTGCCTCTGCTCAAACCAATTGAGCCAGGGCTGCAGGAGGAGAAGGGTGGGGAGTGGAAGGGTTGAGGGAGCAGGTGGACTCTTCCCCTGTGTGCCCTGACCAGAATCGAACCTGGGACTTCCACACACAGGGCTGATACTCTATCACTGAGCCAACTGGCCAGGGCTGATCTAATTTATTTTAAAAGATTATTGTGTCTTCTTCTATGACAGTTTTGTCAGTGTCCCATGAAAGCTCTGGAAGTTTTTTGTAGTATCAAGAATGCTTAGCCCCAGTGTGTACTGGTGGAGAAGGCACTTGAACTTTAGGGAAACTTGTCTTTGGCTGCAAACGGAAGGAATTCTTTTTCATCAGAATTTGTCATATATATGCCAGGTATGTTAGACACAGATAAAGGACCCAGTCTCTTTCCCCAGGGAAATCTCAGTGGTGTGTGAAACACAGAGGAGTAAATAAATAGACAACAGACTAGAGGGATGTCATAGAACAAGCACAGGGTTCCAAGAGAACATGAACCTGGGACCCTCGGAAGTGTCAGGGCAGTGAGGAAGTACTGATCAAGTGTTAGCCAGGCAGAGAAAGAGGAAAAGTATAATCTGTTTTGATATAAAATTGAACAAAGTAGCCACCACAGACTCTTGAACATGATGTGATCTAAGGGTTATAGTCCTTGGACATCTGAAGAAAGCTGTCATACCTGCTGAGTGGTCCAGATTTGTGGACTTTGTTTTTGCTGTGACAGATTTCTGTTTGTGCTGTGATAGTGCTTGCTGGTGGGGAAGGGATATAAAGGATGAGATCAACTCTCCCATAGTCTCTGGGAATTCAGGTTTTTCCTCTCTGTTGACGTCAAGATTTAGCCTGTTTGCGGAACATTATTACATTGCTCACAAAAATTAGGGGATATTATATAGTTTCATATTCGTTTTAAAATATCCCCTAATTCTGCTCACAAAAATTAGGGGATATTTTAGTGCTTCATATTCATTTTGAAATATCCCCTAATTTTTGTGAGCAGTATATTTTCCTAAATTTCTTCTAATTCTTGTCAAGAGTTGTGTTGCTTGAAACTAAATCATGATATGCTTTTTTCTTTATCGCTTTCTATGAGAATAAGTATGATTTAAGTCAATCACAGTGAGAGACCCAATCTCAGTGTAGCAAATAAGATATGGCCCAGGTGAGACGTACAGGACCAATCTGCTTCTTTTTTCTCTACAGAGACAGAGCGAGAGTCAGAGGGATAGATAGGGACAGACAGACAGAAACGGAGAGAGATGAGAAGCATTAATCATCAGTTTTTTGTTGCGACACCTTAGTTGTTCATTGTTTGCTTTTTCATATATACCTTGACCGTGGGCCGTCAGCAGACCAAGTAACCCCTTGCTTGAGCCAGCGACCTTGGGTCCAAGCTGGTGAGCTTTGCTCAAACCAGATGAGCCTGCGCTAAAGCTGGTGACCTCGGGGTCTCGAACCTGGGTCCTCCACATCCCAGTCTGACACTCTGTTTACTGTTCCACCGCCTGGTCAGGCAGCAGCAATCTGCTTTTAATGTGGTGCCCACGAAGCTGAGCTTTGAGGTCTGATGCCAAGCTACCACCTCTGATCCCACTGCATGATCTGAATTTATTACCAGTTTTCTGCAATTTGTGCAGTTTTCTAAGTGATGGCGCATGTACAGTGTGAAGGCACATAGGGCCCTGAGATGAGGACTCGGGTGCATATCCTGGGAAACCCCCGGAAGCTGAAGTAGCCACCATGGTTCTTTCCCATGGCCGGTTAGACAGGCGAGTGGAGCACGTATGAGTTAGAGGCCGCACTGCCTTTGCTGTTAAGGTTTCTCAGTTTACAGAATAGAGGGACAGATGGTCTAGCTTAGACAAGTTAGAGCAATGAATTTTAACAAAGGAAGTGTTAGGAAAAGGGACAAAGATGCAATTGCAAAATTGAAATCATGCTTTCTTGATATTTACCTCAACTCTGGTACCTCTCTTCTGGAATTTTCCAAGGTTTTTTTTTTTTTTTAATCTTGCCATTTGTATTTTCTTTATTTATATAGTTCTGATTATGTTTGGTGTGTACCAGCTATTTGGGGAGAGAAGTTTTTCCTTATTTCTGTTGGCTCTTGTCAAGTGTCAAATTGCTTAAACTGACCTTTAGTGTTTCCAAAGCAATCATCATCTTTCTCTCTGTGGCTTTCAGTAGTGGATATGATTTACGTAAATTAGCCAATGAAGAAAAAGCTTTACATGGTATGGTTTATTAAAATCGATACATTGACCCGTAGCATAGGCAACATGAAGATCACATAGAATGGGTTTCTGCCCTCTGGGAGGACTTAGAATAGAAATATTACACCAATTCATAAATCAGTAAAGACCTTACATCATCTGTCTATTTGCCAAGACTTTTAGGGGTGGAAGGTAATGTGGAGTATGTCCTGGAGATTGGAGGTGAGAGAGACTAGCCATGGGAGTGACTTGTTCAGGCTGGACAGATAGAAGAGAGTGGCCACGTGTCCTCCTACTTCTAGTGTTTGATGAGGGGGCCTGCAGAAGAGCAACATTACAGCTTGGTTGTGGGAGTGTAACCTGAAAAGCAGAAGCCCTTTCTTATTTCTAGATGATACCCGTATGATCATATTAAAAGTCCAGTATTTTAAAAACATTTTTCATAATTGACCATCATACATTTCATAGAATTTTGTTTTTGCGGCAAAGGTATTGAGAAAAGTTTGTGACTACTCTACTGTTCACAGGCTTCTTCCCCAGATGTCTGATTCCAGATGGGCTTGGTATAGTCTGGTATATAAATCGCTAATAGCCTGTAGGTGACAAAGCTGGATGCCAGCAGGGTTCTAGGCCAGGAAGCCTTGGTCTGCCAAACATGGAACTGTGGGCCAAAACTAAAACCTAGAGGGAAGCAGGCAAAGGCTTGGGAACACCTGCACATTACACAGCCCTGTGCTGACTTTCACACTTCAGTTATCCGACTGACGAAGCTAAACTTTCATGTGTCAAGAACGACTCAGACCTAGCTCTAACTTGTTTCTCTGATTTCAGCTCTTACCTTGTAAATACTAAGCCTGCAAGTAGAGGTAGCTATTATATTGTTGCCTGTTTGGAGGTTGTCCAATTCTTCCTAGGACTTAATACCAGAGGCATGGAAGCCACTGATGGCCTTGGGTCAGGGTGTCCCAGGTCAAAAGCAGGAGCAGCTTGCTGGGCTCCTGGAAAAACAGCCCCCAAAGAGTGGGGCTTTTCTGAGATTTTCCTTCACCTGCAAGCTGCAAGTTCATCTAATAGATGTACAACTTGACTAAATGCCAGCACCAAAGATGCAATTATATTTAAGAACAAGCTACTTCTTCTCTCTCTGCCATCACTGATTAATTAGACACTTTGAACTATGCCCAACTGTTTGAAAGCAGTGAAAAATATAACCTGCATGGTTAAAACTTCTGCACAAGCCTGTGTCCTCATTTGTGCCTGTATTTTTAAAAACTTTTTAAAACCAATTCTTTAAGCATAATATGTATTTATACATGTTTCCAAACATACATTCTGGTTGTTTTCTTATCATGGTTAGAATTTCCTCCATGGTTGGCCAAGATACGCTCAAGTAGTAAATCAAAAAGCAAAGCATGTGAGAAACCAGAATAATTTACTTACCTTCCAATTTGTGCTGCCATTAGTCACAATTTAAAATTTTTTATTTTTCTTTTTAAATCTTGCATAAGAGCCTCAGAAAAGTTTGTTACTGCTGTTTGTTAGTGGTATTTCTTTATAGAGGTTTTAGAAGGTTTTGATGCCTACCAGTAGCAGGGTGGCAGGTACAAGGTATAGAAGCTCATTTTGTTACATAGAATTATTAGCTGTATAACTGGCACCATGCTTTGCAAGTAATTTCCAGTCTTTCCTGTTATAGAGCCATCTTTTAAAGTTAAATGAGCACCAAAGACCTATTCCACAAAAGAAGCCCAAGGAAGGAGTCTCTGAAATTGGCCCCTGGTGACTCACATGGTGTATAAGCTGGATTGTAGAACTGGGAAGTCTGAACATGCCAAAGAAGATCAGTTTGAATATTTATGTATTGCTCTGTGCCTGAGCAGAAACTTTCATCAGTGGCACATTCATATTCATGCCAGGCCTGAATATGAACTCTGAAGCCAGCTTAGCTAAATCTCCATGGTCCTGAGTCCTTAGATGGCACTGTGTTTTGGGCCATCTTTCCTTCCTCCGATTCAGTGTCCCCAAATGGGGACGAGTAACAGTTCTTCTCACTTTGAGGATATATTTGCATTTGACCATACCTTTATTATACAGTTGTGTGCTGCATAATGATGTTTTAGTCAACAACAGAACTCATGTAAGATGGTACCACACCATAAAGCCCGGGTGTATTGTAGGCGTTACCATCTAGGTTTGTGAAAGTACACTCTATGATGTTCATACAACAACAAAATTGCCTAACGATGCATTTCTCAGAATGTATCCCGTCTTTAAACTGTGCATGACTGTATACATGTATCCTTCCCACTCCCTAATTTCCCTCCTGAATTCCAAACCAGGTTTTGTCCTTTTTCCAGAAAAGCTAGTCTAAATCAAGATCTCTACCCTAGATCTCTCTCTCTCTCTCTCTCTCTCTCTCTCTATTTTTTTTTTTTTTTTTTTTTTTTTTAGAGAGAGAGGGACAGACAGACAGGAAGGGAGAGAGATAAGCATCAACCCATAGTTGCAGCACCTTAGATGTTCATTGATTGTTTTCTCATACGTGCCTTGACTTGGGTGGGGGACTCCAGCTGAGCCAGTGACCCCTTGCTCAAGCCAGTGACCCTGGGTTCAAGCCAGCGATGTTGGACTTTAAGCCAGCAACCTTTGGGCTCAAGCCAGTGACTCTGGGATCATATCCATGATCCCACGCTCAAGCCAATGACCTCATGTTCAAGCTGGTGAGCCCGGGCTCAAGCTGGTGACCTCGTGGTTTTGAACCTGGGTCCTCAGCATCCCAGTCCGACGCTCTATCCACTGTGCCACCACGTGGTCAGGCTAGATCTCTCTTAATTGAGAATGAGGAAACTATCCATCTCTCTCTAATCAGATTGTTCTTTATTATTATTATTATATATATTTTTGATTGTAGAGACAGAGAAACATCGATTTGTTGTTCCACTTATCCATACATTCATTGGTTGATTTTCCCCCCCTTTTTTCCCGAGAGGAGGGGAGAGAGACAGACTGTTGCATGTGCCTTGACCAGGTTCCACTCGGCAACCCCTGTCTGGAGCCAAGGCTCTGTCCATCTGGGGCTATGCTCGCAACTAAGTTATTTTTAGTGCCTGAGGCGGAGGCTTCCACAGAGTCATCCTCATCACCTGGGGCAGATGCCCTAGAACAGTGGTCGGCAAACTCATTAGCCAAATATCAACAGTACAATGCTTGAAATTTCTTTTGAGAGCCAAATTTTTTAAACTTAAACTATATAGGTAGGTATATTCCTTATCTAGGTAGCACCCGCACGTGGTATTTTGTGAAAGAGCCACACTCAAGGGGCCAAAGAGCTGTATGTGGCTCGCGAGCTGCGGTTTGTCGACCACTGCCCTAGAACCAATCAAGCTATGGCTGCAGGAGGAGAAGAGAGAAGGGGATGGGAGAGGTAGAGAAACAGATGGTTGCTTCCCCTGTGTGCCCTGACTGGGAATCAAACCGGACATCTACATGCCAGGCTGATGCTCTACAACTGAGCCAATCGACCAGGGCCCATTGGTTGATTCTTGTATGTGCCCTGACCAGGGTTTGAACCCACAACCTTGGTGCATAGGGAAGACACTTTAACCAACTGAGCTACCCACCCATCCATCTTGATGGATGTATATAGAAAGTGGAACTTTATGTAATTATGCAGTCCTGAGTTTTTATTGACTCCTTCCCTAACTCTCCTAGGTAACAGCTTGCCTGATTGCTGTGGCTAAAACAGACCGTGAAGTTCAGGTGCGCAGAGCTGCCATCCATGTGATTGTTCTGCTGCTTCGGGGACTCAGCCAGAAAGCCACAGAGGTAAGTCAGCCTCTTACCATTTGCATTTTCCAACCTCTGGTTTTTGTCTGTTAGTCATCCTCCTTTCACCAGGGCAGGCCTCAAACCTTTCCCCTGGGTTGATTCGTACAGATGAATGGATAAGCAGGAGTTTTGCAGCACAAAATTGTATTGTTTGCATATTCAGTAAGAGTGTCTGTTTCTTCCATAGCATAGTAGGCAAATTACACACTAACCGCTATAGAAAAACCAGAGCACACATTTATAGACTGAGACTCTGAGTCTTGGCATTCTCTGCAGAGAGAGAGGTTCTAAGGTGAGCTGGCTGGAACAGACTAAGCCTGCCTCTGTAGCCTGAACTTTAGTGACTTACCTTCCTGACTCATAATAGCTCATACTGAATTACTAAAGGGCCTCATTTAAAATGTTTCTTTTCTAGTTGTGAATTCAATCCATGAGATTGTAGTTGCTGCATAAATTAAACATTTTTCATCCTCCAAGTGGGTTTGGCTGGATTTCTCCCCAGTGTATGGCCAACATAGGAAGAAAGTATATCCATATGTGAGCTAAGAATGAGTGACCTCTAAATTAATTTTCTTCTTGATCTTAATGGACACTCATTCCCAGTTGACTTTCTAGTGAGAGTTTGCATTAATAATTCACTTACAGCCTGGCACATCAGGATTTAACTGTCAGTTAAGCCGTTAGAAGAGTGATTGTTTTGTCAGACACGCAGTCTTTATTTGTGCTGGAATTTTGCCATATGAAGTTTTTGACACTATTTTTGTACAAGCTTGGACTCATTAGTTACCCCTAGTTGTTATATGGGAACTTGATAGGAATGGAGGACATACAGATCGTAACTCAGTAGTAGTTCAGGTAATTAAATTGCTATAGGATACATATGCTGTTGTTGCGAATCTTCTATATAAGAGGGAATCAAGAGTGTTTTGGCCCTGGTCAGTTGGCTCAGCAGTAGCATCGGCCTGGTGTGTGAATGTCCCCAGTTCGATGCCCAGTCAGGGCACACTGGAGAAGCGACTGTCTGCTTCTGCACCCCTCCTCCCTCCCTTCTCTCTATCTCTCTCTTCCTCCCCTGCAGCTATGGCTCAATTGAGCAAGTTGGCCCTGGGCACTGAGGATGGCTCCATGGCCTTGCTTCAGGCACTAAAATAACTTGGTTGCCGAGCAACAGAGCAGTGGCCCCAGATGAGCAGAGCATTGCCCCATAGGGGCTTGCTGGGTGAATCCTGGTCGGGGCGCATGCAGGAGTCTATCTCTCTGCCTTCCCGCTTCTCACTAAAGAAAAAAAAAAGAGTGTTTCACATCTGTTATCAAGATCTAGAAAACTCCTGTTAACAATAAGGGAAACTGGGTAAGGGGATATAGGAATTCTCCATGCTGTCTTAAAACTTATCTGTAAATATAAAGTTAGTTCAAAATAAAAATTTATGTAAAAATGTGATACAACACTATTAAAATAAATTTACAAAATCATCTTACACACTTTTATGAGTAAGAGAAAAAGAAGAGAGAGAGAGAGAGGCAGAGCAAAATGTATGTCTGATTAGTCAAGTGAGAGAAGAAATAGAAACACTATCCAGAAACACTATCCAAGGGCCACCACCATCACAACCATGCACATGCAGGTTCCCATTAGATTCGGACAGATGGTAAAGAAACAGTGGAGCCAAAAAATGGTGGGCCATCCTTGCACCAGCCGACGAGCAACACTCACAGGAAAACACTTCCCTTTCATTCAGGGCTCCCAAAGCCACTGACACATTCTCTGATTCCATAACCAGGAGAATCTTCTACGGTTTCTTCCAGAATCAAAGGCCTCACCAATCTCAGCAGAGCTCACAAAAGTCCCTCACCTCTGGTTCCTCATCTGCATGTCTTCTCCCTTCTCTCTGCACAAACTCTGCAAAAACATGGCTTCCTCCCTTCTCTTTTCAATACTTTCTGGTGCTAAAACTTCTCCACCAGCAAACATTAGCAAGACAATGGCCCTTCCCAAGCAGGAAGGTAATTTGCAATTTCACAGATCACATACTTGGTGCTGCCCAACGCAATTTTTTTTTTTTTTTTCAGAGACAGAGAGAGAGTCAGAGAGAGGAATAGACAGGGACAGACAGACAGGAACAAAGAGATGAGAAGCATCAATCATTAGTTTTTTGTTGCGCGTTGTGATACCTTAGTTGTTTATCGATTGCTTTCTCATATATGTCTAGACCATGGGCCTTCAGCAGACCAAGTAACCCCTTGCTCAAGCCAGCGACCTTGGGTCCAAGGAGCCCGCGCTTGAGCTGGCCACCTCGGGGTCTCGAACCTGGGTCCTCTGCATCCCAGTCCAATGCTCTATCCACTGCGCCACAGCCTAGTCAGGCATCAGCACCATTTTTTAACACTAAAAGTGAGCAAACTCAAAAAACACAAATTTTACAAACTCATTTGCCCAACACATGTGTAGCCAATGAAAGCAACCCTGCTTGTCTCACCAGTACTAAAATAATTTGTGGCCATGGAAGATATTTGTCACTTTCAAAAGCCATGTGGCCTTAGCCGGTTGGCTCAGTGGTAGAGTGTCGGCCTGGCGTGCAGGAGTCCCGGGTTTGATTCCCGGCCAGGGCACACAGGAGAAGTGCCCATCTGCTTCTCCACCCCTCCCTCTCCTTCCTCTCTGTCTTTCTCTTCCCCTCCCACAGCCAAGGCTCCATTGGAGCAAAGTTGGCCCAGGCACTGAGGATGGCTCTGTGGCCTCTGCCTCAGGCGCTAGAATGGCTCTGGTCGCAACAGAGCGATGCCCCGGATGGGCAGAGCATCACCCCCTAGTGGGCATGCCAGGTGGATCCCAGTTAGGCACATGCGGGAGTCTGTCTGACTGCCTCCCCGTTTCCAACTTCAGAAAAATACAAAAAAAAAACAAACAAAAAAAGCCATGTGAATGAAACACCTCTCTCCCATTCTCCAAAACAACTCTAGCCTCCACTCCCTGAAATTTATAAATTGTGCTTCCTCAGTGAATAGAGAAAAGGAAATGGGTTGGGATGGAGGTAGAATTCCTCTTCCTGTGGCATCCTTGAGACCAGGTGTGTTAAATCTTGTAATCGTAGGTATGATTATAATTAGGGCCACTTTAATGAGAAACGGAGACAACCACAAAGCTTTCAATCTAGGATTTCTCTTTACTGCTCTGTTTTGCCCCCAGGAACAGCTGAAATGGAAATGCCACTTTGTTGATGAAGTTCGGTGTGTTTTTTTCTTCCTTCTAATCACTATCTCTCAAGCAACAGAGTGCCAGAACATAATCCCAGGTTTCAGTGAGTTCTCTGTTGCTCATAGATGTGCTGGCCAAGGACCTCTGTGGTTCTGGCAGCTTGAAAAGGACACAGAGAGTCCAGTAAGAGGCAGAGGTTCAGAAGATCAGGAGATAGACTGGGATCCAAGAGGGAAGACCCCCCCCCCCAAGTCATGAGGTAACTTTTATCTCCTTCCCATTTGAAAATAGCCAGAATTTTGTTCAGTCAACACAAGATCCACATGGGAGGATAATGCTGCATACATATTTTTTATTGACATACTTATTTTCTCTTCTTAACCTTGTTTGGCCTTATGACCATATCTGTTTGTTAACTCATTCCCAATATATCCTGAAGCCTAGGAGAACCAGGAAAGACACTCCTTTAAACTCATTCTGCCTCACCCTTGCTGGAAGTGAGATTTACTAGGACACCCACGGGAGGGGCAGTGGTTAGACCTCTATCTTCTGTTGACCTCAGAGTTAATAACAGCCTTCTTCAACATGAGCAATATGACCTGTGTGAGAGAATGAGAAAATTGTGCCTAACTATACAGCTCTTCCTGAATTAGGTCTTTGCAAGGTGATTTATTTAAGTATTGTAAATGTTTAGAACACCCATATTATCAATTTATTCCAAAGACAATAATGAATAATTGGGGCTAGAAGAGCTGAGTAATAGTTTATCATACTAGCCCTCCTTCAGATAACAACTAAAAACTCTGTATATAATATAGGAGGCAGCTACCTGAAGACACTGCAGTGTGGTCACAAGCAAGCAGGTTCTTATGGGGAGTCCGCACCTGGAGAAGAGGTGCTATACAAAGTGAGTTCCCAGGCCCTGGCCGGTTGGCTCGGTGGTAGAGCATCGGCCTGGCGAGCAGGGGTCCCGGGTTCGATTCCCGGTCAGGGCACACAAGAGAAGTGCCCATCTGCTTCTCCACCCCTCTCCCTCTCCTTCCTCTCTGTCTCTCTCTTCCCCTCCCGCAGCCGAGGCTCCGTTGGAGCAAAGATGGCCCGGGTGCTGGGGATGGTTCCTTGGCCTCTGCCCCAGGCGCTGGGGTGGCTCTGGTCCAGACGGAGCACCCCCCCCCCACCGAGGGGCAGAGCATCGCCCCCTGGTGGGCGTGCCAGGTGGATCCCAGTTGGGTGCATGTGGGAGTCTGTCTGACTGTCTCTCCCCGTTTCTGGCTTCAGAGAAATAAAAAAAAAACAACCCAAAAACAAAGTGAGTTCCCAGGCCTGACTGGATAGCTTGATTGGTTAGGATGTTGTCCTGATATACGGAGGTTGCCACTTTGATCCCCAGTGAGGGCACATGCAGGAACAGATCGATGTTTCTGTCTCTATCTCTCTCTACCCCTCTTCCTCTGTCTCTAAAATCTATCAATACATTTTTTTTAAAAATGAGTTCCCGTTTTCTTGGCTTTTAGCCATGTCTATTTGGCAAGGAATGCAATGCTTTAGGGGCCTGGTGGAGAAGTCCCAGCCCTTCTGGAGTGCGGGACCAGCGACTGAATGTGAGGAACTACAGCTGCAGGAGAGATGGTACAAGTCCTGGAAGGGAAAGCTCCAGAGAGGGGATTCCCACATTCGGTCTGCCTGCAGCTCTGGCTGACGCCTGAACCAAGCAAGATCATTGCTGCTTAAAAGAATAATAAAAGCACTGGCCTGGCCTGTGGTGGCGCAGTGGATAGAGCGTCAGCCTGGGACACTGAGGTTGCCAGTTCGAGACTCTGGGCTTTGCCTGGGCAAGGCACATACGATAAGAACCAATGAACAGCTAGAGTGAAGCAACTACTTCTTGATCCCCCCTCCTCTCTCTCTGTAAAATCAATCAATAAAAAATATTTTAAAGAAAAAGAAAAAAGCACTAATTGGAAAAGAACAGTCTCCATAATTTAATATTCACAATATCCACAATACTATCCAAAATAACTCAATATATGAAAAAAAACAGGAAAATGGAACATATTCTCAATAGAAAATAAAATCAACTGAGACTAACCCAAAGATAACCTTGATGTTAGAATTATCAGGCAAGGATTTTAGAGCACTTACTACAACTACTCTCGATGAATTAAAAGAAAAATATGCTTACAATTAATAAAAAGAGGAAATCTCAGCAAAGAGATAGAAATGATTTTAAAAAGGAGCCAAAAGGAAGTTCTAGAACTGAAAACTACAATATACGAGATTTTTTATTTTTAAATCACTGAATGGAATTAGGAAAGAATAAAAGTATTTGAAGATAAAGCAATAGACATTATTTAATGTAAAGAACAGAGAGGGGAAAAAAAAGATTTAAAAAATGAGTGATTTGTGACCAGAAGCTCTCACAAAACTAAACGTACACGTGCGCTAGGAGCAGTGATTCAGTAGCCACTATTCCAGTGTTGGTGGTGACCTTATAACACGTAACTACTGTGAATAATGAGAATTGGCCACAGGGGATGCATTCCAAGACCCCCAGCGGAGGCTGAAACCATGGATAGTAATGAATCCTGTGGGTACTGTGTTTTCCTGTACATACATACATACCTGTGATAAAATTTAATTTATAAGTTAGGCACTGTAAGGTTAACAATAATAATAACAAAAATTATAACAATATACTCTAATAAAAGTTATGTGAATGTGGTTTCTTACTCTCTCTCAAAATAGCTGATTGTAATATACTTACCTTTTTACTTATAGGAAGCACTTTGGGGCTTCTCTTTGGCATACGCAAATTGCCAGCATCTCTTGTGCTTTGGGTCTGTTATGAAGTACAATAAGGTTTACTTAAACATACGCACTGCAATACTGTGACAGTCGATCTGATAACCGAGAGAACTACTAAGTGACTAATGGAATGGATGTGTAGTTTATACAGTGTGGATACACTGGACAGAGGGATGCTTCACCTCTAGGGAAGGACGAAGCAGGGTAATGCTAGATTTCATCATGCTACTTAGAATGGCCAGAAGTTTAAAACTCATGAATTATTTGTTTCTGGAATTTTCCATTCAATATTTTCAGGCCATGGTTGATTGCGGGTAACTTAAACCATGGAAAGCAAAACTGCCAATAAGGTTGGACTACTGTATTTACAAAAAAAAGAGAACTTGATGATCTTTTAAAAGAGAATAAGTGATTTGGGGTTGACTGTAATTCTAGATTTATCTAAATAACCACTGCTGCAGTCTTCTGTAGTTTAGAGAGAGTTGACTTCTAGAACTCTGAAGTATTTGAGAACTTGGCATATGGGTTTATAGTGATTGAATATGGCAGCATTTGATATTGAAACTTTTTCCCTTGCTTTTTAATATTAAGAGGTAATTCCTAGAGCTTAGCTTTTCTTCTTTCTATCCCTAATTTTAGATGACAAAAGAATAATCTATTCTCTACTCTGTCTAGTGGGAGATAAAGTAGTAGGCTTTAGAATTCATTCCTTCAGGATGATAAACAAGTCTTAACACCAGGTCATATCTTCAAAAATAAGCAAAATCTGAAGCATATTCAAGGGAAAGGATTTGGAATTAATTGATAGGTGAGTCAAGTTCTGAGACAAACCCAGGCCTCCATTCAAAAATGAAAAAGAATGATTTTTTTTAATGTGTTTGTTTTTTTAATTTTTTATTTATTTATTTATTTATTTATTTATTTATTTATTTATTTATTTATTTATTTTACAGAGACAGAGAGTGAGTCAGAGAGAGGGATAGACAGGGACAGACAGGCAGGAACGGAGAGAGATGAGAAGCATCAATCATTAGTTTTTCATTGCACGTTGCAACACCTTAGTTGTTCATTGATTGCTTTCTCATATGTGCTTTGACCGCGGTCCTTCAGAAGACCGAGTAACCCCTTGCTGGAGCCAGCGACCTTGGGTTCAAGCTGGTGGGCTTTTTGCGCAAACCAGATGAGCCTGCGCTCAAGCTGGCGACCTCGAGGTCTCGAACCTGGGTCCTCTGCATCCCAGTCCAACGCTCTATCCACTGCGCCACCGTCTGGTCAGGTGAAAAAGAATGATTTTTAATTCCTTTTTTTGAGTCCAGTATTGGACTCTGATGACAGAACTCCTCCTAAATAACATTTATGAATAGTGGATTCACTAGCCTCTGTGCAGTTGGAGGTTACTCTCCTACTTCTTTGCGAGAGAGAGGGCAAACCCTGGCTACAAGAAAGAATAAATGACTGTATGACATGATGCCTTTTTAATTACAGCAGTTGCACATGGTCAAAAGGGTTAGTGCATGTATCCTAGGTTCACCTTCTGTCTGTGTGTCCAGGCTGGGAACTAGGACCGAGGACATAGCACAAATACTGACTTATAAATAAATGGACAGGCTTAATGGAAACTTCTTTTTATTGGTTTTGTCTTATCCTGAAAGTTATTTTGACAACATTTGGTGTGTTTTGTTTACTTTGGGTACAGTCAACAGGCCTAGTTTCCTTCCCAGAGGTGGTTTCACAGACACTGCTCCTTTTTAACACATTGAAGGCTCCATGTGAGAGGCAAATTAAAAGAACACATATAAAAACGACTGGGATACAGCTAATAATTATTCCTCTGTAAGCTTTGAAAAAAATGCTTGGGAGAGCCCGTCCAGGACTGAAATGAAGAGCATCTTCCCTTCCTGGGCGTGTGAAGCTTCAGCCTGCTGACCGAAGCAGCGGTTTTGTCAAACATTTTCTGCTACCAGCCAGGGCTCGGGTGTGTTCAGTGTTGATATTATTCATAAAAGGCATATAATAAGACTTCAGCATCGCCTGACCTGTCATCGCACTGGATGAAGCGTCAACCTGGAACGCTGAGGTCGCAGGTTCAAAACCCTGGGCTTGCCTGGTTAAGACACCTATGGGAGTTGATGCTTCCTGCTCCTCTCCACTTCTCTCTCTCTCTCTCTCCTCTCTAAAATGAATAAATAAAATCTTTTTTTTTAAAGAGTTCAGCATTTGTTGGATATTGTTTACAGTGCCAAAAGAGATAGTGGCCTAGAGGAACTTTAAATATAGGGGTGGCCTGTCCTGTAATGGCACAGTGAATAGAGCCATTGACCTGTAACACTGAGGTCGCTGGTTCGAAACCCTGGGCTTGCATGGTCAGGACACATATGACAAGCAACCAATGAACAGCTAGAGTGAATCAACTATATCTTGTCTCCCCTACCATCTGTAAAAAAAAATAAAATAAAATCATTTTAAAAAATAGAATAAAATAAAAATAAATACAAGGGTGAGCAAAAGAAGGGTTCACAGTTGTAATACAAATTAAAACGACAATAATTAATAAATAGTAATACAAGAATAAACTTTAGCCTGACCAGGTGGTGGCACAGCGGACAGAGTGTTGGACTTGGGATACAGAGGACCCCGGTTCGAAACCCCAAGGTCACTAGCTTGAGCGCGGGCTCATCTGGTTTGAGCACAGCTCACCGGCTTGAACCCAAGGTCACTGGCTTGAACAAGGGATCACTTGGTCTGATGTAGCCCCCGGGTCAAGGCACATATGAGAAAGCAATCAATGAACAACTAAGGTGCTGCAACAAATTGATGCTTCTCATCTCTCTCCCTTCTGGTCTGTCCCTATCTGTCTCTCTCTATCTCTGTTACACACACACAAAACTAAAAAAAAAAAAAAGAATAAACTTTCATGTACTCACAACTGTAAACCTAGTTTTTTTATTTGTTTGTTTGTTTTTACAGAGACAGAGTCAGAGAGAGGGATAGACAGGGACAGATAGACAAGAACGGAGAGAGATGAGAAGTGTCAATCATCAGTTTTTCAATGCGACACCTTAGTTGTTCATTGATTGCTTTCTCATATGTGCCTTGACCGTGGGCCTTCAGCAGACCGAGTAACCCCTTGCTTGAGCCAGTGATCTTGGGTCCAAGCTGGTGAGCTTTGCTCAAACCAGATGAGCCCGCGCTCAAGCTGGTGACCTCAGGGTCTCGAACCCGGGTCCTCTGCATCCCAGTCCGACACTATCCACTGTGCCACTGCCTGGTCAGGCTGTAAACCTAGTTTTGCCCACCTCTGTATATTTTAAGTTTATAAATTTCTCTTCTCCCACAAACACTTCCATTGTTACTTACTCTTAGGTATCCTAGTTGCTGTTGTTCCATTTCAGTCCTAGAAGAAAAAATCCTCTTAGGCCCTGTATTGTTTCCTGAGGCTACCGTAACAAAGTTCACAAACTGGGTGACTTAAAACAACAAAAATGTACTGCCTCATAGTTCTAGAGGCCAAAAGTCTAAAATCAAGATGTTGAGGCTCTGGCCAGGTAGCTCAGTTGGTTAGAATGTCATCCAAATACACCAAGGTTGCAGGTTTAATCCTGGGTCAGGGCACATACAAGAATCAACCAATGAGTGCATAAGTTAAGTGGAACAACAAATTGATGTTTCTCTCTTTCTCTCTCTCCTCCCCTTCGAAATCAATAAATAAAACTTTTTTTTTTGTATTTTTCCGAAGTGAAAAGCGGGGGATGGGGGGCAGCAGACAGACAGACTCCCACATGCGCCCAACCAGGATCCACCCGGCATGCCCACCAGTGGGTGATGCTCAGCCTATCTGGGGCGTTGCTCCGTTGCAACCATTCTAGTGCCTGAGGAGGAGGCCATGGAGCCATCCTTAGTGCCTGAGCCAACTTTGCTCCAATGGAGCCTTGGCTGCAGGAGGGGAAGAGAGAGATAGAAAGGAAGGAGAGGGGGAAGGGTGGAGAAGCAGATGGGCGCTTCTCCTGTGTGCCCTGGCCAGGAATTAAACCCAGGACTTCCACACGCCAGGCCAACGCTCTACTGCTGAGCCAGCTGATCAAGGCCAATAAATAAAACATTTTTAAGAAAGATGTTGGTGGGGCCATGTTCCCTCTGACTGACTGTAGGACAGTTTTTCTTTTTCTTTTTTTTTTGTAGGACAGTTTTTCCTTGCCCCTCCCTCGCTTCCAGTGGTTTGCCTGCAATCTTTGGCATTTATTGGCTTGTGGATACATAACCCCTATCTCCGCGTTTGTCATCATAGGCATTCTCCCTGATGTCAATGTCTTTACATTGCTTTCTTCTTAGAAGGACAGCCATGTTGGATTTGGGGCCCAACCTACTCCAGTATGACTTATCTTAACTAGTTACATCACAGCAACCCTGTTTCCCAGTAAGGTCACATTCTGAGATTTTGGGGATTAGCACCTTAACATATTTTAGGGGAGTGCAGGGGACACAACTCAATGCGTAATGGGCCCCTAAGATTCCATAGTCTGCCCTGGCCGGTTGGCTCAGCGGTAGAGCGTCGGCCTAGCGTGCGGAGGACCCGGGTTCGATTCCCGGCCAGGGCACACAGGAGAAGCGCCCATTTGCTTCTCCACCCCTCCGCCGCGCTTTCCTCTCTGTCTCTCTCGTCCCCTCCCGCAGCCAAGGCTCCATTGGAGCAAAGATGGCCCGGGCGCTGGGGATGGCTCTGTGGCCTCTGCCCCAGGCGCTAGAGTGGCTCTGGTCGCAACATGGCGACGCCCAGGATGGGCAGAGCATCGCCCTCTGGTGGGCAGAGCGTCGCCCCTGGTGGGCGTGCCGGGTGGATCCCGGTCGGGCGCATGCGGGAGTCTGTCTGACTGTCTCTCCCTGTTTCCAGCTTCAGAAAAATGAAAAAAAAAAAAAAAAAAAAGATTCCATAGTCTTTCCTCTTTTGTGCTTATGCTTCTCCATCTGTTCATTATTGCTATGTCTTGACAAGAGCCTGTTTTACGTGGGGTGTCTTGTCTCTGTCACTCTTTCTTTCTTTTTAACCGAAGTGTCTGTGCTGTGTCCCAGAGTCTCAGGAAAGCAAGAGGAACAGTGTTTCTGATACGCTTACCTTAAAAGAATTGGATTCTCACAGAAAAATAATAGAGCATAGAATAATTTGGGGAGGTTGTTGGACTTGGTATGAGTTCTGGTCTTGGTGCAAATCTCAACCTCTCTGAACCTCATTTTCACATCAGTCCTACCTACCTGACAGATGTGGCAAGAATAAGATGGAATGACATATAAAACTCTGCAAACTGTAAAGGGTTGTAAATATGAAGGACAACAATGCTGATAACTACTAATCATTATGATTGTTGTATTGTTACTATCACTGTTACCCCACCACCACCACCACCACCACCACTGCTACTACTGTCTGATTCACAGATTTGCTAATGATTTTTTTAAAACCCACCAAAGATAATTTTATATTCAACCTAAATGAACAGGCCATTTATTTCATGGCTGGAATATTTAGATCAGGGGTAGTCAATCTTTTTATACCTACCACCCACTTTTGTATCTCTGTTAGTAGTAAAATTTTCTAACCACGCACTGGTTCCACAGTAATGGTGATTTATAAAGTAGGGAAGTAACTTTACTTTATAAAATTTATAAAGCAGAGTTACAGCAAGTTAAAGCATATAATAATAATTACTTACCAAGTACTTTATGTCGGATTTTTGCTAAGTTTGGCAGAATAAATCTTTATAAAACAACTTACTATAGTTAAATCTATCTTTTTATTTATACTTTGGTTGCTCTGCTACCGCCCACCATGAAAGCTGGAATGCCCACTAGTGGGCGGTAGGGACCAGGTTGACTACCACTGATTTAGAGCCTTACACCTTATCATGACAGGCTGTCACCTCCAGTTGTCTCAGATTTTGGAGACTTTATTATATGGAATCCAGCCATCCAGCTCTGTACATGTGCTGCCTCATTCTGCCCCATGATGGATACCAACTCAACTGGAAAAACATGTAAGAACTTAGATGCTTTGTAGGTATTCAACCAAAGGGACTTAGGATATGTTTGGACTTGATTTGACCTCCAACACTATTGTTTTCTCCCTTTGTCATCTACTACTAGGAAGCAGTAGATGTAGTAGTACTACAAAATAATAATAATACCATGTGCTTTCATAAAGCCTGCACTGAGCTAGGTGTGTTACTGTATTATGTCAGTTGATTTTCTCAGGAACTCTGAGGAGTAGGTGGTGGTGTCCCCATTTACAGATGATTAAAGGAAGTCCCTCGAGGTTAATTAAGCAAAGTGCGCAAGATGACACTGTTAGTGAGTGGCAGAGCTGATTTAAACCCAGGCTGTGTGTTTGTACCCAACTCTGTTTCCTGGCTTTATTACACTGCTTATTTTCAAAAGAAAGAGCAAATCAGGATTTTTTTAAGGTAAAAAATTACACCAATAGCCTGCGGTGGCACAGTAGATAGAGTGTTGTTGGACTGGGATGCAGAGGACCCAGGTTTGAAACCTGGAGCTCACTGGTTTCAGCACAGACTCATCCAGCTTGAATGTGGGCTCGCTGGCTTGAGTGGGGTTGCTGGCTTGAGCGCGGGGTTGCTGGCTTCAGTGTGGGATCATAACATGACTCCACGTTCGCTGGCTTGAGCCCAAAGGTCACTGGCTTGAGCAAGGGGTCATTTGCTCTGCTGTATCCCCCCCATCAAGGCACATGTGGGAAAGCAATCAATGAACAACTAAGGAGCCGCAATGAAGAATTGATGCTCCTTATCTCTCTCCTTTCCTGTCTGTCCCTATCTGTACCTCTTTGTGTCTCTCTCTCTCTGTTTCTGTCACACACACACAAAAGTTATACCAATAATAGGTGAAAAGATAATTTCCTATGCTGAGGAGGTTTAAAGTAGCATTCTAGTTTATTGAGTAGAGATTTATACCAAGTTTCAGTTTTTCTTTAAATAAGAAAGTTTTTGCCTGATCAGGCAGTGGTGCAGTGGATAGAGCATCGGACTGGGACGCAGAGGACCCAGGTTTGAAACTCCAAGGTCACCAGATTGAGCACGAGCTCATCTGGTTTGAGCAAGGCTCACCAGCTTGACCCCAAGCTTGCTGGCTTGAGCAAGGGGCCACTCGGTCTGCTGTAGCCTCCCAGTCAAGGCACATATGAGAAAGCTATCAATGAACAACTAAGATGCCGCAACGAAGAATGGATGCTTCTCTCTTTCTTTCTGTCTATCCCAATCTGTCCCTTTCTCTGTCACTGTCTGTCTCTGTCACACACAAAAAAAAATTTTTCATCACTTCTCTGTGTGAAGGTGTTGCCCAAAAAGTTGTAATGACTTTTATACCTGTGATATATATTTAGAAGCTTGTCTTATTCGAGTTTGTCTGAAGACCAACATAAGCTGCTATCTTTTACTTAAGATCCAGTAAGACCAGAAATATAACTTTTCAAATGTTTATTTTCTCACATCAAAAACTGAATCTTTAGTCATTAATAAATGCCTATTTTTCCAAGAATCTCTACCACCTGTCAGATACAAGATTTTTATACAGGATAGCAACTCAGAAGTCAAAAGTGCTCTATAAACCCTGAGTTAAAGAGGGTTTATAGTGCCCTGGCTAGATAGCTCAGTTAGTTAGGGAATTGTCCCAAAGGGCAGAGGTTGCTGGTTTACTAGTTTGCTAGTTCAATCCTCAGGGCACATACGGGGACAGATCTATGTTCCTGTCTCTCTCTCTCTCTCTCTCTCCCCTACCCCCTTCCTCTGTCACTTAAATCAATCAATAAATTTTTTTTAAAAAGAGGGTTTATAACTAGATAATCCTGGAAGTAATTAGGGTCTTTCTCAGAGCCATATTTGTCCCAGGATGTGAGCCAGGTTCTGAGAGAGCAGGGCTGGAGGGGGTGTCAGGAGAGAAGCAGGGCCAGGCTGGAGACACACCCAGCCTGCGGGAAGCTGTTGAGTGGGAGAATGGCCAGGCCCGAGCCCAGCAGATGAAGGCCACTGCCGCTGACCCCAAGGGAGGGAAAATGAGTGTGCTCTGTGTATCAGTAGTGCAATAGCCTCGCCTTGCATTTTTTTCTCACATAATTTCTTTTTCTTTTTTCCTTTTTTTGTGTAACAGAGACTGAGAGAGAGAGAGACAGAGAAAGGGACAGATAGGGACAGACAAGAAGGGAGAGAGATGAGAAGCCTCAATTCTTTGTTGCAGCTCCTTCATTGTTCATTAATTGCTTTCTCATGTGTGCTTTGACCAGGGGGCTACAGCAGATCAGAGTGACCCCTTGCTCAAACCAACGACCTTTGGGCTCAAACCAGCGACCCCGCGCTCAAGCTGGTGAGCCCGTGCTCAAGCCAGATAAGGCCGTGCTCAAGTTGGCAACCTCAGGGTTTCAAACCTGCGTCTTCTTGGTCCCAGTCTGACACTATCCACTGCGCCACTGCCAAGTCAGACATCATGTCATTTCTTAAATGGAGATATTCATATCCATAAATTTTACCTTTTTTAAAATATACAATACAGAGTTTTAGTATGTTCATAAAGCCATGCAAACATCCCCATCACCCAATTCCAGAGCATTTTCATTAGCCAAAAAAAGAAGCCCTGTCCCCATTAGGAGTCACTTCCACCATTCCTCCCCTCCCAATCATTAACCTTTCTGTGTATGGATTTACCTTTTCAGATAAAACAGAAATTATAGTATGTGGCTTTTTATGTCTGGCTCCTTTCCCTTAGCATAAGGTGGGCAAGGTTTGTACATATTGTAGGATATATCAGGATTTTATTACTTTTTTTAAAATTTTTTATTTATTCATTTTTAGAGAGGACAGAGAGAGGGAGAGAGAGAGAGAGAGAGAGGGCGAGAGAGGAGAGAGACAGAGACAGAGAGAAGGGGGAGGAGCTTGAAGCATCAACTCCCATATGTGCCTTGACCAGGCAAGCCCAGGGTTTCAAACCGGCAACCTCAGCATTTCCAGGTTGACGCTTTATCCACTGCGCCATCACAGGTCAGGCAGGATTTTATTACTTTTTATGGCTGAATAATATTCCATTGTATGGATACTTCACATTTGTTCATTCATTAGTTGATGGACATTTGGGCTGTTTCCACCTTTTGGCTGTGTTTCTGTGAACATTTGTGTACAAGTTTTTGTGCAAACATATGTTTTCAGTTCTCTTGGGTATATGCCTAGGAGAAGAATTGCTTGGTTATACGGTAACTATGTTAACTTTCTGAGGAACTGCTAGACTGTGTTCCAGCTATGTCATTTTTTTGTTGTTTCTTTTTTTTTTTATTGAGAGAGAGAGAGACAGGAAGGAATAGAGATGAGAAGCATCAACTCCTAGTTGCGGCATTTAGTTATTCATTGATTGCTTCTCATACGTGCCTTGACTGGGGAGGCTCTAGCTGAGCCTATGACCCCTTACTAAAGCCAGCAACCTTGGGCTCAGGCCACTGACCTTGGAATCATGTTGATGATCTTGTGCTCAAGCTGGCGACCCCACACTCAAGCTGGTGAGCTAGCACTCAAGCTGTTGACCTTGGGGTTTCGAGCCTGGGTTCTCAGCTCTGTCCACTGTGCCACTAGTCAGGCTCAGCTGCACCACTTTCTGTTCTCATCAGCAATGTGTGAGGGTTCCAAATGCCCCACATTTTTATGAGCACTTGTTATTGTCTGTCATTTACTAGGATTATAGCCATCATAGTGGGTGTAAAGTGTTCCATTTAGATTTATAGTTTCACTGATGGCTGAAGATGTTAAGCATCTTTTCATGAACTAATGGCCATTTGTGTCTGTCTTCTTTGGAGAACTGTCTATTCAGAATTTTTGTTCATTTTTTATTTGGGTTATTTGTCTTTTTACTGTTAATGTATTTGTTTTTTAAGTATTTATGTCCAAAAAGGTTGTTCATACATATAGTTTAAAATCAGTTGTTTTACCAAACTTAATTCAGAGCTACATAGCTCCACCCTCCTTTCTTACTCTCCATTCCCAGCAGCAATTATTTTCAAGTTGATTAGCCATTTTTTTGGATGTTTGCTTCTATATTTCTAAATAGCATGCTTATGCTGCTATGTCTTGATTTTTCAATTTACTTAGTGACTTCTTACTCGATCGAATATGTAAAAGTGGGACTCATTCAGTGATTGTGTTCCTAAGGTGGAGAAAACTGGCCTGCACTGAGAAGGAATGAAGCCACAAAGTATAGTGGCTTACACTTAGACATGGACTCTAGAGCTAGAATGTGTAGGGTTGATCCCAGCTTGGCAATGTACTGGCAGGAAAACCCTGCACAAGTTATTGACCTCTCTGTGTCTCAATTTCCTCATCTGTGAAAGGAGCATAATACAGGTTGTTGTAGGAATTAAATGAGCTTATTTATGTAAAGTGTTTAGAACAGATAGGTTCTAGAAGCTCAGTATTATTAGTTGTTATTATTAACATGCCCTGTAAATATATACATTTTCCTTCCTTGTTCTCCATGTATAGTTACATTACAATTTTTGCTATATCTGCATTTAGTGTTTATATATAGACTATAACTATTATGCACAGCTGAGCCTTATAATGTACTATGATTACATATATTTTTTTTCTTTTAAAGGTTTTATTTATTGATTTTAGAGAGCGGATAGAGAGAAAGAAAGGCAGGGGGAGGAGCAGAAAGCATCAACTCATAGTAATTGCTTCTTGTATGTGCCTTGACCGGACAAGCCCAGGGTGTTGAACTGGTGACCTCAGCATTCCAGGTTGATGCTTTATCCACTGCAACACCACAGGTCAGACACATATCCATACTTGTATGAATTTTGGCTTTGTCTTAGGTTAATAAATATCTTACAGTGTGTCCATAAAGTCATGGTGCACTTTTGACCAGTCACAGGAAAGCAACAAAAGATGATAGAAATGTGAAATCTGCACCAAATAAAAGGAAAACTCTCCCAGTTTCATACCTATTCAGTGCAGTTCGATGTGAGCTCACGCACAGATTTTTAGGGCTCCTTAAGTAGCTATCCCGTATAGCCTCTACAGACTCGTCACTGACTGATGGCCTACCAGAACGGGGTTTCTCCACCAAACTGCCGGTTTCCTTCAACTGCTTATCCCACCGAGTAATGTTATTCCTATGTGGTGGCGCTTCGTTATAAACATGCCGATATTCACGTTGCACTTTGGTCATGGATTTGAATTTAGCGAGCCACAGAACACACTGAACTTTCCTCTGTACCGTCCACATCTCGACTGGCATGGCCATGGGCTGCTCTGCTGTATACACAGTGTTACGTCATCATCTGCGCGTGTGCACATGCTGCCACATCATCCTACAGAAACTGGGAGGGTTTTCCTTTTATTTGGTGCAGATTTCACATTTCTATCATCTTTTGTTGCTTTCCTGTGACCAGTCAAACTTTACAGACACACTGTATTTGTTATTCTTTCATAAACTAAATACCAATTCTGTATGATTTTATGGACACACTGTATTTGTTATTCTTCCATAAACTAATTACCAGTTCATCTCCAATCTCTGCTAAAAGTTTATAAATCTCTTAAAAAGCTCAAATGCACCAAGTACTATTTTAAGATAGTCATCTCTGAGAGACATGTCTCCTACAGCCCTCTATCTGGACTGGTTACTTTCTAAGCCTACTGCAAGACTTGAGAACAGAGCTCTTAAAAGTTGATGCTCTGGGCCCTGGCCGGTTGGCTCAGTGGTAGAGCATCGGCCTGGTGTGCAGGAGTCCCGAGTTCGATTCCCGGCCAGGGCACACAGGAGAAGCACACATCTGCTTTTCCACCCCTCCCCCTCTCCTTCCTCTCTGTCTCTCTTTTCCCCTCCCGCAGCCAAGACTCCATTGGAGCAAAGTTGGCCCAGGTGCTGAGGATGGCTCCGTGGCCTCTGCCTCAGGTGCTAGAATGGCCCTGGTTGCAACAGAGCAACGCCCCAGATGGACAGAAGCATCGCCCCCTGGTGGGCATGCCGGGTGGATCCCGGTCGGGCACATGCAGGAGTCTGTCTGACTGCCTCCCCGTTTCCAACTTCAGAAAAATACAAAAAAAAAAAGTTGATGCTCTGTGTGCATGGGAAATACTTTCAGACTGGTGGACTTTATAACAGGGTGATAATCTGGCCAGTCATTTTTGTCAGGAGACTCCAACACTTATTCTGACGTCTTTTCTTTGGGGCTAGTCAGAGAAGAATCATCTAGTCTCCTGCCTAGACTGGCTGGCCAGGGTTCTGGAAGATGAGTGGAAGGAGAAACATGGTGGTCTCACCATCAGTAAGTAGGCTTTTACTTAGTCCTTCTGTTTTCAATGTGGCAGTCTCCTCCTATGTGTACCTGGTACCCACCTATCCAGAGTCTCTCTGGTTGGACTTGTAAGAGGGTAAAACTCTAGGCTTCTGCTGTGGTTGGGGAGGGGCCATCACCTGGTTACACAGAATAGAAGGCATCAGGAGACATAATTACTACTCCGCATACTTCCAACCAGGGCTTCTGTTCAAGAGATATGGCTCATCAACTCCTGAACTTTTTTGAGTTTCTGTGGTACATTAGGCTTGTTTCTGGGCATCTTTGGTTTAATGAATCAATTTACCATCCAAATCAGGACAATCTGAAGAGTAAAAGAGGACACTATTAATAATTCTACCAATGTAGCAGACGTAAAACACACTTACCTGGGCAAATCAGGATTCATGTTGCCATTGTCTCATTAGTTCATTTTGTTCTGATAAGTTCATGCCTTTTTTATCCCTTTACTGTCATTTTAGCGGGGTTTCAGAAGAGAGCGGTGGTGTGCGCATGTGTTCAATCCACCAGCTTTCAGGAGGCAGCCTCCGTTAGTCCTTCTTTATCCATAGAGAAAGTAGGTGTGGGGGACATATATGACTATAGTCAGAGCTCTTTTGGTTTGAAGCAACAGAAACCTAGTCTGACCTATTAAACAAAGAGAACTTTTTAGCCTCTTGAATCCAAAGAAGAGTGAGTAATGGTGGTGTGGGGAAGCTGAGGTGATGCTGGTCATCATTGACTCTTAGAGTCAGGAACCGCAAAGTGCCACCTCTTGTCTCTGCTTCTCCTGCATTTTGCCTTCTTTCTCTTGCACTTGAGTCCAGCTTTCTTCCTATGGCCGCAACACATTGGTAGTCAGATTCCCTCTCTGGCCTGAAATGCAAAAGTTTGAGGGAAGAGACTTAATGTTCCAGCTAAGACCAAATGCTCATTCCATGCTGAGCCAGGTGCAGTAGATGGGGTTGCTGGTTTGGGTAAAACTGTGTTTGGCATCCACCATAGGCACTGGTGAGAGCAGAGGCTGGAGTCAGTGTTTAGGAGTAGAGGACAGTCCCAGAGATTTCCTCAACAGTAACTTGGCCAAATCCTTATGGCATTAGTGATGAAGTTGAGAAGTAGAGCTGAAAAGATTAGGACACAGTGCCTTACTGTGACTGCTAAAGTATAAATGTTCACCCTTTTCTAGTGATAACGAAAGTGACAGTTTGGAAGCCCTAACATTGAAAACTGCTCCCTTCCTGCCACTTCTGCATGTCATTTCCATAGATCTACATATGTTAGAACTTGGTTTGTCTTCCTCTTCTGCATCAGACCTATGCTATTTTATTTTCTGTAGGATAGCTTTCTTTTTACCCTTATTCTAATATAAAATGGCCAAGAACATTATATAATTGTCCACCTGAAACCTATATAATTTTATTAACCAATGTCACCCCAGTAAATTCAATTTAAAGAGTAATTAAAAAATAAAATGCCCAAGAAGAAAGTAATATCATTTAAACACAGAATTTTAGAGCATAGGACATGGAAGAGGCCTTAGTTTTTTTGTTTTTTTGTGTGTTTTTTTTTTACAGAGAGAAAGAGTCAGAGAGAGGGATAGATAGACACAGACAGACAGGAACAGAGAGAAATGAGAAGCATCAATCATTAGTTTTTTGTTGCGACACCTTAGTTGTTCATTGATTTCTTTCTCATATGTGCCTTGACCGCGGGCCTTCAGCAGACCGAGTAACCCCTTGCTCAAGCCAGTGACCTTGGGTCCAAGCTGGTGAGCTTTGCTTAAACCAGATGAGACCGCGCTCAAGCTGGCGACTTCGGGATCTTGAACCTGTGTCCTCCGCATCCCAGTCTGACACTATCTACTGTGTCACCACCTGGTCAGGCTAGATATTTAATTTGTATCTTACAGCCCTGGCCGGTTGGCTCAGCGGTAGAGCGTCGGCCTAGCGTGCGGAGGACCCGGGTTCGATTCCCGGCCAGGGCACACAGGAGAAGCGCCCATTTGCTTCTCCACCCCTCCGCCGCACTTTCCTCTCTGTCTCTCTCTTCCAAGAAAAAAAAAAAAAAAAAAAAAAAAAATTTGTATCTTACAAACATTTCTTTGGGCTTATTAACCTCATGAATTGCTCCTTTGACATAAGGTCTCCATGGTCAAATAACTTTGGAAAATGCTGCATCCAACTCTGTCTTCCCTTTTGGAGGTTTGGTGCAGGTTAGCCTGTTAAGGATTCTGAACAGTCCTGCAGCAAAGAAGGCTAATAATCCCCTCAACTCATTTACCAAGGAACGCTTTTTTCATTATAAGCACACCAAGTAATAATGTTCCATGGGACATACTTTGGGAACTATTCCAACGATCTTATTTATGAATGAGGAAATAAAGTTCACGAAGAGACTGGTTATAATTTTCCAAAGCTAATGCCAGGAAGAATTAGCACTTGTTTCCAGTCATTCCTGGTGGCTGCGGTGGGCCAAGTGCTAGTGAAAGTATAGTGTCTCCCTCTGCTTCCTCTTACCTAATTCACTGATTCACCTGGAACAAGGTTCATCTTATTATCCAGGGCATCTTAGGTAACATCACAAAGGTGAACTGGAGCACAAGTTAAGCACCAGGTTTGGGAATGGCTGCTGTCAGCTTCCTTTCTCTAGATAAGACCCAAGATACAGATAGCTTGCCCTGGCAACTGCGATGTCCATTGAATAGCAGATTTTCCAAAAGAAAGTACTCTGTAAAATTCCAACAAGTCAACATATTGTCTTCTCTCTATTTATTTATTTTTGTGACAGACAGAGTCTGACAGAAGGATAGATAAGGACAGACAACCAGGAAGGGAGAGAGATGAGAAGCATCAATTCTTTGTTGCAGCACCTTAATTGTTCATTGATTGATTTCTCATATGTGCCTTGACCGGGACGCTACAGCAGACCGAGTGACTCCTTGCTTGAGCCAGCGACCCTGGGCTCAAGCTGGTGAGCCTTGCTCAAACCAGATGAGCCTGTGCTCAAGCTGGTGACCTTGGGATCTCGAACCTGGATCTTCCGCATCCCAGTCCGACGCTCTATCCACTGTGCCACCGCCTGGTCAGGCTGTCTTCTCTTAATTTAGACATGAGTGAGTTGCATTCCTGAAAAATTCAGTGTATGTTAAAGCCCCACAAAATACTTTTACTGAGCACTTATATCTAAGAGCTTTGCATTAATTAATTCATTTAATCATTATAATCCCATTTAGGTATGATTAATATCCCCATTTTACACTTAAGGGAACTAAGACAGAGAAGATAAATAACTTGTCCTACAACTAGTAAGTGACAGAGTAGAGGAACCCAGACAGCATGACGCCAGAACTGGCACCTACATGTTTTGTGACTGTCATCAGAAGGACTCAGAAACTTAGTCACTTGGGCCTTTTCTACACAGGTCATGGCTGACAGAAGGCTGCCTCAGGTTCTGGGAACTTGATGTCCAAAAGACTACCTCCTTACAGCTTATTTACTGTCTACCCAGGAGGATGATGCAACAGTGAGAGGAGTGTTTGGGGCCGTAGCCTTGGACCCAGGTACCCTGGCCTCCCAGGACCTACTAATGTGAACTCTTTAGAAAGCAGAGACAGAAAACAACCCCAGCTTCCTTTTTTCCCCTTTCTCATATGTTCCATTATCTCTTGCCAAAAACACTGCAACCATGGACTACACCATCCACCAACTTTCCACGATGTCCACAGAACTGAAAGAATCAGGGAGCAGAGAAGAGCTGATGGAGGGAGGTCAGATGCCTTCAGGGCTGCCAGGCCTGGAATGAGTCTTGGGACTTCCTTCTGCCCTGCAGCCTGACTGGGAATTGTTTCTTTCTCTGAGAGTGATTATGCTGTTAATCAGATGGGACTCTGGGTTGCAAAACCCACTTATCTTTGCTTTGCTCCATTCTCTGAAAGAGAATCCTGACTCAGCATTCCCTCCGTGGGGTGACTCAGCATTCTCTCGTGGGGTTATTCAGGACTGATGCTGCAGGGTTTGTTCCAGCTCATTACTCATCACCCATGGTTTATTTGCTCTTAGCAAATCTGCTCCAAATAATTCCATATTCTCTGAGGTTAAGTATTTAATACTAATATAACTAACATTTATTAAGTGTTTATTGTATGCCAGGCAAGTGCTAAGTTCTTTACGTTCATTATCTCAATGATAACAACCCTGTGAGATAAATAAGCACATTATCTATATTTACAGATAAGAAAATTGAGGTCCAGAAGTTGACTTTTAGATGCTCAGGTCAAACAGCCAGTAAAAGGTAGAACTGAGCGCAAGCCCAGGTTGCCTTACTGACGATGGGGGTGTTGTGAAGGCACTGATTAACACTGGCCTGAGACTAGACTTGAGGAAGAGGTGAACTGTTGCAGGTATACCAGGACAAGCTTGGGTTCCTAGGACCCTGTCTCCTTAACCACTGGACTTCTTCTGCTCTAATTCTTCAGGGTCAGCAGCTATTCAGTTACTCAAGTAGCAGCTGGAGATATCCTTCTGAAATCCACATTTGCTGAGGTTCAGTCCCGGCTAACATTTTTCCAATAGTGCCTGGTGGACCATAAGATAAAGACCAGGCTCCTTACAGGACATGCAAGGCCCTGTATTATCAGGAGCCATCTGACTTCTAGAACTTTCTCCAATACTTTTCCTCATATGCTCTGAGGACCTCATGCCAACCCCATACAACCTGCATAGTCATCCTTGCCTCCACCTCTTGGTCCATACTGTTTCGTATGCCTCAGGTGCCTTCTTCCCCCACCCCCTCACCCATTCATCTGGTAAGCTTTTATTCATCCTTTAGGACTCCACTTACATGTTATACTCCGTGTGAAAAGCCTTCTCTGATCAGGTAAAAGGAGACCTCGCTTCTTCAGTCTCTGCAGGACTAGAGTAGATACTGTAGTACTTTATTCACATCTGATGTCAATAACAGACTGTGAGCCAAAATCTGTTTCCAAAATCTAGCACATTGCCATGCACAAAGTAAGTGCTTACTAAATGTTATTTGAGACAATACATAAAATCCTTTCTCTTATAGGCATGAGCACATCTCTTGAATTTCTTTGTAACCTACTTTAGTAATAAATAAACTTCTTAGATCTTAAACTGGGAATTCTGGGACTTCCAAACTCTTCCAGTTTGGAAGAAACTCTTTCAGGTTTCCCAAGAGCAGAAGTTGTCCAAACAAGTTCTCTCCAGAGGGAAATCTTACTTGGAAATGCCTATAGTTTTTGTTGCAGTTGGGCTGCAGACATGCTGTCCCCAGAGCAGTTGGGAGAAGTCCTGAGGCAGAGTGACAGAATGAATATTGATATATAGCCAGAACCATCTGCATTTCAAAACTTGGCTTCTTCCCTCCCGACACCATGTGTATATATACATAGCACATGTATTCCCCTTGATTTCTCCCATCTGGACAGAGGTTTCTGCCATACTTCCAGCTAACCTAGCAACACAGGTGGCTAGCAACATTGGTAGCCTATAACTTTCTCTGTCTTCAGAATTACACGTCACATACACATGATTGATAATAAATTTTTAAAATATTTTGAAAAAAAAAGATAAAATAATAATTTGCAGATCAAAAAGTGATTTTGACAGCCTGACCAGGCGGTGGTGCAGTGGATAGAGCGTTGAACTGGAGATGCGGAGTACCCAGATTCGAGACCCCAAGGTCGCCAGCTTGAGTGCGGGCTCATCTGGTTTGAGCAAAGCTCACCAGCTTGGACCCAAGGTCACTGGCTCGAGCAAGGGGTTACTTGGTCTGCTGAAGGCCTATGGTTAAGGCACATATGAGAAAGCAATCAATAAACAACTAAGGTGTTGCAACGAAAAACTGATAATTGATGCTTCTCATCTCTCTCCGTTTCTGTCTGTCTGTCCCTAACTATCCCTCTCTCTCTCTGTCTCTGTAAAAAAAAAAAAAGTGATTTTGACCTTGTCCCCTTTCTGGAAAATGAAAAGCTGGTTGTTGATAGTTTAGAAAATTTCAAGACTGTTGCCCTGGTTGGGTAACTCAGTTGGTTAGAGCGTCATTATGAGATGCCAGGGTTGTAGGTTCGATGGTTTGATCCCTGGTCAGGATACATACAAAATCAATCAATCAATGAATGCATAAATAAGTAGAACAACAAATTGATGTTTTTCTCTGTCTCACTGATTTCCTCTCTCTCTCTAAAATCAACGAATTAAAAATTTTAAAATATTTATTTTATTGATTTTTATAGAGAGAGAAAGACAGGAACATCAATCTGTTCTCATATGTGCCGTAACCTGGGATCAAAACCAGCAACCTCTGTACCCCAAGACAGTGCCCCAACTAATCAGGATATCTGGCCAGGGCATGAATAAAAAAAAATTTATTCATTTTAGAGAGGAAAGAGAGAAAGAGAGAAGGGGAGAGGAGCAGGAAGCATCAACTCCCATATGTGCCTTGACCAGGCAAGCCCAGGGTCTCGAACTGGCAACCTCAGCATTCCAGGCCAATACCTTAGCCACTGTGCCACCACTGGTCAGGCTAAATAAAAAATTTAAAAAAAAAAGAAAATTCCGCCTGACCAGGCGGTGCAGTGGATAGAGCGTCAGACTGAGATGCAGAGGACCCACGTTCGAAACCCAGAGATTGCCAGCTTGAATGTGGTCTCATCTGGTTTGAGCAAGGCTTGCCAGCTTGAACCCAAGGTCGCTGGCTTGAGCAAGGGGTCACTCGCTCTGCTGTAGCCCCCTGGTCAAGGCACATATGAGAAAGCAATCAATGAACAACTAAGATGCCGCAACAAAGAATTGATGCTTCTCATCTCTCTCCCTTCCTGTCTGTCTGTCCCTATCTGTCCCTCTCTCTGTCTCTGTCACAAAAAACAAACAACAACAAAAATAAAAAGAAAGAAAATTCTAAGAATGTAATAAGTTATGTCCAAGTCACCTCACTTGTTATTGGCACTCAGATTTTTCATGAGAAAGTCGTAACTGTGATCTCTACTTCTGAAACTACAGCATATCTCTTACTAAGTCTCCTTTCCAGTGTTTTCTCCTAACATCATGGACTACTGTATCCTGGCTGCGAATTAGAGTCACCTGGAGAGCTCAAAAAGAAATTTTTTTAAATCAATCAATCAGTGAAAATTTAAGACCCGGTTCCTAAGATTCTGATTCTAATGCTTAAGGTTGAGCCAGGCATTTTACAAGTTCACCAGGAGACCGTGGCCAGATAGCACAGTTGATTAGAGCATCATCCTGACATGCTGAGGTTGCAAGCTTAATCCCTAGCCAGGGGACGTACAAGAATCAACCAATGCCAGCATTAATGATGGGACAAGTTGATATTTCTCTCTCTCTCTCTCTCTCTCTGTTTGTCTCTATTTCCTTTAATCTCTCTCTTTAAAAAAATCAATTAAGCCTGACCTGTGGTGGCACAGTGGATAAAGCGTCGACCTGGAAATGCTGAGGTCGCTGGTTTGAAACCCTGGGCTTGCCTGGTCAAGGCACATATGGGAGTTGATGCTTCCAGCTCCTCCCCCTTCTCTCTCTCTATCTCTCTCTCCTCTCTAAAAAATGAATAAAAAAAAAAATTTAAAAAAAAATCAATTAAAAAAAAAAAAGCCCTGGCCAGGTGGCTAAGTTGGTTAGAGCGTCATCCCTATACACCAAGATTGTAGGTTTGATCCCTGGTCAGGGCACATAAAAGAATTAACCAATGAATGCATAAGTAAGTGGAACAAAATAATCGATGTTTCTTTCTTTCTCTCTCTCTCTCTCTCTCTCTTCCCTCCTCTTTCTAAAATCAATAAATCAATAAATAATTTTAAATTTTTCTCTAGGGAATTATAATGTGCAGCAAGGGTGGAGAATCCCTACCCTAGAACAGTGGTGTTGTGTTGCTCAGAGGCAGTCTGGGCTGTGTAGACATACACGTGGACTATGTAGACATACCAGTTGCTCTTTCCAGTTTAGTCCATGTCTAGTCCACACCATATATTAGCACATAATACAGATCCTACCAGGGCCTCTGACAGTGACTCTGGTTTCCTGTGGCCTTTGGTCTAATTTATAACCTTTTGTTCCTGAAGCATCTTGCACAGAGCATTGAATTCCACAGAGCAGATGCCCTAAGGAGAGTGGCCTGCACTTGACCTGTGGCCAAGGCTCTGTGACCCAGGTGAGCCTGGGGCAAGGTGGGTCCTACAAATTGCTGCCACAAAGAAACCTAAACTTTGTGGTCAACTAGTAGCCTGGTGCTGCTCCCCCTCCTCCCTAACCAGGCCCCATCCAAATAAGCAGCTTTGATGGTGCGTAGAAAAGGTCACATTCTCTCTGCTGCTGCCTTTTGCATATTGGATTTCCCTATGACTACACATTTACTTATTTATTAGCTTTTTTATTGATTGATTTTAGAGAGAGAAAGGGGGGAGAAAGAAGCATCAACTCATAGTAGTTACTTCCCGTCTGTGCCTTGAACAGGCAAGCCTGGGGTTTCTAACAGGCGTCCCCAGCGTTCCAGGTTGATGCTTTATCCCCTGCGCCACCACAGGCCAGGCATGACTGCACATATAAAAGCAAAATTTGCAGAGTTAGATCTGACAGACACAGGTTTGAATTCTAGCTGTGCCCTTGAGTAAATCACTAAACCTCTCTAAATCCCCTTTCCCCAATTGGTAAACTGAGCCTAATAACACCTACCTGATAGGACTCAATGAGATCCTGTGTGTGAAGGGCTAGCTAGCTCAGTGCCTGACACGCAGTAAACATGCAATGTATGGTAGCAGTGGTGCCTTCTAGACCCATATGGGAGCAGAAAGGTGCAGAAAGGGAGCAGGAGGGTGCTTCCTCACACACACACACCCGCCCCACAGTAATGGAATACAATCTGAAAGCTGGGATTACAATCACTTTCTAAGGAACAAGCTCCCAGTTTCTCCCACAAGCAACAGCCTGCTGCCTTTGCACACAGTCCAGCCATTTTTCCTGCCTTCTTTGTTCTATTTCTGCGCCTGTGGGGGTGTAGGAAAGCTGCTGCCTTCCTCAGGTTGCTATTTAAAGACATTCTGAAAGATGCTGCCACCGCTGCTCCCAGCACCAGCGCAGCTCCTGTTTCTGTCTCTGCCACAGAGAGCTGCGCAGCCCCTGTCAGCACTGGCATCGGCGCCTCGAAGCCTCGGGCAGCATGCCGCAGCATAATCTAGCCTAGGGGCACCCACAATTAGTTGTGAGTTCAGTCCCTACTTTTTGTTTAGGTCCCTAAGCTGTCACCCCTACGAGGGTTTCACCTGTCTCGGTCTTTGTCCCTAACCTGCCCAGCCTGTCTATGTCCCTGTAGCATTTTTGGCACTTGACCAGTTCAATTTAACCCCCTTGTTCTTCATTGAAAATCATGCATGATACCCCCTCCCGTTCCCTCCACACCCGCCTTTAATTTTCACTTGAGATACCCTCATTTACCAGTCAGACACAATCCAGAAAGGGTAAAAATGCCCTTTATCTCTGGGTGTGCAGAGAAAAGTACTTTGGAAATAAAAGGTTTTTTGAAAAGCCCAGCAACCTCCAGTTAATAATAATGCTACCCTGAACTTCAGCATGTTTGAGGTTTCCTGTCAGGCATGGATAGAAATGTAGACAATAGCAATCCTGTCTCTGCTGACCCTCCAGTGCTTTCAGTGAAGTGTCTCAAACGCCGGCTCTATCTGAACTGGCCCTCGTCTCTTTCCCAGAGACCCATCACAGGGAAGGTTTGGGTTTTATCAGGAAAGCCTCTCTTCTTCAGGCCAGAGCTCCGTGAGTGAGGTCCAAATCGTCTACCTTGTTTCTGCTTCCCCAATATATTAGTTTCCTGCCATTATCTCAGGCTGCTCGCCTCCCAGACCGCAGAACCTGGCTCCTCCCTGCCTGCTCCGCAGTCTCCGGCCTGTGCCCTCAGCTCTGTGGAGCGGCGCTCCCTGCTTCCTGACGCCAGCACCCACTCTGGCCCTGAGTGCGCTCAGAGGACAGTGACTGCTTCCCCTCTTTTACACCCTTCCCTTTTCTCCTGGCTCCCTTCTGTTTATTCATCTTCCTGATTACTCTATTTTTAGCCTCCATTATCTCTTTTTTGTTTTCAGAGTTGTGCCTTTTCCCTCACTTTCTTAGTCCCTTGGTGGTAAACCCTATTACCTCAACGTCAGAGTGGTAATAGCAACGATATTTTGAATTATATCTCACTTTGCTTTTGATAAGAAGGTACTCCCACATGCTTTATGCTCCCCACTTGATAGGAGTGAAAATAATAACCACTTTGAGCCTGACTGCTGGTGACACAGTGGATAGAACATTGACCTGGGACGCCAAGGTCCCAGGTTCAAAGCCTGAGGTCACCACGGGCCTGAGTGCAGGCTCACCAGCTTGAGTGTGGGATCATCAATAATGACCCCATGGTTGCTGGCTTGAGCCCGAAGGTTGCTGGCTTGAAGCCCAAGGTCGCTGCCTTGAAGCCCAAGGTCGCTGGCTTGAGCAAGGTGTCACTGGCTTGTCTAGAGACCCCTAGTCAAGGCACATATGAGAAGCAATCAATGTACAACTAAAGTGATGCAACCACAAGTTGATGCTTCTCATCTCTCTCCCTTCCTGCTTCTCTCTCTCAAAATAATAATAATAATAATAATATAAATACCATTTTGAGAGGCAGAATAGTATAGTGTTTAATAAAGAACATCGGCTCCCAATCAGGCTGTGAGGGTTTGAATTTTGGCTCTATCTGTTGCTAGCTGTGCGGCCCTGGGCAAATGGAAGATAATAGTAGTTCTCTCTTTGTGTTGTTGTAAGAATTAAGTGAGATAGTATAGATAAAATGCCTAGAACCATACCTAACACATAACAGGCATTATGAAAGAATTAGCTATTGTTATCATTCACTCATGTATTCATCGAAAATTTACTACATGCTGGGTGCTGTTTAGGCCTCAGTGATAGAAGAGTAACAAGTGGGACACAGTCTGAGCCTCAGAGAGATCACAGTATTGGTGGGGCAGGCTGACAAACTGCCTCTTATTTAGCACTCACCACATGTAAGTTCTTGCTCTTGTGTCTTTATAGACATTAATTCTTATAACAGGTGGCAGTATTACCTCCATTTTATGGGTGAGATAACTAGGTTTCAAGAGCTGAAATAGTTTGCTCAAGATTCCTTAGCTAGCCTGACCAGGCAGTGGCACAGTGAATAGAGCATCAGACTGGGATGCAGAGGACCCAGGTTTGAAACCCCAAGGTCGCTGGCTTGAGCGCAGGATCACTGGCTTGAGCGAGGGATCAAGCCAGACATGACCCCATGGTTGCTGGCTTGAGCCCAAAGGTCGCTAACCTGAAGCCCAAGGTTGCTGGACTGAACCCAGGGTCACTAGCTTGAACAAGGGGTCACTTGCTCTGCTGTAGCCCGCCCCAACTCCCGGTCAGGGCACATATGAGAAAGCAAAATAAACAACTAAGGAGCTGCAACGAAGAATTGATGCTTCTTATCTCTTTCCCTTCCTGTCTGTCTTTCCCTCTTTCTGACTCTGTCTCTGTCTTAAAAAAAAAAAAAAAATCCTTAGCTAGTAATTGGGAACATCAAGATTCATTTCACCCAATTCACCTGCCTCCAGTAGGTTCAACTCTGCAAGTCTGTCTCCCCCCAACGATGGGAGCTGCTGAAGGGCAGGCACTGGCCCTCGTTACCCAGGATGCTTAGCTGTCTCCTGCATGCAGCTTGGGAAATGTTGGCTGAGTTGTGCTCTGTTGATGATCCTTGACTCTGCCCGTTCTTAGTCTCATCTGTTCACTCTTACTTCCCTCGGCCACCAAATCATACTTTGGTTTTATCATCGAGGCACAGTGGTCAAAATGAGGGTTCTTAGAAGTTGGCTTAGAGTTTTCTGACAGGTTCATACTACACCTAATGCTTATTACATTGTGTTTGTAAACAGAACTAATTAGATTCCAGGGTCTCTTTTCTGACCCCCAGTCTAAGGAATGTTTCTGTCTGCCAGGCTGCTCTGTGGCCACTGACTGCAGTCTACCTCCTCTGTGGGTGCCCCTGCTTTTTATTGCAAAGTCTCACTCCCCTGTTGGCCCTTTGTTTCTGTCTTTGTGCCCAATATTTAGTGATTCTTTCCGCCACAAAGGCAGCCACAATTGATGGTTGATAGAATTGTATGGAATTTTTTCTTTCTTTCTGATCTTTTTTTTGCCTCATCTATTGTATCTACAGAAGATTGAATTTCTAAGTACAGTTAGTGTATGCTAACGTTGAACTTTTTTTATCCTTTTATATTTAGCAACCTATTTCCCCTTAAATATTAAAAAATAATAGATGGAAAATCCTCTGCTGGATCACATCTTTCCAAATTCTCATTTCTGGAAATGTCTTATTTGCGACCATTTGTTTTGGTCTTGTTGATCTCCCATAATAATCACAGAAGAAGAACAATTTCATTCACCTAAGTTCTATTTGTAAAATCACCATAAAGTATCAATGACTTTTTAAATATTAGAATAATTTTTGGCCTGACTGGGCAGTGACGCAGTGGATAGAGCATCGGACTGGGATGCGAAGACCCAGGTTTGAGACCCCAAGATCGCCAGCTTGAGCGAGGGCTCATCTGGTTTGAGCAAAAGCTCACCAGCTTGAGCCCAAGGTCGCTGGCTCGAGCAAGGGGTTACTCGGTCTGCTGAAGGCCCGCGGTCAAGGCACATATGAGAAAGCAATCAATGAACAATTAAGGTGTTGCGACATGCAACGAAAAACTAATGATTGATGCTTCTCATCTCTCCATTCCTGTCTGTCCGTCCCTGTCTACCCCTCTCTCTGACTCTCTCTGTCTCTGTTAAATAAATAAATAAATAAATAAATAAATAAATAAATAAATAAATATTAGAATAATTTTTAAATGTAACTGAATCTATCAGTTACTAAATTTTTTTACTAGTGGGGCTCTGTCAGAGAGGGAGTTTGATTAGAGACTTTTTTTCCCTTCCTCTATTTTCCAGATATTCTGGATTGTAGTTGTAGTGCTATTATAATCAAATAAATAAATAAATTTAGGAATCAAAAGAAGAAAGTTATTTGCCATTTATTGCTGCTTTTGATCTGAACTCAGATACAATAACCACTTCCCAATGTTGCAGGTCAGGCTCATTGAGAGAGTCAAACACTGCTTTCCTGCTCTGCCATTGAAAGTGCACCTGTGTGCCCAAGGCAGTCTTTTGCTCACTGTTCCCTTTTCAGTAGGTCCTGCCTCTTCTCCTCACCTGGTCTTTTCTAAGCCACATCTAACCCTAAAGGTTTACCCTTGTCCCTGGAGTATCAGCATTGCGTGCTTCAGGGAACTGGCGCCTGAGAGGGTGAGGAGGGGAGGAGAGGAAGTGTGTGTATGGGTGTTCAGCTCACACACTCAAATCCTTTAATAAAGCACCTGAACCTCACCCCTTTCCAAAGAGTCTTCAGACTGCAAATCTTGGTACTTCTTTAAGATATCCCTGGCCCACCTCCACTCCTATCTGTACCCCCTCTAGCTTTCCCTGGAGACCTTGGGCCTTGATGCAAGGAGGGAGGAAGAGCAGGTGTGTTGAACTCTTAATGAGAGGTTTCCTCTGTGGGATTGCCTGTATCCTGCCCACCACAGAAGCTCCTGTAAGTAACTTTACCTTTGAACTCTCTTTGTATTCAGCCCCTGATCCACCAGATTTAGTGACAATCCCTGGCTGGCAGGAAGCTTTGATCCCTGGGGAGTCCAGAGGAAGTCCTGTGATGTGTGGGATCCCCCAGGTTACAAGGATTGGGGAGAAGTGTACCGAGGTGGGTTGCTAAGGTAGACCCATTAATTAAGAAGGAGCCTTTGCCTAACACTCAGTTACCTAAAAAAGGAGATCCGGTAGCTGATAACAAGGACTCAGCACCCCTCCAGTTAGAAGTGGTGTCTGCACAAGCATGATTGTTATTTTAAGGACTCGGCAGTGCTGAGGAGAATATTCCTCCCCACACCAAGAAAGAACAGAGTGTCTTAGAACTAATCTTTTTAACAAGTAAAAGCTAACCTTCCTGTAAATGTTAAGGGGCTCCAGCAAAAAAGAATCTCACCTGACCCGGCAGTGGCACAGTGGATAGAGCGTCGGACTGGGATGTGGAGGACCCAGGTTCGAGACCCCGAGCTCACCAGCTTGAGCGTGGGCTCATCTGGTTTGAGCAAGGCTCACCAGCTTGGACCCAAGGTCGCTGGCTTGAGCAAGGGGTTACTCAGTCTGCTGAAGGCCCATGGTCAAGGCACATATGAGAAAGCAATCAATGAACAACTAAGGTGTCGCAAGCAAAAACTGATGATTGATGCTTCTCATCTCTCTCCGTTTCTGTCTGTCTGTCCCTATCTGTCCCTCTCTCTGACTCTCTCTGTCTCTGTAAAAAAAAAAAAAAAAAAAAAGAATCTCGAAGATAGTTTTGACAAGGTAAAAGATTACTCAGGAGGAAGAAAAAAAGATGTCCTTATAATAAACAGGAACTCTAGAATTTCTGTATAAAAGAAGCTGGGCTATAATCCATTGGAGAGAGTGTTAAACTTGTCTTTAAACTGTATTTGCATAACAGGCTTGTCCTGGCTGTTCATAATCTGCATTTATTTGCTTGGAGATGAGGGGATTCCCTGAAGTTTCCCTGAGCCACTACTTCGTGGCACCCATTGACTACAAATAAAAGTCAGAGTGAAGACCCTTTTGCAAGGTAGGGAAATGTCCTCCCGCATCCACCTCCACAGCCAGAAATCACTTCCTTTGCTTCCACAGAATCGTATATTTATCTCTCACGCTGTGTGGGGTATGAGTCTGCCTCCCTGCTAGGCTGTGGCTGCCGGAGGGTAGGGCTTGTGCATTACTCATCTTTTTATCACCAGCATGCTGCCTGGGCACGCAGTAGGCCCTTTATAAATATTATTGACTGAGTGAGTAATCGTGAGGTAGTAGCTGTGGGGAGTCATCCTCTTTCCGGAATCACCTCTCTCTTTTTTTTTTTTTTTTTTTTTTTTTTTCTCCATTTTTCTGAAGCTGGAAACAGGGAGAGACAGTCAGACAGACTCCCGCATGCGCCCGACCGGGATCCACCCGGCACGCCCACCATGGGGCGACGCTCTGCCCACCAGGGGGCGATGCTCTGCCCATCCTGGGCGTCGCCATGTTGCGACCAGAGCCACTCTAGCGCCTGAGGCAGAGGCCACAGAGCCATCCCCAGCGCCCAGGCCATCTTTGCTCCAATGGAGCCTTGGCTGCGGAAGGGGAAGAGAGAGACAGAGAGGAAAGCGTGGCGGAGGGGTGGAGAAGCAAATGGGCGCTTCTCCTGTGTGCCCTGGCCGGGAATCGAACCCGGGTCCTCCGCACGCTAGGCCGACGCTCTACCGCTGAGCCAACCAGCCAGGGCTCACCTCTCTTTTTAATGCTACCAGCCTCCAGGAAGGAAGTGGCACTTGGATTGTTCCACAGTCATTCAGGTGCCTGCACTAGGAGACCTAACGCCTGTTGAGTCTCAGCAGTTTTTTGGAGTTTTTTTTAAGATTTTATTTATTGATTTTACAGAGAGAGGAGGGGGGGAGTGAGAAGTATCACCTCATAGTTGCTTCACTTTAGTTGTTCATTGCTTGCTTGTCGTATGTGCCTCAATCGGGCAAGCCCAGGGTTTTGAACCATCAACCTCGGCATTCCAGGTCGACACATTATCCACCGCGCCACCACAGGTCAGTGTCTTGGCAACTTTTTGAGAAAACCCAGGAGACAGGTACACAACAGAGCTGGGGCAGCATCCCTGTGAGGTTTTGCCCACCTCATGTGGAGACATTGGGCGAGGAGCTCTGAGAGTAGTCTGCAAGGCCAACAGCATATATGTGGGCCCAATGCAAAATGAAAGTACAGGAACCCTTGTTCAAAAAAAGAAGAAAAATGTGCTGCTAATGGTGTTGAAAAAAAAACGAGGCCCTGGCCGATTGGCTCAGCGGTAGAGCGTCGGCCTGGCGTGCATGAGTCCTGGGTTCGATTCCCAGCCAGGGCACACAGGAGAAGCGCCCATCTGCTTCTCCACCCCTCCCCCTCTCCTTCCTCTCTGTCTCTCTCTTCCCCTCCCGCAGCCAAGGCTCCACTGGATCAAAGATGGCCTGGGCGCTGGGGATGGCTCTGTGGCCTCTGCCTCAGGCTCTAGAATGGCTCTGGATGCAACAGAGCGACCCCCCAGAGGGGCAGAACATCGCCCCCTGGTGGGCATGCCAGGTGGATCCCGGTCGGGCGCATGCGGGAGTCTGTCTGACTGCCTCCCCATTTCCAGCTTCGAAAAAATGAAAAAAAAACAAAAAAACGAACATCCAGCCTAAGAAAAAGTCTTACAAGAGCTTTTTTGAGCCAAACTGATGACAACTGCTGTGGAGCAAAATCTCAGTGTGTTGAGAAAATGTTCCAGCATGTATGGCCAGCAGTCGGGGCCATCACAGCCAGGCACGAGCAGGTTCACATTTGACTTGGTAGAGAGACAGTAGAGAAACAGTGGAGCCAGAAACTGGTGGGTCATTCCTTTATTCTAGCCTTGCAACCAGCTAGCAAGTAAAAACAAACACACAGAGGGCTCCAAAACCCACTCACACATTCTCCAGCTCCACAACCAGGAGAATCTTTTCTGGTCTTTCCTAGAATCAAAGGCCCCCACCAGTCTCAGTGGAGCTCACAATGCTCCTCACCCCTGTGGTTCCCATCTGCACACTTTCTCCCTTCTCATCTCTGCACAAAACTCTTCTCCTTCAGCACCCTGCCATCTTGGCTTCCTTCTCTGCAAAAATGGCTTCCTTCTTTCTCCTTCTTTCTCCTTCTCATAAACTTTTCTTGCCTTGAAAACCCCTCCTCCAGCAACATTAGCATAACAAAGCCCCTCCCCAAGCAGGAAGGTAATTAGCAATTTCACGTGGGCAGTGCCATTCAAGTGGGCAGCAGCCATTTTTTTTTAAATTCATTTTAGAGAGGAGAGGAAGAGAGAGGAGAGACAGAGAGAGAAAAGGGGAGGAGGAGCTGGAAGCATCAACTCCCATATGTGCCTTGACCAGGAAAGCCCAGGGTTTCGAACCCGTGACCTCAGCATTTCCAGGTTGACGCTTTATCCACCGTGCCACCACATGTCAGGCTGGGCAGCAGCCATTTTTAACAATAAAAGTGAGCAAAATCAAATACAAATTTTACAAACTTATTTGCCCAACACAGCGAATAGCAGTTTTGCAGTGTATTTTATACATCAGCATCAATGGAGGAGATAAAAGAAATCCAGTGGTGATAGATTAAGGAGGTGGGAGTCAGCAAGGCGGGGACATCTCTGAGATTGGATAAAAAGTAAAATGGAGAGACACATACTTCTTTTACATTAGAGGGTACAGGATAGTTAACACAGCACGTAGAGATGGTATGTGCGCAACAAGATAACAATGTGGGCTCTGGTACCCGTGGTCGTACCTTCGAGGGATCTGGAAAGATGATTGCTCTGACATTTCAAAGGTCTGTTATCTTAGATGCACAAAAGCAATCGACAATTTCAAAGTTAAAGACCACCTTTGCCAAAGAGGTTACAGGCCTAGGATTTACCCACCATGACCACTTTTAGTTAGGAATTCTTATGTTCAAACCACCCTGTGTGGTTACTTTGGGCTCTGGGTTTGTAAGGTGCATTATGCGGGCACCCCCTGAATTTGTCAGCTTTAGTATATGGCTCCTTTTTCATCCACATGGTTTTAAAACAGCGGTTCTCAACCTGTGGGTCGCGACCAGGGTTGCAACCCACAGGTTGAGAACCGCTGTTTTAAAATATATAGAATTTTTCCTTTTCTTTCATAATCTCTCTTTCTCAACTTGTCACAGGGTTTGTTATTTGCTATTAATTTTGTTCTAAGTAAAGAAAAATATAAATGTTGTTATTAGCATGAATTTTACTGTTCATCTTTATATTGTGCAATGCCAATTTTAATGCAAATATAAGAGTATTTTACTCATATGTGATATCACCAAAATTACACAATTTGTATTCTATGGCTTGTACATGCACATTCATTTCCTCCTGAGCAGAACAGTGGAAACTCTGTACGAAACTAACTCAACTGTTCTATTTCACTTCATGATACATGTGTATTCTGCCAACACTCTAACTTTGGTTTACTGATGATTAGGAATGCACCGAAAGAAATCAGACTGTGGGTTGTCCTACTTCCTTCTGTGTCATCATTTTCAGTATAAATGGTTGGCTAAAACAGGGAAGCCATATGGAGGAACATAGAGATCCTTACTCTCCCATGTGTCATAGAAAGCCATCACCTCCTTTATGCATTTGAAGCAAGTTCTCCATTGAATGGAAAGTGCAGCCTTTCCAGGCTATCAGTGCCTCCATTTGCTCAGTTGTAAATGTAGCAAACACGTTCCTCTTCTACTGGCTTTGAACCTTGCTGAACTCCCGTACATGTGGATCCTTCAGAATTCGGTGCTTATGGGGCATGGCGAACGCTATATTCAGATGCGCTGGCAAAGAATGGCGGGCACGCATATTGGGCATATCTTCTCTGCTCACATTCATGTTCCTTTGTCCCATTGGACTTCCCGTACAAAACACAAGTTCAAAGATAAAATATTTAAGACCCCTGACCTGTGGTGGCTTGGTAGACAAAGCATCAATCTGGAATGCTGAGGTCTCTGTTTCAAAACCCTGGCTTTGAACCATAGGAGATGCAGCTACTATGAGTTGACGCCTTCTCCCCCCCCCCCCCCCATTTTTCTCTCTTTCTCTTCTCTCTCTAAAATCAATAAAAATCTTAAAAAAAAAAAAAACTGTTCTGGGAAATTAAAAAAAAATAAAAAGAATTTAAGATGACAACAGCAGATTATTAAAGCAAGCATGGGACCCTCTTGATTGTGGGTCCCTATGTGACTGTTCAGATCACACACCCAGGAAGCTGGCCCAGGTTGTTTAACATTGTTTCAATAGGTGTCCTTAAAATTTTTGGGTTTTGGCCCTGGCCGGTTGGCTCAGTGGTAGAGCGTCGGCCTGGCGTGCAGAAGTCCCGGGTTCGATTCCCAGCCAGGGCACACAGGAGAAGCGCCCATCTGCTTCTCCACCCCTCCCCCTCTCCTTCCTCTCTGTCTCTCTCTTCCCCTCCCGCACCCGAGGCTCCATTGGAGCAAAGATGGCCTGAGTGCTGGGGATGGCTCCATGGCCTCTGCCTCAGGCGCTAGACTGGCTCTGGTCTCGACAGAGCAACGCCCCGGATGGGCAGAGCATCACCCCCTGGTGGGCGTGCTGGGTGGATCCCAGTCGGGCGCATGCGGGAGTCTGTCTGACTGCCTTCCCATTTCCAGCTTCAGAAAAATACCAAAAAAAAAAAATTTTTTTTAGTTTTTACCAAGTGAAAGACTGGCCAAGAGTAAGATATATTCCTTCTTTCATTCATAAATATTTTTAAAGTATCTACCATGTGCCAGTTACTGTACGAGGCATTGGGACTACAGCAGGTGAATAAGGCAAGGCATGGCTTCAGTGTCAGCAATATGTGTGACCAGTGAGGAACACTATAAATTACACAGTAAATATTTATGTCACAATTGTGAGAGGGGCCACAGATAGAACTACAGGTAGGGTAGGAGGGCTCAGGTGGATGCTAAGGGAAGGCATCCCTGAGGAGGTGGCATTTTGCCTATAGTAGGAGTTCTATGGTGAAGAGAAGTGAAATCGTCTGGCAGGCTGAGGGAACAGCGTATACAGAGGCCTTGAACATGGAAGGAGCTTTGCTCAGACAAGGAAGGAAAGAAGGCCTGTACGACTGGAGCCCAGGTGGCAAGAGGGAGACCAGGCACATGGCCTGGGGAGCTTGATTTGTGTACTGCTTTTTCTCTTCCTTCCTCCTTCCACTCCCTAGTACCCATGCTGATCAAGACTACAGAAGGTGGGAAGGGCCCTTCTCCGTTCTTGAGCAAGGACCGGATGTGTGATGCTACGTGCTTAGTACCCTTGTGTGGAATGCACAGGAGTCCTTGGGCCTGTCGCCCACCGACTTAATCATCTCCTTTATTTCTGTTCACCATCTCCAGTCTACTTTTCTTCAAGTGTGACCTCTCTTTTCTCCAGCCTCTCCTCTCCTGCTCTTCTAGGACATTTACCATGCTCTGCTCTAGACCATTGTTATTTACGTACGTCTTACCTGTAAGCCTTTTAAGGGCAGGTTCCCTATCTGCTTTACCTGTGAAATGGCCTTTGGGAAAGCTTTATCTAGGAATTGATTCCATTCAATAAAAAGCTTATTTACTTTTTAATAGGAAAAATATTCATAAAATTAAATATTGAAAAGGTACAAAAGAGAATATAATTCCCCCATCCCTCCCCAGTTTCCCTCTCTGGGGGCAACTAGTTTTTAAATGTATTTTTGTAGAAATAGTCCGTGTTTATATTATATAGACTATTATATAAATTTATTACATGCTTTTTACAAAAAGTAAAAAAATGAAAGAATGGATGAATGTTCTTCTATTTCCTTTTTCTGATCTTCCTCCTTTTTAGAAATTATACACTGGCACAGCCTATAATGTACAGTCAACTCTTGAAGTTCCAGTTGTGAGAGAAAAAAATTTTTAAGTCCATTAGAACTAATTATTGTCATAGATATTTGCATATAGTGAAATAAACCCAATTGATGCACATAGATAGTATTATTAATAAACAGAAAGAATGGCTCAGTGGTAGAGCAGGAGTCCCGGGTTCGATTCCCGGCCAGGGCACACAGGAGAAGCGCCCATCTGCTTCTCCACCCCTCCCTCTCTCCTTCCTCTCTGTCTCTCTTTTCCCCTCCCGCAGCCAAGGCTCCATTGGAGCAAAGTTGTCCTGGGCGCTGAGGATGGCTCTGTGGCCTCTGCCTCAGGCGTTAGAATGGCTCTGGTTGCAGCAGAGCAACGCCCCAGATGGGCTGAGCATCGCCCCCTGGTGGGCATGCCGGGTGGATCCCGGTCGGGCGCATGCGGGAGTCTGTCTGACTGCCTTCCCGTTTCCAACTTCAGGAAAAAATAAAAATAAAAAAAGAAACAGAAAGAACACAGCATACCGTAGTGGCTTAAGATTATATGCCCTATTTCTTCTAAGCAAAATAGAAAACCCAGAAACCATAAAGGAAAAAAATTGATAAACTTAACTATATAAAAAATGTAAATCTCTTCACTGGGAAAAAATTTCAAAGTAAAAGTACTGAGCCCTGGCCAGATAGTTCAGTTGGTTGGAGTGTCGTCCCAGAGCATGGAGGTTGCCGGATGGATTTCCCAGTCAGGGCACATACAGGAGCAGCTCAATGTTCCTGTCTCTCTCACTGCCTCTCTCTCAGAAAAATAAAATAGAATTTTGCCCTGGCGAGAGCATCATCCTGAAGTGCAAAGGTTGACAGTTCAATCCCCAATCGGCACAAACAGGAACAGATCGATGTTCCTCTCTCTCTTTCTCACTCTCCCTTTCCTCTCTTTCTCTAAAGTAAAAAATAAACATTTAAAAAAAGAAAGAAAGAAAAAGTACCACCTGGGAAAAATTGTATATGATAGATAATGGACCTTTTTCATATATAAAGAACTCTTACAAATGAATAAGGCAAACTTCAGTTATTCATACCAGAAAAAATTATATAGTTTATGTATTTACTAGAAAGCTGCAAATTTAAAGTAGCAATATGCTATTTTTTACTTACTGGATTAGCAAATATAAGGAGTTTACAATACATGGTACTGATGAGAATGTGGGGAAACAGGTAAAACATAAATTCTTGTAACCTCTCTGGCCTTATCGACCAAAATCTGAAATGTACATTACTCTTTGACCTAGAAATTCCATATCCGGAGATGTGTCCTAGGAATATATTTGTACATACCTGCAGAGACTTAGGTAATCAGAATGTTAACTGCAGCAATACTTGCAATAGCAAAACAGTAAAAACAAGACTTAAATGACTTTCACTGGGATAGTGGGTAAATAAATTGTATGACATTCATCCTGTGCAGTCATTTTTATTGCGACAACTTAGTTGTTCATTGATTGCTTTCTCATATGTGCCTTGACCGCGGGCCTTCAGCAGACCGAGTAGCCCTTTGCTCAAGCCAGCGACCTTGGGTCCAAGCTGGTGAGCTTTTTTTGCTCAAGCCAGATGAGCCTGCGCTCAAGCTGGCGACCTCGGGGTCTCGAACCTGGGTCCTCTGCATCCCAGTCCGATGCTCTATCCACTGCGCCACCGCCTGGTCAGGCCTGTGTAGTCATTTTTAAGAAGTTATGTTCATATGTGCCAATTATACAAAAGACCTTCAAAGTATGTTCAGTGTGCGTGTGAGTGAGTGTGTGTGTGTGTGTGTGTGTGTGTGTGTGTGTGTGTGTGTGTGGAGGGGGAGTCATGGCACGTTGCAGTATAGTATATAATTCTGTGCCTTAAAAAAGGAAAAGGCAGCCTGACCTGTGGTGGCGCAGTGGATAGAGCATCGACTTGGAAATGCTGAGGTTGCCGGTTCGGAGCCCTGGGCTTGCCTGGTCAAGGCACATATGGGAGTTGATGCTTCCAGCTCCTCCCCCCTTCTGTCTCTCTGTCTCTCCCTCTCCTCTCTAAAATGAATAAATTAAAGGAAAAAAAAAAAGGAAAAGGCATACATTTGGAATATTTCTCAATTTCTCACAGTTAAGAACAATATCACTGACCTGTGGTGGCGCAGTGGATAAAGCATCGACCTGGAATGCTGACATCTCCAGTTCGAAACCCTGGGCTTGCCTGGTCAAGACCCATATGGGAGTTGATGCTTCCTGCTCCTTACCCTTTCTCTCTCTCTCTTTTTTTTTCTTTCTTTCTCTCTCTCTCTCTCTCTCTCTCTCTCTCCCCACTCCTCTCTTTAAAATGAATTTAAAAATTTTTTAAAAAGAACAATATCCTTTGAAAAGGGAAACAAGAGAGACTTATTTTTTATATGTATATTTTTGCATTATATTACCTTTCCAGTACAAATAAGAACACAGGCTTCACCATATTTTTGGCTAAGTCACCTTGGGAGTTACTTACCCTGTTAATTCTTGGTTTACTCATCTGTAAAATGGGGCTAATAACTTTCTTTTATATGTCTGGCATAAAAATTAGATAGTATATGGAAAATACATAGTACTGTATCTGACCCAAAAATAATCATTTTTGAGGCAAAGAGTCAGACCAGAAGTAACTTTGGACCTAACCACAGACAAGTTATATGGCCCCTGTGACCCGGTTGCCTTCAGTCCCTAGTTTGACCAGGTGATCGTTAAAGCCCCTTAGCATTCTTCCATTCTCTCGCAGTTTTTTGTGGGTTTTTTCTGGGTGTGTTTGTGTGTGTGACAGACAGAGAGAGACAGAGAGAGGGACAGACAGGAAGGAAAGAGATGAGAAGCATCAGTTCTTCCTTGCGGCACCTCAATTGTTCATGGATTGCTTTCTCATATGTGCCTTGACCGGGGGAGGGAGGGGCTACAGCAGACAGAGTGACCCTTTGCTCAAGCCAGCGACCTTGGGCTCAAGCTGGTGAGCCTTGCTCAAACCAGATGAGCTCGTGCTCAAGCGACCTTGGGATTTCGAACGTGGATCCTCCATGTCCCAGTCCGACACTCTATCCACTGCGCCACCGCCTGGTCAGGCTTGCAACCTAGTTCTTGCTAAAAGTTCTAGCTTATAAGCTAGAAGGATTTGAGAGAAAATTGACAGCTCCTGGGACTACGTGCTTTGGCACCCTCCCAGTTGCATATCAGGCCATAACGTAGGAGTATTAGATGTGAAGAATGGGTGTGGCTGTGTCTAGGGAGTCTTCTCTTGTTTCTCACTGCAGAATTGCAGTTGAAAAAGTTATAGTGACTGGGGGAAGGGCATGAAAATAGAACTATGGAGGAAAAATTTTAAAGCAGCGGCAAGGAGAAAAATAATAAAGTAGTGGCAAGGATAGGCATGGTTGCTGAAGAAATAGCCTCCTGTGTTTCATAAGTAGATGCCTTCTTCTGGGTGTCTGCGGAGGGCTTTTGGGAACTAGAGAGGAAAGTGCCGGCGACTGTGCTCTAGAAACTACCGTATCTGGACAGTGTCTGTGACCCTGAGGTCTGCGCAGTGCCATGGGACTGAAGGAAGGGGTCTGGGCTCTATGCTTGGGCCTGGGGCTAAAGGGGAACAGCGGCCCCAAAGGCCAGTGTAGTGAGGGGTCTGGAGTGCATGAGAAATCCAAAGGGAAGCCCATCTCAGTACAGCTGCCCCCAACTCCATCTCTAACCTGAGAGAGCCGCGTATTATCTTCTTTTTATTTTTGTATACTTTGATTTTCATTTACCGTGTTTACATAGATTCAAGTGTCCCACCGAATACATCCCCCCACCCCTGTGTTCCCCTCATCATCGCCCTTGCCCCCCTCCCTCTAACGCCCTCCCCCTTTCCCTCAAGGATTTGCTTTTCTGCTCTCTATAATGCTGTGTTATGTGTGTATAATTTCACCAATCTCTTTCCCTTCTCTGATCCCATCCTATCATCCCCTTTCCCTCTGTCCCTTTCCCTCTGCCATGCATTGTCGTCTTAAGGGAGTGTGTGAGTTTCCCCACAGAACTCCTCAAACAAGGAAGGCAGTTTGGTCATTCTTGGCAGTGTGGACAGTAGACATGTGGTCATGACCCTTTCTGTCTCATACAGGTGCTGAGGGATGTCCTCAAGGATCTCTACCACCTGCTGAAGCACGTGGTGCTTTTGGAGCCCGATGATGTTGCCAGGCTCCATGCCCAGCTGGCCTTGGAAGAGCTGGATGAAATAATGAGAAACTTCCTGTTTCCACCACAGAAGCTGGAGAAAAAGATTGTGGTCCTGCCATAGACCTGGCTGGCCCAAAGGACATGGAGGCAAAGGAACCAAGCAGCCAGAGCAGTGCCCAAGCCTCCCAGCAGGTGGCCCCACAGCCTCTTTGATGCTGGTAATATGGCTGACCCTGCAGGTGGCTTTCTGTCTCTGGGCAAGGGGCATTTCAGAATAGGAAAATGAAGTTGCAGGTAGTAGTAGGGGAAGGAAATTGTTATCACAACATGCAAACTGGAATAAAATTGTCCTGGCTGGAAAGAAAAACAGGTCTGAATCTGGTCCCGTGCTGTCGAGGTGGAAAGCTATGGTGTCAAGGAAGATGTGCTCTCCAGAAAGAGAATCAGGCTGGTTGCATCTTCCAGAGAAGAAGGGTAAGCCCTGTGTTTCACTCCCTCTGCTGCTGTTTGCATAGAGTTGCCATGATTATAGGAGAAAAGAGCCGCAAACATCTCAGATGAGAGAGTTTACACCCTGCATTCAGTCCTCTCTGCTCCTTTAGAAAGTTGAACGCTTACTGGGTTAGTTACTAACTGTGTGCTGGAAAGTGCATTGCATATTGGTGAGCTGATGCCAGGTTCATAGAAATCATTTCAGATGTAGCACCGTGGTATCCCCTTTCTATATTTTTGCCACTGAATTTTGATTGTGGCTAAGAGACAAAAGGGAGACCCTGACTTTTCAAAAAGCCTTCCCTATCGTCAGTACCTTGACAAGGCTAACCCAGAGCTCCTTGATCAGTCCTCAGCTTTGCAGGGATCGGTACAGAATTTTAACACAGGATTTTATCCCCTCTCTCTGGGGTGACCAAGGCCAGGAGAACCAGAACACAATTTTCAAAAACTCTCAGATGGCTGACGGATCTACATACAAGCTCGCCTATTTGCCAGTTAACAATAGGGTATTCTCTCTGGCCAGATTATAGACATGCTTCTTAGCTTAGAGCCTTTCTGGTGGTCATTCCTTTTAAGAAGTCAACTTATAGACAGGAATGACAAATTACCTTAGTGAGCAAAGAATTAGAATAAAGGCAGTGAGATGATTTTTAAGGAGTATTTCCACTGAGCTAGGGTAGCTACGTTAATTTCCATTCTGAAAGTCAAGGCTATCTAGAAAATCAGGATTGGGGCTTTCAAATTAGAGAAGCATCTCCTTCAGACCAGCTGGATATACACAAAAAAATTCTTGTTTCTTGACCTTCCTTTAACTAGACTCCATACAACCTATTTCACATAATCAAATTGAATATGTTAGATGATTGCTTTAACTTAACTTCATTTGCATTGAATGCATCCTGATTCTGAAGACATATCCTAATTGATCACCTTGCTTAGACTGAGAAACTCTGTAGTCTAAGAATATAGTCTCCTAGGAAATGCCTCATAAAGCATTCTAGTCCCTGCATCTCCATATATAAATTGCCTCTTAATTTGACTTATTTGGCAAGTAGCAAAAAAGCATCTATCTGGCCCTGGCTGGTTGGCTCAGTGGTAGAGCGTCGGCCTGGCGTGCAGAAGTCCCGGGTTCGATTCCCGGCCAGGGCACACAGGAGAAGCGCCCATCTGCTTCTCCACGCCCCCCCTCTCCTTCCTCTCTGTCTCTCTCTTCCCCTCCCGCAGCCGAGGCTCCATTGGAGCAAAGATGGCCCGGGCACTGGGGATGGCTCCTTGGCCTCTACCCTAGGCGCTAGAGTGGCTCTGGTTGCAACAGAGCGACGCCCCGGAGGGGCAGAGCGTCGCCCCCTGGTGGGCGTGCCGGGTGGATCCCAGTCGGGCGCATGCAGGAGTCCGTCTGTCTCTCCCCGTTTCTAGCTTCAGAAAAATACAAAAAAAAAAAAGCATCTATCTGTCCTTTATTGGTGCATTCAATTTCAGAGAGACTTTTTCTACTTTGTTACCAAATTCAAGGGGAAGATACCTTAATGTAACCCTCCTAAACATGACCAAAATACTAAAAGTTTCCAAATTATTAAATAGTTCTTTCAAGTTTGTATATATAAAATCTACATCCATCTCCGGGAAAGAACACAAGAACTGAGAACGATAGAGTAATAAACACACACACACACACACACACACACACACACACACACAGAACTCCGGGGCAGATGTCAGGTACAATGGTGACACTTCCCTGCACAGGCCTGTGGGGCGTTTGGCTCTGTAAAATAACCACACACTCAGGCTTCCTCCACCTCTGCCCATCTTTTCTCCCTCTACGGACAGCTTCTTCCTGCCCCTCCTGTCTTCTCCCTCAGCTGTCCTGCTGAAGTTCTGGCCTCTCACCTTCAGTATTTTCTGCTGCCCAGACTCCCCTGGCTCCCCCCTCCCAGCCCCCCGCATTGCTGCTTGGCGCCTTCCCTCCTCCCCTTTCCCTCTCTGGTTTCTCCCTCCTCTTTCCAGGCTGCTGTCCACAGCTCCTGGGCCTACAGAGGATGGCACTGTGGCAGGGGACATGCAGGCGGACCAGAGCTGTGGCTGCAGCCGAACCCCAGGAGTTGTGCCCAAGCATTGACTGTTCGGGTTGGACTTCCTGGACCTTCCAGAGAGTTTCCCTTTCTGCTGTGTTGGTCCTCCTTCCTGGCACAAACCTGATCTTCTACAATCCTCTGTTTAATCAGAAATCCCTTAACTTACAACTCACACTTTGCTCCTTGTCCTCTCTGCACACATATGACTTTTCCGTATTTCCTAATATTCTTCTGCTTTCTTCACCTTCTTCACGGCTTCTTTCCACTCTGCCCACCCATCCACATGCAAGGGCTGAAGTGCCAGGGACTAGAGGGTAGGGGAGCAAATCACAGACAATTTATTAAGCACCTACTGTGTTCCAGATGCTGCATCGGGGACACTACAAACACAGCTGTGACCAAAACAGACCAAACTCTTACCTTTGAGGGACCTTTCTTTGTGGTGGAAGGAGACAGATAATAAATAAGATAAATAGAATAGCCTGATCTGTGGTGGCGCAGTGGATAGAGCATCAACCTGGAACGCTGAGCCACTGGTTCGAAACCCTGGGCTTGCCTGGTTGAGGCACATACAGGAAGCAACTACTACGAGTTGATGTTTTCTGCTTCTCCCTCCTTTCTCTCTCACTCCTCTCTCTCTCAAATCAATAAAGAAAATCTGTTGTTGTTTTTTTTAAAAAGATAAATAGAATATACGGAAGGTCAAATGGTGTTAAAGACAGTAGAGAACAATAAAATTGGGAAGGGGGTTGAGGAGAGTCTGGGGATGGGAGCTGTAAGTTTAGTAACCTGTGCAGAGAAGGCCTCAGGGAGAAGTTGGTATATGAGTGAAGATTGGAAGGAGGGAAGGAATGAGGATGAAGATATTTGAGAGAAGGGCATCCCAGGCAGCGGAACGGATGTGCAAAGGCCCAGGGGTGAGACTGTGTCTGGAGGTGTGTCCGGAGCAGAGTGAGTGAGAGGAAAGGGAGGAGATGAAGGGAGGGAGGTGATGTGCCAGTCACCCCAGGCCTTGTTAACTGCTCTGAGCCTGGGGGACGGCGACAGACCTAGTTCCACCTGAAGACCCTTCAGCTTATTTCTGGAAGGTGCTTTGAGGCCAAGATGATAAGTTCTGTAAAACAGGAACTACATATAAACAAAAGGAGTTGCATTCCCAGCCACATTGTCTGTCTCAATAAAAATGAAGCAGTGAACCCCTGTCCCTTTGTGCCACCCCCTCTCCTCTGGCAGCAGCAGTGTCTCCTCATTGGTCCAAGAAGAAAGAGAAAAGCGAATGTGTTGTGTGTCTTCAGTCTACCCCTGTGCCGCGACCCTGTCAGTGAGAGGGCGAGTGAGTGGGCACTGCCTGCCACCGGCCCGGGACTGTCACCGCGCTTGCTGCAGTGGAGGGTGGCTGAGACACCTGGAAGTCCATTAGTTGGTAGGAATGAACTGGGGGATGGATGATTCATCTGATCTGCAGAAACCGGATGCGCTGCTGCAGTCCTTTTGCACAGAAATCCAAAATATCAGCCAGAATTTCAGCGACCAGGGAGAGAGTCAGAAACAGGAGCTGAGCTCGGGGTGGGCTGTGAGAGGCAGCCACAGCTCCATGACCACGGGGGCTCTTCTCCCCTGCTCCCCTGTTCAGCAGACACGACCTCTGAAGGCCCAGCGGTGTCCTCCAGCCAGTGCTGCAGCCACAGACACTGCAGTCACACGCAGCAGCCTCATTGCAGTGCGCAGCGCCCACAACACCATGCACTCTGCTTGGAACCCAGAAGCCTTGGGGGTTGGGAAGCTGTCTTCTTAGAATATTGGCTGCCGCCCTCCCTCCCCCGCACCCCCTCCCCGTGGTCCTGGCAGGGCCAGGGGCTCTGCTCGGCACGCCCTCACGTGCTGGCATGTGAAGCAGCCCTTCGCCATCAGTCCTTGAAGGGGCTGTGCCCACTAATTCGAAGGGGCCACCAGGAGGGCTCAGGGATTGCCCCCCACCCCCAGGCGCCCCTCTGCAGTCCATGTGGGGCATAGAGTGATCAATTGCTCTGTGTCTGCTTTAGTTTGGAAAGTCATTTTAATCCATAAGCTTGTCTGATTCTCACATCATAGGACAGGGAGGCAAGTTATTGTTATCCCCCTTTGGTGGGCTCTGGCCCCAAGTCTCCTGGGTCCAAGCCAGACTCTTTTGAACATCTGCTGAATACAACGGAGCCTCTCCCCACTAAATGGCTATAGAAGCAAGAGCCATTCAACAAGAGCCAGGCTGGGAAGCACATTGGGGCTCATATATACATGTGAGTCCTGCCATTTGGGTCCCAGGAGGCAGTCATTTCATTTCTGTGACGCATCCTGAGGCTGTCTGCCAAAGCCCCTGTGCCGGCCCCTACCCCCTGGGAGCACTGAGAAGTGGAGGCCCTCAGGTACGAGTGCCCTGGCACTTGTGTGTGTGTGTTTTCTGATATGTTTTATGAATGATAACAAATTTAATGTATATGTAACGAGAAAGAAAAATTCCTACAACCTCACCTTCACTTCTATCCAGAGATCTCCACTGACGGATTGGTGTCTACCCTCCAGAGCTTCCTTTCCCTTCACCCTTTCCCAAATGAATACTAACAAATATTACTGCTTTTAAAACCAAAAATGCGTTTTCTACCATAGTGTCCCAGCTGTTTTTCCTTAGTCGCACCCCTGGGAGACACCACCGAGCCTGCAGACCCTCCCTCTGTGACGGGGCACGCCCTCCGCAGTGCAGGTGAGGGGCAGTTGCTTTAGCACCTGTCTGGGTGGTCTGTAGAGTTGTTTCTAATTTCCAGTGATTCTTCAGTGGTTCTTAAACATAACTCTGTGTACCGAAGTGTTTCCATAGGATATAAATCCTAAGAGGTTGGAATGCTGGAGCAAAAAGCTATGAACATTTTAAATGTTAGTACCAAAATGTTCACCAAAGTCTGTTCTGATCTTCATCCCCCATCCTCAACTGACATGGCTTTGACACCCAGGAAGTGCAGGTTGGGTTTTCACAGCAAAGTGTTAACAGCATCTTCTAACTAATTCAGGACTAGGAAATCTTCAGAGGCTGGAATTTTCTGTGCACCAAAACCGCCAATAGGAGCACAATAACGTGCTTCGCAAGTACATGCACCAGCAACAATATGCCAGCTACTCGTATTAGTTAGGGGCTTACAAGTGTTCACCCAGGAGAGAAGCCCTGAGCCCCTGCAGCTCTGCTAAAAAGAACTGTCACCAGACTCTCAGCTCTGAGACTGTCCTGAGTTAATGTTAGGGTATGTCATCTCCTTGGGTGTAGAATGACAGTTCCCAAACCAGACTCAGGACATAGGGTCTGAGGGCCCCTAAAAGTGTCTGTTTACCCTGTAAAACCCAAATGAATGATCGCAGTAGTTCTATAACCCTGTACATAATCAGCTAACACTGTAAAGAGGTTATTCTGCTCTTCTGTGCACTTGACATATATTAACCCACTAAATTCTCACACTGGGCCTGGGAGGCAAGTATTATTATTATCCCGTTTTACAGATGGGAAAACTAAGGCACATAAGAGACTAATTACTTGCCCCAGATTACACGGCTAGTGAGAAGTAGCCAAACCAGTATTTGGACCCAGGCAGTCTGGCTCCCCAAGCTGGGCTTTTAACCACTGTGCTTTGCTGCTGCCCAATAGATACTATGTTTCCAAATTGTAAAAACTTAATATAAGTGATTCCCCTTGCTTGTTTAAATGGACCACTTATATCAAATTAAACTTGAGCCCTCCTATACTCCAGAAAGTGTCCCTGAACATCAAAACCCAGACTCAGACACCAGAGGTTGTTTGCTCTTGTAGTTTACGGGGTAGCTGTAGATGAGATTTGCTTACATTCCCCAGCCCGCCTGCTTTTGTAAACTGCTTATTGAAGCCTTGTTCTTCTTTCCCGGGTGGCTAAGGTAGTCGATGTTTCCAGGAGCCATGGTGTGTGTGTGCATCATGGAAAATGTGGCAAGCCTTCCCAGGAACTCCAATCAGAGCCCAGAAACGTCCCCTTTTGTTTTTGTTTGTTGTGGCTGTTGCTTTGTTTTATCCTTTCATCTCCTATAAGCAGTGTTTCAGTTCTCAGATTTCATTTTCAGAATGGTAACAACGGAAATTTAAACTGTTAATTTCTTGCACATCTACTTTAAGAGTTCTGTTCCATACCATTCTTTCAGAGAGAAAAATGAGACTGAATTAATGGCCCTCATTTCCAGAAGGGGAAAGCAAGGTCCAGAGAGGCAAGTTCTTTCAAATGAGATGAGAAAGAGAAAAGGGAGACGTGAGGGCACTTGAGCAGAGAAAGTTTCTCCTCTGTTTACTAGTTATTAATATTAATCAGCTAGCCAGCACCTAACTCCCTCACCGAGAGGGACTGGTGGAGGGTGAGTCGCTGATATCAGAAGCGGGCAGTCTGCAGGGTGGCTTGGGAGCTGCAGGAGCACCCTGTACACTGGAGAACCAGGAAGAGCTCCTGGGCCTTTAAGTGGTTTATTAAATGATGTAAGATTTAATCTTCACTGTCTGCCTTAAGAACTGAAGCCCATTCAGAACAGTGCTAGGGGGCGGGGGCTTTCCTGATACACGGCCCAGGTCATCACACGCACAGGCAGCCAGGTGAGAGGAGAGCGAAGCCACCTGCTCCGCACTTCCAGAGTCTTAGAACTTGAGTGAGCTCCCACACCCTCACCTCCCCCACACACACCCTCACACGTACAACTTTTATTAGACCACATACTATTTTCAAAACTTCAAAACCTACGGTGACCATATTAATTCTAGGGAAGAGCCATCCTGCAATGAGGCTTTACTAAAAGAATGGTGGTGCTGATGATGCTTCAAAGAGCTGGGTGTGCGTGAGTCCCGCACCACTCCCCAGAGAAACCGTGAGTATCAGTGTTGTTCAGAGACTGCAAAGCACGGGGCTCCAGCGTGTGGATATTTTTCCGTGGCCAAGGCCAGGACCATGGGAGAGAGATAGTCCTGGGGACCCCATGTCCCCAAAGATTGCAGTTCAGGCCCACTACCCTAACTCATCCTTAAGTAGGAAAACCCCAAAGTACTGAAGCTCTGTGTTCAGAAAATAAAAGCTAATCCAGGTCATTTGTGGCAGTTGTGTCCTCCCACTGAAAAGGGCTGGCTGGGTTTTCCCCAGTTCTACGGAAAAAGCAGGTCGCACCTTTGCCAACAGAAAGATGCTATCACTCCAGTTCCAGGTAGCTCTGGGGACAGACCCCGCCTTTCTGGCTGGTCTGGCCTCTGTTTCACCCTGGCTCTCCCTTCTCACTTCCAGTTCCATCAGCATCCTTTCTCCTTTTCCTTTTTTCCTTCTGGCTTGATAGCTCATTGGTTCATTAAGTTTTTAAGGTCAGTTCATTGAAACAGGTGTGGCAGGCAAGGCGCTAGAGGAAGGTGGGTAGACGTACACTCCGGCTGGCTCTCTGCTGCGCACCTCCTGCCAGAAGAAATGTATTTCCAAGTCGCAGCTGAGGAGAATCCTCAGGATGTGTTCTGCATGCTGGATACATACTAGAATCACCTAGGGAATTTCAAAATAAACAAAACAACTCAAGCCTGGGGCTCACTCCCAGAGATCCTGACTAGACTGATTTGGAATAAGGTCCAGGCATTAGTGTTTTTTAAAGAGCTCCCCAGCTTTTTAAAATCTAATATGCAGCAGCCAGACATGAGAACCACTGTATTAGCTTACTTGGTGAGAAAAGAAGGTATGTGGGGGTGGGGTGGGTTCTAGCAAAAAAGTCTGATAGCAGGACATACTTTGGGGGGGGGGGGTCCCTCTCACAAAGGAGCTGATGGGAACTGCTCCTGCCCTTGGCTCTTCTATAATCGCTTTTATGGAGGACCCAGCTTTGGACCTCCTCTGTGACAGTGACTAATGATGTCTTTAATCAAGAAAGAGGACATAAAGCAGAAGTGCCAGAACATTTAAGAATTGTCATTGATGTTATTGTAACAAGAGCCAAATGAATTTGGAACAAGTTTACCTTAAGCGATTTGTTCCCCTCCTGCTGATCTGGCGACCGGGATTGTGACTATAGACGGGGACTGTGTTCCATCAAGGCCTGGGAAAGTGTGCACTTGTGTGTTGAGCAAGTGGCTGGCGAGTTCTGTGCATGCGCAGGAGTGGATGTGCACACGGGTACTTGCAGAGAGGGTAGGTTTTCAACACCCAAAGCAAAGAACCTCTCCTGGAGCTCCCTCAGGCAGGAGCGCAGTGCTGTTGACATCATCATTCTTGGAATGCGTTTTTTCAGGAAAAGCATCCTTTCAGGGTACTCACAGAGCACGTGATTATGTGCACCTCCCTCCCTTACCCAGGATCACTGCAGGGGCTGCCACCAGCTGGGGTACGCCAGGCTGGGGTGTGCCTGGTTCAGGGCTGTGTTCCCAGGAGGAAGGGGTCTTTTTTCTAATTCTCTCGAAGGTGCTGGATGAGCTAGCATAGCTCTACATACTCCCCCCTTTTCTTTGAAATTCTTTCAAAGGAACAGTGAGAAGGATTGAAATAAAGCAAGGTACTCAAGTTTTGGCTACCACTAATCCTATATCCTGGCCTTCCCAACTTGACCGCTTTCTTTGTAGACCGAGGTTGCCAAACCCTTTTCACATGAATGCATCTATGATATAGGCTGTACCTCACCAGCCCCAACTTAGAAGGAAATACTGTGAACTCAATTCATATCATTTCAAAATATCTTTTTATTATAATATCATTATACATATTAATAGAAAATTTGGAGAACCCAGAGAAAAAGGCAAAAATAAAAAATAAAAATCCATTGTTCTACCACCCAAACAAATCTGATTTTATTATTTGAGTAAACTTCTCCCTTGCCTTTTAATTCATAGGATTTAAACAAAAACAAAGTAAATGTAGTCATTCACACATAATTTTATACCCTGCCTTGTTCATTTAATATTGCATTGTAAGTGTTTCTGCTTGTTTCTACACACTCTTGTCTTCCTTTTTATTGAATTTGTTGGGGAGACACTAACAAAAATACAGTTTCAAGTACACAATTTTACAACACATCATCTGTACACTGCATTTTGTGTTCACTGCCCCCCCCCCAGTCAAGTTTCCATCCCTATGTTCTCTCTTTCTAATTTTTAAAAAATTCATTTTAGAGAGGCACGGGGGGTGGGGAGAAAGAGAAGGACAGGGGGAGAAGCAGGAAGCTTCGACTCCCATATGTGCCTTGACCAGGCAAGCCCAGGGTTTCCAACCGGCAACCTCAGCATTCCAGGTTGATGCTTTATCCATTGTGCCACCACAGGTCAGGCCCCTACATTCTCTTTATGAATATATATATATATATATATATATGTATATATATATATAATTTTATTTTATTTTTTATTTTTTTTAACAGGACAGAGAGTCAGAGAGAGGGATAGACAGGGACAGACAGATAGGAAGGGAGAGAGATGAGAAGCATCAATCATCAGTTTTTCGTTGCGACACCTTAGTTGTTCATTGATTGCTTTCTCATATGTGCCTTGACCATGGACCTTCAGAAGATTGAGTAACCCCTTGCTCGAGCCAGCAACCTTGGGTCCAAGCTGGTGAGCTTTTGTTCAAACCAGATGAACCCACGCTCAAGCTAGCAACCTCGGGGTCTCGAACCTGGGTCCTCTGCATCCCAGTCCAATGCTCAGTCCACTGCGCCACCACCTGGTCAGGCTGAACATATATTTTCATTTTTATTTACTGATTAGAGAGAGACAGAAACATGAATTTGTTGTTCTACTCGTTCTTTTTTTTTTTTTTTTTTTTTTTTTTTAGCAAGAGAGAGACAGACAGGAAGGGTGATGAGAAGCATCAACTCGTAGTTGCATCGCTTTAGTTGTTCTTTTTTTTTTTCCTAAGAGAGAGGAGAGAAGATAGAGAGACTCCCACATGCGTCCCAACCAGGATCCACTTGGCAACCCCCGTCTGGAGCCAATGCTCTGCCTGTCTAGGGTCATGCCCTCCACTGAGCTATTTTTAGCTCCAGAGGTGGAGGCTCCATGGAGCCATCCACAGCCTCCGGAGCTGATGTGCTCAAACCGATTGAGCCATGGCTGCAGGAGAGGAAGAGAGAGATAGGGAGAAGTCAATGGTTGACTTCTCCTGTGTGCCCTGACCGGGAATCAAACCTGGGACATCCACACGCCAGGCCAATGTTCTACCACTGAGCCAGCCGGCCAAGGCCTTTAGTTGTTCATTGATAGCTTCTCATATGTTCCTTGACTGGGGGACTCAAGCTGAGCCAGTGACTCCTGGCTTAAGCCAGGGATCTTGGGCTTCAAGCCAGTGAGCATGGGATCATGTCTATAATCCCACGCTCAAGGTGGATGAGCCCATGCTTAAGCCAGTGACCTTTGGGGTTTTGAACCTGGGTCCTCAGTGTCCCAGGTTGACGCTCTTTCCACTGCGCTACCACCGGTCAGGCACTGGCTGATTCTTGTACGTGTCCTGACCAGGGATCGAAACTACAACCTTGGCATATTGGGATGATGTTCCAACCAACTGAGCTACCAGCCTAGGGTCATGAACATAATTTTTATTAGCTGAACACAACATTCCATGAAGACAGTAGATTATAGTTAAAAACTGCCCGCATTTCTTTTCTGCGTTCACCTAGAGGAGGGAGAGAAAGGAAAGATGGCCAGAAAGCTTTCTCTGTTCAGGATTCCAAGAAAAGCATCTCCAGGTCTGGTTTAATATTCATTTATCATTCTGATGTACCCTCCTAACCCTGGCCTTCAAGCCAGCATAAGGACCTGACCCCTTAGTAGGGACTGATTGCTCTACTGCAGAGCTGAGACTCCTTAATTTGACATGAAATTGATTCTTCCATCCAAGGAGAGAGAGGGAGAGACTGGAGTTAAAATCTCACCATTATAACTGCAGGACAGAAAAGTCCTTACACCTGCTTCTTCAAACACAGCATGTAGAAATGGGACTGATTACAGAGTACTTGTCCGTAAGAGGGCAAAGTTATGAAAGGGCAACTTTGTTTGGTAGTAGATGCCTTGCTGTAGTCAAGGCACACACTTTCCACTTTGAATTATGTATTAACTAGTATTGCAGATTAAGCTGCCTTGAAGAGAGAGCCCTATTTAGTCAGCTGGGGACATAACCTGCTCCTCTTTGGAGGCCAGTTTAAGTTCTCCTTCATGAGCTTTGAGAGGTTTTGATTGTAGTCAGCCCAGGGGAAGTTGATTGGATGGATGGATTAGGGGGAGACCTGACTGCTTGGCTGCCATCCTCCATTCTGCTTTGCTTGGCTAGCATCTGTGGGCTGGATGCCATGGGGGAGCACTGAAGCATGAGGTCAGAGGGTGAGAAGGGGGGCAGTCTGAGAAGCTAGACTATCCCTTCTCCCCTGCCACGCCCAGTCACGCACTAAGAGATCAGCAGAGCAGAGCAGCACCTGGTTACTGGCAGGGTTTGTCCTGCAGCTTCAAGCACCAGTGATGACAAGAGAGCTTGAACGACAGATTCCTATTGGTGCAAATTGATATTTGGACATTTCGTGAGTTCGGATTTGAAATTTAGTGGAAAGGTGAAATCTTTGTGAAAATGTGAGCTTTGGTTACCTCAAAAACCCTCCAAACTTATGAAAAAGGTCTTTTCAACCTTCCAAACCATAGAAGGTATTCCTCCACCTCTACTCTCACTTGTGCCCAAGATAGTGACACTGCCTGCCCCCACCTCCTCTTCCTGAAAGCAGCACAAGCAGTCTCATTGCAGTCCCATCTCAGCCCTCCGCTGTGGTTCATCTGTCTCCTAACAGGTCTCCTACACTCCATTCCTGGTCCTTAATGCAAAATACCACTGGCTCAGCCATCCCTAAGTAATACTTTCTACTACTACCTTGCTCAGACGTCTTCAGTAGTTCTCAATCATCTACCCAATAAGATCCAAAATACTGCCCTGGCCAGATAGCTCGATTGGTTAGAGCATCCATCGTCCCAAAATATAGAGGTTGCTGGTTTGATTCCCAGTTAGGGCACATACAGGAGTGGCTCAATGTTCCTGTCTTTTCTCTCTTTTTCTCTCTCTCCCCTTCTCCCTTCCTCTTTTGCTGAAATCAATAAATTAAAAAAAAATTTTTTTTTTTAATCCAAACTACTTATTTGGTCATTCATGATCTTCCAGAATCTGTCTCTAGCATCTTCCTCAGCAGCTAGACTTTCTCTCGGGCATTTCCTATATAACAGGCACTGTTCAAGTTCTTTAATGTAAGTTTCTCATTTGATCCAGGCCTCTCTTTACGGCCCTTCAGACACACCTCACCCATTCCTCTACCTGCTCCCGTTCTTCAGTGATTTTTCCCAACTAGAATGCTCTTACCTTCCTACACAGCCAGCTCATTCTGTTTACAGAAATCTCTTCCTAAAATCCTCAAACTCTTTTGGTTCTATTCTCTCATCAACATTTAATTATAAACTGCCTTGTATGGGGATTTAGTTTTTCAAGTATAATTTGTCTTCAGAATGGATGACCATCTAGATCAGTGGTCCCCAACCCCCGGGCCGCAGACTGGTACCGGTCCGTGGGCCATTTGGTACCGGTCCGCAGAGAAAGAATAAATAACTTACATTATTTCCATTTTATTTATATTTAAGTCTGAACGATGTTTTATTTTTTTAAAATGACCAGATTCCCTCTGTTACATCCGTCTAAGACTCACTCTTGATGCTTGTCTCGGTCACGTGATACATTTATCCGTCCCAATCTAAAGGCCTGTCTGTGAAAATATTTTCTGACATTAAACCGGTCCGTGGCCCAAAAAAAGGTTGAGGACCATGAGCTAGATGGCAGGGACAAGCCTGAAACTTCCCAGTGTCAAAGTGCCATTCTCTGCTCAGAGCAGGTCTTCAGAGTTTGTTAAATGAATGTTGAAATAAAGCACAAATGTGCTACAACTGAGCTGAATAGGGAGGCTTATCCTCTGGAGCCCGAGTAAAAACCAATTCACAACATCTGAATTCACATTTTTAAGTGACTGGGCACGAAATTAGTCTCTTTCTAAATCCCCCATGGTAAGCAGAGATAAAGTTGAATTTTATTGTATCAGCTCCTTAAAGCTTCCCCTACCCAGCTCCTCCCGAAGAGATGAATGTAAATAGGGCACTGAAAACTGGATGTTAATTACAAACCCTTCCTGGCATAGCCTGGCCACAAAGGTAGACGCTTCTAGCTGCCTGATAACACCAGGTCTCTGGCCCTGCAAATCAGAAAAAAGATAATTTACTCCCTCAGGCAATCTAGTTGGTATGGGCAGAGCGTTTTCTCATGGTGTTGCAACTGGACCCATTGTTCATGTACGATGTTAATTGTGCTCTAGCAGCCCACCACCTGTACAACTCCCTGGAGCCAGCTGAGTGAGATAGCCAGCTGATAGAGATGGAGCCTTCGAAATTAACAGGAGGTGATCCTGGAACAGCCCCAGGCACTGGAGAAGTCCTGTTGCTGTTGCCCCAAGGGTAAATAGGAACTTTCGAAACTGGCTGCTCTATTCCTTATGCTTCTAAACAGGTCACTTACAAGCAGCCAGTTGGTTGGTGATGACTCAGACACATTTTTGCCTGGCCTGTGGAGTATATATTTTTGACATTGGAATTAGCTTCTCAGACTTAAAAAGTAGGAGATTTTACGTAGAAATATGGGTTTCTGGCCTCTCTTGACAACAGAATACCTGGGTATGCTGGGCCCTCCCTCTCGTGGGGACATCTCCTTTAAGTGGACTTATTTACTGCCTAGTAGGCTGAGGCACTCATTTTGTCTCTGCCTAGTCCCTACTTGTTTTCCCTAATCTAAAATATTACAGATTGAAAATCTGGGTGGGAGGTAGGGTTAGATAGCTAATTCCTGGCAACTGCAGGCTCTGTGATGCCCCTGGATATGGAGGAGGTGGCCCAGGGCTCTGAAAGACCATAATGTAGGCCCTGGCCAGTTGGCTCAGTGACAGAGCTTCGGCCTGGCGTGCAGAAGTCCCAGGTTTGATTCCCGGCCAGGGCACACAGGAGAAGTGCCCATCTGCTTCTCCACCCCTCCCCGTCTCCTTCCTCTCTGTCTCTCTCTTCCCCTCCTGCAGTGAGGCTCCAATGGAGCAAAAGATGGCCGGGGTGCTGGGGATGGCTCTGTGGCCTCTGCCCTAGGCGCTAGAGTGGCTCTGGTCTCCACAGAGCGGCGCCCCCCCCCCCCCGATGGGCTGAGCATCGCCCCCTGGTGGTCATGCCGGGTGGATCCCAGTCAGGCACATGCGGGAGTCTGTCTGACTGCCTCCCCGTTTCCAGCTTCAGAAAAAAAAAAAAAAGACCATAATGTAGTCAAGACAAGGGATTTGTCACCAACACTGATCTCTGAAATTCCTGTCACATCTGGAGGGATGGGCATGTAGAATACACAGCAGATGCCATTTACTGAGCATTCCTCTCAGCCAGTCTCTTCAGTCCTGGTCATAACCTATCTGTGAAGTAGATACTCAGTCCCATGAGGTTACTGTCACACAGCTGGTGGCAGAACTGGCTGACTGCTTCCAGAAGTCTCCTCTTAACCAAGGGCTTTTCTCTCTCCCTGTGCATTTTTAGGGTCAGTCTTACATTCAAAACACATTGCCATTGTGGATTTAATACTAGTTTTAGGAAGCACATAATAAAGTATGTTTAAATGATGTATCACATCATTTTCTTCTCAAGCAAAAGCATAAAATGATTTGATATCTGTAAGCAGGGGGTGAGTGGAGTAGGTGTGCTGGGGTCTTTGCCTGCCTGACCCAGAGAGAGTGCTGTTGGGCAGGCAAGTAAGTTCCCTGAGCCCCTAAGACTTCTGCAGAAGCAGATTGATTGTAGACTGCAACTCAGGTCCCAGGTGTGCTTGAAGGACATGTAAATTTGCTTTTTTACTAGTCTTTTTCTTTGTTTGTTTGTTTTGTTTTTTTGAGAGACAGGAAGGGAGATGAGAAGCCTCAACTTGTAGCTGTGTCATTTAGTTGTTCATTGCTTCTCATACGTGCCTTCAGGGGGGTTCAGGCCAAGCCAGTGACCCCTTTCTCAAGCCTGGGACCTTGGAATCATGTTGGTGATCCTGCACTCAAGCCAGTGACCTAAGGGCTTCGAACCTAGGACCCCAGCATCCCAGGTAGATGCTCGATCCACTGTGCCACCGTTCAGGCTACTAGTCTTTAATTATAAGTTCTCTTCAAGTTTTTCCAAAATTGAGAAACTCAGTGTGGCCCTGGTTGGGTAGCTCAATTGGTTAGAGCGTCCTCCTCATACACCAAGGTTTCGGGTTCCATACAAGAATCAACCAATGAATGCATAAATAAGTGAAACAACAAATTGATGTTTCTCTCTCTTCCTCTCTAAAATCAGTTAATAAAAACTTTTTTTTTTTTAATAAAAGAGAAACTGAGTGTGTTCAGCTGGCTCTAAACTTCCTTCCCCTGCTAACTACTCCGCACTTCATTCAAGTCTAGCACCAACTTTTTGGGACCCAGAAAACACCACCAATAAAGTCAGTTGGGAATTTAAGATAAGAGGTCATGGATGTCGGGAATAAAGGTGTAAAACAGGGAGGAGGAATTGGTTTTGGCTGGAACTTCCAAGGTTTTTTGCAAGACTATTTGCCGCTTTTGCAAACAACCTTAAATTCATCAGCGCCCCACTGCGGAATTCAACTCTAGGCTTGTCATAATTGTTAACACCTTCTTTGACCAGCCTTTTACACTTAACAATGTTGAGCGGCCCCTCCACCCCCGGAAGGTTCTGCTATCTTGGTTTTAGGGAGTACCCTGAACAGGGAACAGCCCCTTCGCGTGCAAAAGTCAGGGGAAGGTTTCTGTCGGCTTGCAGGGTGAGTAGATTTTCAGGCTTAGAAAGCTGGACGCGGGGGAGAGGTGACGGAGAGTAACAATTTTGTAAGGTCCCATAGGTTATACTAAAAGTTAACAACGCTTCAGGTTCTATGTTGAGCACAATGACCGCCTCCCTCTCCGCAGCTAGCTGAACCCGAGGCGATCGCGGAGGACCTTGGCCTTTGGTGGGGTTGGGGGAACCCAGTTTCCGAGGGCGCAGAGACTGCGAGTTTCTGCAAAACAGAGGAGCCGCGTCCACGCGGGACCCAGCATTCCACCTAGCGCCGGCCCTCCGCGTGGAGCTCCCTCCGTCTAAGCCAGGAAGGGGTTCTCCCTCGCGGCCCTCGGGGGAGCCCTCCCACTCTTCCCAACTTTCCCGGCCCCAGGGCCGGAGGAGGGCGCCTCTCCCGGCGGGGACGCGCTCGGTACTTAAAGGCGTCTCGGCGGGGCCGGCTCTAGTCAGTCGGAGCGCGCGGCGGCGGCGGTCAGGAGCGGGAGGAGGGGCATGGAGCCGCCGAGGGCCTGCTGAGCACCGGAGCGCGGGCAGCGGGCGGCACGGTGAGCGCGGGCCCGGCTGGCCGCTTCGGAGGGGCAGGCAGCACTGGGGCTACTCAGAGGATGCGGACGCGCCGGGCTCCAGGGGTGCACCGAGGACTCCAACCGGTTCCCCCGGATATGCGGGTGCCTCGTCCAGCGCCGGGAGGCGGGCTAAGGGCTGCGGCATCTCCAGGCTTCCTGGCGGCGGGTCCTGCAGCCCCCTCCCCACTGACCCCTCCTCCCTTTCTTCCTCCGTCCTCTCCTCCTCCAGTCTCTCCTCCCTTCCTCCCTTGCGGCTCCTGTTTTGTGAATGGATTGAAGAAGGACCACGGTGCGGGGCACGAGGCTGGCTGGAGTCTCTCCCTCCCCCACGCCCGCCCGTGGGTTCGCACCTGTCCTGGCAGGCACCAAGATGCGTGACGCCCGCATTCCTGCGGGTCAGCAGGGCCACGGCCGCACGTATCTACGGGCCTGAGCTCCCCATCTCTTGCCAGCTCGGAGGGGCCGGGAGGAAAGAACCCCCGCCCCGCGCACAAGTTTCCATCCCGCCGCGTGTGGGCCCCGCAGCAGGGCACACCTGTCAGCTGGAGAGGCTGCAGACTGGGTAGCCCCGCAAAGTTTCGGGGGTAGACTGGCGGTGTGCGTCCTTGGTTGGAGATTTTCACCTGCCATCGGCCCCGGGAGGTGGTGAGGGGTTCGGTCTTAGGGATCGTTCCTAACCCATTGCCCTTGAAGCTGGGTGCGCATTAGCTTAGGGGGCCGAGCTCCCGTGAATCCTTTCTGAGCGAAGAGGGTAGGGGTGGTGTGGGGGCGAGAGGCGGTCTAGACTCCCCTTGGCTGGCTTGGGGTGACACGGCCCCCCATCTGGGCAGGGGCACCTTAGCCAGAGCCCACACCGGCGCCTGATTGTTCGTGAGGTCACCGGCTACACAGTGTAGCCGCTACAGGATCTTCTTGGTCTTCGGAAGGGTAGGGGGTGCCGGGGTAGTGCCTTCAATTCCTGTGCCGGGTGTGGGGTCCCGCCCGGGAAAGGAGAGAGCTGACGACACCGGGGATGTCGCCTTTGTCTGCAGGCACACTTTGTCAAGGTAGCTGGGGTTCCGGGGAGATGAGTCGGGCCTGGTCCGACTGATTCCTCGGGTTTTCCGTTCTTTCCCGTTTGGGTCGTGGGAAACCGGCACGTGGGTGTGGCCAGCGGCGCTTTCACCTGAAAGCGAGGCTCAGGCGGGGGTGAGAAGCGTGGCTAGTGCCTTCCCGGCTGCATTAACCTGGCGGGCACCGCCTCCAGCACTGCGCTGAGGCGGGGCGCCAGCGCCTGGCAGGTTGCTGGGCTGGCCTCGGAGCCCTCTGCCCTTTCCCAGATCGCAGGCGGCCGCAGTGCTCGCAGCGCCCCCTCTGCATGTAAGCTCTAAAGGGGGATGCGAGGCGCTCCTGGGTCGTGGGTGCAGTGTCTCCGGGCCCCTGGGCCACAGGCGCGTGCTAGGAGGGGATGGGATGGGGATCAGTGAAGGCAAAGAGTCCTGCAGAGGAAGCACGCGGCAGGCTCCCGGGGACGGTGGGGCAGAGCGCCCGGAGGCCGCGCTTCCCGGAGAGGCGAGGCTGCCAACAGCACTTTCCGGACTGAAGCTCCTGGAATGGTGCTGGTGCCTGAACCTCAGTCTGATTTAGGCAGTGACTGCGTGTTCCCCTGGCAAGAAGGTGTGTTTGTATAGGGGTGGGGCTCAGGGGACGTTTCAGTAAGACCTCGAGTTGGAGCAAGCTTGGAAGTGAGACCTCATTGTCTAGGATGGGTGGTGGTGGTAATGGGATTCTCTAGATCAGACATTCCCCTCTCTGCAGTCAGCCTTTCCACTTGGGTAGTAGTCTTTCATGGCTGGAAGTGCTTCCATTTTTAGGGAAATTATGTACCTGACACCTATGGAGCAAGAAACCATTAGGGCCCCAGTTGTGGGGGGGGGGGGTACCTAGTCTCAGAGAACTTGGGCAAGGTCAGGCAGCTAGGAGGTGGTAGAGCCCCATTTTAAGCACAAGTCTTCCGGTGTCTGTCTAGTCCTAGGCTCTTTTCACTAAAACACAGCTGTTTCCAACATTACAGATGCTAGGAGCCCCGATTGTTGCAAATGAAATCTGGCAGCATGTGTGTAGCAGTGGCGAGGGGGCAAGCAGAGAGCTTCAATACGGGCACTAGGACCAAGTCGATGGGACTTCCCAGGAAGCCACCCTCCCCAGGCAGCTGCAGTGCTGCTGCAGTTCCCCTTCGGTGCCTGCCGAGAGCTGGGCTTCCAGGAGAGCTGTCCGCACCCCAGCTTTCATTTCCCCTCCGTTCCCTTGTCTGCCTTTCCCAGTTGCTTTCCTTTTCTTTCCTGACTCTCAAGGAAATGAGAAAAAGATGAGAAAGCAGAGAACACAGGGAAACTTTCTTACTGATTTTGTTTTTTTGAGAAGGGGAAGCTGTTTCTTCTTCTTTTCCCCTGGCACCTCTTTATGTTTCCTGTAGTTTCTCCCTTCTTCACGGGCCTCCCTGGCGGCTGTGCTTTACTAGCACAGTCCCCTCCCAGAGTGCAGCCCCCCTGGGCACAGCGCAGGTGAAGCTCTCAGGCACTGGCTGCCTCCTTGTCCCTCTTCCTCCCTTCTCCCTTGTGTGCTCAGATGTGCATCAGGCTCATCCTTACTGAGCTTGCCTTTAAGAGTTTTGGGTTGGCCTAGCTGGTTTGCTTGGTCAGTTAGTCCTGAAACACCAAGGTTGTGGGTTTGATCCCAATACATGGCACATATGGGAAGTGACCACGAATGCACAACTAGAAAAACAAACTGAATTTTTCTTTCCTTCTCTCTCTCACTCTCCCCTTCCTCTGTGTAAAACAATCAATAAAAATTTTTAAAGATTTCATTCATTGATTTTAGAGAAAGGAGAGAGAGAAAGGGGTGGGGAGGAGCAGGAAGCATAAACTCATAACAGTTGCTTTTCTTATGTGGCCTGAACAGGCAAACCCAGGGCTTCGTACCAGCACCCTGCACCACCTCAGGCCAGGCTAAATTTTAAAAAAAGTTTTGGGTCAGGCAGATCCCAGTCCTGCCATCCCCCAGCTAAGTATCACGTAATTTCCTCCAGCTTTGGTTTGTCTAACGATAAGTGCTTTAAGTGCTGTACATGTGTAACCCATTTAACTCTCAAAGAGGATGCAGTCCACATTTTACGTGAATTAACATAGTCACACAGGTAGGTGTCAGGGCTGGGATTTGAATCTGACTAGTCTGGCTTCTGAGGCCATAGTCTCGGTCATGCTCAGTAGTGGAAATAGTTATTAGTGGACCATTTCCCAATCTGGGCCAGGCCCAGAGAAAATGCCTCCACTCACCCTGACTGGAGACACTGCCTCCTGCCTGACGCCCACATCCCCCGCCCTCTCCCGCCAGATGCCGGTGCAGCTGACGACAGCCCTGCGTGTGGTGGGCACCAGCCTTTTTGCCCTGGCAGTGCTGGGTGGCATCCTGGCAGCTTACGTGACAGGCTACCAGTTCATCCACACAGAAAAGCACTACCTGTCCTTTGGCCTGTACGGTGCCATTCTGGGCTTGCATCTGCTCATCCAGAGCCTGTTTGCCTTCCTGGAGCACCGGCACATGAGGCAGGCCGGCCGGCCACTGAAGCTGCCCACCCCACCCCGCCGCTCAGTGGCCCTGTGCATCGCTGCATACCAGGAGGACCCTGACTACTTGCGCAAGTGTCTGCGCTCAGCCCAGCGCATCGCCTTCCCCAACCTCAAGGTGGTCATGGTGGTGGACGGCAATCGCCAAGAGGATGCCTACATGCTAGATATCTTTCACGAGGTGCTGGGCGGCACTGACCAAGCCAGCTTCTTTGTGTGGCGCAGCAACTTCCATGAGGCGGGTGAGGGCGAGACGGAGGCCAGCCTGCAGGAGGGCATGGACCGTGTGCGGGACGTGGTGCAGACCAGCACCTTCTCGTGCATCATGCAGAAGTGGGGAGGCAAGCGAGAGGTCATGTACACAGCCTTCAAGGCCCTCGGTGATTCAGTGGACTACATTCAGGTAAGGGTCCTTCCCTACGTGTGTGTGGACGTGTGGATGTGTCCAGCCAGCTGGGCATACCCTCTCCTCCAGGAGTTTCAGGTCCAATCTAGATCCTTTGTGTCGTGCACATCCCTCCTCTGCACTTAAGAAGGCAACAGGCATAATGGTTCTGAACAGCAGTCTTGGGGTCAAAAAGACCTGGGACGGAATCCTGGTTCTGCTGTTATTTAACTCTGTGACTTCTGTCCTAATAATAATGATAGCTAGCAGATGTATATCATTTACTTCACTGTTGTAAGCTCTTCCTACATGTTAACTCTTTTACTATTCTTAATACTTGGGGATAAGTACTATTATTATCTCCACTCATAGAAGGTGAACCACACAGAGAGGCTAAGTAACTTGCCTCATATCACTCAGCAGCATGATCCAGAGCCAGGATTTGAGCCCAGGGAGTCTGTCTCGCATCTGCTCTCATTCACTGTGCAATACTGCCTCACCATTAGCAACATGGGGCTGAGCCTCTTCATAAAGAAGTGTGGTGAAGAGCAAGACATATGCTTGAAACCTCTCAGATGTTGTTTTAGTTATGGACCAAAAAGTCCTACTCTTCCCAGTGTCAAATTTGTGACTGTAATGTGGAGGGACAAACTGCAAATTATCCCAGTTTGACTGCAGCAATTGTGGCAGGGCAAGAACCATGACAGACCCTGCCTTGCTTCCAGTCAAAGGGCTCACTGACACCAGTTTTAAAATAACAAAATCTAAAGAGAACTGATTAGAGCTTCATGCATTTCAGTACCAAGTAGAAACTGATCCCCAGGACCCCAGGTTTCTGGTCCAGCATACATGCTGTCCATTCCCATTTCTGCCCTTCTCAGTACTTGCTGGAGGGTTCTGCCCACTGCCTAAATGAGTAATAGCTGTCATGGCAGCCCACCTGTATACTAACTCAGTCTTTCTGACAGCATGTTAAGTACTCCAATATTTAAATTTTCTATATTGAACCCACCTAAAATTAACTTGCCACAGGCAGTTCTTGATTCTGTAGTTCACCTAGGGTCCAAGGGCCTTTGAAACTTTTCTGGGGACTCAGAAGGCTTAGCAAAAGCCCTTGAGTCTTTTTTTTTTGTGTGTATTTTTCTGAAGCTGGAAACGGGGAGAGACAGTCAGACAGACTCCCGCATGCGCCCACCAGGGGCGACGCTCTGCCCACCAGGGGGCGATGCTCTGCCATGACCAGAGCCACTCTAGCGCCTGGGGCAGAGACCAAGGAGCCATCCCCAGCGCCCAGGCCATCTTTGCTCCAATGGAGCCTTGGCTGCGGGAGGGGAAGAGAGAGACAGAGAGGAAGGAGGGGGTGGGGGTGGAAAAGCAAATGGGCGCTTCTCCTATGTGCCCTGGCCGGGAATCGAACCCGGGTCCCCCACACACCAGGCCAACGCTCTACCGCTGAGCCAACCGGCCAGGGCCAAAAGCCCTTGAGTCTTGGCACATGCTCAAGCCACAGTGACTTTGTCATTCACACCCTTGAAGCACAGGAGTCACCCAAACCTGCTCTACTAACCATCTTCCTTCCCTGACCATTGCCTGTGTGTTCTGGTACATTAGCAGCTATGTACCAGAGCTCACACACCTGAGCCAGCCTTGCTCCTTAAGGCTCTGGGATCACTACTGCCTAGGGCAGCCCTGGTGGAGTTCAGCCCGTCTTCCAACAGCCTTGCAGAGGGTGTGTCTTTCCCTCTGTGGGAGATAACCCTGCCCCAGGCAGTGGAGAAACCCAGGCAGCCAAGAACTCGAACTTTTCCCTAACTCTGCTCACCTAGAAAGACCTTCCTGGAGTGAAGGAAGGAAGCTAAGCTCTTAAAGAATGGGTTAGGGTCAGGGCAGAAAGCCATGAGACCAGCAGCACTGGGAAGCTTGATCTGTAAGCTGAGGAGGCTCCTTGGGACCTTCTCAGCTTGGGCCAGAATGTAAGACTGTCGGTGGAAAGAGCAGCTGTGGTGCTCTGCCTGGTTCCCCCTCAGCCTTCTGCTGTTTGTCTCTGGTCACCGTCTTCCAACATGGAGAGAAAGCTGGGTAGGCTGGAGTGTGGGGGCCGCCCCAGCCCCTCCTTACAGGCTAATGGCTTTCACCTAGCACCTCAGTAAAAGTATTGGGGCTTCTGCAGAACAGGGTTTGGGCTCCTCTGTTCTTTGCTCCATCAGAGGTCAGGAAACCAATTCCCCTGTCCAATAGTTATGTGGGTTTTTTGTACTATCTCAGTAATTTTGTTGAAAACAGATGAGTCAGCCACCATGGTAAATGTTCATAGCCCAGATTCAACTAATAACGGGGCTACCTGTTAGAATCAGACCTTGAGCCTCTCTAGGAAAGGAAGGCAGCTGGACAGGATTTGATCCAGGTTTGGAGGCAGCTGCTGCCAAAGCCCCCATGCCCACCCGGAGTATGATCCAGGCAAGAGCAGCCCCTGGCCCTCCTACTGTTCTGGGACCTGAGACTCAGCCAAGGGAGTATCAAAGGGCTGGCAGCCATGTTAGCTTAGCGGGGGGTGGGGGCTGTGACTGGGTAGGTATGTTTTCCAGTTGGGCTGTGGATCATCCAAGAGGCCAGAGGTTGAAACAGGGAAGACCCTGTTGTTAAAAATCCTATGGGGGGAGGCCCTGGCTGGTTGGCTCAGTGGTAGAGCGTCGACCTGGCGTGCAGAAGTCCCGGGTTCGATTCCCGGCCAGGTCACACAGGAGAAGCGCCCATCTGCTTCTCCACCTCTCCCCCTCTCCTTCCTCTCTGTCTCTCTCTTCCCCTCCTGCAGCGAGGCTCCATTGGAGCAAAGATGGCCCGGGCGCTGGGGATGGTTCCTTGGCCTCTGCCCCAGGCGCTAGAGTGGCTCTGGTCTCAACAGAGAGACGCCCCAGAGAGGCAGAGCATTGCCCCCTGGTGGGCAGAGCGTCGCCCCCTGGTGGGCGTGCCGGGTGGATCCTGGTCGGGCGCATGCGGGAGTCTGTCTGACTCTCTCCCCCGTTTCCAGCTTCAGGAAAAAAAAAAAAAATCCTATGGGATAGTTTTGGGCAGTAGCCTCTGGCAAGAGCTTGGCCTTCTGAGGAGTGTCTGCTGGCCCTGGTCTAGGCACTGTGCCTATCATCTGATTTAAAAAAAAGAAAAAATTGCCTGACCTGTGGTGGCGCAGTGGATAAAGCGTCGACCTAGAAATGCTGAGGTCGCCAGTTTGAAACCCTGGGCTTGCCTGGTCAAGACACATATAGGAGTTGATGCTTCTAGCTCCTCCCCCCCTTCTCTCTCTCTGTCTCTCTTCTCTCTCTCTCTCTCTCTCTCCCTCTGCTCTCTAAAATGAATTAAAAAAAAAAAAAAAAAAAGCACCTCTTACCTAAGAGTGTGCCTTATAAAATTAAAAAAAAATAAGAAAATAAAAAAGAAAAAGAAAAAATTACTTAGAGAGAGAGAGGAAGGGATAAAGACAGGAACACTGGCCTGTTCTTGTATGTGCCCTGACCAGAGCCCCTATCATCTGATTTCAATGACTTGTTCCTTCTTTCTTCCGAAGGACCCAGAGAAACATTTTAAGATAGTTTCTTAGGAGCATGGCTTCATGGAGTCTGAAGACTTGTCCAGTACTAAACATTTCTCCCTTTCCAGGTCTGGCACTGGCAGACTCCTGGGTTTCTCTCAGCCTAGGGGCGTCAAGCCTGGTGTCTCTCCTTTTCCTTAATTTCTTTGGCTACTTGTTTCACCCCTTCCATTTGGCATAGATCTCTTAGCCAGTGGCTGGAAGTGAACCATATGAAAGGGGGTTATGTGCCTCAGGCCCTAAGTGGCCCGAGGTCAAAGTGGGCTGACAGTCCATTTCCTCTGCAGGTGTGTGACTCGGACACTGTTCTGGATCCAGCGTGCACCATTGAGATGCTTCGAGTCCTGGAGGAGGACCCCCAAGTAGGGGGAGTTGGGGGAGATGTCCAAGTAAGAAGTAACCAAGGATTCCTGGGGGTGGGGGTCAGGACCTGTTCTGCTTTCTAATCCAATCGGACATGTCTGGAAAATGGGCATCTTGACTTCCTAGTGGTTTTTTCTGGGGGGGGGGGGGGGTGAGGGGAGTTGTTCCTCCTTAACAGCTCAAGGGCTCACTTGCTACTCAACTCCTTCCTGCTCTTTTTCAAACAGGGGGGGGGGGGTTACTTAGCAGGTATATAGAGAGCCTATGCTCCCAGGAGGGCACAGAATCCTGACGCCTTTAATCCTGAAGGGTACTTCCTTTTTGGCTGGTGGCACAGCAGGCACCTCCAAAATTAGACCCTTGAGAAACCCTTGCTCTTAGGTAAGTGGCTCTGAAGAGCTCGAGGTAGTATGGTCAGGATAAGGGGCAATCTCTCCTTCCAGAGGCAACATGCCGGGTCTTCCCAGGAAGCTTTTAAACTGAAGGGTCAGGACAGGCAGCAGGGTGTTGCTTCTTTACATCTTTCGCAAGGCTTTCTGTCTGCCACAGGCTGCCTCCTGAGACTGAAGGTGGCTTTGACTGCTAGAGTCACTGCATTAGGACAATCCGTGCAGAGGACAGTGGAAAGTTGGGGCTAGTGCTGGGGAGAGTGGGTGAGGTTGGCTCCTCTGAGCCTCCCGTTTCCCAGCTCTGGCTGGGCTAGGGCTGGTGGCCAGGAATTTGAGCGATAGGCTACAGAACTCAGGGTAGGGAGGCTTCATGATCTCGGGTGTCTGTCTACTGGGGCTCATGTCTCAGGTGAGGAGGCCCAGTGTCTATGGTTCCCTTACAGATCCTCAACAAGTATGATTCATGGATCTCCTTCCTGAGCAGTGTGCGGTACTGGATGGCCTTCAACGTGGAGCGGGCCTGCCAGTCCTACTTTGGCTGTGTGCAGTGTATTAGCGGGCCATTGGGCATGTACCGCAACAGCCTCCTCCAGCAGTTCTTGGAAGATTGGTACCATCAGAAGTTCCTAGGCAGCAAGTGCAGCTTTGGGGATGACCGGCACCTCACCAACCGCGTCCTGAGCCTTGGCTACAGGACTAAATACACAGCACGCTCCAAGTGCCTGACAGAAACTCCCACCAAGTACCTCCGGTGGCTCAACCAGCAGACCCGCTGGAGCAAGTCTTACTTCCGGGAGTGGCTCTACAACTCTCTGTGGTTCCATAAGCACCACCTCTGGATGACCTACGAATCAGTGGTCACGGGTTTCTTCCCCTTCTTCCTCATTGCCACAGTCATACAGCTTTTCTACCGTGGCCGCATCTGGAACATTCTCCTCTTCCTGCTGACGGTGCAGCTGGTGGGCATTATCAAGGCCACCTATGCCTGCTTCCTTCGGGGCAATGCAGAGATGATCTTCATGTCCCTCTACTCCCTTCTCTATATGTCCAGTCTCCTGCCAGCCAAGATCTTTGCCATTGCTACCATCAACAAGTCTGGCTGGGGTACCTCTGGCCGAAAAACCATTGTGGTCAACTTCATTGGCCTCATCCCTGTGTCCATCTGGGTAGCAGTCCTTCTGGGAGGACTGGCATACACAGCTTATTGCCAGGATCTGTTCAGTGAGACGGAGCTAGCCTTCCTAGTGTCTGGGGCAATTCTGTATGGCTGCTACTGGGTGGCCCTCCTCATGTTGTATCTGGCCATCATTGCCCGGCGATGTGGGAAGAAGCCAGAGCAGTACAGCTTGGCTTTTGCTGAGGTGTGACATAACCCTCAAGCAGAGCGGGAAAAGTGCAATGGGTAAGGGAGGGAAGGGGAACGGAAGAGAAAAGATGGGGTGGGAGGGAGGAGGGAATGCAGTTGTTGTTTCTTAATAGTCCAAAGGACACATCTGAAGTGCAAAGAAAGGTGGCTGTAGTATGGCCTAGGGCATTCTACTTATAGAAGGCAACACCTGATTCCAGCACAAGACGTGGAAACTTGGATGTTTTCAGGCTGCCTGTCTGCTACATGGCGGTCTCTGGGAAAGATTCCATTCCTGACCAGTATCCAGAGGGAGCTCAGAGTGTGCTAAATCAAACAAGTTCTATTCAGGGGCAACTTCTGATAGGTGAGCAGTGCCAGCTTATGGGAAGGGGTTCTCTTAGTCCATTTAAACACAACCAGAAGAGGTGGGAGAATTTCTGAAATCTGGTCAGCTAATAATGCCTCCCTCCTCAATCTAGTTATCAATGCAATAAGACTGTGCCTGAGATACAAGGCTCAGAAGCCTGATCTCTGGGCATCAGAAAACAGGGTACTGTGGAATGGTGCTGTATTATGTGATGTACCCCATTCCACATCTCCACATCCCAAGGATGAGCCAAACTAGCAGGGAGTTAGCATTGAACTGCTTTAAGTATACGTAGATAAGAATATTAAAAAGGAAATTTTGCCAGGAGGAACAAAGATCGATGGTGCTAAATTCCACCTGGGAACTGCCTAGATGTCTAGATAACTTTGTCTGATCTTTGCTGGGGAAAGAGAAAATGTCTGGTCATTTTACCAGGGAGATTAAACCCCAAAGTACTAAGGAAGTGAGTATGTTATTTCAACCTGTGTACTCCTAAATTCCTGTCAAATTCAGCTGAGTCCTAAGATAGTCTACTCACTTTGCTTTCAAAGTGACATAGTAATGTGTTCACCTCCTGCTCATCGGATAAGTTCTTCAAGGTGACAAGTGACACAGAGCCTGGACTCTCACAGGCCCCTCTGTAATAGGCAGGCCAGCCCTCAGCACATGGGGGGAAACCTACTAGGAGCCTCTGGTTAAACTAGCTATCATCTTAGAACTGCCTGGGACAGAGTCCTTGGCAGCTGGGTAGCATGCGTGACTTTCAGGCTACAATTCTTGACAATCGTCTCTAATGGAAAGCTTTTCAGTGTTCCCTAAGTGGACCCTCAAATCCAAGCTGGTCATCTTTGAGACTGTCCATTCTCCTCAGTGGCTTTTCCAGGAAATTTTTATAGCCAAGCTGTGGACAGTCACTACTGCATTTGCTGCTTTCCAGAAACTAAACTAGAAGGAATTGATTCCTAAATCCTGAGGTTCTTGCTTTCTCAGGCCACTTGAAGCTGTTTTATTTCTCTCTGCTTTTGGGGAGAATGAGGGAAGGCCATTTTCTAGAGATTGGCAATCTACAAACTATACTTAGCTCTTGGGTTTCAAACCTGGGGTTTTGACTAAGTCTCTGATTTAGGGGTTGCTTGCTCAAGCATGCGCTCTTCAAACGTCCAATCTCAGAGGGTCCAGCTGACCCCCTCAGAAGCAGCACTAAGGCAGAGAAGAGTTGAGGGGGCAAGCCTCTAGTGGCTCAGGTGCTTCCTACAAAGGAACACAGTGTGCTCTGGGCCACAGATTGGAAAATCCTGGTGCTTTCCTTCATCTCCCATGAACTCAACGGTTTTCCAAGTGCACCCAGCACTGGTGCATCACGCAGACCTCAAGTTTCTAATAAGACTGCTGGTTGATGTTGGGCCCAATCCACAAACTCTAGAAGAGGCAGCAGGCATTTGCTAAAGGCAGTTGTTCCAGGCTCTTCCGTGTTTTTCCTGGCCAAGAAGTAAACTATTTTGAGCACCACAATGGAGGAAATCCGGTCAGCCAACTGTAGAACTGACTTCACTAAGGGCTTGTTTTTCTTCAGCTTTTACTTGAAGGTTAATGTAGAATGGGCTCCCAAATGGAAAACCGTTGGCTGTCCTACCATCAGCTGTCTTGCACTGTGGTTATCAACTTTCCTCCTATCAAAAGTAGGCAAGTACAAGTAGTGGGCTCACAACGTTTGACCTCGACTGGTTTTTCTAAGTTATTTTGTACATTTTTCAGCAGTGAAACCAAACTGGGTCTTTAGCTTTATCCCCATTTCTTGCAAGGGAAGAGCCTTTATACAACTGGATACATTTTGTTTTTTTCTCATTGAGAATTTTAAATGTCTTTTGTATTATTTCTACAATAATTTGTAAACATATTTATTTTTACCTGCTTTTTTTTAACTTTTCAGGTCAAGTTTTTTATACTGCACATATTTGTCAAAATAAAGATTCTCACATAATGCTGGTATTTCTGAGCTACTTCCTCCCTCTTTGTACTTAATGAAAGCTAGCTCTTTATTCCAGTTTCAAAAGCAGCACCTGAGCTAGAAATATAGCTGAGGTTAATTTGAGTGTCGTTCAGAAGCAGCATAAGCTGTCACAGTGCCTCTGGACCTCGTGAATCCAGTAGGCCTACCTTGATGACAGCTGTATACTAATGGTGGCTTAACTTTTAATGGAGAGGGTGGGCAGGGTCTTTGGTGAAATTATAGGCAGATGAGTAAGCTAAGGCTAAAAATCAATCTTGCTTCTTCCTTGAGTGGAAGCATTTTATCTGGCAGATAATGCAGATTGTGGCCAAACTGAAACCATGAAAAGCAGTGGGTAAACTTCCTTCCTTGTGGAATAGGTGACAAAATGGTAGTAACATCAGCAGCCCCTCTTACCCCATTTATTAAAGAAACAGTAAGAAAAGATACAATGCAGGAAAAACACCAACCATCCTTTCACATCAGGTTGAACAAAGCACAGTGATTTCTTCCCTTTGCCCCACCCCCCACCCCATCCACATGAGTTTCAATTATGAGGTTCTCTGACTGGGAGTACCAATGGAGAGGGAGTTGGATGAGCAGTGGAGCCTTGAATCTGGCCTCCTCTAAGTCCCAGAGAAGGACGCTGCAGGACCAGTCAAGTGGAAACTGGATTTGGTGGGTCTTTAAGTGGTTGCCCACTTCCCTGTTCTGTGTTCAAGCCCCCAGGGACAGGTATGGCAGTAGAGGATGACCAGGTCCAAGCTGCTGAAGCATGGTCCGTTCACCAATGCAACATTTCTACAGAGCAGTAAGCTGATTCTCCAGTGGTGAGCACAGGGGACTACATATGAATTGGGACTTGCAGGCCAATGTATCCCTGAGGAAAAGTCCACAAGAACAATTCAAGAAACCAGTAAGAAACAAGGGGCAGAAAGCTGTGGGACAAAAGCACAGCAGGCTTCTGGAAGGCTGGAGATCCTTTCTCTCAAGGTTAGGATCATTTCCACCTGCCACAGTCCATGTCCAACAAATAACATTTCACCTTCAATCAAGAAAGAAGCAGAGTTTGAAAAAGATGGTTTATCTGAAATTGAGCCCCAGCTACATACTTCAGACTGTAGCTCCATATCTATCCTTTTACTGAAATACAGCCTTTGCCCAGAACCACAATGCCTGAAAACCAAGGTGGTCCTGGAGAGAAAACTGTTTAAGGGGGTAACATTCCATTTGGGTACATTGCAGCCATTGGACCCCCTGGTCTGGGGAAAGCAGCTGGGTTTGTGCCAGGGAGACTACCCACTCTAGGAAATGGGACTATAGTCTTGCATACAGGGCCATTCATCCTTGGAAAGGAGGCTGGGTTTAGACCCAGGGTCCCAGTTGGCCTTGCAAAGGGAGCGGGGCTTATGCCCATAGGGCCTCCTGGAGAAGAGTTGAGAGGCCCAGGAGCTGACCTGGGGAAAGTAACCTGACCAGGGCCTAACGGACCTGTAGACCTTGGAAAGGTAGCTGGACTTGGGCCCTGTAAGCCAGTGGCTCTTGGGAAGTTAGCTGGGTTGGGTCCTAGTGGCCCAGAGGCTCTTGGGAAAATTGCTGGATTTGAGCCCTGGAGGCCAGCAGACCTCTGGAAGGTAGCTGGGTTTGAAGCCAATGCGCCAGAAGACTGTGAGAAGGCAGCTGGGTTCACTGCCCCTGAACCTGTTCCCCTGGGAAAGGGATTAGCGTTTACCCCCATGGGGCCAGCTGGCCTTGAAAAAGGAGCTGAATTAGGGCCTATGGGGCCAGGAGCCCTTGACATGGGAGATGGGTTTGGCCCTGGAAGGCCAATTCCCCGAGAGCCAAGACCTGGGCTTGGCCCTATGGGGCCTGGTAGTCTTGCTATGGAAGATGGGCTCGTGCCCATGTTTCCAGAACTCTGTGAGAAAGCAGCTGAATTTGCTCCTAAGAGACCTGCTGCTCTCAGAATGGGGGCAAGATCTAGGCCTTGAGGTCCAGCCATTCTTAAATTAAGACCGGATCCTGAGCCCAAGAGACCACCCGCTCTGGTGTCCAGATTAGGACCTGGGCCCAGACCACCTGCCCTTGTATTGGGCCCAAGACCTGGACCTAGGTTGCTTGCTCTTGGATTGGGCCCAAGACCTGGACCTAGGTTGCTTGCTCTTGGATTGGGCCCAAGACCTGGACCTAGGTTGCTTGCTCTTGGATTGGGCCCAAGACCTGGACCTAGGTTGCTTGCTCTTGGATTGGGCCCAAGACCTGGACCTAGGTTGCTTGCTCTTGGATTGGGCCCAAGGCTGGGGCCTGGAAACATACCTGACCTTGGGGCAGGGTTTGCACTTATAAAGCCAGATCTCAGATTGGGATTTGGTCCAGGGCCCAGGCCAATGGGCCTAGTATTGGGAGGACCATTCCCAGATGTCAACAGGACACCTGTTCTCAGGTTGGGTCCAGACCCAGGGCCCATGGGGCCGCCGCTTCTGGAATCAGGACCTGTTCCCAGGAGACCACCTGCCCTTGAATTAGACATCGGACCTGGCCCTGGGAGACTCCCTAACCTTGAATTAGACATCGCCCCTGGCCCTGGGAGACTCCCTAACCTTGGGTTAGACAGAGGCCCTGGGCCTGGAAGAGCGCCTGCTCTAGGGTTTAGAGCTGGCCCTGGGCCTGGGCCCAAGAGACCACCTGGCCTTGGGAAAGAAACTGCACCTGCGCCAGAGGGATTCATTCCCCTTGGAAAAGAAGCCATGCTTGGGTCGCGAGCACCAGCAGAGAAATGTGCCGGATTTGAAGCCAATGAGCCTGATGAAGCTGGAAAAGGAGAAGGGTTCCTTGGAAATGGGGCCAGATTTCCACCAAGTGAACCAGTTGCCATAAGGAAGGAATCTGAGATCATGCCCAGTGGGTGGCCTGTATTTAAAACAGGACCCCCCTGTGGTCCCATGGAACTGTCCAGCCGTCCTCGAGGTGGCAGTGGAGCACGAGTCCAAGGAGTTGGCCGCTCCCTAGGGAAAATCCGGGGTTCTTTCATACTTTCTTGGGGACGTTGGTGATAATGGGCTTGGGGCGAGTTTTGAAAAGAATCTTGTTTTTGATGAGTGCTGTCACCAGGTACCGGGTGCCAGTCTCACAGCCAAGCTCATCAGAGTCCTGCTCCCCAGAAGTGTGTTTAACAAGGACCGCAAAAGGTTTCTCCAGGTGGATGATTTTCCCATACAGGATATGATGCCCCACGATCAGCACAGGGATTCCCTTTGGCAGAACAAGAACAAGATGCCTGAGGTTCAGGACAAGATCATAACACTCAGCTGCTTCCTAGATATGCTCCTGGCAGACAATACTGGCAACCTGCACTCCCTGGGCTGGCTCTTGCATTGCTGAGCATACACAGTGGACAGCCCACCCTCGTGCCCTTTTTTGCCCAGGTAAGAGAATTTTCACTTTTAGAACTATGACCTTTCAAGGTTCCCAAAGCTAAATTTCCCTGCGACTAGAGACCGAGGGGGAGAACAGACAGACAGCTTAGTAGATTAGCTCAACCTTGAATAACAAACCTTAGGGTAGTCCTCACTCTGGGTCCTGGGAGCACCACCGTGGTGTAGCTCACTTTACTGAGGCATTAGGCAGGGAAAGAAAAGCCCCCTCACCTCAGTGGTGTAATGTAGGTCTCCCAGGAGGTTTCCAGCTAATCCAGTGCTGTAGCGAGCCTCGATCTCCCCCTGTAGCTCCATCAGCACCCATTCTGCCAGGTCTCCAGACCCAGGACTGCAAGCAAAGGGCTGGCGGTTACAATATTTTTGAGGGGTGAAGGATGAATAGTGTCCTACACCACCATTCAAGGCCCAAAGGAACTCTTTGTTGAGCACAAATTCTTGGGAAACTGGGCAGTGCTATGCAATTGAACTAGAGATTGAAATGCAAGGGTTTGTTCAAGATGCACCTGAGGACCCCGGTTCTTCCAAGAGAATATCAAATCTATATAGCCCTAAGCACTCAAGCTAAATTAAAAAGTCAAAATGTACTCACCTGGAAATAATAATTTGCACCATGAGCCTTCTGTCTTTAAAAAGCAATGGAAAATAAGCTGAAGAAGAAAAAAAAAAGATTTAGAATAATAACAATAGCTAATGTTTTCCATTACTTTGTATTAGCCACTTAGTGTTTTAGATATGCTTTATTTCACTTCTCTAACAATTGTATAAGGTATAAACTTAAAAAAAAATTGGTGTACATATAAGATTGCTTAAGATCACCAAAGGTCAACTACAGTGTGAACAGTTAAGATACCACAATTGGGTTCAATGTCACATAGCTATCAAAGTATTAGAACCCAAGAAATGCTGCACAGCCCACACTCTTGACCACTATGCTAATAACTTGCCTTTTCCAGGACATTTTAAAAAACTAATTCTTTCATATTTTACTTTTCCTTGGTGATGATATAAACTTCTGTCTACCATTTTGGCTATCTGATATTTCAAGGTTCAAAGAACCTCCTCTAACTAAAAGCCCTGAGAATCAAAAAGTCCTTCAGACAACTTTGGTAAACGGTAAGCTGATTTCTGGCAGGGCTCTCATCAAATGCTTTGATTACCTCTCACTTAAATTACTAAAACACCCTGATGCTTATCAACTCTTATTTTATACAACAGCACCACCTGGTGGCAAGTTCATGGTACTCTACAAGAATGGGTCAAAATGGGACATTTTTGCCTGAAACTGGCTTCATTTGTACTTGTCTTTCTGGGAAGGACAGATTCGTGGGTGTTGAGGGCATGGTAGATGTAAACTACAGCTGCTGTATAAGTGTTTCCAATGAATAGATGGAGCTTAGTGGAAAGTTATTAGTCCAGTGCTTACCAATATAGTTGAGCAAATTAATAGGTATTATAATGGTGCTCAAGCTCGGCAAATACATTAGGTTTCTTTAGTGATCTGATAATCTTTATTTTGGATCTAGAGGGAAAAGTATACTGCCAGCAAACAGACAGCAAAAATCTCTATTCTTGAGCACCAAACTTTGGGAGCATGAGGTTGGTCAAATCAGTGGACTTCAAATTCCAATATAAATGGCAGTTCGTATTTATAGGATTTTTACTATGAATTAGATGCTGTGCATATATATGGGTGGCACCTCAATCATTGTTACCGCTCTGAGACAGGTTCTTAATACCTAGTTTGTAGAAAACACTACTGAGAGATAACACTTGCTTCTATGTGGTAGGGCCAGACCAAGAACCTCAGCCATTTTGACTTTATCTACATTCATAATGACTACCCAATTCTGTCCTCCCAAAGGAGAAAAGCAAGTGCCAGGAAGAATGAAAAGGTATCTGGCAGGCACTGCACATACCCAAGTGCTGGTCAGAAGGGCAACAGGGAGCCAAGAAGGCATCCTCAAATAAGCTAGACTTTTGGAAGCAGCCCTGGTGTGGGACCACTTAAGAACAAGTACTACACTAGCTCAGGAGGGCAGAGGTATTCTGATAAATTAAGAAAGCCCTAATCAAAAGAACCACCAAAAGTACCTTAAAAATTCTTCCAAGATCTCTTGAAAGAAAAAGGATAACAATTTAAAAGTTTGGACTGGAATCAGGATAATCTGGGTGGGATATACCTTGTCATTTGATTTCTCTGTTTTGAAGTTAATTACTATGAAAATGATTAAAAACCTGAAAAATCTAAGTGCCACCACAATTTCTAAGAAAAAAAGAAACATCCAAGCAGAGCATCATTTTGCCTGACCAGGCAGTGGAGCAGTGGATAGAGCGTCGAACTGGGATGCAGAGAACCCAGGTTCGAGACTCCGAGGTCGCCAGCTTGAGCGCGGGCTCATCTGGTTTGAGCAAAAAGCCCACCAGCTTGAACCCAAGGTTGCTGGCTCCAGCAAGGGGCTACTCGGTCTGCTGAAGGCCCGCGGTCAAGGCACATATGAGAAAGCAATCAATGAACAACTAAGGTGTTGCAATGGGCAACGAAAAACTAATGATTGATGCGTCTCATCTCTCTCCGTTTCTGTCCGTCTGTCCCTGTCTATCCCTCTCTCTGACTCACTCTGTCTCTGTAAAAAAAAACCCCAAAAAAACCCAAACAAACAAACCAAGCAGAGCATCATTTTTACAATGCAAAAAGCTTCATTTCTTACATAAACTTTTCTGAACAACCTGGATTCTTTTGGTTCTGAAATGAAAACAATCCTATGTTGTAAGCACTGTCTTCTCACTTTCATTTTACAGATGAGAAAAACAGGCTTAAAGAAGCTAAAGGTCATGTAACTGGTCACAAAGTGGTAGAGCTGGGATGTGAAGGCTAAGGTCTCTCTTACAAGTCCCCTTAGAGATCCTTCTCCTACAGTACATCTATATTACCAAATTCTACATAAGCGCCTTGCCTGACCAGGCAGTGGCACAGTGGACAGGGTGTCAGAATGGGATGCGGAGGACCCAGGTTCGAGACCCCGTGGTTGCCAGTTTGAGCGTGGGCTCATCGGGTTTGAGCAAAAAGCTCGCCAGCTTGAGCCCAAGGTCGCTGGCTTGAGCAAGGGGTTACTTGGTCTGCTGTAGCCCGCTGGTCAAGGCACATATGAGAAATCAGTGAACAACTAAGGAACTACAACGAAGAATTGATGTTTATCATCTCTCTCCCTTCCTGTCTGTCCCTATCTATCCCTCTCTCTGAAAAAAAAAAAAAAAAAAGAAATAAAAAGTGTGTAAATTCTACTCAAGCACCTTAAAATATCCAATCATCTGAATCCTAGTATATCTTTACTTGCAACAGTTGCCCTTCAGCAACTGTTCTAAGAGCCAAAGAATCATATTTATTTCTTGCAACAGTTGCCTTTAGGGAAAGTAGATAGGTATACTGTACAGATTGTGTCTAGAACTCTGATTGCTTTATAATATTAGCCTTTCTTAGAGCATCTCTTACAAAATGGCAAGTAACATGCAGATTTTATAACCTGCCACCAAAGTAGCTATTACATCTGTAGGGCAGTTAAAAAAAGAATAAACCTGTTTATTATCATATAATTAACTACAGAGAACATTCTTTGACACTGATTTATTATAATCTCTGACAAAATGTAATTATCTCATCGTTTGGTTTCTGAATTGTTAAAAAATTACTGTCTTAAAGGACAGCCTGAACAATGATCTTCATAATGCTGCCTCCCAAATAAAATGTGGCAGAATGTATGCCTCACACACACACACCTGAACAGTACAGCTTTTACTGAAAGGAGCCTTGACTCAATGGTTTAACTTAACTACAAATAATTAAAATTTTTTAGAGCTAAACAATGCTTTATAAATTGTTTTCATTAGAACCTTTTAATTCTTGTATTTTAAGCTTTTTAAGGAAAGGGGGAAAAGGCTTTAATTTGTTCTAGGCCAACAGTTAGCATTTACTGATCTCTTATTTGGTCCCAGAGACAATTCTTGTGTTTAGGGATAGAAGGAGATAAATCATCAAATGTGGACTCTGATTATGCCACTTATTCTACATGTGATGGGGGTAATTTAACCCCAATTCAGTTCCCCACCAATAAACCAGGCATACATAAGAACCTATCTCAGAGTTGTGAGAAATGAGGTTATTAAAGTCCTCAGCACAGTGCCTAACACATGGTAATCCTTTAGATTCAAGTTATTGATTACCTAGGAACATGGCTTTTTCTTAGCATAGAATGTCTTAGTATATATTACACTATGTAATTATTATTTTAAGAGTGGAGTAAAACATTCTATAGAAGCAGGAGGTCATTAAAATAAAATCAAGTTTACACAGTGGGAGAAAAATTCAAACATGATAGGGTTCACCAAACTGCTTCAGGGATTAAGTTCAGGAAGGTTCTTTCTTCTGAATACGTATAAGGACTACTTCTCTGTGTGCCTTTCCACCAACTGAACAATTCAAGAAGTTTCATATACAAATGAACGCAGATGATTTTTATTAGCAGTGTTACTGTGATTTTGTGACTGAAGGGGATGATCTAAAAGGGATCTTGTCTGTGGACAGCCTTATATCAAGTTCTAAACTCCTGTTTCTCAATGAGAAGCTTGCTCCCCCCAAAAAGGGGCTATGGAGGGTGGGTGGAACTGAATGCTTCCAAACTTTTCATTAGTGAAGAGTGTGTTCAAAAACGTGTGTGGATACTATGCATACACTTTGTACTTTCCCATCACATTTTAGGATTCCCATGATGGAGGGAATCAATTACTGGCATTTGTAGACAATAAGTAGAAAAGATGACTTCAGTCGACCTGAGTTACTCGTTTTCTCCATCTTCTGCTACTCTGCAGTCCCTCTTAATCCTCCCCAAAGCCCCTTCCCTTTTAACCTCGCTTGAGGTCTCCCTTTTAGACTCTCCTCCCACCAGCCCCCCCCCCCCTCTTCTCCATCCATTACCCCGTCCCCTTCCCTTTCCGCAGCAGTCTGGGCCACAAACACTTCCTATTTCTAGTCTCAACCACTTTCTGGGACTTTTCAATCCGCTTCCCCTCTGTTAACGAATCCCCCCCCCCCCCAATTACCCTGACTTTGCTGGGACCTCTTACCGAGCTGTTTAACCCTTTCTACTAATTCCGAAGGAAATGATTTTTTTTACACTACCTTACTCCACACCCCCTCCCCAATGATCTCCCAAACCATTCACCCTCCCAAAAGATTACACTATAACGTCTTCTATTACCCTCATTCTCCCCCTAAATTCTGAAATGCTCCGTTCCTCCAGGACCCCACCCACTTTTCTCCCGTCTCACTCCGCCCACAAAGGAGCCAGGATCTCTTTCCAGCCTATCTCTTCCTTCCAACCACCCTCCACCATCACCTCTCCCAGTATCCTATCCCCCGCCCCCATTTAAAATGTCGCCTCAAACATACCTCACAATCCTACCCCCCCCCCAGTCCCCTTTCTGATATTCCCGCTACGTCTCGGGTTCCAGTTCTATCCCGCTCTCGCAAGACTCGCGTGTTGGGCTCCCTCCGCACTGGGAAAGAGCCCTTTCCCGCACATACCTGGAGGATCTGGCCCGCGCCGCCCCCTCCTCCGTCCTCCGCCCGCGCTCGGCCACCCTTTCCGCCCTCTCCTCTCCTCTCCGCTCCGCCCAGCTCGCTCCCTTCCTTCCCTCCGCCTTCCGCCTCCACACCGCTCCCTTCCCCCACAATTCCCGGCCTTCCTACCCCAAGGCCCCCGTTTCGCCCCCACCTCTCCGTGGCCGTGGCCCTCCCCGCTCCCCTCCCCCTCCCCGAATTCCCCTCCCCCGCTCGCCGCTCCCCGCCCCTCGGCTCGCCATTCTTCTCCTCAAGCCTCCCGCGCCCGCCCGGCCCCAGCTACCTAGCTTCTCGTGCCCTCGCACCCTCGCGGCCATCCCCAGCTCGGCAGTAGCTCCCCGCGCCTCCCGCACCCCCCCACCCGCGGCCTGACCTGCAATGGCGGCCGCCGAGCGCGGCGCCGCGCGGCCAACGGGCGAGAACCGAACCTCCCGCCGCCGTCGCCGCCGCCGCGAGCACTGCCTGCGCACTTCCGGCCTTGCGCCGCGAGCACTTCCGGGGCAGAGCACGCGAGCGCGCGCACGTGGGGCCGGGCGGAGAGAAGCGATCGCCCATCGCGGGTGAGTTAGGGAAGGGGTGTGGGAAGCGGCTGCAAGAGAGGGCAGTTCAAGGGGGTGCGGCCTGCCCTTGATCTAAGCCCGGTGGAGCTCAACGGTTCCTTGGGTCGAGGGCAGGTGGGGGCTGCTCTGTAGCTTCCCGGAGATGAAAGGGGCGGTGGAGACTTCGCGCGCGCTTCAGCCGCTCTCTTAGTCGGGCCGGGCCCAACACATCTTTTCTGCCCTCGGGTTGCTAACCTTGAAGAGAGACCAGTGAGGGGTAAACCAGACCCGGCCCTCTACCCTTGCCGAGAGCGTATGTTGGCGGCGGGGGTGGGGTGGGAGGGGTAGTTGACAGATACCAGACCAAGTCTTATCGTTTCCCCCTTGAAGAGCTCCTGGCTCTGCCTGCTCCGTCAACCCCACCTTCACGACCATAGTTTTGAGTCTGTGATTTGCAAACTTAGCATGCAGTAGAGTTAGGGAGAAGTGCTTTCTAAACTGCAGATTCCTGGTGTCTGTCCCCCACCCCCAGAAATCGGCATTCTGGAACAATGGACTAAGACCCGGAATCTAACATTTTTAAAAACCACTTTTTCGAGCTGATTTTGATGCAGTTCTGCAGACCTGGCATTGAGAGACTGATTTAAGCTGTCAGTATTTCTTGCCTCTTTCGAGTTACTGTGTTGTTTTCTCTTCACTCTACAAGAAACCTCAAATCCTAAATAGAAAAGACTTTAGTTCTGCCTGGGATACAACTGTTCAGCTCCATATGTCTCCCTTGGTTCAAGTGCACGCTCCCATTAAAGAATGAAATTACGTTTAAACTTTTGCTCTGTGATCAAATTTCAGATTCTAGCTCCTCTTTCCCATATTACTTTCTTCAGGCAGTTGTCAGGATTGTTAGAAGTCTGGGTGATGCTCTAGTCTATATGTTGACCTTTTAATTTTTTTTGCAAAGAATTGTGAGCTACTGGAGGTTGTTTGATAGATTCTTGTGGGGTGCATGAAAATATCATTAGATACTTAGAAATGAACCTCAGTGAGATATAGTTGGAGTGTTCCATCCAGATCAGTGACATTAAGGAACAATACACATGACATTCTACAGTTAACAGCGAACAAAAATGACCCTTTTTTTCTCTTCCCTAGGAATGGGTGAATTTAATGTCCATCGAGTTCGTTTCTTTAATTATGTTCCATCAGGGATCCGCTGTGTGGCTTACAATAACCAGTCAAACAGACTGGCTGTTTCAAGAACAGATGGCACTGTGGAAATTTATAACTTGTCAGCAAACTACTTTCAGGAGAAAGTAAGTCATTGAGAAGCCTAATTTGGTGTTTCTGATGTTAATTTTCTTGTTAAGTTCAATTCTACAAAAACTCTTATGTCATAGTTAGAGATCAAATGAAAGTGACTTTCTGTATCTTCTGTGGAGTTGTTTTGAACTGTAGCATGTGATTTCTTGTCTGACTGATAAGAGAAGTTCAGGGTTTACATCTGTGTGATATTGGTTAGAAATATCCTGCCTGGGAATTGTGGCAGTTCACATTCATTTGGAAACTGAGGTTTGCCAGTTTTGGGCACGAGAATGGAAATTGTCAAGACTATTGCTTTGTATCAGCCTCCACACCATTGCATCTTTAATAAGGTGGTATTTCTTGCTGGGGGTGTCAGTACCAATTTCATTGTCAGTTCAGAAAAATTGATGGAACATTTTTCTTTTTTTTTTTTTTTCTGAAGCTGGAAACAGGGAGAGACAGTCAGAGAGACTCCCGCATGCGCCCGACCGGGATCCACCCGGCACGCCCACCATGGGGCGACGCTCTGCCCACCAGGGGGCGATGCTCTGACCATCCTGGGCGTCGCCATGTTGCGACCAGAGCCACTCTAGCGCCTGAGGCAGAGGCCACAGAGCCATCCCCAGCGCCCAGGCCATCTTTGCTCCAATGGAGCCTTGGCTGCGGGAGGGGAAGAGAGAGACAGAGAGGAAAGCGCGGGGGAGGGGTGGAGAAGCAAGTGGGCGCTTCTCCTGTGTGCCCTGGCCGGGAGTCGAACCGGGGTCCTCCGCACGCTAGGCCGATGCTCTACCGCTGAGCCAACCGGCCAGGGCTGGAACATTTTAATATCAGAAATGTTGGTGATGTGATAGCAGATAGGTGGATTTCTAAGTTCGTCTGAGAGAATGTAGACTTCCATGCCTATATTTGGGAGTAAAGGAGATTTTAAAGGAGGTAAAATACCATTTGGATGTATGTAGCTGGCTATTACAGCAGCATTTTTTTTTCCCCCAAAGGCACTGATTACTGGTTTCAGGTGCAACATCTAATTCAATTCACATTTATTGAGTGTCTTACATGCACTGGGCACCATGATGTAAATGGATAGATGAGTAAATGAATGAATTCATTTCAAAACTTTTATGGAATGAAGGCACTCTGTAAAAGTTTCTAAATGAATGAATGGCAAGTACCATTCTAGGCATCAAAATAAATGTTAGAGGCTCTACCCCCAAGGAGCTCAAAGTCCTCTGAGGAAAAGATGAGTATACAGTTTCTAAACACTGTCATAAATTTTACATAAAGCTAAGCCCAGGCCTAGAATATTATTGGAGAGATGCCTTACTCTGGTGAGGTAAGTTTAGGAATCTAGGAAAGGGATGACTTACTGAGCTGACCCCTGAAGAACTAATAGGAGTTAAAAAATTACCAGTCAACACAGTTGGCTCACGTTCTGTAGTGTGAAAAATGTGCTATAGTGCATGCTTGTACCTTGTGTTTTTCTTGTCATTTTTGAAAGCTAATTATGTAATAGTTTGTATATTTGTTTAATGTCTGCCTTTCCCACTGAACTTCAAATTTTATGAAAACAGGGACCTTGGCAGTGATGTTCATGACTCAATTCCCAGCATTGCATTTAGCAAGTGTCTAGTACAAAGCCAGTGCTGAGTTAATATTTGTTGAATGAATTAAATCAACCCTTCCTTCCTTCCTTCCTTCCTTCCTTCCTTCCTTCCTTCCTAACCTCCCTCCCTCCCTCCCTCCCTTCCTTCCTTTCTTCCTTCCTCAATATTTTATTTATTGATTTTACAGAGAGAGGAGAGAGGGGCAGGGGAGTGAGAAGTATCAACTCATAGCTGCTTCACTCTTTAGTTGTTCATTGCTTGTTATACATGCCTTGACCAAGACAAGCCCAGGGCTTTGAGCCTGTGACCTCAGTATTCCAGGTTGATGCTTTATGTACTGGGCCACCAGAGGCCGAGCTTAAGCCAGCCATTTCTAACTTAGTATTTCTTATTCTCTCTGTATTTTTCAACAATTAATTCATTTAGTCTTCTGCATTCTTCATATTCCTTATTATTTAAGATTGCTAAACTCTGTTAATCACTCTCAGAAAAGAAAAACTGATATCCCTTAGAGCAGAGGTCTCAAACTCGCGGGCCGCATGCGGCCCGCTGAACAATTTTTTGCGGCCGGCAGACTAATCCACGAACTACAGTTTCTGGTCGTTTTGTGACACTGAAAAGTGTTGCGTAACAGTTGCCTTTTGTAGACCTAGTGCTGCTGGCCAAACGGCTGTGATCTTGCTCTGCGGCCCACATGCTGAGTTGAGTTTGAGACCCCTGCCTTAGAGTGAAAAGAATAGGGACTAGGAATAGGTAGAATAAAATGCTTTTTATAGGTATGAAACTTTTTGAGTGCTAAGGAAGCACTTAGAAATATGAGATTTGAATGAAAAGCTGGAGTGAGCTTCATTAGTTTATCTTAGTTTTGTTTTTTAAATAGCTTTTACATGTAAAATTGACACAATAAGCAGCATGTATTTAAAGTACACTGCTCACAAAAATGAGGGGATCAGGGAACATGCAGATCCTCCAGTCTTTCAGTCTTTTGTACAGTTCATTTTCACCAATGAAATAAAAGTTGGTTTTGCATTTCATTTGCATAATCGGATAACTTTCTTTGACTTGTTTGCTTTTCTGATGTTCTTGTTTAATAAAAAGAAATCAAATGCTTCTTTTTTATTGCTTCATAGTCATTTTGAAATATCCCCTAATTTTTGTGAGCAGTATATATACTCTGATAACTTTTGACATGTATATACCTTTGAAATTATCACCCAATCAAGATAGTTGCATTGATTTTTTTTTTTTTTTGGGGGGGGGTATTTTTCTGAAGCTGGAAACGGGGAGAGACAGTCAGACAGACTCCCCATGCGCCCGACCAGGATCCACCCGGCACGCCAACCAGGGGCGATGCTCTGCCCACCAGGGGGCGTCGGTCTGCCGCGACCAGAGCCACTCTAGCGCCTGGGGCAGAGGCCAAGGAGCCATTCCCAGCGCCCGGGCCATCTTTGCTCCAATGGAGCCTTGGCTGCGGGACGGGGGGAAGAGAGAGACAGAGAGGAAGGGGGGGGTGGAGAAGCAAATGGGCACCTCTCCTGTGTGCCCTGGCCGGGAATCGAACCCGGGTCCCCCACACGCCAGGCCGACGCTCTACCGCTGAGCCAACCGGCCAGGGCCGCATTGATTTTTTTTTTAAGTTAGCTACATCAAATGCATTTGGATAGAAACTTTATTCTACTGAAAAGGTTTTGCAGAACAGATCTTAGTAAAAGAAACAACACCAACTGAAGAAGTAACTAAAATGTGAACCTGGAAAAAATGAAAATGTTAATAGGTATGATCTTCTGATCGCACAAAACCCCTCAGTAGTTACTTCAAGGGAAGTGTTTTCTTTTTTACCATGTTGCTTGTGGCCACTCAGTGCTGGTAGCTGATGATGGGTTAAGAAGTTTTGGTGTTTCTATAGTTTTTCCCAGGTCATGAGTCTCGAGCTACAGAAGCTCTGTGTTGGGCAAAAGGACAGCGACTCTTTAGTGCTGGACTCAACGGCGAGATTATCGAGTATGATTTGCAGGCATTAAACATCAAGTATTCGGTGGATGCCTTTGGAGGACCCATTTGGAGCATGGCTGCCAGCCCCAGTGGCTCTCAACTTTTGGTTAGTAAGCAGCTATTGGTAATTTAAACCAAAATTTCTTTTGTGCCCACTTAAATTTCTTCCCTGTGTTTATGGGCAGGCAGAGTAAAATTATATTATGACATATAGCAACTCTAATCTGAGCTAGATCCCCAGTATAAGATTGGAGTTGATATTGGAAATTAAAAATCCCTTGTCCTTTTGCATGCTTTCTGTTTCTGCTTTGGACCTCGTTTATTCATTTATGAAATAAGAGGGTTAGTTTGGTTTCCCAAACTTTGTTCTCTGGAATTGGGAGCTGTTGAGACTTTTTTATTTTGTTGTGCTTTGTGTTTATAATAAATTATTTCAGAATACAGCATATTAAATCCTTTTGTAGATTCACAGTGTACTAATGTATATTTCAAGTTCTGAGGACCTTCCACCAGTTAACTTGTGCGCCTAAGTTTCACCACAGTGTTTCTCAAAATTGTTTCAGCGCAGACTGAGGAGGCTATCGCCCCCCACACATACCGTTAACATTAGAGTGGGTGCTTTCAGAAATTAATTTTCCCATCAGTAACATTAGAATGAATGTTTTCAGAGATTTAATTTTCTGTGATAAGACTGAGTCTCTTTTGCACTGATCTATACAACATCTCGATAAGTCTCTGTTTTGGTTATATAATTATAGGTCTTTTATGTAGGCCACGGGTCTCTAGCAGAGGTGCGCTGTAAATCCTACTTCTATGTCTTGTCCTGGGATTGGGCCACTAATTAGCCTGCTTTCTCATTAGGACACGAAGGCTCCCAAGAATACACTATCAATTTCTTGATACCAGTACTTTTTTTCTCTCACCAACTATTGTTCAGAGCAAGTGATCACATTAGGGAAGAAATGTATGTATTTGTAAATATATATTTAGTTAAAAATAGAAATGCTTATCTTCTCTATTTTTTACCTCCTTTCCCCTAATAGGTTGGTTGTGAAGATGGATCTGTGAAACTATTTCAAATTTTCCCAGACAAAATCCAGTTTGAAAGAAATTTTGATCCACAGAAAAGTAAGGGTCATTTCTGATGGGGCAGTGCATAGTCTTAAGTAGTTATGTTTCTGTGCCACTGGGATGGGATATTTTCCCATGGGTCCAGGTAATATTTTTATCTAAATGCTAACTTGATCTGAATACAGGTTATGTGCCAGAAGCCATTTCTAGCTTAGGCTTTCTCCATTGTAAAGCATAATTGTAATTGCCTGGTTGAGTTGTAATATGAAAAACTAGAAATACAAAATAGGGAAGCTAGAGTTTCTGTGTAAATTGATTTGTTAGTTCTCACTTATTTTTGTGATGTTTTAACAAAGGTGCATAAAGTCTGGAAAGCAGAATTTCCATTTTAGGAGCTGTGGTTCTTAATCCTCCTAACGCATTCAGATGGAATAGAGGAATTCTGTAAATAATTGCCCATGCTTGGGCTTCGCCTGGACCATTGACACTGACCTCTAGAGCAAGGTTTGGCAAACTGTCTCTGTAAAGACACAAGGTAGTAAATATTTTAGGTTCTGCAGGCTGAACAGTTTCTGCCAACTCTGTTATAGCACAAAAGTAGCCATAGGTGATACTTAAAAAAAAATGGGCCTGGCCATGCTCCCACAGAACTGTATTTTTATTTTTATTTATCCCCTCCCCTCCCCTCCACTTCCCTTCTTCCCTTCCTTCTGTGAGAGGAGACGCTCTGAATGGGATCCACCCGGGGTCGTCTAGGGCCCATATGGTGCTATCCTCAGTGCCCAAGGCTGATGCTTGAACCAATCAAGCCACTGGCTGCAAAAAAAGAAGAAAGAGGAGGAGAGGGAAGGGAGAGAGAAGCAGATGGTCACTTCTCATGTGTGCCCTGACTAGGGATCGAACCCAGACGTCTGCATGCCCAGCTAATGCTCGATCCCTTGAACAACCCAGCCAGGGCCAAAACTGTATTTTTCAAAAGGAGGGAACAGATCTGATGTGGCCTTAGGGCTATAGTTTGCTGAAATGTCTCATATATTTTCCATGTCCATTACTAATATTTATCCTCTGCTACTCAGATTCATAATTTGGTTTTTAATACCTTTTTTTTTAATTAAATTAGGAAGAGAAAGAGATGAGAAGCATCAACTCATAGTTAAGGCACCTTAGTTGTTCATTGATTGCTTTCTCATTTGTGCCTTGACCGGGGGCTCCAGCCAAGCCAGTGACCCCTTGCTCAAGCCAGTGACTTTGGAGTTTCAAACCTGGGTCCTCAGTGTCTCAGGCCAAAGCTCTATCCACTGTACCACTGCCTGGTCAGGTTGGAGTGACCTTTTTTTTTTAATTACAAAGGTGGTACACCTCTTGTTAAAAATTTCATACATTTAGGCCCTGGCCGGTTGGCTCAGCAGTAGAGCGTCAGCCTGGCGTGCGGGGGACCCGGGTTCGATTTCCGGACAGGGCACATAGGAGAAGCGCCCATTTGCTTCACCACCCCCCCTCTCCTTCCTCTCTGTCTCTCTCTTCCCTTCCCACAGCCAAGGCTCCATTAGAGCAAAGATGGCCCGGGCGCTGGGGATGGCTCCTTGGCCTCTGCCCCAGGTGCTAGAGTGGCTCTGGTCGCAGCAGAGCGACGCCCCAGAGGGGCAGAGCATCACCCCCTGGTGGGCAGAGCGTCACCCCTGGTGGGCGTGCTGGGTGGATCCCGGTCGGGCGCATGTGGGAGTCTGTCTGACTGTCTCTCCCCATTTCCAGCTTCAAAGATAAAAAAAAAAAAAAAATTTCATACATTTAGCCAGTATAAAAGAGAAAACAAGTATATCGTTCCACTATATAGACAACATTTTGGGATTAATCTTCCAGACTTTTTTGTCTATTCATATAAACTACTGCACAGGAGTACTTGTACCTGTTTTCAGCTTTTTTTCACTTGTGACATCACAGACATCTGTCTGTCAGTCATGCCATTTTGCATGGCATTGCTTTGGGTAATTTTTTTTTTTTACTACAACCAGTGGTGCAGTGAATATTTTTATGCACATATTTTTGGGGCACTCATGCAAGTATTTCTCTTTGGTTAATTCTCAGTGCAATTACTGGGTCAAATAATGCACATTTACATTTTGTTAGGTTACTAACAGATTACCGTCAAAAGGTTATGCTTTATTACTTACACTCCCATCAATCATTTATACATTACTAAAGTTAGTATCGAATACTTCATTATGGATCCCAGGGCAGAGTTGTGCCTCATCTGCTGTAAAACAGTTCTCACAGGAGTGCAGTGGTGAGAGGTGTTAGAGGTGGGACTGTAGAACACCAGCCCTGTAGATAACTGTGGAAGGAGAACTCAGTTACCCTTGGCTGGCTATTTATGTGTATGTCACCTTTTGTTCACCTTCCAAGGTCGCATCCTGAGTCTCAGCTGGCATCCCTCTGGCACCCACATTGCAGCTGGCTCCATAGACTACATTAGCGTGTTTGATGTCAAATCAGGTGACTGTTTTTCTCAGTTCATTTGGGTCGTGGGTCTTGTTTGTCAGATTCACATTTCTGGGTTTCCTAAAGCTGGAGCCCTTGTCATGCTTTCAAGGACATTTAGGGCCTAACCTCTCATTAGTCTACTGGGATATTCGCTGTGAATTTTATCCTTTCTTGGATTACTGATCCTGCCTTGGGTGGGGGGATGTTAGGATGTTGGTTCTGCCATGAAATACAATATTTTTTGTCATAAGAATTCACAATAAAATTTTACCTTGACCAGTAAGACACTAGTGATCAATAGAATACCTATTTATTTATGCCAGTTCCTGGTAAAAGTGAACATCTGTCTTTAAGAACATGAACTCTTGGTAGCAAAATTGGTAAGAAGACATGAAGTCAGAAAGGTAGAGAACCCCATTCTTTCTCTGCCCTTGGCCTGGGAAATTGGCTAACGGTATCCTTCAGTGATGAGATTGACTTCAGTTTGTTAGATGGACATGTCTGTACTCCTATTTAAGATGAGGTAAAACTGGTTAGGTATGTCTCCTTTTTCTTCAGGGCTTTAGTAAGTTTTTATTGTTAACAGTTATACATACATATAGTCAATTCTTTAAGTTTTGTTACAAAAAAGCAGGACTTCCTCGTTTCCCTTTTCCCCGCTTCTCAGGGGCAGCCGCGTGCAACTGTTAGCTGAATCTCTTGATAGTTATCTCTGTGCTATACATAGCATGCTTATTATGCCACATTTTGATTTTTCCGTTTTTAGACCATTATTTATTGACTTCCGTCCTTTAGCTCTCTTTCTCTACCATCTGACACATGCGCACTTTCTCCCAATCTTCCCAGTGTGCTTATGGTTATAGTTAATATAGCATATCTTTGTTCAGATTAGTAGTCGTTGTTTTCATCATGAAATAGAAATACTAATACTACTCACATAATAAACTACCTTTACTATCTTGTATGCTTTTTGTTAATGTTTATTTCTCTCTCTCTCTTCCTCTTCCTCCCTCCCTCCCTCCTTCCTCCTTCCTCCCTCTCTCTCCCTTTCTTTCTTCATACACACATACATACATGTGTGTGTGTGTGTGTGTGTGTGTCTGTCTCTCTCATTAATTCATTTCCACTTCTTTCAGTTGTATAAACTAGGTTCAGATACATCTGGATTTTTTTTTAAAAGATTTATTTTTTTTTATTTATTCATTATAGAGAGGGGAGAGAGAGTGAGAGAGAGAGAGAGAGAGAGAAGGGGGTAGGAGCAGGAAGCATCAACTCCCGTATGTGCCTTGACCAGGCAAGCCCAGGGTTTTGAATCGGCAACCTCGGCGTTTCCAGGTTGACGCTTTATCCACTGCGCCACCACAGGTCAGGCCCAAATACATCTGGATTTTTTCCTACCTTTCACTTCTTTTTTTTTTTTTTTTTTTTTTTTTAAATTTTATTTCTTGATTTTACAGAAGGGCCAGGGGATGAGAAGTAGTTGCTTTACTCTAGCTGTTCATTGGTTGCTTGTCACATGTGCCTTGATCAGGCAAGCTCATGGCTTCAAACTGGCGACCTCAGCATCTCAGGTCAGCACTTTATCCCCTGTACTACCACAGGCCAGTACTTTTGTCTTCTTGAATGATTCTCTTCCAGAGCCTCTGACTTGCTCCAGGGTAGCCAGTTTGTGGGCCTACTGCACAACTGAGGTCTCGAACTCTGATTTTTTCAGTCATTGCAGGGATCCCCTTTGCTCTTCTTGCAGGTGGAGTCCTGTTTTCATGTATTCGCTTTCCTAGTTTATTCCTTTGGTGGATCTTGAGAAAGCGTTCATGAGAAAGGATTCTGGGTTGGAAATTATTTTCCCTTAGAATTTTGTGATTTTATCTTTTTTAAGATTTTTAAAATTGATTTTACAGAAAGAGGTGAGGAGAGGGGAAGGAGACATTTCATCTCAGAGTTGCTTCACTTTAGTTGTTCATTGATTGCTTATCATACATGTCTTGAATGGGCAAGCCCAAGCCTTCGAACCAGCGACCTCAGCGCTCTAGGTCGAAGTCCGTCCACTGCGCCACCACAGGCCAGTCACTCCTTAGAATTTTGAGGTCATGGTTCCACTGTCTTCTAACCTCTAGTATTATTTTGAAGTTTAGTGCTGTTCTGAGAGTAGATCCTTTGTATTGGTCTCCCCAGCCCCAGCCCCAGCCCCTGAGCTTTTAGGATCTGCTCTTTATCTTTACTGTTCTGACATTTAGTAATTATTTTCTTCGTGTGTAGATCTTTTAACATACTTATTGGACCTGTGGTAGGCTTTTTTAACCCCCAAAATTTGTGGTTTTTAGTTCTAGAGAAAATTTTAATAATTATTTTATAGATAAACTTTCATTTTTTCTTTTCTGGAATTTTATTTGGATCTTAGCTCTCCTAATTGTCTTAACTCTTTTTTCCCTCTTATTTTTTTTTTGTCTCTTTGACATTTTACTCTGCTGCCTTGGAGAGTTTATTATCTTTATCTTTTAATTCTGTTAATGAGTTTCGTTTTTTTTTACTTGTTTTTGCTGACATTTATTTATTTATTTATTTTTACAGAGACAGAGAGAGAGGGATAGATAGGGACAGACAGACAGGAACGGAGAGAGATGAGAAGCATCAGTCATCAGTTTTTCCTTGCTTAGTTGTTCATTGATTGCTTTCTCATATGTGCCTTGACCACGGGCCTTCAGCAGACCGAGTAACCCCTTGCTCTAGCCAGAAACCTTGGGTCCAAGCTGGTGAGCTTTGCTCAAACCAGATGAGCCCGCGCTCAAGCTGGCAACCTTGGGGTCTCGAACCTGGGTCCTCTGCATCCCAGTTGGATGCTCTGTCCACTGCGCCACTGCCTATTTCTACAGTATCTGAGGTCACCAGTTCCTGACTTATACTTGGCTTTCCCCACTGCTGACTTGGCTCTGCTAGGTCAGTTACCACTCTATAAATCCCCATAAATTGCCACTGTTATCGTCTCTTTCTTTCCCATGAGGTTTTAGAAAATTGCCAGGTGTAGTGGTGTGTGCAGTTAGCTAATTTTAAGTGAACTGTCATGTCTCTTTTCCATTTACCTGCCCCTTCCATTTCCCCCTCCCTCTCTCACTCATCTTTAGACAATTTGGTGTTCAGAGACTAAATTCTTGATAAGTAGTATTTACTGTCTGTGGTCTGTACTCAGGTGTCTACTACAGGCAGATTTTGAAGACTAAAGGGTAAATAAGTACCATTTAAATGTGGGCTTTTCTTATTTTTCAGGGAGTGCTATTCATAAGATACTCGTGGATAGGCAGTACATGGGAGTCTCTAAGCGGAAGTGTATCATATGGGGTGTGGCCTTCTTGTCTGATGGCACAGTCATAAGTGTGGACTCTGCTGGGAAGGTGCAGTTCTGGGACTCAGCTACTGGGACGCTTGTGAAGAGCCATCTCATCTCAAATGCTGACGTGCAGTCCATTGCCGTATCTGATGTGAGTACAGCCCGTGTCTGGAGCAGTTCCTCTACAGTCTGGGGGATGAGTAGAGAAGGCTGTGGCAATGGTGCACCACAAACACTGTTCCCTGATCCCAAATGTTGTGCTGGAGTAAGATGAGTTTAGGGAAATGCATCTGAAAAGCCACATAATTTCTCTGAACTCTCTTATTCTCTAATAACTAGTTTGAGAATGTTCTCTGAAGGATTAGTTCACAGATAGGCTTTCTTCAGATACTCTCCACCTCTAGGTAATCCAGTCTCATTGTAGATAGGGCACAAATATCCTAGAAGGATCTTTAAAGTACTGTTTCCTCTCTTTCTACTACTGATCTCCTGCTTTCTATCTTGGGAAATGAGAATTTTTTTTTTTTTTTAACAGAGACTGAGAGTGAGTCAGAGAGAGGGATAGATAGGAACAGACAGACAGGAACGGAGAGAGATGAGAAGCATCAATTATCAGTTTTTCATTGCACGTTGCAACACCTTAGTTGTTCATTGATTGCCTTCTCATATGTGCCCTGACCATGGGCCTTCAGCAGACTGAGTAACCCCTTGCTCAAGCCAGCGACCTTGGGTCCAAGCTGGTGAGCTTTGCTTAAACCAGATGAGCTTGTGCTCAAGCTGGCGACCTCGGGGTCTCCAACCTGGGTCCTCCGCATTCCAGTCCGATGCTCTATCCACTGCGCCACTGCCTGGTCAGGCAGAAAATAATTTTATAGTGATTTTGAAAATGTTAATTGTCTCCTTTTGAATAAGATGTAAGAAGATTAGGATTAAACAAGTGTGCCTCTTCCCTTTTGGTAACCAAAATTCTTAATCTGAAACATTTTTGTATTTTAGCAGCAAGGTATAAAGTGACTTGGATGTTTGTTGACTAGATCCTTGATTCTTTATCTTCTTCGTTTGAGAATTACTTGCTGTCTTAAGTGTGGAAATCCAGTTTCTAGTGTAGAAATCACTTATGTTTTCTTGCCTATAAAATGTTCCTTTCCATTTCACAGGTTTTCCATGAGAACAATTTGATGTGCGTTAAAGCCCTATAAAACATTTAGATATTACCTATAAGCTATAATAAAAGTATGAATTAAAATGAGTGGGAGAAATTCTCTTTTTAAAATAGAGTCTTGGTCCAAAATGGTTATAATTATTAGACTTAAGACTTAAATTAGTCCCTGGCCGGTTGGCTCAGCGGTAGAGCGTTGGCCTGGCGTGCGGGGGACCCGGGTTCGATTCCTAGCCAGGGCACATAGGGGAGGCGCCCATTTGCTTTTCCCCCCCTCCTCCTTCCTCTCTGTCTCTCTCTTCCCCTCCCGCAGCTGAGGCTCCATTGGAGTGGGGATGGCCCGGGTGCTGGGGATGGCTCCTTGGCCTGTGCCCCAGGCGCTGGAGTGGCTCTGGTCGCGGCAGAGCGATGCCCCGGAGGGGCAGAGCATCGCCCCCTGGTGGGCAGAGCGTAGCCCCTGGTGGGCGTGCCGTGCCGGGTGGATCCCGGTAGGGCGCATGCGGGAGTTTGTCTGACTGTCTCTTCCCGTTTCCAGCTTCGGAAAAAAAAAAAAAAAAAAAAAAAAAAAGACTTAAATTATTAAATTTAATATTCTTCAAAGTGTACTTAAATATTATGCACCTGTTTCAAAGACCAAGAAAGGTGTATATTCACTACTGTGGAACAATTTTCAGGATGTAGTGTTAAGGTAAGAAAACAGAACAGGGTGATAGTATATAGTATAGGACATAATAGTGTGTTAAGAGAAGAAGGGGCATATTTATATATTAGATATACTACAATAAGTATTTAAAAATTAAATATTTTGTGTATATGCTTATATCTGTTTATATGTAGTAGATAGCATCTCTAAACAGATTTATAAATGCAAATGATAATTTCTGGAGAGGGAAGTTGTGGAGGGTCGGTGGTGACAGGCTTAATTTGTATTATATGTATATATCATTTTATACAGTTTAATCTTTCTTCTACCATGTATGTGGCTGTATTACTCAATCATTGGATTGAGTCCTAGATATAAATGGAAATATATCACAATTATTTTTATTATGAGAAAGAAGAAACACTACCAATTAAACTATGCCGTAGTGCTTTTTTAAATAAAATTTGTGCTTTATATTATAAGCATATAATAAAACAATTAAAATATAAAATGACACAATGCTTTTTTTTTAATTTTTTTTTATTTTATTCATTTTAGAGAGGAGAGAGAGAGGGATAGAAAAAGAGAGAGAGAAGGGGGGAGGAGCAGGAAGCATCAACTCCCATCTGTGCCTTGACCAGGCAAGTCCAGGGTTTCGAACTGGCGACCTCAGTGTTTCCAGGTCGACGCTTTATCCACTGAGCCACCACAGGTCAGACTGCTTTTTGAAACAGAGTTTATACTTTTTCTTATTTAAAGAGCTCCTTGAGACTTAAACATACATTTTTGTCATACCACTTATGCATATATAAAAAGGAAAGTGCCTGACCTGGGGTGGTGCAGTGGATTAAGCGTCGACCTGGAATGCTAAGGTCACCGGTTCAAAAACCTGGGCTTACCTGGTCAAGGCACATATGGGAGTTGATGCTTCCTACTCCCCCCTCTTCTCTCTCTTTCTCTCTCTTCTCCAAAATGAATAAATAAATAAAAATAATTAAAAAGAAAAGTATAATTGACTTGAAGTGATGAAGGTATTCCTAAAACTTTTTCACATTCAAAGTTGTACTCTGAATCATTTTTTTAAATTAATTTAATTTTAGAAAGAGAGAAACATCTATTTGTTGTTCCAGTTATTTATAATTGGTTGATTCGTGTATGTGCCCTGACCTGACCAGGGATTGAACCCACAACCTTGGTGCATCAGGGCAATGCTCTAACCAACTGAGCTACCTGGCTAAGGCCCATTAGTTGATTCCATTTTTTTTTTTTTTAAACGAGAGACAGAGAGGACAGACAGGAAGGGAGAAGAGAAACGCCAATTCTTCATTGCAGCATCTTAGCTGCTTAGTTGTTCATTGATTGCTTTCTCATATGTGCCTTGACTGAGGGGCTCCAGCTGAGCCAGGGACTCCTTGCTCAAGCCAGCAACCTTTGGGCTCAAGCTGGTGAGTCTGCGCTCAAGTTGAATGAGCCTGCATTCAAGCCAGCAACCTTGGGGTTTTAAACCTGGGTCCTCTGCATCCTGGGTCAATGCTGTGTCCACGGCACCACTGTGCCACTGTCTGGTCAGGCCATTAGTTTATTCTTTTATGTGTCCTGACGGGATCCAACCTGTAACCTTGGCATATGGGGGTGGTGCTCAAACCAACTGAGCTGCCTGGCCAGGGCCTGACTCACTTTTCAACTAAGTCATCAGGGTTGATATTTGTCACACATGCCTCCCAACCATGCGTATGTTGGTGATGATGTGCCAGTATTGTCCCTAGGTTTTCTTCTACCTTTTTGACAGCCCTTCTGAAGTTTTAGTGTTTGCTCTTTATCTGAAGATGTCATGCGTGAACAGGTTGACAGATAGTAGATACCATGATTGAGAGCTGTTAAATTGCAGGAAAACGTGTGCCTGAGAATCAGTGAATTGTGGTACTTACTCAGAATTGAAAAATGCAATTGTACATTATATAGATGATGTATTATAGAATTGTACGCCTGGAACCTATGTCATTTTATTAACCAAAATCACCCCAATAGATTCAATTAAAAAATTCAGTTGTACAAATTCCAGCCCACAAAAATGCTTCTCACAGGCTTTAGAGTGGGCAGACGGGTTTGGTTCCCAGTTGTACCCTCAGTAGCTACATATCTTCCTTGGGCAATTACTACTTTTAAGCCTTAGTTTCTCGTTCTGTGAAAACAAGAATGCTAGTAACCCACAGAGTTTGGGGAAAGATGACATGGGCAGTGCTTGTAAATTATGGAGTACGGTGTCTGGCCCAGAGTGCGTGTGGTATGGGCATTATGATTTTCAAAATCTGTCTTGAAACATCCTAATTTTGAGCATTCTCCACACCACTCTTGCCAGTACGGCTGATTACTTTTAGGATTTTTTTTATTGGATTTTCATTGACTAAAATGTGAACAGTGGCAAACACCCAGACCCTTGATCTTCTCCGATGTCTTTCAGCCTCATCAAGTATGAGAATACTACCGATTCCTGCTGGGCATTGTAGGGAACGTTTGCTTTCACTTACAGGTCAGGCCTGAGATCTTTTCTGTGTGAGGTAGTCACTCCGATTGCATTAGGACACACACACTCTTCCCTTCCCAGTCTGCTTTCCCTTGCTTCATTCCTGCTGTGCCCTGAGAGAGCTCTTTTCTTTCTGTTTCTTTTCAGTTCTTTTATGATTCCACTTCAGGGAAAGAGGATGTGGAGTGGGGGAGACCTGCCTTCCCAATCCCTCTCTGTAGGTGGGACTTTGAAAGCAAACTGCTACTTTTTTTTTTTATAAAAGAAATGAACTGTGTAGTTGGAGGTGGGGGAAAGTGTGTGAGTTCCTCCACTGCTCAGTGTCTCCACCTTTGTCTTGAGCTGAGGGTTTTCAGTTAGTATCCTTAGAGGAAATGAGGGAGAGGCGGTCTGGACCACCTACGTGCTGTCCTTCAGATACACTTTCCTTCCTCTCCACCATCATGGGCCTGTAGGCGACCTCAAAGAGAGCTGGCACAAGGCTGAGTGGGTGTGGTGTGTCCAGAGCAGGCAGGTGGCCATGTGACTGTCATGTCTCTAAACCTCTTGAATATGAGCTTTCCTATCTGTGTAAAGGGCTATTAAATGATTAAGGGAAAGAAATAAAATAAAAGCATGACTCATACAAACATGGAATGGAAATATTCCAAATTTTCTGTAACTTATTAACTGAGAGAACCAATGGGATGGTACAGGCACTTCAAAGGAGAATGCAAAGAACATAGATATATATGAGGTCATCAGCAATGCTGAAATTAATTTACAAACTGTTGCAAGATTCAGTGTCCACAGGGCAATAATCAGTTGCGTTTTACCAGGCAAAATACTTTGTGTGTCTATGCAAAAGAATCATCACTCTCAATTTTCTGCGGTGTACAGAGTTGTGCAACACCTCCCTGGCCATCAAAGGACTCAGTAAACCTGAACACCAGTACATTGTATGCTCATTTCAAATCTTCCACATGTTCTTCTGATAGGGCAGATGATACTTAATTTCGCAAGGCATTGAAGAATTATTGATGATATGACACTTATAAAAAGTTCCTAGCACAGTATGTGTGAAGATGATGGCAACTACATGCTCAGATACGTTCCGACATCTCATCTCTCTTAACTGGCTGACCTAGTCTTTTGTACTATTTGATTGGTTAACTACTGATTCAAGTTCCTAATTTTTTCTCACCTCCCCCCCTCATTCAAATATCCTGTCTTTTTTTTTTTTTCTGTGCAAAGTTGTGTGTATTTTTAAAAACCGGAGTTAAAATGGTTTTGTAGAGAAATTTAAAAAAATAAGCTAAGACCTTTTAAAACTAATCACAGTGCTTAACATACTGACAAAGAGAAAGCCTAAATTGGGGACCAGGTCTTTGTGTGATTCAGGGCTTTTCCTTCCTCAGCCCACCTCTCTTTCTTTAAAAAGACAGTAAATTTCAGGGATTTTCAAAGTTCAGTCTTTTGACTACCCGTTTGCCATTTTCTCCTATATTCTTTTTTCCTCTCTATATTTTTAACACCTTATTTACATTAAAGAAATTTTTACTGTGGTAAAATATAAGGAAATTTGCCTTTTTAACCATTTTTAAGTGTACGATTCAGTGACATTCGGTCTACTCACAGTGTTGTGCACCATCACCTCTCCATTTTCAGAGCTTTTTCCTTTCCCTAAATAGGAACTCTGTACCCATTGAAGACTAACTCCTTCCTCCCCTCTCCCAGCTCTTGGTTACCTCCATTCTACTTTCTGTCCCTGTGATTTCGCTTGTTCTGGTTTTCTCGTAAGTGGAATCATATAATATTTGTTCTTTTATGTCTGTGTTATTTTACTTAGCATAATGTTTTCTTTTCGGTTTTCTTTTTAAATGTTTATTTTATTGATTTTAGAGAGATGAAGGAAGAGAAAGAGACAGGAACATCTGTTCCTGTATGTGCCCTGACCTGGTATCAAACTGGCAACATCTGTGCTTCCAGATGATGCTCTAACCAACCGAGCCATCTAGCCAGGGCAGCATAATGTTTTCAAAGTTCATCCATGTTACAGCTTTATCAGAATTTCATTCCTCCTTAAGGCTGAATAATGTTCGCTTGTACATATATACCTCATTGAGTGGATTTATCTGTTGATGGACACATTTGGGTTTTCATATTTTGGCTATTGTGATTAATGCTGTTGTGAACATTGGTGTGCCTGTATCTGTTTGAGTCCCTGCTTCCAAATTTTTGAGTATACATTTTCATTACTGTTCTTGCTTGGGTTGGTTGGTTGGTTTGTGTTTTGACTTTTAAGTTTCTTTTGCTTATTTTCTATATGAATTTAAGAAACAACTTTTTTTAGTTCTAGGTATAATGCTAAATATTTTTATTGGATCATGTAAAACTTATAAATTTCCTTAGTGATCATCAATATCTTTATCATGTTAAATATTTTTGTTCAAGAATATGGTATGGATTTCTTTGTTTAGGTCATCTTTTATGTCCTTTAGAAGGTCTTAAATTTTTTTTTTCTTATATAAGTCTAGCACATTACTTGTTAAATCTATTTCTAGGTGTTTTATCTTTGTTGAATTTCTAATGATATCTAGTTTATATACATGAAAGCGTTGTAGCCATTTGAGGTATATATTGCTAATTTTGTCAGTAGGGGGCGCATAGTTATCTGTGAGTGAGCTTGCTCTTATTATGAAATTGTTAGCTTCTAAAGGAAAGAGTCCCCTATAAACTACCTTCCAATTCTGGGCATAAGTTTTCCCCTAAGCTGCCCAGACACACAACCTCAGGAACTATTTTTCAAAGTGGGCCCTGTTTTGCTCAAATGTGACTCCCTGATGATTTAATTTCTCAGCAAGAAGACAGTTTCGTGGTGGGCACAGCCGAGGGGACAGTATTCCATTTTCAGCTGGTCTCTGTGACTTCCAGCAGCGGTGAGAAGCAGTGGGTGCGGACAAAGCCATTCCAGCATCACACTCACGACGTGCGAACTGTGGCCCACAGCCCAACAGCGCTGATATCTGGAGGTGGGTTCTGCTCTTGGCCAGGCTGCTGCTCTCCTCTGCCCAGCTCTGGGTGTTTTCATGCAAGACATTGTCTAATTCTGATGTCCTCTTCCCTCTCCCTTCTGCCCAGGCACTGACACCCACTTAGTCATTCGTCCTCTTATGGAGAAAGTGGAAGTAAAGAATTATGATGCTGCCCTTCGAAAAATCACTTTTCCCCATGTAAGTATCCCCTCATTTTCCCCTTCCCCTGTCCCACAAGACTGAGCACAGCTCACCCTTCCTGTGCAAATCTGTAAGATGTTGGTACTACCTGCCTTCATCCATCAGTTTCTGAGGCCGGCCTCTTACAAATATATTTATGGGACCAAGAGATTGGTAGCAGCATTCCTGGTTCAGTTTCTGGGTAAATTGTTCCCTTTTTCAGATAGCTGTGGTTCAGAGGGAGTTTGTTTGTTTGTTTTGTTTTTAAGGCTGAGCTCCCTATTCTGTGTGGGAGGAGGAAATTCAGGCCTCCGGTGTGCCTTTTTAGAAAAGTGAATGTTTCTCAAGCAAAAAACCTTTCTCCCCATTACCTACTTTTACATTCCATTCAATCAATAAACCTCCCTAAGTCTACCTCCTCCTCCTTTTTTGAGACTACTCATTTCTCTTTGTCTACACCGCCATTATCCTCATTTGGGTTAGTGTCTTTTTTTATGTAGATTTCTTGATAGCAGCTTGTTTATGATCTTTTATTTATGTTTGTGTTATTCCAGCCTACTTTGCATTGATCTGGTCAGAAAGCAACTTTGTTCAGCATTCCATGCTTAAAAGCCTTTGGCTGGTCTACTTTGCCCTCAGTATAAAAACCTAATTCCCATGAAACCTATCTTGATCTGGTCCGGGCCTCATGTCTCACACACTTGCAGCACCACTGCCCAGGCTAGTCATTCTGAAAGACTATTCCCTCTAATGCTCTTGTACCTTTTAGCTGTTTCATGTCCATTGCTCTGCTTGGAAGGTCTTGCCCTACTTTTGCCTGAATAGACTTTACCAATGAACCTCATCTGGGCTCCTGTCTTCACCCCCAGGAGGCTAGAGTAGATATCCTTTTTATTTTATTTTATTTTTGTTACATACTGTGCTTAGCTGTGTTACAATTCTTAGCACACTAAGTGTAATTCCCTATTTAATTGTGGGTCAGCCATTTAGACTATAAATTTGAGAGCGGTAGGTATGTTTTTATTTATCAGTGTGTTCTTAGACCCTAGGACAGTGCCTGGCATACGGTAGTAGGTAGGGAATATTTATGAGGCAAATGTATTTCAACAGTTAAAAATATGTAAGGCCTGGCCCTGGCCGGTTGGCTCAGCGGTAGAGCGTCGGCCTGGCGTGCGGGGGACCCGGGTTCAATTCCCGGCCAGGGCACATAGGAGAAGCGTCCATTTGCTTCTCCACCCCCCCTCTCCTTCCTCTCTGTCTCTCTCTTCCCCTCCCGCAGCCAAGGCTCCATTGGAGCAAAGATGGCCGGGGCGCTGGGGATGGCTCCTTGGCTTCTGCCCCAGGCGCTAGAGTGGCTCTGGTCGCGGCAGAGCAACGCCCCCTGGTGGGCAGAGCTTCGCCCCTGGTGGGCATGCCGGGTGGATCCCGGTCGGGCGCATGCGGGAGTCTGTCGGACTGTCTCTCCCCGTTTCCAGCTTCAGAGAAATACAAAATATATATATATATGTAAGGCCTGACCTGTGGTGGCACAGTGGGTAAAGCATTGACCTGGAACGCTGAGGTTGCAGGTTTGAAACCCTGGGCTTGCCCTGTCTAGGCACATAAAGGAAGCAACTACTACAAGTTGATGTTTCCAGCTTCTCTCCCCTCTTTCTCTTTCTCTCTCTCCTCTCCGCTCTCTAAAAATCAATAAATAAAATCTAAAAAATAAAGTAAAATAAAAAATATATACATATTTACACACACACACACACACACACACACACACACACACACACATACCCTAAGATGTTGCTGCTGTATCTAGTACTGAGGTAATTGATGACCCTGATCTGCTTATCACTTTCGATTCTTGACTACAGCGACGTCTCATTTCCTGTTCAAAAAAGAAGCAGCTTCTCCTCTTCCAGTTTTCTCACCACTTGGATCTTTGGCGACTGGGATCCACAGTTGCAACAGGTAAGATGGGAGCGAGTTTTTTCCAGTAAGAAAACTGGAGATGGAAGCCAGAAATTAGAATTGCAGTTGATACTCTGCTTATGGAAGAATGGACGGAGATTTTTCTCTGTCCACTGGACTTCATGGTTTTCCCATCTACTAGATGGAGCAGAGTTGTTCTTTAGAGATTTGGCATCGTTAACAGGATACTGGATCATCTGTCAAAGGTTCATGAATCTGTGCTCTAGGAAGGTAGTAGTGGAGGTGCAGGATGTGGATGTGAGGGTTGTGGGATCATAGTTTGCTCTGGCTTGTTTGGGATCAAAACAGGATGTTGAAAATGACAAAATTTAATGTTGGCTAGTGACATTTCTTCATGGAAAAGAAGATCTCATAGGTCTTCGTGGGTTAACAGCCTAGTGGCCTTTTGAAAAATGTTTGGGTTCTTTTGTTTTATATTGGATTAGGTTTATACTGTATTTAGGTTCCAAAATGAGCAAATGAAGTTGAGGCCACACACTCCACTTCTACCCACGTGTGTGGCTGGCTGTGGGGTAGAGCTTCAGCGAGTTCATGATGTGCCAGAGCATAGGCAGTGTCCAGACACCTAGATGGAAGCTAAGGAATTGTTCACTGCTTTTCTCTTCAGATACCCCCAGAAAACGATGGGCTTACTGAGTCAGACATTTTTCTTATTTCTCACTGCTAGAGATCCCATTCTACCCAGGGTTAACATTTTAGAAGAAAAAATATACAGATAACCTTTCTTTGAGAAGAAAAAGCTCAGGGAAATTTCTTGTTCCAGGAAAGCACGGGGATACCCTCCCCCTCTCCAGAGACGCAGCTCATTTATTGCACCTCAAGACAAAGGTAAGGGCATCACCTGTGCATGTGCAGGCCTGAGACCAGAACATTTTTCTCATTCCGAATCTGGAGAATTATTTAGTTGACATCACTAACTGTATGAAATCTAAAATAATTTGGGTGAAGTATACTATGTCAGCAGAATTGATTTCCTATGATTATAAGTTGAACATTCAAAATTTATTGGATGAATGAATATAGGAAGTTGGTTTTATTCTTTTGGTATTACTATGAGAATAACACATTTTTGTAAGTTCAAAGGGTACAAAAGAGTATGCAATGAAAAATGAGCCCCCTTCTTACCCCAAAGCCCTGGTCCTAGTCTCCAGAAATATTGTCAATAGTTTTTTATATATCCTTCCAGAAAAAAATTTCCACCTGTTTGTGCATGTATCATTTCTTTTTACAGTAATGGTGCTATACTATGCAAATACAAACTTCTTTGTATCCTTTACAAAAACTTTATTTTGATAACACAAATATTTGTGAGTAGTCTTGCCATAATTAATTTAAACAATATTGATCATTTATATCCTCATCTACCTGTTTCATTTCAGTTTCCTTTCCTAAAATAATTGTTAATTGATTAGTTGTATATATCCTTCCAGATCTTCTTCCATGTGAGAGAACTGTATGTGTATACATACACATTTGTGTACATTTAGATATATTTCATGAGTTTTTAAAAATTACATAACTTAACATTAAACTTTTTCTTTGTTCTGCAAATTTTTTCGCCTACTAATTCTTAGAGGTCTTTAAAGCAGGTTGTCATAGATCAAACAATTCTCCAAGTCACCTTGCTTCCAAAGCTTTCCTGCATTAAATTCCTCTCTGCTCAGGTTTTCTAAAGTTAGGGTTTAGTATGAAGCTATCTGTGAGTACACAATGGCTGAGATTAGTTCACAGTGTTCATAGACCTCTGTTTTTGGAAATCAGTCACACCATTTAGGTGCTATACTTTTGTTTTATTCTTGGGGGGGCTGCTATACTTTGATATAATCATGGTGACATACAGCATGTGGCTGTCAGGATTATATGTAGGTGTTTGTGGGTATGTCCAGAGTGACAGCAGCTTGGGAATTCATGTCACAGTGAACCTTGCATGAAGTCGTACTTGAACATTCATCCTCATTCCTAATGTTGCCAGGGTCCCGAGAACATTATTTGCAGCTGTATCTCCCCATGTGGAAGTTGGATAGCCTATTCTACAGTTTCTCGGTTTTTCCTCTGTCGGTTGAATTATGAACATGACAACATAAGTCTCCAAAGGGTAAGTGATAACCCAGCATTTGGTTGAACAAGAAGAAAATTCGTAAGTGAATTTTTTGTGAAGTAGGAATGTGCTGGATATAAATCCTTGCTCAGTGAAAGTTATTTGGAGACAGCTGTTATAAAAAAAGTCTTTTTATTTCCACTTTGATTTGCTTTTTATTTTTGGAGGAGTAGTGAAGTGCCAGAAAGTGGCAGTCAAGCTTAGGCTTTTGAAGAGATAAAGGAGGGGGTGTATCGTTACAATAGGCACGTCGGTGTTCCAGGCCCTTGGTCAGTTGGCTTCCTTAGAGACAGGAAGCATTAGTGTAATTTAAGCCTGGCTGTGATTATTCCCCCCCAACCCCACCCCTCTTTCCCTGCCTGGCTGTGTTTATTTTTGATGGTCTCTAGGTTTCACTTCTCTCTCTTACTGGTTTTTTTCTACTGGTTGACCCCAAGGTTTCCAAAATGCCAGCGTTCCTTCGCTCTGCCCTTCAGATTTTGTTTTCTGAAGATTCAACAAAGCTCTTTGTGGCTTCAAATCAAGGGTCTCTGCACGTCATTCGGCTGTTGGAAGGGAGCTTCAAGCACCTGCATACTTTTCAGGCTCAGTCAGGTAGGAATTTGGTAACTGGCCATAGGAGAGAGTTGTCAGCCTCTGATGTATTTTTTCCCCCTTTTAAATCTTTTTCATTGTCCAGTGTTCACTAATGCTCTTCTCCACCCTGCATATACACATTCAGTCACATGTTTGCAATTTAAAGTAGGAGGCGATATCTGGCAAATGAAAACATTGATGAGATCTGAAATGTTTCTCACACCTACTCTTTTCTCACTGGGCTGTTGATTCCTTATTTGGGGCCAGAGAGTTTTCATCACCTTTCTTAGAGTGTTTGTTAGCAGGGCAAGAAGAAAGTTGAAATCATCTGTAATCCTGACACCCAGGAATAACTACTGTTAATATTTTTGTATATTTCTAATGTGTTTGTACGTAGGCATTTTATGGACATGTTAATTTGTTTTGGTTGTTTTTATAAAGATGAACTTACACATACAGTTTTATTACCTGTCATAGCATGTTCATGACTGTTTTCCATGTTCTTTGAGAGCATGAGTGTGCATGAATGAGGGACCGGGTAGCTAACTTGCTGAGTTAATTATTGAGGACTTAGTGCCCAGCTTCAGCTGGTAGGTATTGGACACTTCCCACCGGCCTTTTCCCTCCTTCCTCGCCCTGAATTATGGTGCTTCACTGCCCTTTCGGTTCCATCAGCATGGAGAGTCAGCTCTGAACTTAAACTCTCCCGGTGCATAGCTGCTTCAGAAATACACAGGAAAAGAAACCCACAAGTTAGTCATCAGATAAAGTAAACTGCCAATTGTTATTGAGTACCTGTGTATGATTTTATTATAAAACTTACACTTTTCGGCCCTGGCCATTTGGCTCAGTGGTAGAGCGTCAGCCTGGCGTGCAGGAGTCCCGGGTTCGATTCCCGGCCAGGGCACACAGGAGAAGCGCCCATTTGCTTCTCCACCCCTCCCCCTCTTCTTCCTCTCTGTCTCTCTCTTCCCCTCCCGCAGCCAAGGCTCCATTGGAGCAAAGATGGCCCGGGCGCTGAGGATGGCTCCATGGCCTCTGCCTCAGGCGCTAGACTGGCTCTGGTTGCAACAGAGCGATGTCCCGGATGGGCAGAGCATCGCCCCCTGGTGGGCGTGCCAGGTGGATCCCGGTCGGGCGCATGCAGGAGTCTGTCTAACTGCCTCCCTGTGTCCAGCTTCAGAAAAATACAAAAAACAAAAACAAAAAAAAACAAAAAAAACTTACACTTTTTTGGCCCTGGCCGGTTGGCTCAGTGGTAGAACGTCAGCCTGGGCGTGCAGGAGTCCCAGGTTTGAGTCCTGGCCAGGGCACACAGGAGAAGTGCCCATTTGCTTCTCCACCCCTCCCCCTTCCTTCCTCTCTCTCTCTCTCTCTCTCTCTCTCTCTCTCTCTCTCTCTTCCCCTCCCGCAGCCGAGGCTCCATTGGAGCAAAGTTGGCCTGGGCGCTGAGGATGGCTCTATGGCCTCTGCCTCAGGTGCTATAATGGCCCTGGTTGCAAAACTTACACTTTTTACCTTGTAGTTAGCATCCCTTAAGATTAGGCCCTGCATTATATATATATATATATAATTTTATTTCCTTTCTCTCATCTCATTTCCCCCTTATAGTCAAACTGGTTACTTCATAGCCTTAAACCTGTGTGTTTCTCTCCTGTCACTTAGCTCACCTTGTTCTTCACTCTTTTCCTGCCTTACCCACCCATTAACGTCTCACTTATGTCTTGCTTTAGAGCTTATTTATCGTTTGGGGGCATTATATGCAGCACATTTTGGCATATAGCATCACAGTCTGGTTTTTATCTTACATGAGTTTTTATGTTGCCAAATTGGTTCAAAATCTTTTGATGACAGCCCTGGCCGGTTGGCTCAGCGGTAGAGCGTCGGCCTAGCGTGCGGAGGACCCAGGTTCGATTCTCGGCCAGGGCACACAGGAGAAGCGCCCATTTGCTTCTCCACCCCTCCGCCGCGCTTTCCTCTCTGTCTCTCTCTTCCCCTCCCGCAGCCAAGGCTCCATTGGAGCAAAGATGGCCCGGGCGCTGGGGATGGCTCCTTGGCCTCTGCCCCAGGCGCTGGAGTGCTCTGGTCGCAACATGGCGACGCCCAGGATGGGCAGAGCATCGCCCCCTGGTGGGCAGAGCGTGGCCCCTGGTGGGCGCGCCGGGTGGATCCCGGTTGGGCGCATGCGGGAGTCTGTCTGTCTGACTGTCTCTCCCTGTTTCCAGCTTCAGAAAAATGAAAAAAAAAAAAAAAAAAAAAAAAAAAAATCTTTTGATGACAAAGATGGCTCCTATGTGCCCATGCTCCCTTAGTGTGAATGTGTAGCAGGTCCTCAGTAAATGTAAGACATGCTGCAAGCCTATTGAGTTGGCTGTTTGTCCATAACTTGGACAAAAAACTATTTGGTAGGAAGGGAATTTGAAACAAAGTATAGACTTTAGTGGTAGGTGCTACCCTGCTTCTTCATTACTGGAACAGGCTGGGCAGTGTCTCACTCAGGCCTGAGCAAGTGATGCCTGGTGTTGATCTCTCGAGATCCTCTTTATATGAAGAATGGTCAATTATGTGAAAAATAGATGAACTTGTCTAGCATGTATTTGCAAAATTATCATGAAATTATCCTAGTAATTTCAAACTGAGGGTCCTGTTGGCTTTTGCCATCATCTTCAGGGCAGGGCTGGCTGTGGACACTGTACTCAGACTTAACTGTTGTTCTGTCCTCACAGGGACCGTGGAGTCCATGTGTCTTTTGGCAGTCAGTCCAGATGGGAATTGGCTAGCTACATCCGGCACCAGTTCTGGAGTCCACGTGTACAACGTAAAACGTCTGAAGGTGAGCTTTGGGCTTAGTGGTGGCGAACAGGAGGAAGGCAGCCCTGCAGTTATTAGACTCAAGGCCAATTGGTATGACCCGGAAAATTACTAGGCTTTTTTTTTTTTAGCCAAGAATTTTTCCTGTTTTACTTGTTTGGAACCCAAAACCTATAATCTGTGATATTAAAGTCAGTCAGTGGGAACAGTGGAAACACTCATGCACAGGAATTTGACATTAAGAATTTATGGCAGCCTGACCTGTGGTGGCACAGTGGATAGAGCGTCGACCTGGAACGCTGAGGTCGCGGGTTCATAATCCTGGGCTGACCCGGTCAAGGTACATGTGAGAAGTAATTGTTGAACAACTAAAGTAAAGCAACTACAATCTTGCTCCTTTCTATCTCTGTTCTCTATAAAATCAATAAATAAAATAGTTTAAAAAAATTATGGCTGATAAATCCACATTCAGGTTATTTCTGTATTTTAGAGAGGAAAATTCTGATTTACCACAGGAAGTAATGATTTCCTTTAATAGCTCACCTTATAATCTCAAGGTATTTTTTTAAATTAAACAATCAGAAATTTGGCAAAGGAATAACAGGAAAATATTTTCCACAAATCAGTAATGATATTGTCATTCACTCATCAAATCATGAATGATCCCTTACAAACCCTCATCTTTATCGTAAAAGCCAGATAAGAATTACCTAAAACTTGAAATAAGTATTAAAAGTTGATAGAAGAAGAAAAAAAAAAAAAAAGTTGATAGAAGAGTACCAGACTGTGCCTGACCAGGCAGTGGCGCAGTGGATAGAGTGTCGGACTGGGATGCAGAAGGACCCAGGTTCGAGACCCAGGATAGCCAGCTTGAGCATGGGCTCATCTGGCTTGAGCAAAAAAGCTCACCAGCTTGGACCCAAGGTCGCTGGCTCGAGCAAGGGGTCACTCAGTCTGCTGAAGGCCTGCGGTCATGGCACATATGAGAAAGCAATCAATGAACAACTACGGTGTTGCAACGAAAAGCTGATGATTGATGCTTCTCGTCTCTCTCCGTTCCTGTCTGTCTGTCCCTATCTATCCCTCTATCTGACTCTTTCTCTATCCCTGTAAAAAAAATAAATAAATAAAAAAGAAGAGTACCAGACTGCTCCATTAAATGGGTTTGCCTGTTAACTTAATCTGTGTTGCACTGTAGCAAGAGCATGTCCTGCTTCCTCCTTGAGGCTTGCCTGGCACTTAGGAGTGTTCCTGTGTAGTGGTGTGCATGCCTTTCAATTATACATAAACGTCCATGGTTTCTTTTAAATCCATTGTCAAGCTGTAGATTCTGGTTTTTTTGTTTTAATGTTTTTGGGTTTTTTTTATTGATTTAAGAAAGAGGAAGGGAGACAGCTAGAGAGAGACAAGAACAATGATGTGTGCCTGACCCAGGATCCTACTGGCAACCTCTGTGCTTCCAGATGGTACTTTCACCAACCGAGCTATCTGGCCAGGGCTTAGATTTCCTGTTTAATGACATGTTTATGATCAATTCACACAGATGTAGAGATAGCAGAGAAAGCTTTACTCTGCAGTTTTCTGTAAATGCTGTCAGTTTTGTAAATAGTTAAACATTTTATTTAAATGAAATTAAAGTTTATTGTTTGGATAAATGCCTGACATTTATGGAACTACCATAGAACCCTTTCAGTTAGAAGGAATACTGGTTAAAAACAATTGACTCAGATCATGCAGTCTTCCTGGGGAAGGTACCACATAGAGTTGCCTTTTGTGTCTATCATTTCTTCCCAGCTTCACTGCACAGTTCCTGCTTACAATTTCCCTGTGACAGCTCTAGCCATCTCCCCTAATACCAACAACCTTGTCATTGCTCATGCTGACCAGCAGGTAAGAGATTCCGGTGCTTTCTAATTCCTTTTGGCTGGATGGTAACTTAGAAGCTAAGATAATGATAGTATTGGAAGACCCTTTCTTTGGAAGTACTGGATGGTATAAATGTAGTTTTCTCCTATATGAAGTAAAGCTGTCAGGAATAGCTTGAGCAAATCATAGGCCAGTAACGATCATCAGCTTGCTGGGGCCCAGTGAAATGGGGAGGCTCTGAGATTCTAGAATAAAGAGGTATAAGAAGAGGGGGTGGAATTTTTAAGTAATTGCTTTACTGATTGTTTTTAGACTGGAGATGACATGGACTCGGGTGTTTGACTGGATATGGGATGGAATAAGATTTTGAGAGTTGAAAGTGACTAAAAGATCATGTAATTAGCCTTCACTTTTGCAGGCGAGGAAATCAGGTACTACCCAATATCAGTCAAAATTAGTGCTTAGACTACTGCTTTCTTCCATACCAAGTTGTAAGAATATTGTAATTGTAAGAAGAGCTTTAAAAATGCTTGAGCTTTACCAGCTTGGACCCAAGGTCGCTGGCTTGAGCAAGGGGTTACTTGGTCTGCTGAAGGCCTACAGTCAAGGCACATATGAGAAAGCAATCAAGGAACAACAAAGTGCCACAGCGAAAAACTAATGATGGATGCTTCTCATCTCTCTCCGTTCCTGTCTGTCTGTCCCTATCTATCCCTCTCTCTGACTCTCTCTGTCTCTGTAAAAAAACAAACAAAAATACTTGAGCTTCAAAAACCCTATGAAATTATCAATACTTACATATTTTTACCTGTAAAGTGGGCATGATAATACCTTCCTTATTGGAAAGATTAAATATGATCTGAGAAGCACATTTAAGTAGAATGCTAAGCAAATGATGCTTTCTACTTTGATTAGCAGTTTTTTGTTTGTTTGTTTGTTTTTAAATAATTTTATTTTTTTAATGGAGTGACATCAATAAATCAGGATACATATATTCAAAGATAACAAGTCCAGGTTATCTTGTCGTTCAATTATGTTGCATACCCATCACCCAAAGTCAGATTGTCCTCTGTCTGTCACCTTCTATCTAGTTTTCTTTGTGCCTCTCCCCCTCCCCCTGATTAGCAGTTTTTACACTCACACATGGACACATTCTAGCCAAGAAGTTAAATTCCTCATCAGTTTCATAGATCTGTGTCCTTAGCCAAAGACTGAAAGATTGGTGAAGCCTCATCCTTGTCCTTGTCACACATAGTGATAATGTCCACCTGATGCCTTTTATTGGCAGTTGGTCTCATAACTGCTTCAGTCATTAAAACTGATGGAAAGGCCTGACCAGGTGGTGACACAGTGGGTAGAGCATCGGACTGGGACATGGAGGACCCAGGTTCGAAATCCCAAGGTTGCCGACTTGAGCACGGGCTCATCTGGCTTGAGCTCAGGGTCATCTGGCTTGAGCATGGGCTCACCAGCTTGAGTGCAGGGTCACTGGCTTGAGTGTGGGATCATAGATATGACCCCATGGTTGCTAGCTTGAGCCCAAGGTTGCTGACTTGAGCAAGGTGTTACTTGCTCCGCTGTAGCCCCCTGGTCAAGGCACATATGAGAAAGCAATCAATGAACAACTAAGGTGCTGCAACAAAGAAGTGATGCTTCTCATCTCTCTCCCTTCCTGTCTGTCTGTTCTTATATGTCCCTCTCGCTGACTTCTCTTTCTGTCTCTGTTGAAAAAAAAAAAACTGGTGGAAAGTTTTTTGTACCTGTTAGATTAGCAAAGATCAATAGAGTTGATGATACACAGTGATGTGAGAATATTGGGAGACAGTACTTCATACATTGAATAAATTAGTGTAAGTCCTTTAAAGGACATTTTGGCAGTATCTTAAAATTTTTTAATTTACGTAATTTTTGATTCAGAAGGTCTGATTCTAAAAGTTCTTCCTACAGATAATATGCTTTCAGTTGTGCAGAAGGACGTTGATACAGAGACAATCATTGCAGCCTTGTTTGTTGTAGCCAAAGATTAGAAATAACCTAAATATCCATTAAACAGATTAGATAAGTAAATCATGGCACATCCAAAAGTGAATGGATTATTATGTTGTTCTTCAAAGAGGGCATGAGTGATCTATATTGACATGAATCACTTTCTGTGATATAATGCTAAATGAAGAAAGTCACATATCAAACAGTGTGTCTTAGATGCATTAAGTATCTCTGAAAAGATGTAAACAAGAAATAGCAGGCTACTTTTGTCTTGGGGAAGAAAGCTGTCAAGATTGCAGGGTGATTTTTCATTTATAAACCTTTTTACGGCCCTGGCCGGTTGGCTCAGTGGTAGAGCATTGGCCCGGCATGTGGAAGTCCCGGGTTCAATCTTCAGTCAGGGCACACAGGAGAAGCCACTATCTGCTTCCCACCCCTTCCTTTCCCCCTCCTCTTCCTTTCCCCCTCCCCTTCTTTCTCTCTTTCTCTCTCTCTCTCTCTCTCTCTCTCTCTTCTCTTCTCTAGCAGCCATGGCTCAAATGGTTCAAGCAAGTTGGCCCCGGGTGCTGAGGATGGCTTCATGGCCTCGCCTCTGGCACCAAAATAGCTTGGTTGCCTGAGCAACCGACAGTGGCCCCAGATGGGCAGATTATCGCCCCATAGGGGACTTACTGGGTGGATCCTGGTCGAGATGCATATGGGAGTCTGTCTCCCTGCCTCTCACTTAATTTTTTTTAAAGCCTTTTTATTCTATTTGAATTTATTTATTGCGTAATTTACCTTAAATTTTTCTTATTTTAATAAAAAAGTAGTGAGAAAGCAGAAGGCTGAATATGATATATTCAAGGTTTGCATAGATATTTTCTGGTGAGGAATGAGAGATACCCTTCTGATTTTTCTGAGTACCAGCCAGCATTTTGTCTTTATCCTGTTCTTCCTCAGATATTTGAATACAGCATCCCAGACAAACAGTATACAGAGTGGAGCCGGACCATCCAGAAACAGGGGTTTCATTACCTTTGGCTCCAAAGGGATACTCCCATCACACATGTCAGTTTTCATCCCAAAAGACCAACGTACATTCTTCTCCACGATGCCTATATGTTCTGCATCATTGACAAGTCACTGGTGAGTTCTTCTCACTGGCACACACGCTCTCACTGAATCTTCGTTCTGAAAGCTAGAAGTACAGTAAGACAGAGGGAAGAGAATCAGAATAAAGTTCCCCTGCTATATTCTTTGAAGGAGGGGAGCTTTTTAATTTTGTGGGTTCTTCATTTTCGTTCCCATGTTCTTTAGGCTCCCTGGGAAGCAGTGGCCTTTGTGTTACTGGTTTTGCTTATGTGACCATTTCTCTGTTTTGCCTGTGGGCACATAAATTTAAGTAGGAAAATGATTATTCAGAAGGTGACCCTCAAGGGGGGATACCATCAATTTGGCTGAATTACTTCCACCTTTGCACCTGAGTGACTAAAGAATGTGGTTGCATCAAAGGAGATACAGCCTGTGGTTTTGACCACACATGCCCCTCAGATGATGCACTGAGACATGGTCTGCAGGCTTGCGGAGTTGGTCTTAAGCTCCTTCAAAAAGTCCAGCTCAGAAAATTTCATCCTTCATGGCTGTGATTTAGGTGGGATGTGAGTATTTTTTCAGTCCGACATTCCATCTTGGCCAGCTGCTGTTTTGATTCACTGCAAGTTTACATGGCTTCTGGGGTGCACTGGGAACTGTGGCCATGCCTGTAACGCACTTTGGGCTCAGATTGCAAGCAGCACACACACAGTGTTTGGTATATGTGTGAAGGTGGGGGTGGGAGGAACATGGAGAAAGCAGCAGATGGCTCTAAAGGAGGTGTGTGTGGTGATGTGTCACTGCAGCCCTTCTCGTGAGCCCTGCGTCCTCTAGGCGTGGGAAGCAGGGCTGCCTGGCAAGTGCCTTCTGCAATTTGAGTGATACAGGAAGGGCCCCTCCCACTCACTGGTCTCTTTGTAACTCAGTCCAGATAGGCCCATATTTTTTCCCAAGCATTGGTGATAAGTCCATCACTTCCTCTTGCTGGGCAGAGCTGTTTCCCAAGGAAGTCAGAGATGAAATATCACTTGCTTGGCCAGAGGCCATCTCTTAAGGTGTCAGGGACATCAGTGGGGGTGGTTGTGTTGCAGTTTCTCTGGAGGGAAAGTTTAGTCACTTGGCCAGTCTGTGATCTGGTTGGGGGAGAGTCTAGAAAGCAGAGCCTGCATGGGCTGAGCTCCTGCACATGCCAGTTTGTTCCTGTCACACAAAGTGTTACTGACAGGACTGGCCAAAAGCCCCAACTGGACTCTTTGATCTTGCCGGCAGAGTACCAAGTTCTCTCCAGTGTAGCTGAAAACTGAGTGCAGCTCTCATTCTGATGTCGGGAGAGTCAGGGAGGTAGTTAATGTACAATACGATGGTTGGAGGGTGGTGGAGTTTGCCTGAAAAATCATTGTCATTCTTTGTTCTGTATAAGCCCAATAAAAATAATGACTTAAACAATGTATCTTTGTCTTTTAGCCTCTTCCAAATGACAAAACATTACTGTACAATCCACTTCCTCCCACGAATGAATCAGATGTCATCAGGAGGCGCACAGCCCATGCCTTTAAAATTTCTAAGATATATAAGGTAAAACATCTTGCATAATATTCTGGACAGTTGATTCCTTGTGATATTATCAAAATGTAATAAGCTGTCAAGATGTCACCTTCATTTTTCATGCAGAGGACGTAGATTTTAGAGAGAGTGAGCTTTCTGAGGATTTGTGTCCCTCATATCTATTTCATTGTTCTCGCTTTAGTAGCTTAATGGCAGGCACATTATATTTAACCACAGTGAAATACATTGGTAATAAAAAATGATGTTAGAGCTTAGTTGGGGTCTTTGTGTTAAAGCTGGCTTTTAAATTTGGCTTCTAGTTGGGAGAATGTTCCATAAGGTAACTTACAGCAAATGGAAGTCATTGACTTTGTTATGACTTTCTTTTCTGGGATAGGCTTTTCACTGTTTGTAAAACAAATGTCCATTGAGCTTATGATTCTCCAGCTCTTGGTGCCACCTCAGAAGTTCCATATTTATGCTTCTTGAATTGGAGTTCCTTGGGCATCCTGGAACATTTTCTCAGGGGCTAGCATGCATTTTTTTTTTTTTTTAGAGGAGGAGAGAGTTCTTTGAATTATTCAAATATTACTTTCTTGATGCATTTATAACTTGCTATTTGTCAAGAATTTTGTCTAAAGCCCTCAGTTAACATTGATTTTTAAGAAATTAGATTTTCTGTACAGAGAAACATGAAAATCTTGCTTAAATCTTTTAAGTGATCTCAGTTAAAAAGTTCCCAGCTTTTGCAGCCATTTTGAGTTCTAGGTCAGGAAGGATTGTCAGACTTACCTCTGTCCAGCCTTGAACGAGGGTAACCTTTCAGCTCTGGGTCCTCTATTCAGGACTAGCCCTGGAGCCTAACTCCTGGTGGTCATTCTCATCTCTCTACAGCCTCTTCTCTTCATGGACCTTTTGGATGAAAGAACACTGGTGGCAGTAGAACGGCCCCTGGATGACATCATTGCACAACTGCCACCACCCATCAAAAAGAAGAAATTTGGGACCTAAAACAGGGCACTGTCTGTGTCCTTCCTTGAACTGTTCTGCCCTATTTGTTTTTCATAAATAATGTTAATAAAACAAAGTTATTCTTTAGGAGGGGCCGTTATAAGTGTTACCTTTCAAAGTAATGGGCAGTAATTTCTCTTTGATGAACAGAAGTGAATGGGAACGCCAGGTTGGGATAATGTTCTATGTAGATGCAAATTCATACAACTTTTTCAGGGTCATGTTTGTTCTTTAGACCATAATCTCAGGGGAAAATAATAGTTACCTCTATTCCCTAACACATGCCTGAGGCTTCAGAGCACTGATGACCTTGACTGTCCACCAGCCCCCAACCTGCAGCCCACGCTAAGGTGCGGGGGCCTGTCCAGCACTGCCCTAGAGGGCAGGGGAGCTGTGCTTGCTTACCAAAGATAGCCTAACTTCCAAGAGCAGTTATCAGCCCATGTTTCTAGGAGGAATTTTAACTGCATTGCTCTATCTGAAAAGCAGATGCCTTCGGCCTCTGGTTGTCAGATATTCATTTTATATAAAAGGAAAAAAACTAGACCTGACCTGTTTTGGCACAGTGATAAAAGCATTGACCTGGAATGCTGGGGTCACCGGTTCGAAACCTGGCCTTGCCTGGTCAAGGCACATATGGGAGTTGATGCTTCCTGCTCCCCCCCCCCCCACTTCTCTTTCTCTCTCTCCCGTTCTTTCTCCCTCTTTCCTCTCTAAAAAATAAATAAAATCTTTAAAAAAATAAAAGGAAAAGAACTAGGCTTTGGAATATCAGTCTCATTAACCATCTCTTTTCACCTATTATATACCGGTTTCAGAGGCTAAGGAGATACTGGGCATTTCATTAGGCTGTAGGAGTAGAAGTGGGGATCAGAAAGCCTGCCATATATTTTGCCTTTTCTGTCCTTGTCTACTGTCTTTGACATTGTTATTCCTGCGGGTATTACCAACTGACTAGTTTTAATGTGATCTTTTAAGTTAGAAAGTGAAGAACTGTACCGAACCTGAACGGAGCAGATAGATTTCTTCCCCATCTCAGTGAAAGTATTCTGTTGCATGCCTGTGGAAACCCAGTATGTGTGGTTTTGTGTGTTTGTTTTGTGGATAGAAGGCTGTGGTATAGGCAGAGAAGTATGTGAGTTCTGATGACATCATAAGTAAAAGGCTGGTGAAAAAACATTTTGCTAAGACGAACCCCACCCTGGAATCTAGAAAGGGAAAGTAAATGTGAGAATTTAAGGGAGATGTGTGGGAGGAGAATTAACAGGTAATAGGAGAGAGGAAGAGAGCCCAGTACTTTATAACATAAAGGACAGCCTGTTTCAGATTCATTTGCTAAGAGGGAACAACAAACTTGATAATGTACAAACAGCTCAGCCCCGCCTGTTTAGATTTCTTATAGCGATAATCAGAACTAATTTAAATAAATAGATGCAATTTTTTAAGCCCTCTGTGTTAAATAACTTTCCTCTTGAATAAATGTCCTTAGTGTGGCATATCTTCCCAGTCTACATTGGACTGGACTAGTAGAAACTTTGTCGACTACAAGATTCTGCCTTTCATTGCTTTAGGTACTCTTTTGTGTGGTTGAAAAAAAAAATGTTCAAGTCACTGGTCTGTGTTGAATATGACCAGAGGGAGGCTAGGATGCCTTAAATATTAACTCACTTGCTTTTCACTGACTAGAGCTATAAATTCAGAGAATCTTTATTAAATGGAGTTAAGTGTATGACTTGATTTACTTAACCTTAAACATTCTGAAACCTTGTGAATCCTGGAGGGTGTAATTCTGACAGAGGGCTCACAGGCCATCTGAGTGAAGAAGCAGAACTTCTGAGAGGAGAAAGCATTCCTTTGCGACATTTCCAGCCAGTGATTTGGATTTCCATAAATGGTATGGGAAGTAAGAGCTTTGGGCCTTGAAATTCTTCCTCAGTAGAAAACTTTGAATACAAATGAAGCAGGAACTGATTGGGGTGAGTTAGAGAATTAGGGGGAAGGAGAGGCAAAGTAGTCTTAAGGAAGAGGACACTTCAGTGAGGACACTTCCATGTCTGCGTTTTGTGGTGATTTCACTTTAGGGAATCTGTAACTGAAACACGTTAGGTTTCTGTACGGGCATTTTGCAGACTGTGGCTCATATTTGGGTTCTATAGAAAAAATTTTGATCTGATACTAACTTAGAAGGCTTTTTTTTTTTTTTTTCAGAGAGAGAGAGAGAGAGAGGGATAGATAGGGACAGACAGGAACGGAGAGAGATGAGAAGCATCAGTCATTAGCTTTTTGTTGTTGTTGCGTCACCTTAGTTGTTCATTGATTGCTTTCTCTTATGTGCCTTGACTATGGGGCTACAGCAGACCGAGTAACCCCTTGCTCGAGCCAGCGACCTTGGGTCCAAGCTAGTGAGCTTTGCTCAAACCGGATGAGCCCGCGCTCAAGCTGGTGACCTCGGAGTCTCACACCTGGGTCTTACGCATCTCAGTCTGATGCTCTATCCACTGCGCCACTGCCTGGTCAGGCTTAGAAGGCTCTTTTTGCTGACCTGACTCAAATGCTTTAAAGATACAGTTCTCTCATATAGTAAGTTAGTAATCTGATCTCTGCGTGGCTGGTGTACCCTTCACCATGGAGAATGTAGCAAATCAGACTAGAATACTGGGAAACTGAGAGACCATCTAGTCTGGGTTTGTTTGTTTTTAAGCATCAGAACTTTGTTCAAATGGAACTGTATTCTGAACTGCAGTGAATGATATGGATAAAAGTGCAACTGTTCCCATTGTCACAGGGACGGAAGCAGAGGTTGTGGAAGAAGCCGGGTGTTTCTTGACCTCATTTTTATATTCATGGCCGTGGAGGCCAAGAGGAGAAGAGGCAGCTTTTCCCATGGTCACACAGTGGTTTGAGGCCAGGGTGGCATTCTTACAGTTCTACCACTGTCTACTGGTTGTGGGGACACAGTCGTAAATACGGGTAGCAGGCATGGTATACAAAAGATTTCTCATTTCACAGACAGTAAAGGTGTTCTAGCCATTCTCACTCTGGGTGAACACTTGATTTAGCTGGATACTTCTGTGGGCAGTCTTGTGTGTAACTCATATAGTGTTGTGATGACCGACCTAGTACATGGTCTGCTAGTGCCCACATTGGTAGTGTTTCTTTAGGGTTAATTCCTGGGAGTGGAATTGCTAGCTCATATTGTGCCCGTTTTCTTTCACTTTTAGTTGCCTTTTGGAGTGGCTGTATTTCTATCAGCAGTGTTGAGAAATACTCATTTTCTTACATCTTGCCAATGTAGTGCTCAACTTTAGTTTCAGCCCATCTAATGGGTGAAAAGTAATATTTTATTTTGCATTTGCCTGTTTATTGATGAGGCTGCTCACTTTTTTAATGCGTTCTGCTGTTTGTAAATTGAATATTCATGACCTTTTTTTCCCCCCCTAAAGTGTTACCTTTTTTCATATTTCAAAGTATTTTATGATAAAGATCAGCACTGTCCAGGAGGCTCTCTGTGGTGGTAAAAACGTTCTGTGTCCGTACTGTACAATAAGGTACTTAGTCACTAGCTATAGGAGATTGTTGAGCACTTGAAATGTGGCTAATGTGACAAAGGAACTGAGTTTCTAATTTTAATTTAAAGTTTCCACATGTGTGTGCCTAGTGGCTTTTGTATTGGACAGCACAAATCTAGCTATTAAGGCCTAGCTTTGTGTCAGTCTTTTGTCTTCAGGAAGTTAAAGAGCTTAATATTCAACTTGCATTTATTGAGTGCCTGATGTATGCTATGTACCAACTATAGATGAAACGATGACCTCGGCCATCAAAAACTTCCCAGCACAGTGGGGAAGAGAAACAAATAGATCAGTGATGCTACAGGAGAGAGGAGCACGGAGAGGTGGCACCTAACCAGTTGAGTTAGAGAAGGTTGAAGGTAGGAGACGGTCCTTAAGCTAATAACTCCTGGAATTACGTGGTAATTACAAGGGGGAAGGGAGAAGAAAAGACGCATTCCTGGAGCATTCTCAGCGCAAAAGCCGGAAGCAAGAGAGAACATAGTCTTTCCAAGGGACAGCCAGTGCTTCCACATGGTTGATATACGACATATATTAGAAATGGAAGAAAACGAGGCTGAGAGGGCAGGCAGGGCTCACCATAGTACCGAGAGCATGCATGTCTCATTCAAGAAAGCACCCCAGCATGGTGACAGTTTCCCTAGTTGGTGGTAATTAAGAACCAGGTGATGTTCTAGAAAAAGTAAGAGTAGAACAGTTTCTACAGAGGAAAGCTAAACATCTTAGAAAAGTTTGTGGAAAAGATTTGGGTAAAGAGCCCTTAAGCCAACATGTGAGAAATAAGACCAGATTGACCTGACCTGTGGTGGAGCAGTGAATAAAGTGTCGACCTGGAATGCTGAGGTCACCGGTTTGAAACCCTGGGCTTGCCCAGTCAAGGCACATAAGAGGAGCAACTACTAATAGTTGATGCTTCCCACTCTTCCCCCCGCCCTCTGTCTTCTCCTCTCTAAAATGAATAAATAAAACTAGAGAAAAAAAACTTTGAAAAGACCAGGTAGAAGTGAGTCTTGAAGTCTGGTTAAAGATTGTCATTCAGGTCCTGGCCTGTTGGCTCAGTGGTAGAGCATCGGTCCGGTGTGTGGAAGTCCCAGGTTCGATTCCTGACCAGGACACACAGGGGAAGAGCCCATCTGCTTCTCCATTCTTCCCCCTCTCCTTTCTGTCTCTCTCTTCTTCTCCTGCAGCCAAGTCTCCATTGAAGCAAAGTTGGCCCCAGGCACTGAGGATGGCACCATGGCCTCCACCTCAGCCACTAGAATGGCTCTAGTTGCAACTGAGCAGTAGCCCCAGATGAGCAGAGCCCCGCCCCCTGGTGGGCATGCTGGGTGGATCCTGTCGGGTGCATGTGGGAGTCTGTCTTTCTGCCTCCCTGCTTCTCACTTCAGAAAAATACAAAAAAATAAAAATAAAAAAGATTGTCATTCAGTGGAAAACGTAGTTGTGAACTGCTCAGAGACAAAGGAATAAAATAGTGCAGTAAAAAGTGCCCATTTAAATAGGCAGGAAGGCATAAAACAGGTTGTTGTATTGGTTCTTGACTCAGGGTCTATTATTCTGCTGGGGCTGTCCTAACAGGATACATCACAGCCTGGCTTGAATAACAAATTTATTTTCTCAAAATTCTTGAGGGTAGAAGTCTGGAATCAGGAAACCATTGGTTTCTTCTGAGACCTCTCTCCTAGGCTTGTAGATGGCAATCTCATGGTGTCTTCACATGGTCTTCCGTGTGTGTGTGTGTGTGTGTGTGTGTGTGTTTCCTAATCTCATAAAGAGTATCCTAATCTCTCATAAGGAGAACAGTCTATTGGATTAGGGCCTACCCTAATGACCTCATTTCAACTTCATTACTGTTAAAGACTATCTCCAAATGGAGGCACATTCTGAGGTACTGTGGGTTAGGACTTCAACCTATAAGTGTTGAGGGGGACACAGTTCAGCCCACAAAAGAATCCTTGGGAAGGCTTTAGGGGCTTTGTGAGCCCCTAAGTTTGAATGCTAAATTTTGCATAAGTCTGCATTTGTTGGAGGCGTGTTGGCAGCATGCAGCTGATTCCCAAAGGGGCCCGTGATCCCCGCAATTGCCTATTCCATTCCCTGACACAGGAGGGAGTTAACACTATGGCACAAAGGCCCAGAAATACCATAGGCATCAATAAACATGCTTTGGTGTTCAATGGTATATGAAAAAGATTGAAGCTGACTATAAGACTGCAAGTCTTAGAGGTACTGGAAATTCTTTTAGAACTGATATTGGGGAAGAGGGGATTTTTCTTTTGGGACTCTATTTGAATTTCATGGCAAATTATGTGATTTCCATGATTGTCAATAAAAAATACTGGTAATTTTCCATAACTGAGTGGTTTCAACGAAACTAACCTGCTTAGTAATGTCGTTGCTAATATTTTCCTAAAAAGAAAGTCACAGAGCTACAAAACTGTCACCAGCTGCTTCTCATTAGTAATGTGGTTAGCAGATGTGGGTTTTCATCGTCATAAAGCATGAGATAGTTAATCTATTTTTCTGGGTTTCAGATGGATAGTGATTTATCTTGGCGGGATGAATTTTAAAATGTGCTTGCATCAGCTAAAGGATATATGCACCTTTCCCTCTCTGACTTCGTGTTTGTGCTGGAGAGAAAAATACATTTTAGGACCTTTCTCCTGGAAGGCAAAGGAATAAGTACTACCCTGTTGAAAAGGACAATTGATTGCACTGTCTTCTAACTGGGGAAGAGCTATGTGTGGATAGTTTTTCACAGTTGGATGTTGGATTGGTTTGGTTATTTTATAAGCTTATTTCTCCCCTTGGCCTCTTTAGTGGCAATTGAGCAGCTCTTGCTTTTGTTATTTTGGCATCAGGCTGCCTTTGTGGTAGTGACCTTCAGGCTTGCTAAGGGCTGCAATTTTGCCTGGGGCCCTCCTTCCTTATGAAATTACACAACACTCAAACCTTGGAACAAGCCCCAGATCCACTAATTCTTTCCTTTGACGGACTCTTGGCAATATGTTCTCCCTTTCAGCCAAAGTGTAGCTTTTATACAAGATCCGTTTGTCACCGAAATTAATTTGGCCATATGCCCTTTAAGCCTGAAATCAAATGGTATCATGGCAGACCTATTCCTAGATAAAGTATAGACGCTCAGTTCCAGAGTTTCTGCCAATGGTTTTATTGTTGCGGCTGTAGCTGGAGGTCAACAGGTAGTAATAACAGCAGTGGGCACTTTTCGTGGAACTCTCACAGTGTAGCCGGTACAGTATTGCTAAGCACTTTGCATTGGTCAACCCAGTCTTCACAGCCACTCAGAGCTGGAAGGTATCTGTTTTTTTCCGAAGAAGAAACTAAAGCCCATGACCTCAGCCCCTTGACCATTGTCACATCGCAAGTAAGTGGCCACCTACAATTTGAACTTTGTGCTCTTAATTACCATGCTATAGTATACATCTATTATAAGGGTGAAGGAAAAAATAGACCACTGGGTTTTGAGAGGGCACAGAATCACAGTCTGAGTCATAGAGTTGTAGGAAATTATGGAACAGAGAGCTCTTCCAATCCCCTCATTTTAAAGTAGCAAAGATCCCTGCTTTGTTCTGAGAAATAGTAAGATAACAGTTTGAGCAGAGATTACATATTGATAGGTGACAGGAATGAAAGGTTATTAGGAATTATCTCAGCCATTTCCTTTTTTAGAGGTAGATAAAATAACATGGCTGTTCAAAAATTATTTGAGCTTGTCTCGCAGTCCCCTTAAGAAGCCGCGGAAACAGATGTGTAGTCTTTTATTTCAGATTTCATTATCCACAGTAAGTAGATTTCCACTGACTACATGAGATTGCCTAGATGGTAATTTTCACTCTGCAAGGAACCAGTAACCTTCAGAGGGATTATTTGAAATGACTACAGCCCAGGAGGCACTGAATGTCAATCCGTCAGTTTAATGAGTTCCTTTTCTGCAAGGCAATATTTTTGGAATAGTGGGGAATAAAAAGAAGTCGATGGGTGGTCCCTGCCCTCCTGTATTTTTAAATCTACTTGGGCAAACCAGCCAAGCACATAATAAAATTGTTCAAAGGGAAAATCCCAATGAATTGTGTAGACAAGAAAAACTTGAATCTTGGTAGGTGGGAATCTTGCAGCCCTTAGCAAGCCTGAAGGTCACTGCCACAAAGGTGGCCGGATGCCAGAGGAACAAAGCAAGAGCTATTCAATTGCTACTAGAGAGGCCAAAGGGAGAAATCAGCTTGTAACCAACCCAACATCCGCTTTGGTAGGTAGATAGTGGCTGAAAGGGGCAGGAGGTGTTTGGATGGACTCGAGCAGAAATTTGCAAGGCATCTTTGAGAGATACTGACTGGATGAGTTTGACTAATCTGGAAGTAGTAATGTGATTGTCAAAAATTAATTTAGGTTCTGATGGAAGACCTTATAAAAACAGCTTGATAGTTTGGGAATTTTTTATGGATACACTTAAAAATAAACCTCCCAAGTAATCCAAATGTCTCCATTACCTTCTCTACTCCCAGGGTTAAATATTTTGTTATATAACTTACTATCTTATGTAAGTGCCCTCATTTACTATTTAGTTGGAAGATCTATAACTTCCTCCAGTTTTATGGACCAAAAGGTCTTGCTCCTTTGGGGAAGACTTTCCAGCACTTCCCTTTTGCGAATGGAAGTGACCTCAAGTGCCCAATCTCTGGGTGATTACGTTTGTAAAAGTGTCCAAAATAGTGCTCCTGCTCTAAGTAATCAGCTGCCGAGTGCTCTCTAATAAGCAGAAATTTCACATAACTCAGGCCTAGGGGGGGGGGGGAGGGCCTCATGCCTCAGCTGGAGCAAAGCCAGCACTGTCTGGGACTGCAGGTGCACTTGGGCACATCAAGACCTGCTGGAGCAGCGAGCTGGCCCCACTGCAATTGATTTAGGAGAGGGCTGGAGGGTTGAGCTGCTGACATGTGCAGCTTGGAAAATCCTGCTCCATTAATTGCAAAGCAGATGCTGCTGTAATGATTTTTTGGAGTAAGATACTTTTCTCATTTTGAATTCTTTCTTAATTTGGGCGCTGGGTGCTTTCCAGACTCTATTTTTATTGTTTTAACTCCTGGTATAGAAGGCTTTTTGGAAGTTTTGCCAACATATGAATTTGCATTCATAGAGTAGAACATGGACAAGCCTTACGAGCTTGGACAAGTACTTCATGAGCAAGCAGGTATACAGCCCCTTTTACAGGAACTGGTGCATACTGCCTCTGGTAGTCCTCCTTCCCTCAAATGGAAACATGGGGATTTTGCTTCTGCTGCTGAAAGTTAAAGGGCACCTTGACCTCATGTTTTTGCTGAGATTTTTCTTAGCAGTGTGATTTCTGGACCCTCATTTTTGAGGTCTGAGGTATGTAGGAGTTTTGTTTGTTTAAGATTTTATTTATTGATTTTAGGAGAAAAGAGGGGAGGGAGCATAGTTGCTTCACTTTAGTTGCTCATTGCTTGCTTCCCATGTGTGCCTTGACTGGGCAAGCTCAGGGTTTCAAATTGGCAACCTCAGCGTTTCAGGTCAATGCTCTATCCACTGTGCCACCACAGGTCATGCTTTATTATTATTTTTTTCCTTTTTGTATTTTTCTGAAGCTGGAAACGGGGAGAGACAGTCAGACAGACTCCCGCATGCGCCTGACCGGGATCCACCCGGCACGCCCACCAGGGGGCGACGCTCTGCCCACCAAGGGGCGATGCTCTGCCCCTCCGGGGGCGTTGCTCTGTTGCGACCAGAGCCACTCTAGCGCCTGGGGCAGAGGCCAAGGAGCCATCCCCAGCGCCCGGGGCCATCTTTGCTCCAATGGAGCCTCGCTGCAGAAGGGGAAGAGAGAGACAGAGAGGAAGGAGAGGGGGAGGGGTGGAGAAGCAGATGGGCGCTTCTCCTGTGTGCCCTGGCTGGGAATCGAACCCGGGACTTCTGCATGCCAGGCCGACGCTCTACCACTGAGCCAACCGGCCAGGGCCCAGGTCATGTTTTTAAAAAAACAAAAAACAAAAAACCAAAAAACACTGGTCCAGGAAGCTCATTTTCTTTGCTTCCTCACTGTGGACTTTGGGGCAGAGTCACTGGCTTTCTGGGTCTCATTTTCCTCAACTCTTCCAGTCTATGAAGCTAGAAGGAGCAGGTGGATTGCATCACCCATGTCTTTGGATAAAAGCTGTTGTAGTCTCTGCAGCATGCATACAATTTCCGGAGCTATCAACACTTGCCCCAACAAAAGGCCATGACCTATGAGCTGCAAAACCAAGTTCACACTCTTTGACATTTGATTATATGAGCTTTTTCACACTCATGTATTGCTGCCTCCATACTGATGCTATGCTCTCTTCACATTGGAATTCTGGCATCTTCCTAAGTAACCATCATTTTGCAAGGGTTTTTTTGTTTGTTTTTTGTATTTTTCTGAAGTGACAAGTGGGGAGGCAGAGACAGACTCCCGCATGCACCTGATCGGGATCCACCTGGCATGCCCATTAGGGGGCAATGCTCTGCCCATCTGGGGCCTTGCTCTGTTGCAACGGGAACCATTCTAGCACCTTAGGCGGAGAGCCATGGAGCCATCCTCAGTGCCTGGGGCCAACTTTGCTCCAATGGAGCCTTGGCTGCTGGAGGGAAGTCCACACCCAACCGGCCAGGGCCTCATTTTGCAAGTATCTTTGAGGCCTACCTATTATGGCTATAGGACTGAAAAAGACATGTCCCGGTTAGCATTACAGGCAAGTAAACATGATTACAGAGCCTGTTGACAGATCCTTGGAATCCTGTCCCTGGACCTTTTATCTCTGCTATACCTATTCACCTTCCATTGTCACCACCCCAGGTCCAACTAAATGTTTCTTCTACTCTGTTCTCAGGTCCATTTTCTTTCACTTAACTGCATAGTATCACACCAGGTTGGTTGGGTCTCCGTTTTGCTCCCCTCACTAGACCTAGAGCTCTCAGCTGTGGTTCATTTTATTCAACTCCTCTCCTGGTCTGAAAAGGAGCACGGTAGCAGAGCCCTCAGTAAATATGGAACGAACCAATCAATGCAAGAATAAACGTGCAACCCAGTCTTGCAGGCTTGCAAAGTGCATCTCGAAACTAACTTTGCTTTCTGCGCCCAGGCAGCTCCGGTGATTTGCACAGTAGAGGTCAGGAGTTGGGGAGCGGGGTCCGTCAGAGGAGAAAGAAAGGAGGACGTGAGATGGAGCCCCACAGGGCTCACACTGCCCACGTCCGGTGAGCTGCAGGGGACCGGACTGCGGGCAACTCCTTCACCTCCCGGAAGCCGCTCGTCTCCCCGCCTCTCCGGCGGGTAGGCGTGGACTCATGAATAATGAATCACCTCAGGGGGAGGGGCTGGGCCCGCCCCCTCGGGCGGGAAGGGGAAGAGCTGAGGCTGCCAGACTGGAATGAGGGTAGCTGCGGCGACTGCGGCGGCGGGAGCGGGGCAGGCCATGGCTGTGTGGACGCGGGCCACCAAAGCGGGGCTGGTGGAGCTGCTCCTCAGGGAGCGCTGGGTCCGAGTGGTCGCCGAGCTAAGCGGGGAGAGCCTGAGCCTGACGGGCGACGCCGCGGCGGCTGAGCCCGAGCCCGCTCTGGGGCCGGCGGCGGCCGCGTTCAACGGCCTCCCGAACGGCGGCGGCGCCGGTGACTCGCTGCCCGGGAGCCCGAGCCGCGGCCTGGGGCCCCCGAGCCCGCCCGCGCCGCCGCGGGGCCCCGCGGGCGAGGCGGGCGCGTCGCCGCCCGTGCGCCGGGTGCGGGTGGTGAAGCAGGAGGCGGGCGGCCTGGGCATCAGCATCAAGGGCGGCCGCGAGAACCGGATGCCGATCCTCATCTCCAAGATCTTCCCTGGACTGGCTGCCGACCAGAGCCGGGCACTGCGGCTGGGCGACGCCATCCTGTCGGTGAACGGCACGGACCTGCGCCAGGCCACCCACGACCAGGCCGTGCAGGCGCTGAAGCGCGCGGGCAAGGAGGTGCTGCTGGAGGGTGAGCGGGGCCGGCGGGCGGGCTGCGGGCCGGCGCTCACTTTGTTCCTGCCACCCTAACCGCTCTGCGGAGCGAGCCCCTTCCCTCCCCCTCCGAGTCCTCGGCGTCCCCTCCGCTGCTGGCCCGGCTCTCCTAGGCCCGCTTTGCAGGGCTCTGAGTCTGAAACAACTGATGCTCCTTGCAGAAAAAGTTGGGCAGCCGCGCTGCGAGTGTGGCTTGCAGTCGGTTGAGGTTCAGTAAGAAGCAGCCGCGCTGGAAGCCCCGCCTATTCTATACGATTAGCTGACACTAAGAACTTGGAGGCTCGAGTTCTGGAGGTCTCCGTTTGCCTCTTGAGAAGTGCCCAGTTAGCTCTTTCTTCACTCACCTCTGGCTCTTGGGGCAGGCGGGTCTGTTAAAAGAAAGAAAAAATTATCCGCACGGATGCCAATGGTATGCTTGGGCAAACCATCAAAACGCCGGTTAATTTATGGGAATTTAACCCATCATTGGCTCTCAACAACAACCAAAGGGGATCATAGCACTTCCTTGAAGGTAGAAAGCTGAAACAGCAAGTTTGTGTGGTTAATGAGCCTTGTTTAACAGTGGAGGCTCACGTGTTTGAACGGCTACTGCCAACTAGAGTTTTGCCCCTTTTGCAAGAGACTGGTGCCAGCTTCCTTCCATTCACAGGCATGCTGCTGCAGGGCTTTAACCATTTAGAAGCCTGAACTGTTAAATCGCAAGATGTTTGAGTAGCCAGGTTTGTTTACTTTAAGTATATGTGTGTTTGATGAATTTGTGGGAGAAAGGCAAAACGAAATCTTATCTCCTTAAAGGAGATGGTGGAGGTGATAGAGAATTTATTGTAAATGTGATCTGACAAGCCAGTTACTTAAGAAGTTTTTGAGCGATTGGCATTTTTTCACTGGTGATTCAATCACTCAGGAAGCATTTATTGCTAGCCGTATAGAAGAGAATATAAGAGGTGATGTGTCTGTTTGGTCTGTACTTGAAGAAGTGATGGAAAAATGCAAAAGTTACAAGTTACTGATTATGCAGTGCAAAATATAAATGCCAAGGGGAATGCAGAGTTAGGAAGTAGTTAGTGAAAGTCAGAATTAGTCATGGAGGACTTTCTCAAGGAGTTGAACCTTGAGCCAGGTCTCCAAGGATGTGTTGGACATAGGCAGAGATAACTCAGGAGGGTATTCCTGGCAAAGGAAGAATAGAGGGAAGGGGTGAGGAGTAGAAATAAGAAGAGACCAATTCTCAAACAGAGAAGCCAGAACTCCTGCTTGGCAAAGGGATTTTTCACTTTTTTCAAAATCGCTGGTAAATATTTGGAAAAATATTAAGTTTGCAAGTATGTGGTTTAATGTGCTTCAATTGTGAAATTCCAGTGCTCCACCTTTATAATAATCCTATTTATGAATATTATTTATATTTCACTTATAGGTGCGGCTAGACAGTGCTCAGAAATTAGTGTTAATAAAGCAACAAACAAGAGAAACAAAGAAAAACTCACAGACACAGACAACAGTAGGGTAGTTACCAGAGGGAAGGGGATGGTGGTTAGTAAAGGGTAAAAGGAGTCAAATATATGGTGACAGAAGAAAACTTGACTTTGGATGATGGGCGCACAATGCAATATACAGATGATGTATCGCAGAATTGTACACTTGAAATCTATATGATTTCATTAACCAATGTTACTCAATAAATGAAAAAGTAAAAGAAATTAGTGTTCATATAAGGAGTAAAATTATAGATTGTGGCTTAGGTTGTGTGTATGTAAAAAGATTTTTACTTTAACCATGTACCTTGAAATTGGCCTAGCTCAGCATTTGGTTATAAATTCTTAGAGCCAGAATATTGACTGTAGTCTATTTATGTAGTACTCAGTGGTGATGTGCAGACATTTCAACTCTTTACATCATATATTTTTAACCCAGTTTTAGTTGAAATATAATTTGAACCTGGTATTCATGTTGACTAGATGAAAATCATCTAGTAAATGTTTTCATTAGTTTAAAATAGGCCACATGTGCTTTTAGAATCTTTACAAACGGTGGCATAATAACATTTTCTGAGTGCCTTTTTACCTAACACACAGGTTCTACTTTACCATTTTGTAAAAGACAAGCAGTTTTTGTCCCTATATATGGGGGGAAGTATAAAATTTCACTTTCAAGCCAAAGGACATAAAAATAAAATTACTTAGAACAAGCAAAAATCACTGAAAACAGTGATTTAATTGATCCAGTCAAACTATTTAAAATTGAGAGCTGGTGTCCCATCCAGGTAGGCCACTTTTAAAAAGACAGATTTTCTGTTGAGCATTTAAAGTTTTGAAATTATATTGTTCTTTCATTATATGTCTCAAACCTTGAAAAACTGCCTTAGCATAGCACGGTGATGCTCTTGTGGTGTGGGCAGGGAATTTCAGGCACCCCACCCCCACCCCCCAACAAAAGCAAGCTGTAGTCTCTAGTTGCCTGTGGTTAGGGAACTGAGCTAAAGGGTTCCTATTTATCTCATGGATTTGTAGGGATTATTCATTCATGCATCTAATATTTATTCAACTCTGCCAGATGCCAGAGGCATTTGAAGACACCTAATTTCTGCCCCTCAGGAAATTTAAAGTTGAGATAAGAGATTAAGTACAGCAAAGGGCTGTAATAATAGAACTCTGAGAAGACAAGGAGGGCTCTATAGAAGACCATAGTGGGGATCAGAGGTTGAGAATGCTCAGAAAAAGGCTGATGGAGAAGTTGAAGCATTCTTGAATTGAGCCTTCTCCTAAGAAGAGAAAGCTGCTCCCAGTAAAGGCACACAGCAAGAGACATTAAGGAGGTATTCTGTCCTGTGAGGATAGAGTACAAATGAGGACTTTGTGGTCAGACAGACATGGGTTTGTTTCTGGCTAGTGGTGTAACCCCTAGGCAAGTTACTCAACCTTGCTAAACCTTATTTTTCTCATCTGTAAAACCAGAATGGTAATAATGCCTCCCTCAAAGGTTGTTATTCACTGGACAATGTATGTGCTGGGCACTTTGTAGGGACTGCAACACAACAGCAAAACAACAACAACAAGGTGTGAATGAGAAAGGTAGGACTGGGTCATGAAGGTGTGCTCTGTTAACAAATACATTCTCAGAATAGCCAGGATAACAAGTGTTAAAATCCAAGGCTCCATTTTACTTGGAAAAAAATAAATAAATAAATTATTTCAGGTGAACAGGTTAAGAATGAGTTTGCATTTCATGGATGCAAACTCCTTTCTAATCTTGTTTTTCCTGTATTTCTGTCATCTCTAGTCTAGGCCAACTTTTTTTTTTTTTAAGATTTTATTTGTTGATATTACAGAAAGAGGAGAGAGCGGGGTGGGAGAATGAGAAATATCAATTCATAGCTGCTTCATTTTAGTTGTTCATTGATTGTCATATGTGCCTTGACTGGATTTTGAACTGGCAACTTCAGCATTCCAGGTCAAGGCTTTGTCCACTGCGCCACCACAGGATAGGCAGGCCAACCTTTTTATCCTAAAATTTGCACTTGGTTTCCCATACCTCTGATTTTTCTTCCTCTACATTTACTACTCAGATCCTTAAAACTTGCTAAAGACTGTGTGCTTGTAGTTTTGGCTAGTGACTGTTAGCATTGATATTAAGATATGCAGAGAGGAACATTTAAGATTTTGCTTCCCGGCAATATCATCGATTTGGCTCAAAAAACTCATATGAAAATTCTCAAAAAAAAAAAAAGATATGCAGAGATACAGTATATATAAATATATAGATTGTAAGTAAGATTAAAGGGTGAATACTTACCTATCAGACATTTTATGTTAAATTTACTGTATCTTGTGTGCTAGAAATAGGGTTTATCCAGAAAGGTTCCAGAGTTTATAATTTTAGGACTAAAACATTGGCTAAATGAACATGAATTAGATTCCCCATCAAAAAGTATTCCAAGAAGGTTAGGGAAGATGGTATAAAGTGTCCAGTTTAAGGTTCAATATTTGAAGAAAAGGTCAATATTTTTAAAGCAATTCTTATTGAATACTGTTGGAAAACTATCTTTATTATGGTTTTAACATAGTGCTATCAAATTACTGAAAAGAAAACGGTTAAGTGTATAGAGGAAGTGGACTGGCATGAACTTTAACTTCAGAATTGAAAATAACTTTCATATCTAGAATGGTTTGAGATTTTGGGTCTCATATATGATATGGCTTATATGTGTTAAGGGTCATGTGACAAATACTGCTGACATTACACTGCTAAAATAAAGAAGCTAGATTAACGGTGGCTAGAGTGGTAGTTTTCAACCTTTTTTACACCGGGGGACTGGTGACCTAGCCTGCCAGAAAACAGAAACACACAATAAATAGTTTTATCTTACCACACATAACAGTGCAGTATGGTACAAGCTGGTGCTTGATTTCCGAACTGCACATGTATGATGCATTGAAGACTACATAAGTTTGTCTGAATGCTTTTTGTCTATTGAGCATGATTTATTAATACTCTGCATGGTGTAAAAGGTTGTTCGAATGAGCCTACAAATTTCAAAGATATCTAACACAACCTCAGTAGTATTTTCATCAATGACACAGTCTAATAAGTGGCAAATCACCCTGAGCATAAGCAAATTCGACTAAGATCATTAAGTCTATAATCTTCATACAATATCAGGGTGGTTAACTCTTGCAGACTGCACAAAATTTCTGGCGAACTGGTGGTTGGAAAAACATTGGCTTAGAGCATCATCCCAACACTCCATGGTTGCAGGTTCCGTCCCTGGTCAGTGTACATATAAAAACCAACCAGTGACTTGACTGATGGTGGCACAGCGAGTAGAGCATCAACCTAGGACACTGAGGTCCCAAGTTTGAAAAGCTGAGGTCTCATGATTGCTAGGTTGAGCCCAAGGTCACTGACTTGATCAAGGGGTCACTGGCTCAACTGGAGCACCCCCCCTCCCCCGGCCTTGGTCAAGGCAATCTGTGAACAACTAATATACATAAACTAAGAGTTGATGCTTCTCATCTCTCTCTCCCTTCCTGTCTTTCTCTCTTATTCTCTCTCTCTCTCTCGCTAAAGAAAAAGAATCAACCAATAAATGCACAAATAAGTGGAACAACGAATTGATGTTTCTCTCTTTCTCTCTAAAATAAATAAATAAAAATTTAAAAAGAAAAAAGCTAACCTGACCAGGTTGTGGCGCAGTGGATAGAGTGTTGGACTGGGATGCAGAAGACCCAGGTTCGAGACTCTGAGGTCGTCACCTTGAGCGTGGGCTCATCTGGTTTGAGCAAAGCTCACCAGCTTGGACCCAAGGTTGCTGGCTCGAGCAAGGGGTTACTTGGTCTGCTGTAGCCCCACGGTCAAGGCCATATGAGAAATCAATCAATGAACAACTAAGGTGTTGTAGCAAAAAACTAATGATTGATGCTTCTCATCTCTCTCCGTTCCTGTCTGTCTGTCTCTGTCTATCCCTTTCTCTGACTCTCTGTAAAAAAAAGAAAGAAAGAAAGAAAGAAAGAAAGAAAGAAAGAAAGAAAGAAAGAAAGAAAGAAAGAAAGAAAGAAAGAAAGAAAGAAAAGAGAGGGAGGGAGGGAGGGAGGGAGGGAGGGAGGGAGGGAGGGAGGGAGGGAGGGAGGGAGGGAGGGAGGGAGGGAGGAAGGAAGGAAGGAAGGAAGGAAGGAAGGAAGGAAGGAAGGAAGGAAGGAAGGAAGGAAGGAAGGAAGGAGAGAGAAAGAGAGAAAGAAAAGAAAGAAAGCTAATGCTTGACCTGTGGTGGGGCAGTGGATAAAGCGTCAATCTGGAACACTGAGGTCACCAGTTTGAAACCCTGGGCTTGCTGGGTCAAGGCAAATACAGGAAGCAACTACTACAAATTGATGCTTTGTGCTTCTCCCTCTTTCTGCTTTTCTCTTCTCTTCTCTTCTCTCTCTCTCTCTCTCTCTCTCTCAAATCAATAAATTCTTAAAAGAAAAATAAAAAAACTAGTTTAGATCCTACACTGCCACTTTTCTCTTTTCATGTTGGACAATTTGAGAGTCTCCTAGGGAAAACAGTTTACATTTGAGGCTTTGTGTGTATATTCATTCATATATCTCTTAAAGAACAATAAATTGTCAGGACATTTGTGTTTCTGTGGGGTTTTTTGTTGTTGTTTAACTAGCCTCTTTATGTTTCACTTGAATGATTAGACATGTTTGTGAGAAGCTATGTCTTTATAATCAGATTATTTCTTGTGTGTGTGTGTGTGTGTGTGTGTGTGACAGAGACAGAGAGAGTCAGAAGAGGGACAGACATGAAGAGACAGAGACAGGAAGGGAGAGAGATGAGAAGCATCAATTCCTCATTGTGGCACCTTAGTTGTTCATTTATTGCTTTCTCATGTGCCTTGACCATGGGGCTACAGCAGACCAAGTGACCCCTTGCTCAAGCCAGCAATCTTGGGCCCAAGCTGGTGAGCCTTGCTCAAACCAGATGAGCCTGCACTCACACTGGCGGTCTTGAACCCAGGTCCTCCGTGTCCCAGTCCAGCGCTCTTATCCACTGCGCCACCGCCTGGTCAGGCAGATTATTGATTTTTTATTTTTTATTTTTTTCTGTATTTTTGTGAAGCCGGAAACGGGGAGAGACAGTCAGACAGACTCCCGCATGCGCCCAACCGGGATCCACCCGGCACGCCCACCAGGGGGCGACGCTCTGCCCCTCCGGGGGGTCGCTCTTTTGCGACCAGAGCCACTCTAGCGCCTGGGGCAGAGGCCGAGGAGCCATCCCCAGCGCCGGGGCCATCTTTGCTCCAGTGGAGCCTCGGCTGCGGGAGAAGAGAGAGACAGAGAGGAAGGAGAGGGGGAGGGGTGGAGAAGCAGATGGCTGCTTCTCCTGTGTGCCCTTGCCGGGAATCGAACCCGGGACCTCCGTGTGCCAGGCTGACGCTCTACCACTGAGCCAACCGGCCAGGGCCTTGATTATTTCTTATAGAGTTACCTTCATGCTAAAATATGCCCTTTAAATTACTTTCAAAATAGGCCTTAGCCGGTTGGCTCAGCAGTAAATTACTTTCAAAATATGAGAAGTTTATTGATTCTAATACAGAGTGGTTATGAAAATTCTAGTAACATTTTTAGAAACCATAACCAGGCTTTAATTTATTTTTCCGAAGCTGGAAACGGGGAGGCAGTCAGACAGACTCCCGCATGCGCCCGACCGGGATCCACTTGGCATGCCCACCAGGGGGCGATGCTCTGCCCATCTTGGGGCGTCGCTCTGCCGCAATCAGAGCCATTCTAGCACCTGAGGCAGAGGCCACGGAGCCATCCTCAGCGCCCGGGCCAACTTTGCTCCAATGGAGCCTTGGCTGCGGGAGAAGAGAGAGATGGAGAGGGGAAGGGGTGGAGAAGCAGATGGGCGCTTCTCCTGTGTGCCCTGGCCGGGAATCGAACCCGGGAATCCTGCACGCCAGGCCGACGCTCTACCACTGAGCCAACCGGCCAGGGCACCAGGCTTTAGATTAGATCTCAACTGATGACTTGGTAACTGCAGCTGATAAGTTTGTGTTGTGTAGTCCTTCCAGGATAAAAATTACTTCAGTTTGGGATCAAGTGTGTGTCTTTGTACATATGAGATGAGGCACAACCTGTGGCTATAGAACAGTCGTTATTCAAAGATCCCATCACATTCCTAGGCTAAGTTAGCACAATATCCTGACTGAACAACAAATAATGCTGCTTGCTTACATTTTCCACCAACTAGGATAATAATGCCTTGTGTTTTTTTCAGGATTTAAAAATTATCTGTGCATTTTTAATCTGTATTTTCTCATCTGAATTTGACACAGTTCTTTAAAGTGTGGTGAGCTGTTTTATCTTTGATTTACAGATGATTAATTACACTGAAGTTCATTAAAGTTAAGTGAGTTACCAAAGGTCTCAGAATTTTTCTTGATCTTAAAAGGCAAAAATTTAATGTTCCCTTTGGGCAAGAGGAAACCTTACCTGAGATTTTAAAAGTTGAAAAATCTTATCTTCCAGATGAGAAATTAATGACCAGAGAGGTTAAGTGGCATGTTTAAGGTCACCTAATTGGTGACGGAACTTGAACTAAAACCCAGTGCAGTGTTTTCTCCCTTGTCCCATGTTGCCTACAACCAGTCAGATCTTTTAGCATCTCCTGTGCATCATCATGTCGCAGTGTGTTGTTAAGAGATCGGTGTATAAAAGAAGTTGAAGATGGTCCCTAGCATCCAAGAACTTAGACGGAAATTGGGGAGAGAAGAATACCACATAGAGAGTAACTGCTAAAATGTGTAATACTCCATCAGGAGTACTCTGTAGGGACCAATTGGTTGGAGAGGGAAGAGTTGAATATGACTTCGTGGGGGAAGGATAATTTGATCTGAGGCATGAAGGACAGGTTGCTTCTCTGTGTGGAAGGCAGTCCAAGTTGAGGGGGGTAACCTGAACAAAAGCAAAATGAGCATGACATATGATAGGAAGTGAGGAGAATAGGAATGGACGCAGGGGAAAGAAAATAAAGCTGGGCCGATAAATTGGAGCCAGATTATGCAAGGCCTTGAAAGCCAGCCAGAGGAATTTGGACTTTTTCATTCTGTCAGTCAACATTTCTTTATTAAGTACCTATTACAAACAACATGTTACGGTAAATGCCGGGAATTCAAAACTGGGAATAATCTCTGCCCTTTAGGCTAGTAAGGAAACAGTTGTAGTTGGATATGGTAAGTGCTTTAAAAGAGCCAAGAACATGGTACCCTGGAAGAAGAGGTAGAAGCTCAAGGGAGACAGCACGTCAAAGATAAGGTGACATAAGTGTCCTCACTGCCCTGTCTGTTGAGAGAAGTGGAGCACGGTGATGTATGGGAGGTGTGTACCTGGGGAGCAGGCTGGACAGGTGGGCTGAGGCCGGTCAGCAAGGGCCTGTGTACAGTGCCAAGCAGTGGTCTCCAAGTGCGGTTCCTACTATATATTTACTTTGCAACCTAAGACAAGGATTGAGTTTTACTAATATTTAATGTGTAGATGACACAGGTTCTCTCCTGTTTTATAAGACGGTGCCATCACACATTCAGCTTACTAGGTAATGTCTTGAGGGAAGAGTAGAAGCTTCACAAAGCAGAGGAACTGAGTAGTGGCCTTACTGATTTGTCTGCTGTTATCATATTGCAACTTACTGCAGTTTACCTGAGTCTGATTAAGTGGATTTACTGTATATTTTCTGCTTTTAACTAAATTAACCTTCACATAATAAACAAGTGGCTTAAGGGTTTGTACAAAGAATCCTGGATTGAAGATAATTCTAACACAAAAAACAATAACAAAAAGGTAGAGCTGACATTTCTCCTAGTCGGAGCTCTTTTTTACATTTCAAGGTAATTATAGCTGTCAAGAAGTCAGCCTAAAAAATCAAATTGTCAAGTAGACTATGTGAGATGTAGATTAATACAGGAATATTATTAATAATGAACTTCACCCTGAGAATATTATACTTTGAGTCATGTAGTAGCTAATGATAGTACAACTTCATCAGGGATGTTTGTGTATTATTTTGTCTTTGTCTTATTCTTTCTTGATTTCTCTATGTTTTATAATATACATGATATACATTAATGAATATTCATAGATTGAGGGTGTAGACTCTCATTTTTCCTGATGGATATGGACTATTAAAAGTGTTAGGTCTGGGGAGCCACTCAGGCTTTAAAGCACTTTAAGTGAGGGAATAATGTCTTAGGAAGTTCAGAGTGGCAGAGGGAATATAGGAGCTCAAGACGTGAGGTAAGGGAAGTCGCTATGAGGCTATTGTGACACCATAAGGATAGTGAGACTAGACAGGACAGCATGAAACTGAAAAATATCAGGGACATAGATATCAAGGACAGGTCTAAATGATCAGTTTGTTTAGGGGCTATGGGAGAGAGAACAGTGGAGCCTAACTCCTAGATTTCTGGCTTGGGAACCTGGATGACTATGAAACCAGAATGAACGGGGGAAGAGCTAGTTTTTGAGTGAAGATAGGAAGTTTGATTTGGCACCTTTTAAATTTGAGTTACCTGTGAGACATTCATGCAAAAGGTCAGTAGCCCAGTTTGAAGTACAGGTCTGTGGTCAAGAGAAATGTCAAAACTGAGCTGAAGATTTGAGATGTCAGGGTAGAGGTGAAAATTGATGCCGTGTGTGGATGTAATCATTGAGAGAGTGCAAATTAAAATAAAACCAGGATGGAATGCTGCAAAACCCCTCCATTTAAAGTGAGACTGGATGACTGTGGCCAGGTAGCTCAGTTGGTTAGAGCGTTGTCCTCATACGCCAAAGTTGCAGGTTCGACTCCCAGTTAAAGCAGTGTTTCTCTCTCCCTCTCTCCCTTCTCGAAAACTCAATAAATAAAAATGGGAAAAAAATTAAAATGAGAGTAGAGGAAGAAGAAGCTGGAAAGAGACGGTCCAAGCGGTGGGGAGAAAGTCTGGAGAAAATGGTGCAGTGGAAGTCAGGGAGGCAGGAGTTTCAAAAGGAGGGGATGGTCAGCATCTTCAGATGCTCCACAGTAGCCAAGAAAGTCAGTAACAAAGAAGTAGTGCATTGGATTTGGTATTCAGAGAACAAGATAGTTAGAGTTCTCATAAGAGCAGTTCCAGCAGAGTAACGGAAGCAGAAGGCAGTGAGGAGAGTGTACTTTCTTAAAGCTTCTGAGAAAAATAAGAGGCAAAGATAGTAACTAGAGTTGAATGATGTGTCCAAGGAAGATTTTACTTTTGTGTGGCTTATTTTTTTGTTTTGTTTTAAATGGGAAAGAGTTAGGACATACTTGTACAGCAAGGAGAGGAGACCAACAGAGAGAGGGAGAGGTTGAAGAGATAGACGGGGTGGGGAACTGATGCAATCAATTTTTGAGCCAGGAAGTGACATGATGGGAACAGAATTTTGGGTTGGCAGCAGTGGATGCACTGGATGCAGTGCAGGCAGGAAAGACCAAAGGTAGGAACACTACAGCTGTTGTGGTAAGACACAATCCAAATCAGAGGTGATAACCTTTGAAGAGGGGGTAGTGGCGGTAGTACTGGGAATAAATAGAGTGGAAGGTTCAATTCAAGAAACGTTTTAAAGCAGGTGATTCTTGCCAGGGGACAGTAGAACGCAGCGGGGACCTTTTCCCAGACAGCCTCCTTCCAACTGCCCAGACACCCAAAGACTTGATGTTGGTTGTAGAGAATCTTTGGCAGTGAACCTCAGTGCTGTGTTGGATCCCTCAGAGACACTAGGGTGGAAAATTGAGAGCCACTGTTTTAAAGAAAGAAGTGGCAGGATGTGGGGGCAGATGATATAGTGAATTAGCACTGAGATTTCTATCTAGGGACAGGAGAAGATTGGTTGTTACCAGTGGGGGGATGGTATAATTGGGAGGATGTTAAGCTCATACCATTCAGCTTTGTTATAAAGCACTTAGGCAATGTAACTGTTCGTGGCTGTGGGAACTGAAAAGAAAAATTTAGTCTATAAACATTACATAGAATCACAAAGCATGAGAACATAGTCTCCCTTTAAAGGGTTTTTCCCCCCTAGATTAGAGAAATGAGCTTTTGGCTTCCTCTGGATAAAATTATGGTGTGTTCTGTTAAAATTTTGTGTCTAGAGAAATACAGTAATGCTTTAAAGTGCTGTTCTAAAGAAGCTATACCGATTCCTTTATCAAATTTGTGTTTGATTTCAGTTTAAACACAAAAGTCATGAGACAGATGTGTTTTTTTTAATGTTTATTTTATCGATTTGAGAGAGAAAGGAAGGGAGAGAGAGACAGACACATCGAATCATACTGGTGTGTGCCTTGACTGGGCAGCAAACCAGCAACCTCTATGCTTCGGGATGATGCTGGAACCAACAAAGCTATCCTCCTGGCCAGGGCCAATTTTATATATGAACAAAGGGCAAGTGATTATAGTGTTAAAAGATTTGCCTTTTGGAAAGAGTAAAAGAGTTACAAAACTCAAATTTGGTTTTGTTTCTGTGACCCAGCTTCCAAGATATATGGCTAGAATGCTTTGACATATAACTAGGTAAGAATATGTGAAATGCAGGTTATTTTTTTATTATTTTGGCTTTTCTGCAACATTATTTTCTTTCTACTATCTTCTGACCCTCTTGGTTTTGAATTGCAACTTACAATCATCCTTTGCCATTTCGTGGTTCACTTTTTTTTTTTCTTTACAGAGATAGTGAGTCAGAGAGAGGGATAGACAGAGACAGACAGACAGGATGAAGAGAGATGAGAAGCATCGATCATTAGTTTTTCATTGCGCGTTGCAACACCTTAGTTGTTCATTGATTGCTTTCTCATATGTGCCTTGACCACGGGCCTTCAGCAGACCGAGTAGCCCCTTGCTGGAGCCAGTGACCTTGGGTCCAAGCTGGTGGGCTTTTGCTCAAACCAGATGAGCCCGCGCTCAAGCTGGCAACCTCGGGGTCTCGAACCTGGGTCCTCTGCATCCCAGTCTGATGCTCTATCCACTGCGCCACCGCCTGGTCAGGCTCGTGGTTCACTTTTTGCAGTCTCACTATATCGCACATTTTTAAATTGTACATATCTAATTTTGTATTGTGGGTTTTTGCGTTATATAGGTATTTTTATATATTTATTATTTTAATTTTTGCAGTAAAATAAGCATTTTCTAGCCTCAAAAATTGGAAACAATATAAAAGTATTAATTAAAACATATCAAAAGAATATTAAATCAAAATAAAGCCTTAAAATATATATAAATATAAGGTCACTACTTTGTGAATTTTCGCCTATCACGGGGGTTCTGGAACCTAACCTCCACGGTAGACGAGGTACTGCTGTATTTAAAATGCTTATGAAAAGTAAACTTGATGGGATAGAAAGATGAGAAAGTTGGGTTACATTTCTTTCCATTTAAATAATTTGTCACTTGTGTAAAATATTATACCTCACACTTGGAAAATGAGAAGCTTTGATTTTTTCCTTGAAAGAGACTCTACGCCCCCTTCCTCCCTTCTTCCATCTTCCTCCCTCCCCTCCTTCCCTTTCTCCCTTCCTGACCTCCCCCCAGGTCAACACTGTATTTACTGTGGCACCACTGGTCAGGTGCTTTTTTTTTTTTAATAGTTTGATTTTAGTGAGAGAGAGACAGGAAGAACATTGATCTGTTCCTGTATGTGCCCTGACCTGGGATCTCCTGGCAACCTCTCAGCTTTGGGAAGATGTTCAAACCAACCGAGGCATATGGGCAGGGCCCACTACAATTTTCTAAAAACATCAGGAGACAGTATTAGAGATTAAATGAGAAACTACCATTTAATTAAGAGATTTAGAAAAGTTATCAATAAGAAAAGAAGCAGCTTTGTTGAAAGCTGTAAAAGGAAAGCAAGAAGAGTAACTTTGCTTTGGTATAGATGAACTAGTTGGAACTTTTCAAAAACTTTTTAACAAGCTTCTTGATTCTCTAAAGTGAATAATAAATTATTCACAGCATTTATTTTGGTACATTTTGAACATCACTTTTGTGTGAATTTCAAGCAATTTCACAAATATAAGTTATGATTATCATTTTATAACCAGGACAGCAAAAATATATGGAGCTCAGGGACAGGCCTTGAAGTTAGACTGGGTTGGAGGAGAATCACTGTCTATCAGAATAGACATACAGATTTTTTTTATAATAATTATTTTGGTTGCAGAAACCCCACCCAAACTAAGTAGAAGTGGAATGTATTGCCTCATATAACTACTAACACTGGGGGTGGATCTAGGTTTAGGTCCAGAGGGATCCAAAGGCTCAAATTATCTTGGCTGCAACACCTCCTGCTGTGGAAAGTCTAATTCTGTGTAGTCAGAAAAGATGGTGCTGGCAGTTCTGGGAAATTATTGCCCTAACTTAGTAACCCTGTTAAAAAAGAAAAGTCTTCTAGCCCCCACATTGTTAGTCTCTGGGAAGGACTCTTGAGTAGCTTTGCTTTTTCTACCCCTTGGACCTGTCATTATTTATAAGATGATAGAGACTATTATCTAGCCTGGGTCCCTGGGTATACTGAAATCGGCAGGCTCACCACATCATGAGATGTGGAATGGGATGGTGGCTAGGCCGACTTATGTCCACTACAACCGTGCAGGTGTTGAAGCTCTGGAGCTTAGTGTGTGTGTGTGTGTGTATTAATTTTATTTATTCATTTTTAGAGAGAGAGAGAGAATGGGGGTAAAAGCAGGTAGTATCAATTCCCATATGTGCCTCAACCAGACAAGGCCAAGATTTCAAACCAGCAACCTCAGTTTATCCACTGCACCACCACCATAGGTCATGCTTAAAATATTTTTTGTAGCTAAATTATAAATTTTAAAAATTAAAACAATAGAAATAAGTAATGACATTATTAAGAGCTTACTCTGCTAAGCTCTTTATATGTATTATCACAATTATCACCTGGATGACAGGTAGCATCATGCCCATTTTAAATATGAAGAAATGGAGACCTAGAGAGATTAAATAACTCACCCAAGGTGACAGCACTTGGGTGGTAAAGGCAAGGTAGTTTACTCGGATTTATGAGGCTCCACAGCCCCTGGTACTCACTATTATAACAGATTGCTTCTCTGACGGATCAGTTTAGGTTAAGAAACTAACTAAAGACCAGCAGGATTTATCGTTATGATTGGCTTAATGTGCAGGAAACCAGGCTCTGCAGCATTCTATGTGGTTGCATCTATCTGGAGGTTATCATTAATGTCTCCCAGTCTTTTCTGTTTCTGAGTTTTTCATGCTGGGCACAAATAGATAGCTGTACAACGTGATTACTAATCAGCTCAGATCGAGTATCCACACTCTGCTGTGTACTTTTTTTTTTTTTAATTCATTTTTTTTTTAGAGAGGAGAGAGAGACAGAGTGAGACAGAGAGAGAAGGGGTAAGGAGCTGGAATTATCAACTCCCATATGTGCCTTGACCAGGCAAGCCCAGGGTTTCGAACCGGCGACCTCAGCATTTCCAGGTTGACGCTTTATCCACTGCGCCACCACGGGTCAGGCTGCCGTGTACTTTTGAGAAGTTTCCAGCATGAGTTTATAGGTGTTTATAAACTACATAAATTACTCCAAATTATTTCATTGTTTTCAGTGATAGACAAATGCTGAGAGATCTTGGACCAAAGGAGCACCTAATGTTAGGAATGTGTTTTGAGTCAGGTGAAAGAAGAGTGGGTCAGGGATTGGAGGTGGGAGTTTCAGGAGATGGAGGGGTTGCATGTGAGGGGAATGGCACGCCCAAAGGGCAGAGATGGGAACAAGCAAGTGATGTTCAAACTTCAGCTAGACATGATAGCTGATTTTTAGGACTCGAGCACAGACTGTAATAATTGTAATGTTTGTAAAAAAAAAAATGATACAAGTGACTTCTTAGATATTCTTTTAACAGTTTTGTTCATAATTAGCTGCTTTGTAATGCAAAATCAAATTTTCTTTTGTAGCTATTCTAACCAAACATTTTTTTGTTAGCTTTTCCATTTTGAATTTATTACTATGCTATTTTACTTTTGGAAGACATCAATTTACTATTAGTCTCTTCAAAGATTATTAATTATATTCTAGAATAAAAACTTCATTTATTTTTACAATGAACAAAGTAAAAGTAATTGAAAAATTAAGCTATCTCTAGACATATATAAATTCTGCAGAAAAATAACAAAAGCTAAAGTGAATTTCTGAAAATCACTGTTCACAGATATTTTTTATATTAATCTTTGTCTACTTACAGTGTCATAGAGATGATTCTATTTCTCATATTTCCTCCTACTCCTTCTGTGCTTGGGTCTCAAAAGAAGTCTGGAGTTCCTTAAGGCATCTCCAACTCTCAGAATTAGTTACAGAAACCACCTGAGGATTTTGGTACCAAAAATGCTTTGGTTCCAAACTATAGCATGAGAAGACAAGTTACTTAAGATATTTGGAGAAAAAATACAGCAAAGCATTTCTGACAGCCATTAGCTTTTTTTTTTTTTTTTTTTCAAATTGAATGTTTTATTAACATGCTAGTTGTCTTTGTAAAGCTCTTTTTAAATTAATTTATTATTTATTGTGTTTACATAGATTCTAGTGAAACATTTTTGTTTTTTAATTTTTTTTACAGAGAGAGGGATAGATAGGGACAGACAGACAGGAACAGAGAGAGATGAGAAGCATCAATTATTAGTTTTTCGTTGCGACACCTTAGTTGTTCATTGATTACTTTCTCATATGTGCCTTGACCAGGGGGCTATAGCAGACCGAGTAACCCCTTGCTCGAGCCAGTGACCTTGGGTCCAAGCTGGTGAGCTTTGCTCAAACCAGATGAGCCCACGCTCAAACTGGCGACCTCAGGGTCTTGAACCTGGATCCTTTCGCATCCCAGTCTGACACTCTATCCACTGTGCCACTGCCTGGTCAGGCCCATTAGCTCTTTTTTTTTTTTTTCTTTTTTCTGAAGCTGGAAACAGGGAGAGACAGTCAGACAGACTCCCGCATGCACCCAACCGGGATCCACCCGGCACACCCACCAGGGGCGACGCTCTGCCCACCAGGGGGCGATGCTCTGCCCATCCTGGGCGTCGCCATGTTGCGACCAGAGCCACTCTAGCGCCTGAGGCAGAGGCCACCCCAGCGCCTGGGCCATCTTTGCTCCAATGGAGCCTTGGCTGTGGGAGGGGAAGAGAGAGACAGAGAGGAAAGCGTGGCGGAGGGGTGGAGAAGCAAATGGGCGCTTCTCCTGTGTGCCCTGGCCGGGAATCGAACCCGGGTCCTCCGCACGCTAGGCCGACGCTCTACCGCTGAGCCAACCGGCCAGGCAGGCCCATTAGCTCTTAATGTGACCTTGGAAAAGATAATTTGAGCATCATAAGCCTTACATTTCTTATCTATTAAAAATAAAGTGCCTTGCCCTGACCAGATAGCTCAGTTGGTTTAAGCATCATCCTGATATGCAGAAATTGCAGGTTCAATCCCTGGTCAGGACACATGTAGGAATAGATCGATGTTTCTGTCTCTCCCTTCCTTTCTCTCTAAAATTAATAAATTAAAAAAAGAATAGACCCTGGCTGGTTGGCTCAGTGGTAGAGCATCAGCCTGGCAAGTGGATGTCCTGGGTTTGATCCCCAGTCAGGGAACACAGGAGAAGTGACCATCTGCTTCTCCTCCCCTCCCCCTCTTCTCCTCCTACAACCATGGCTCTATTGGTTTGAGCAAGTTGGCCTTGGGTGCTGAGGATGGCACCGTGGCCTCCGCCTCAGGCATTAAAAAAAGGGCTTAGTTGCTGAGCAACAGAGCAATGGCCCTAGATGGGCAAAGCATCACCCACTAGTGGGCTTGCTGGGTAGATCCTGGTCAGGGCGCATGTGGGAGTCTATCTCTCTGCCTCCCCTTCTCTCACTAAAATAAATAATAATAATGTGCCTTCTAGTAATCATATTTTATAATTCTAAATAGGAGATAATTAGAGAATGAAGAATTATAGTTAATATAAATTGACTATATACAAATACATGGTTTGTCAGAGAATTAGAATATAATCAAATTATTTTTAATACTAAAGACATGCTTGAATCTTTAATCATCCCAATGGAGCCCCAGGATTTGTAATACATTATTGTGAACTTGACTGCTGTGATAGAGATGCACAGAAATGCCAGATAAGAGATTTTGTGTTTCAGATTTGCAGATAAGTCAGCTTTTGCTCTTTCGCTTTTCATTATAACTAGTAACTAATTTCCTTTAGGCCAACACAGGCGGGTTCTTTTTTTTTTTGTATTTTTATGAAGTTGGAAACGGAGAGGCAGTCAGACAGGCTCCCGCATGCGCCTGACCAGGATCCACCCGGCATGCCCACCAGGGGGCGATGCTCCGCCCATCTGGGGCATTGCTCTGTTGCAACCAGAGCCATTCTAGCACCTGAGGCAGAGGCCATAGAGCCATCCTCAGCGCCCAGGCCAACTTTGCTCCAATGGAGCCCTGGCTGCGGGAGGGGAAGAAAAAGACAGAGAGGAAGGAGAGGGGGAGGGGTGGAGAAGCAGATGGGCGCCTCTCCTGTGTGTCCTGGCCGGGAATCAAACCCGGGACTCCTGCACGCCAGGCCGACGCTCTACCACTGAGCCAACCGGCCAGGACAGGCAGGTTCCTTCCCCCACCCCCGAAGCTGGAAACGGGGAGAGACAGTCAGACAGACTCCCGCATGTGCCCGACCGGGATCCATCCGGCATGCTCACCAGGGGGCGATGCTCTGCCCCTCAGGGGCGTCACTCTGTCGCGACCAGAGCCACTCTAGCCCCTGGGGCAGAGGCCAAGGAGCCATCCCCAGCGCCCGGGCCATCTTTGCTCCAATGGAGCCTTTGGCTGCGGGAGGGGAAGAGAGAGACAGAGAGGAAAGAGAGGGGGTGGGGTGGAGAAGCAGATGGGCGCTTCCCCTGTGTGCCCTGGCCGGGAATCGAACTCGGGACCCCTGCACGCCAGGCCGACGCTCTACCACTGAGCCAACCGGCCAGGGCCACAGGCAGGTTCTTAAATGATCTTTTTCTCCAAACAGAAAAGAATTATCAGAAAAGTATTGAGCCATCTAGATGGCAATTAATTTTGTCACCGATTATCATGTAACTTAACATTTCTTCGTTGTTCTTTGGTGAATGGGAACAAGACTCTTAATGAATATTGCAAAGAAACATCAAAGTTTAGGATTTACATGCCACATAATCCCTTCTTTTCCCCTTTAGAGGGAAAAAAGCAAGAGAAATGTGGAAATTATTTGCATAAATACTGTATTTCTGTTGGCTATTGTTGAGCAGTTTTTACTTGATGATTTAAGAATTTAGATGCCAGGAATATTTTGATAAGGTGGGGAATCAATTTATTTTGCTAAGAAATTAATATATATTTCATTTAGCATTAGCACTCAGGCATGAAATTATTTTTATGTCAGATATTCTGCTCGTCTAGACTGTGTTCTTAGCACCTAGAAAAGTGCTGTTCACATCACTGTATTATGTATATTTGTTAAAGCAAAGAAGATAGAATAATAGAGCATCAAATCTTAAGCACAGCCATGGCTGGTTGGCTCAGTCGTAGAGCGTCGGCCTGGTGTGCAGGAGTCTCGGGTTCGATTCCCAGCCAGGGCACACAGGAGAAGCGCCCATCTGCTTCTCCACCCCACCCTGTCTCCTTCCTCTCTGTCTCTCTTCCCCTCCTGCAGCCAGGGCTCCATTGGAGCAAAGTTGGCCCGGGCGCTGAGGATGGCTCCATGGCCTCTGCCTCAGGCACTAGAATGGCTCTGGTTGCAACAAAGTGACGCCCCAGATGGGTGGAGCATCGCCCCCTAGTGGGCATGCCGGGTGGATCCCGGTCGGGCACATGTGGGAGTCCGACTGCCTCCCTGTTTCCAACTTCTGAAAAATACAAAAAAAAAAAATCTTAAGCACAGATTGACTTAAAAATGTTCTTGCAATGCAATTTATTTTTCAGGCCCATAAAATTGAAATATAAGTAAAACAAACCCTGGCTGGATAGTTCAGTTGGTTGGAGCATCATATCTAAGTGTAGAGGTTGCTGGTTCAATCACCGGTCAGGGCACATACAGGAACAGATTGGTGTTTCTCTCTCTCTGTCTTTCCCTTCCTTCCTCCCTCCCTTCCCTTCCCTTTCTCCCTCCCTCCCTCCCTTCCTCCCTCCTTCCCTCTTTCCTTCTTTCCCTCCTTCCCTCCTTTCCTCCTCCCTTTCTTCCTTCCTTCCTCCTCCCTTTCTCAAAAAAAAAAAAGGAAAAGGAGGAAGGAAACTAAAGAAAGACAACAAATTTGTGATACATTAAGTTCAGGATATGATTACTGCATTAAGACTGATGAAGTTGCATAAGTGGATTTTTCTTTGCTAGTACTTTGTCCTCACCTGACCGATGAGGTTCTTCTAACCCTAAAGATCTGCATTATTCTCTTTGGGGAGTAATGGCGGAGACTACTTTCTATTAATAGTTTCTGCCAAACACTTGACTAAACACTTGCTGACACCTATTCACTTATGTGTTTCCTCTTCAGGGATGTCTCACTGAATTGCAGACAAATCAAGTCATCTCTCTCTCTCTCATTCTCTCTTTCTCTTTCTCTCTCTCTCCCTTTTTTTTAATAGTTACTCCCCATCACACTTTCAGGGCCTTCCAGATACTGGTTTTGAAGCAGAATATTCAGGAAAACAGCATCTTGGCTTAAGAGTTGCCACCTGTAATAATGAAATGCTGTATTCCATATGAGCTCATGGTTATTAAAAGGATTTTGATGCCTTCCTTTTAAAAAATTATCTATTGATCAGTTGGTTTTAGAGAGAGAAGAAGGGGAGGGAGAGAAACATCGATTTATTGTTCCACTCATTTTTGCATTCATTGATTGATTCTTGTATGTGCCCTGACTGGGGATCAAACCCGCAACCTGGGCATATCGGACAACACTCTAACCAATTGAGCCACCTGTCCAGGGCTGATGCCTTCCTTACCTTTTATTTAAATCTTTTGCAATGTGGCATTGTAATGGTAGTACTGTCGGAGAACTAAAAGGATTTATCTACTAATAAATGGGAGAGCATGCACTGAACTAAAAGTTGCAGTCTTACGACTCATGAGACACTCTAAATGTATGTAAATTTGTACTTAAACAGCAAAAGGACTTATTTTTTTTGTAATGTTGATATGCTGAATGGGGAGGAGGGAAAATGGTGAAACTGAGAGGATTAGAAGGCAAGAACATAAAATCCTTTTACACTACTTAGTATTCATTTTGTCCATTTGAAGAAATCTGAAGTTATTTGTGAGAGGAATGTATCTTTAAGATGAAAGTAGGAAAATGTTGCTAAATATTGTTATTAACCAGGTTAGGATGCAGACCAGAGTGCAGCTGAAAGAAATGTTAATCCTGTTAGATTGTGTTTGTTGTCAACAACATAAAAAAAAAACCCCAACCAAACAAAAAAAATCCAAAAATTACCCTGAGAAAACTGTTCTCAGATTTTCAGAAAATAGGCTTGAACAGTTATTTTGTATTTTTTTATTTGGAGGGTAATAATCTTGAGTTTGGTTAAAACATTTTCTGTGGGCAGCCAACTTTTAATTATTTATGTGAGATCAATCAATTTTGCTGCTTATTTTCCTAGTGTTTCATCTCATTCAGGTTTCTCTTGCCTCTCTGGTTCTGGGTACAGAGTGAATTGACATAGTCTGCTGCATTTACTATGAGAAGGAAGATGAATTTCATTTATTTTAGAGAGAAGAGAGAGAGACCAAAAGGCAGGGGAAGGAACTGGAAGCCTCAACTCAGTTGCTTGTCGTATGTGCCTTGACTGGGCAAGCCCCGGGTTTCACTGGTGACCTCAGCATTCCTGGTCGGCTCTTTATCAACTGCACTACCACAGTCAAGTGGAAGGTGACTTTTAATATTTGCTTGAGCAAAATGTACTTACAGAGGTAAATCTGCTGCTACAAAATAACAAAAAATTCTCAAGATTTAAATTATTTTTGAAGTATCCATTCTGTGAACTCTTTCCTTACCCTGTTCACTAGTGAGAATGGTAGAGTTAGAAGTCTTGACTCCTGTAGAATTCTGCTTTTTACATGTTTTTAATTTGCTGGCTGTTCATGCATGCCTTTTCCATGGTACTGTTCCAGCAGCATCTCCTCATCAGCAGGAGCAGGCTGTACAGCTGTCGTGGGCCAGTACAGGCACAGCCTGAGCGTTAATCCAGGCGAGAGCTAGGGAGTCAGTAGCTTATTATGGTCTAGTGACCCTGGTCGGCAAACTGCAGCTCACAAGCCACATGCGGCTCTTTGGCCTCTTGAGTTTGGCTCTTTCACAAAATACCACGTGCAGGTGCTACCTCGATAAGGAATGTACCTACCTATATAGTTTAAGTTTAAAATTTTTGGCTCTTAAAAGAAATTTCAATCATTGTACTGTTGATATTTGGCTTTGTTGACTAATGAGTTTGCCGACCACTGAAGGAGAAAGTAAAAGGTCCAGAAATCTTATAGGTCAACAAAGTAAGGTGGTTAGCACAGTCCAGAGGCCTATCTTCCAGGGCAAAAAAAAAGTACTATTGGGCAGAATATTCTCAAGTGAATCTATGCTAATGATTGTGTTGTATTGTGGAAATAGCATTGGCTTTGAAACCAAGTTGACTTAGTGTTTTTACATTATGTCAGGAAAGTAACTTGCACTCCTTAAGCCTCAGTTTCTTTTTCATTCAATTGACTGTGAAGGTTACATAAAATATCTTCTATAACGTACGGAGCACATAAAGAGGTGTTAAAAAAATGCTCATCTCTCTTCCCTTCTACACTTCATACCTGGATGCAGAATTGTTTCTGGATCACATTCTGCCTGTCAGGAGAAACAGGTGCTAGCTAGTTTAGGAGCAGGTCAGTGAAGCAACACGAGCAGATCGGGCCCTGATTCGTCTTCTCTGTGTACACCCAGTGTTTAGGTCACCTGCTCCTATAATGTCAGCTCTTCCCTGAGTGTCTGTAATGTTCAGTCACATATTTTTGTTCCCAGTCTTTCTGTGATCCTTCACCAGCATAGCAAATTTAACCAGGACCTGGCCAAACTTCTCTGCAGTCATTTGTTATTTGATTAAGGGGGTATAGCCTCTGGCTCTGTCTGCTCTGTTCTTTTTGGCTAGGAGGCTCTCTCATTGTTCTTGTCCTTCCTAATTTTCAGGAGTAACTTCTCACATCTCTCCAGTTAGTAGGCATTATTCTGAACAAACAAAAATTCCTACTTCTAAAGAGCTTATAATGGATGGTAGTTGATGATTGCTATTCATACCAAATATACAATAGCTCATGAATTTTAATTTCTTTTTTTTTTTAAGTTAAAGATCTAATTGGCTTTATTCAACAATTCATGAATCGGGCAGCATCCCTTCTAGTATACAGAAAGGTACTCCAGCATTATTGATATTTCTAAAAATAATATTAACATTTGGATTTTTGCCTTTTCTTTTCCATTTAAAAGTTTCCTTAAACCCTATCCCTCCCTTTTTTATTACAGTGCAAACCTGTTTTTTATTGAGAAACTCCCCCTTAATATTGTGTTATAAGTTAGAGACGGGTGAGGACTGTCCTCTTTGCTCCAAATATGAGGAAGCAGAAGTGGATAGCATGGTGACTCAGCTGCAGTTGCTTCTCCGGGGTTACTAGGGCCATCAGAGATCCCACCAGGCACCAGCTTCACTGAGTTGTATGCCATCAGGTCTCACGCCATATATGGAATTTCACTGCTCCTCAAAAGAAAAACATGTTGAGGCAGTAGTTTCTAAGAAGTCAGACTGTGCCACAATTGCCTTTAGACTTAGTTCCTTCGGCCTTTCCTAGCATAGATTTAAAATTCTTTCAGAAGCACAAATTCTTCCCAGAGACAGATGATTTATTGATTTTGCTCTGTGGAAAGAAAGGATCTTAAGTTAGTACATTGCCCACAACCTAAATAAACTGACTTCAGATTGAAGCTTTGGGAAACTTAAAACATACTTATGCAAATCCAGTCTTAAACTAAAGTACAATATTTTCAGGTGATCTACCAACACATGGAAATTTGTAACATTGGCCTCTTCAAGAATCCATCTCAGTTGACTTATCTGTAGTTTAAGCGAGTATTTTTCCACTCTCCAGTTTACCACATTTTTCTTGGCATGAAATGACTTTTCTACTTAATTCAAGTCATTAGTTTAGTTATGGAAGTGGAAATAGAAATTATTTAGTGATGTTACTGCTGTGACATTTACATATGGTCATAGTGTTTATATACTGAGAAATTGGGGAGAGGGCTATGGAAATTCTTTTATTATTTATTTATTTTTAATGTATTTTTTTGTGAAAGTATAGCTGACATATAGTAGTGATCTCAAGCTCTCCTTTGAGGGAAAACACTTTATAGTGTTTAGGGTACTTCTTTCCTTTTGCAGACTTCCCTTGGTAGCTCTTTAAGGAGAAATAATCCATAACAGCCAACATGATCATTCCTGGTATCTCATAACCCTTAACTGAATATCAACAACCTTTCAACAGCAGATCACTCACTGCTTTTCACCTTGAACCCTACACTCTAGCCTCTCCTGACTACTTACATTTCTCTGAATGGTTCATGTTCCTTCTTGCTTTTGTGCTGTAACCCCAGCCAGACTCACTTATTTCCACCTTGTCTGCCTGGGACTCTCCTGCTTGTCTTTCAGTGATCAAGGTCTTCCAAATGAAACCTTTCCTGAGTGACTACATCTTTCTTCTCCCTTCAAATTGGAGCACTCTTTTATGTGACATTTTTTTACTTTGTATAATACATTTTTATATGTATTTCTATACCAGTGCTTAATATACTGAATTGCAATTATTTGTTCACTGGTAAAATATAGTAGTGGGTACATGCTTGTTCATTCTCAATCTTTGATATTTAATTGGCAGACTGGCAAGTGGCAAGTTTTCACCTTCTTTAAGACCTCAATTTTCCACCTGACCAGGCGATGGCGCAGTGGATAGAGCATTGGACTGGGATGTGGAGGACCCAGGTTTGAGACCCCGAGGTTGCCAGCTTGAGCCCAAGGTCACTGGCTCAAGCAAGGGGTCACTCGGTCTGCTGTAGCCCCCTGGTCAAGGCACATATGAGAAAGCAATCGATGAACAACTAAGGAGCCGCAACGAAAAATTGATGTTTCTTATCTCCCTTCCTGTCTGTCCCACTCTCTGTCTCTGCCACACACACACAAAAAAAGACCTCAATTTTCACTTGTAAAATGAGAGTAATAATATACCTATCTCATAGGGTTGTTTTCAAATTCAGTGAGATTATACACATAAAACAGAGTTCATGCATGTGGCTTGCCATGTTTGTACATAGCAGATTGCAGTTCTTTGTTTTGGCTGAATAAATCCTTTTTAGTGACAAAAAAGAAACAAAGAAAAGAGAATCCAACTTTGTTTTTGGCACAAATTAACTATTAAATGCGTAGTGAGGATGGTGATTGCATATTTGTGTCCTCCATGATATTTTGAGCCTTTTTTTTTTTTAATTGAGTGAGAGGTGGGGAGGCAGAGACAGACTCCCACATGCACCTTGACTGACCAGGATCCACCTGGCAGGCCCCCTACCAAGGGAGGCTTTATCCTTCTGGGCCACTGCTCTGTTGATTGGCAACCGAGCTATTTTTAGTGCCTGCCAGCAGGGCCCTGGAGCCATCCTCAGCTCCACCCCTTTGCTCCAACCCTTCAGCCATGGCTGCTGTGGGAGGGAAAGAGAGTGAAAGAGAAAGAGATAAGGGGAAGGAGGGGTGGAGAAGCAGATGGCCACTTCTCCTTTGTGCCCTGACCAGGAATTGAACCTGGGATTTCCACATGTGGGGCCACCACTTTACCACTGAGCCCCCCCTCCTTTTTTTTTCCAGAGACAGAGAGTCAGAGAGAGGGATAGATAGGGACAGACAGACAGGAATGGAGAGATGAGAAGCATTAATCATTAGTTTTTCGTTGTGCATTGCCACACCTTAGTTGTTCATTGATTACTTTCTCATATGTTCCTTGACCGTGGGCTTTCAGCAGACCGAGTAACCCCTTCCTCGAGCCAGCGACCTTGGGTCCAAGCTGGTGAGCTTTTGCCCAAACCAGATGAGCCTGCGCTCAAGCTGGCAACCTTGGGGTCTCAAACCTGGGTCCTTCCGCATCCCAGTCCGACGCTCTATCCACTGTACCACCGCCCGGTCAGGCCCAGGGCCCCTTTTTTTAAAATGTATTCTTACATGTTCTTTTTTTTTAGAACTTTTATTTTAGATTTATTCATTTTAGAGAGGAGAGAGAGAGAGAGAGAAGTGGGAGAGAAGCTGGAAGCATCAACTCCTATACATGCCTTGACTGGGCAAGCCCAGAGTTTGAACTGGCAACCTCAGCGTTCCAGGTCTATGCTCTATCCACTGCCACCACTACAGGTCAGGTTGAGCTTCTTGAAGGCATGGGATTTCTTCATCTTTTGTTTCCCAGTATTTTGCCTCTAACAGGTTTAATCAGTAAATGCTTATTAAGTGGCAAAATAACTGTCCAAAACCATGAGATCTTTTTTTAAAAAAAGATTTTATTTATGGCTTTTATAGAGAGAGGAGAGAAGGGGGTGTTGGAGCAAGAAGTATCAACTCATAGTTGCTTCATTTTAGTTGTTCAGTGATTGCTTGTCATATGTTCCTTGGCCGGGCAAGCTCAGGAATTTGAACCAGTGACCTCTCAGTGCTGTAGGTGGACACTCCATCCACTGCACCACCACAGACCAGGCCAAAACTATGAGATTTATTTTATTTTTTTAGCAAGAGAGAGAGAGAGAGAGAGAGAGAAAGAGACAGGGGCAGACAGGAAGGGAGAGGGATGAGATGCATCATTTCTTCGTTGCAGCACCTTAGTTGTTCATTGATTGCTTTCTCATAAGTGCTTTGACTGGGGGTGAGGGGCTGCAGCCGATCCAGTGATGACTTTGGAGTTCAAGCCAGCGACCATGGGGTCATGTCTATGATCCTATACTCAAACTAGTGACCCCATACTCAAGCTGGTGAGCATGTACTCAAGCTGACGATCTCTAGGTTTCGAACCTGGGTCCTCAGTGTCCCATGCTGATGCTGTATCCATTGTACCTGGTCAGGCCAAAACCATGAAATCTTTACACATCTTTTTTTTTTTTTAATGTTGTCCTGTACTTTTTTCATTTTTTCTTCCTTATTTCAAAAGACTGTATAATAAAATATACTATTATTTTAGGGTTTTTATACAGTGTGTTGTGGCTTCTTAATACAAATAGAACTCTAAAAAATATCTAATTTAACTTTTATTACTTACCAGTTAATTATAAATTAAATATGCTATGTTTAATTTTTTCCCTCCATTTTTGAAACATAAACTGAAATGCTCACTTCACTTACTCTCATACATGGTAAGATGATCATGTTAATCTTAAATAAGAACTGACTAATTCATCTTTCAGCTTCAGAGACCTAGTGAGCAAGTTTGAGTGCTGACTCATTTGTTCTGGCTGCTGGGAAATCTCTACAAGTAGTGTTTTATGATTTTACACTAACTAAATACCAAATTTAAAGTTGAGGCTGTGTTCAGGAAAAAACAGCATGGGGTTTTAGCCATGGCTTTACCACAGACTGACTGTGACTTAGAAGTTTTCTAATTTCTCTGAGCCTCATTTTCCTTAGAGTTTCAGTTTAACATTTTAAAAAATGAACAGTATGAACTGAATTATCACTAAATTCTCCTTTAGCTCTGATCTAGACGTTACCTATTTTTAGATTAGTATTTGCACATAGGACACTGTGGATGGGTTTGTATGTTAAGGGCACAGAACATAATACACTTGAAATTTATAGCTATTTTTATTAATCTTCACTAAATATTGTCGTTTACTTAGGCTATATTGAGGGCTTATATGAGCTCTGTAACTCGTGTACTTACTACACTGGTGAATCTGTCTCCTTTCCTAGAATAATCTTCAGGAGAAGGGAGGATTTAGCATGCATGAAGATAAATATAATCTGAAGATAAGCACTCTTACTGATTATAGAAGCTACTATTTACACAAATTGGTTGTCAATTTCAAGGACGAACTTTCATGTAGCCAAAGCTGCTTTGTAGTATTATTTGACCAGAATATGTGTCTTGGAATTTTGGAATTAAATGTAGATACTTGTACAATAGAATGACAGTATTCTTTGGTTTTGTCGTTATTCTAACACCTCAGATTTACTCTGGCTCATTAAGAATGAAGTAAAAATGGGTGAGGGAAATAAGAAGATACTGGTCAGAGACTACAAACTTCCATTTATACGATGAGTAAGTTCTGGGGGTGTAATAGTGAGCATGATGACTATAGTTAATAATAGTATACAGTATACTTGAAAGTTGCTAAGAGAGTAGATTTTTAAATGTTTTACCACAGACAAAAAATTATAATTATCTGAGGTGATGGTTGTGTTAACTAATAACCTTGTTGTGCAAATCAATTTTGAACTATTTGCATCATTTCATAGAACGTTTTCATATTTGGATTTCTCCTTTTACTTTGTTGAGACTGCAAATATCCTGTTACTCTTTAAACTTTTCACTAATTTTAGCATTCATCAGTGGGTCTTGCCAATAACAATTATTAACTATAGTGTTTTAATGATTATTTTTTATTTCTCGCATTTCTTTGACATTTCACTTTGTTTTATAGGTTATAATCCCATACCACCATGATTTATTTTGATGCTCAAATTGTTCCAGCTTTTGTTTTTATTACCTTTTAATTAAAAAAAAATAAAACATATTATCTGTGTATACAGTTACGTGATGTGTGTTGAGCAATGTATTTCACAATAGTTTAACATTCAGTAGTTGATTTCTATGAACTCTGACAATTCTTGTCCACTACTACTGAACTCCTTAGTGTCATGTGTTATATAAGAATGAGGAGGGAAAGGACACGAACCCATCTTTGTCTTTTTTCTTCCTGAACCCAGTTAATTCTGCCAGTTTGGTCAGAAAATCCCTAATGACAACAAAAGCTTGGCAGTTACTAAGAGCAGTTCTTTTGTACAATAAAAAAAATTACAAAGTGTTTAAAGACATGGAAGCCTGATGGCATTCTCATTCCCCAGTGGTGACTCTGATTCTGGCTGTGCAGGATGGAGTGCTTGCTGACCCCTGGAACACAACTATTGTGCTCCGTTAATATTGTGTTTCCGTCTGTCGTTTATCACTTGGGTGCTGATCCAAAGCAAACCATCCGGTGTATCTAGCTAGTCCAGGACATGCCCACTTAGTAAAACAAAAATACGGATAAGGATTCTGTGCTTAAACTGCTCAAGGTTTGGGTTTTGTTTTTATGTTTTTCTCTAGTGAAAAACATTACTATTTAGTATTTGTTGTTTCATTTTGTTTACTGTTATACCAATTATGTGGAATGTTTTATTTATGCTTCTCACAACATTTATCACATTTTGGCTTTTATCATTTCTACTTGATGAATTGGTCTTTTTTTTTTTTTTGCAGAGATAAAGTCAGAGAGAGCGATAGATAGGGACAGACAGATAGGAATGGAGAAAGATGAGAAGCATCAATCATCAATTTTTTGTTGTGGTGTGTTAGTTGTTCATTGACTGCTTTCTCATATGTGCCTTGACTGTGGGGCTACAGCAGACTGAGTAACCCCTTGTTCAAGCCAGTGACCTTGGTTCCAAGCTGGTGAGCTTTTGCTCAAACCAAATGAGCCCGCAATCAAGCTGGCAACATTAGGGTCTCGAACCTGGGTCCTCCGCATCCCAGTCCGACGCTCTATCCACTGCGCCACCACCTGGTCAGGCTCTTTTCCTTCTTAACTGAACAATTTGGGGACAGATTATGCATTTCAAACATGTTATATATCATATATGCTTTGCACACTGGAGAGAATTCTTTGTTGTTGAAAAGGGAAAAGCATGGTTTTTAAGGGTAAAAATTTGTTTTCTATCACTTATGTTAGGACTAGATAAAAGCCTATACACTGGCTTTGTGAGGCAAAGATTTTCTTTTTATTTATAAAATAATGTTTTAATATATTATTGACTCCTCCTAGTAAGATTAAATTTTTGTCACTCCCAAGAGCAAACTGCTCATACTTAAGCCATGTGTTTAAGTTGATAATAGTTTTTTAAGGAGAACTTTATTTTAATGACAGGTGTTCTGATAGAAAATTCAGCTGAAGACAGCATCAAAGATCATATATATAGAATTTTATTTTATTTTTTTTTAAAGATTTTATTTAGCCCTGGCTGGTTGGCTCAGCGGTAGAGCGTCAGCCTGGCGTGCAGGAGTCCCGAGTTCGATTCCCGGCCAGGGCACACAGGAGAAGGGCCCATCTGCTTCTCCACCCCTCCCCCTCTCCTTTCTCTCTGTCTCTCTTTTCCTCTCCCGCAGACAAGGCTCCATTGGAGCAAAGATATGGCCCAGGCGCTGAGGATGGCTCTGTGGCCTCTGCCTCAGGCACTAGAATGGCTCTGGATGCAACAGAGCGACGATGCCCCAGATGGGCAGAGCATCGCCCCCTGGTGGGCGTGCCCGGTGGATCCCAGTCGGGCGCATGCGGGAGTCTGTCTGACTGCCTCCCCGTTTCCAGCTTCAGAAAAATGAAAAAAAAAAAAAAAAGATTTTATTTATTCATTTGAGAGAGAAGAGAGTGAGAGAGAAGGGGGAGGAGCAGCATGCATCAACTCCATATATGCCTTGACCAGGCAAGCCCAGGGTTTCAAACCAATGACCTCAGAGTTCCAGGTCAACGCTTTATTCACTGCGCCACCACAGGTCAGGCACATGTAGGATTTATGTGATAATCTTCAATATAAGGAGAGAGTGACCATGTCCCCCATAGTAAAAAGGCACATAACTATGTTGAACCAGGACCCTTTAACCAAATATTTGCAAAAATCCTTAATCTAGAGCTATTAATATTTATAAACTGGATTTTATTACGTATGCCATAAATATTTCTCATGGTTTCACCAGGATAGGGAAATTAAGCCTACAAAACTATATCTGTAATTGTGACAGAATTTTTCATAATTCATCTAACCAATGTTTACAGTATATCTTCTGTGTTTGAGTGATCCCTGCCATGAACACTTTCAGTGTACTGCCCAATTTTGGCTAATGTACAAAATTCATCTGTGTTACAACTAAATATAATATATGTATATTGTTATGGTGATGTCATGTGAAATGTGGTACAACTTGCTCTGAAAGTTTAGAGGTAGGTATAACGTGAAGCCAAAGTCCCAGAAAGATTTTGTATGTACTTGAAAATCACAGTCTTACCTCATGAAGGTGTCAGAGAATGGGTTCAGGGTCTTAAGTAGCCCTGCACACACTGCAGCCCAGTTCTGAAGAGTGACTCAAAGGAAAACGTGCAAGAACCTCAGGAAGATGAACACTGTAGAAGTGCTGTATTGTTGTTTTCATTGACATTTATGGTGTCTTTTTTTTTTCTTTGTATTTTTCCTAAGTTGGAAACGGGGGAGGCAGTCAGACAGACTCCCACATGCGCCTGACCGGGATCCACCAGGCATACCCACCAGGGGGCGATGCTCTGCCCATCTGGGGCATCGCTCTGCCGCGATCAGAGCAATTCTAGTGCCTGAGGCAGAGGCCACAGAGCCATCCTCAGCGCTCTGGCCAACTTTGCTCCAATGGAGCCTTGGCTGTGGGAGGGGAAGAGAAAGACAGAGAGGAAGGAGAGGGGGAGGGGTGGAGAAGCAGATGGGCGCTTCTCCTGTGTGCCCTGGCCGGGAATCGAACCCGGGTCTCCTGCACGCCAGGCCGACGCTCCACCACTGAGCCAACCGGCCAGGGCCCATTTATGGTGTCTTGAGTTTTAATTCCTTCTTTGTACCTTGGTCATGTGGAAAAGACGGGCAAAACAGGAATGGTGACATGTAACAAGTGCCACAGTAGCAATATGTGGAGTGTCATAAGAATATAAATGAGGAAGGCTGAGTGCTGTCAGATTGGTCTTTTTCTGACAGGAAAGGCAGAGAACAATTAGCTTGCTGTCTTTCTAGAGCTATCTTAACTACCATCTCTGGATATTCTTCCATCTTACATAATAATCCCATTCTTTAGATCATTTATGTTCAATGCCTACTATCTTTCAGGCTTTCTTAAACCATTTACTTTTTTTTTTTTTTAAAGGAGGCAGGAGTGTCAGAGGTAGAGAAGGAGATATGACAGTGAAAGCAGTAGTGATGCAACCACAAGTCAAGAAATGCAGGCAACCTCTAGTCTAGAGGATGGAACAGGCAAGGAAGTGGAATTCCTCTACATCCTCTAGAACAGTGGTTCCCAACCCCCGGGCCGCGGACCATACTGGTCCATGGGCCATTTGGTACTGGTTTACAGAGAAAGAATAAATAACTTACATTATTTCCGTTCTACTTATATTTAAGTCTGAACAATGTTTTATTTTTTAAAAATGACCAGATTCCCTCTGTTACATCCGTCTAAGACTCACTCTTGATGCTTGTCTCGGTCACGTGATACATTTATTCATCCCACCCTAAAGGCCGGTTCATGAAAATATTTTCTGACATTAAACCGGTCCATGGCCCAAAAAAGGTTGGGGACCACTGCTCTAGAAGGAACGTATCCTTACTGACCAGAGGTGGATTAAGGTCATTTGAGGCCCCAGGTGCAGAAGGAAATATTGGCCCCCCCCTTTTTTTTATAGAGACAGAGAGAGAGTGAGAGAGAGGTTTAAACAGGGACAGACAGGAACGGAGAGATGAGAAGCATCAATCATTAGTTTTTTGTTGTACATTGCGACACCTTAGTTGTTCATTGATTGCTTTCTCATATGTGCCTTGACTGCGGGCCTTTAGCAGACCAAGTAACCCCTTGCTTGAGCCAGTGACCTTGAGTACAAGCTGGTGAGCTTTGCTCAAACCAGATGAGCCCGCGCTCAAGCTGGCGACCTCGGGGTCTCGAACCTGGGTCCTTCCTCATCCCAGTCCGACGCTCTATCCACTGTGCCACTGCCTGGTCAGGCTTAAACCATTTACTTTTACTTTACTAGTTAATCTTCTTCATTCTTCTCAGATACTCAGTAAAGTTAGTATTAGGGTTAGTTAGTATTTGAGTATTATGGATTAGAAATTGAGATTGAAAAGTGAAATTATCTGTCTAAATCACAAAGTTTATAATTGACAGAAGTCAAATTCAAATCTGGTCTGTTCAGTTTCTAATCTTAGACTCTGTTCACTGCACCACTGATTTTCAATCTTTTTCATCTCATGGCACACAAAAACTAATTACTAAACTTCTGCAGCATACCCAAAAATATATTTTTTCCTGATTGTCCAAAAAAATAGTTATAATTTAGGTTCATTCACACCAGACGACTACTGTTGTGTTGGCTGTTGTCATTTTTTTTGACAATCTAAGGGAAAAGAGGTCAGTGCCCCTGACTAAATAGTCAGGTATTGCATGTTTTAAAAATTCTTGTGGCACCCTGGTTGGAAATTGTTGTACTATACTTTAATCCTTCCAAAGTTTATTATATTAATTGTACAAACACTAATATTCAGTACCTACAATACTAAAGCACAGGCCTAGCCATTTTCAAACATCATCTCATTTAATACTCATAACAGACCTTTGAGGGTAGTGTTTTGTTTTAAAAATTAAGAGAACTGCCTGGCCTGTGGTGGTACAGTGGATAAAGCGTCGACCTGGAACGCTGAGGTCACCGGTTCAAAGCCCTGGACTTGCCTGGTCAAGGCACATATAGGAGTTGATGCTTCCTGCTCTCCCCCCCTTCTCTCTTCCTCTCTCTCTCTCCCCCTCCCTTTCTTCTCTCTAAAATGAATAAAATTAAAAAAATTAAAAACAAATGAAGAGAACTGAGTCTCAGGGAGGTAAAATACAGTATGTGCTTCAAACCTACCAAAAGGTAAATGGCAATATCAAGACTGAACTAAGATTCATTTGACTAAAGTTTGTTGCCCTGCTTTATACTTTAATGATTTTACAAAAATTAGCTAAAAGGCACCAAGTGTAGGTTAATGCAAATAAATTGTCGGGTGTGAACTATAGATCTAAGATAATTCCATAGTGCCCTATTTTTCTTTCAGCACTTATTTGCTAGTGACTTCCCCCATTGTTCTATTGTTTCTGCTATTGAGTCCATTTCTAAAATTACTTTTCCAATCCATTTTTCTTTATTATTTGGTGGCATGTATTTAAAAATTAACTTTAATATTGTAACTATAAACACAAACACAGATGAAGCTGCCTACCACACGGTGATACAAACTTGTAAGATGGGTGCTGATGCAAAAGGAAAGTATTTTTGTAGAACACATGCTTATTATTATAAAGCTCAAACATTATAGGAAGTTAACTTCAAAAACAGAAGTTCATATAATTACAATGCAAATATAAGCAAATATAACCATTATTAGCAATTGTCATTTTCTTGAGCACTTACTTAGAACATACTTTTTTTTTTTTTAAGAGAGAGCTAGAGATAGAGACAGGAAGGGAGAGAGATGAGAAGCATCAACTCTTAGTTATAGCACCTTAGTTGCTCATTGATTGCTTTTCATATGTGCCTTGATGGGGGGCAGGATCTAGCTGAGTCAGTGACCATGGGATCATGTCTATGAATCCCCCGCTCAAGCTGGTGAGCCTGCGCTCAAGCTAGATGAGCCCGTGCTTAAGTTGGCGACCTCAGGATTTTGAACCTGGGACCTCAGCATCCCTGCTTGACACTATCCACTGCGGCACCACCAGTCAGCAATTTTTTTTTGAAAGAGACAGAGAAAGGGACAGATAGGGACAGAAAGACAGACAGGAATGGAGAGATGAGAATCATCTATTCTTTGTTGCAGCTCTTTTATCTTCTTAATTGTTCATTGATTGCTTTCTCATATGTGCCTTGATGGTGGGCTACAGCAGAGCGAGTGACCCCTTGCTCAAGCCAGTGACTTTGGGCTCAAGCCAGCAACCTTGGGCTTCAAACCAGTGACATTTGGGCTTAATCCAGTGACCATAGGGTCATGTCTATGAATCCATGCTCAAGCCAGAGACCCTGTGCTCAAGCTTGTGAGCCCATGATCAAGCCGGATGAGCCCATGCTCAAGCCGGTGACCTCAGGGTTTTGAACCTGGGTCCTCTGTGTCCCAGCTCAACACTTTATCCACTGCACCACCACCTGGTCAGGCTTCCTTCTTTCCTTTCCTTTTCTTTTCTTTTCTTTTCTTTTCTTTTCTTTTCTTTTCTTTTCTTTTCTTTTCTCTTTCTTTCTTTTTTTCTTTCTTTCTTGACAGAGAGGGACAGCTAGGGTATAATATTTTATAAGTTGTGATGCTTTTAAAAATCTAGTAAGCTAGGTCCTGGCCGGTTGGCTCAGTGGTAGAGCGTCGGCCTGGTGTGCAGGAGTCCCGGGTTTGATTCCCGGCCAGGGCACACAGGAGAAGCGCCCATCTGCTTCTCCACCCCTCCCCCTCTCCTTCCTCTCTGTCTCTCTCTTCCCCTCCCGCAGCAAGGCTCCATTGGAGCAAAGATGGCCCGGGCGCTGGGGATGGCTCCTTGGCCTCTGCCCCAGGCGCTAGAGTGGCTCTGGTCGCGACAGAGCGATGCCCAGGAAGGGCAGAGCATCGCCCCCTGATGGGCGTGCCGGGTGGATCCCGGTCGGGCGCATGTGGGAGTCTGTCTGACTGTCTCTCCCCATTTCCAGCTTTAGAAAAATACAAAAAAAAAAAAAAAAAAATCTAGTAAGCTTCATTTTTTATTTCAAAAACCTAGTCTTTTAATATTTCAGCAGAGACAAAGAACAATATGAATTATTCCTAACCAGCCTGTTTCTTCTTGTACAAATTGTCTTTCTCATTGCCTCTGCTTTAGTGAAAGTGAAATTAAAGTCTTGTCTTTCTATTTTTCTAATCCTATAAGTGGTCAAGACTTTTCTACTGTTGTCAGCAGTCCTCTCTGCTTTGCATGTTTTGAAGTAAGCAGAAAGAAACTGTTTCCTATAAAGCAACACTTCTTCTTAGGGGAGGGAAATGTATGAAGAAAGGAATTGACTTATAGAGACAGAGATATGGCATAGAAAATAAATATGAATCTCAATACCAAAAGGAAAATAAGTATAAACCCTAATTTTTCAGAAGCAGAATATCACAATATTGAGATTAGTTTTTGTTTTTTGTTTTTTCATTTTTCCGAAGCTGGAAACGGGGAGGCAGTCAGACAGACTCCCGCATGCGCCCGACCTGGATCCACCTGGCATGCCCACCAGGGGGCGATGCTCTGCCCATCTGGGGCGTCACTCTGTTGCATCCAGAGCCATTCTAGTGCCTGAGGCAGAGGCCACAGAGCCATCCTCAGCGCCCTGGAAATCTTTGCTCCAATGGAGCCTCAGCTGCAGGAGGGGAAGAGAGACAGAGAGGAAGGAGAGGGGGAGGGGTGGAGAAGCAGATGGGCGCTTCTCCTGTGTGCCCTGGCCGGGAATCGAATCCGGGACTCCTGCACGCCAGGCCGACGCTCCACCGCTGAGCCAACCAGCCAGGGCCTGGGATTAGTTATATAAAGGTTTATAAACACACATACTTATGGTATAGCAATTTCCACAGCGCAATTTGCTGGTAGCTGTCTTCCCTACAAAAACACTTAAAAACTGCAAACCTACGATATTCAAAACTTTTTAAGTAAAAAGTTGAAAATCTTGCATATTCTTCTGCAGTTAGAGGAAACCTTCCAAAAGAAAACACTTTTCAAATTTATTTTTAAACTATTTACTTTATAAATGAGCCAAAACTAGTTTTTACCATTTAAGAGTAGTAGTTAAAGAATACTACCAAGGAGAAATTATGCAGTGAACAGTCCCAAGACCCAAATTGTTTCAATCTAGCTTGTTCTATGTCTGTATATATAAAAGCATGAAAGCTAATACTTTTGTATAAAAGTAATAGATATCTGTGTTAGAATTTGATTAAGGCCTAAAACATATCTTTTTTTTCAGTTTACGTAAATTTATTATAAAAAGCCATACTTTAAAAATTCTAAAATTTTAATTGCTGGGAACAAATTACAGAGCTGCCTAATTTCTGGTGTATTTGGACCTGTTCCACTATAGCTCAGAGGTTTAAAAGGAAACTTGAGTTCTCCTTGTCATCCTAATAGTAATTTGAGATCCTCAAAAAGGATATATAACTCCTGCTTTTATTGGCTTGGACAGGCCTTAGACTGAAACAGAGAAGTAAAGATGGGTAATGAAGTGGATTGAGAATCCCAGGACCAACATAAACAACGGCTGTTGTTTTTTTTAAACCCAAAAACATTGAAATCACATCTCATAAACACATGAACTGCTTCTGAGGACATGCTTCATTTCCTTACTGGGAATTAATTTCCTCCTGATGGCTAGCAAGAAGAAAGGAGCTAACTTCACAGAGTTCAGTTATAAGGCAATAATGGGAAATTTAAGTATGACTTTGGAAATGCTGGTATAGCAAATCCAAAGACTTGTAAATCAAGTTTTTGTTAGATCTGGGGTGCTGGTGATTGTCCTGTAAATCCTCCCTGTTATAACCTCACAAGTCGCTCCTCCCAGATCCTCAGACCAAAAAAAGCATAAAGAAACAAGGATTTCCTGCTTTTAAGGAAAAGAAAATAATAATATCCTGCATTTGTTAAGGCAGGAGATCAAGATTGGGTGGGCATATATACATGTCATTTTTTTACCCATTAAAATAGCAGATTGTTTTAAGTAAGATTACTTGAACTTGAAACCATGTCAACACAGTAAATTTATAAAGATTAATAAAAATTTATAAAAAAATAAAAGATTACTAGATGTTGGCAAGTGCACTGACATGGACATGCTTATACACTGGTGGTGGGACATAAAATGGTACAGTCCTTTTCAGGATTTGCAGTATTTGTCTTGAACCTTAACTATTCCTTTGACCCAGTAGTTTCTGTCCCTAAAAATATGATTATTATATTATTTAAAGTAAGTGCCCAATAATTAGGGGACACCTAGATAAATTATGGTAAACACATAATGGAATGCTATCTAAATATTTTAAAATAATGCTTATATAAGGAGAGTTATAGAACATGGAAAGATGTCTGTTACTAAGGAAAGGACTAAAAAGTCTGGAAAGAAATGTGGTGGAATTCGGAATTTTTATATGTACCTTCATTTTCTCTTCAGTGTTTTTCAGTTTAATTATCTGAGAGAAAAGGATAAGGCCCAAAGGAGGTAAAACTGTACTTGTCAGGGTCTGGAGAAGAAGGGAGGAGGAGAGTCACTGTTTAATGGGTACAGAGTTTCAGTTTGGGAAGATGAAAAGTTCTGGAGATGGATGGCATTGATGATTGCACTACAATGTGAATGTGGCCCTGGCTGGTTGGCTCAGTGGTAAAGTGTCGACCTGGTGTGTGGAAATTCCGGGTTCAATTCCTGGTCAGGGCACACAGGAGAGGTGACCATCTGCTTCTCCCTTTCTTCCCTTTCTCTCCCTTCCTCTCCTGTAGCCATGGCTTGATTGATTTGAGCAAATCGGTCCAGGTGCTCAGGATGGCTCCATGGAGCCTCTGCCTCAGGCACTAAAAATACCTATGTTGCGAGCATGGCCCAGATAGGTAGAGCATCAGCCCCAGACCGGAGTTTGCCAAGTGGATCCTGGCCAGGACACATGCAGGAGTCTGTCTCTGTATCTCCCCTACTCTCACTAAAAAAAAAAAAAAAATGCTTATGCACTTGTGATGCCACTGAACCATACACATAAAACTTGGTTAAAATGGTAACTTTTGTGTTATATCTATTTTACAACAATTACAACAAGAAGAAAGGCCATTACAATGGTTTGGATGATCCAGAAGCATGTTGGTAGTGGGAATTGGGAGTAAGATCAGAGAAAAATTTAAGAGGTGGGATGGGATAGTTTGACACTTGCCTGGATGTGAGGGCTAGGGAGAGGGAGGAGTCTGCAGAAGTTTCTAGAAGTGGTTCCCAAAGCTTGACTGGGCATGAGAATCAACCACCTGGGGAACTTTTAATAAAATACAGATTATTGGGCTAGTGGCCAGGAAGATGCTAATGCTGATATCTAAAACAGTGCACACAGCCCTGGCCGGTTGGCTCAGCGGTAGAGCGTCGGCCTAGCGTGCGGAGGACCTGGGTTCGATTCCTGGCCAGGGCACACAGGAGAAGCGCCCATTTGCTTCTGCACCTCTCCGCCGCGCTTTCCTCTCTGTCTCTCTCTTCCCCTCCCGCAGCCAAGGCTCCATTGGAGCAAAGATGGCCCGGGCGCTGGGGATGGCTCTGTGGCCTCTGCCTCAGGCGCTAGAGTGGCTCTGGTCGCAACATGGCGACGTCCAGGATGGGCAGAGCATCGCCCCCTGGTGGGCAGAGCGTGGCCCCTGGTGGGCGTGCCGGGTGGACCCCGGTCGGGCGCATGCGGGAGTCTGTCTGACTGTCTCTCCCTGTTTCCAGCTTCAGAAAAATGAAAATAAATAAATAAATAAATAAATAAATAAAACAGTGCACACAGGAGGAGATTAAAGATAAGGAAAATTAGTTTGCCTTTGGGTATGTTGAATTTGAAGAGTGAGGACAGCACCCAGGTGGGAATTGTGACCATCAAAAGATACTGGTTCTAGAGATTTTTGTTAAATCTAGAGATCTAGCATGAGAGGTGCTAGGGAGTAGAGCAGGGGTCCCCAAACTTTTTATACAGGGGGCCAGTTCACTGTCCCTCAGACTGTTGGAGGGCCACCACATACAGTGCTCCTGACCACCAATGAAAGAGGTGCCCCTTCTGGAAGTGCGGAAGTGCGGAGGGGGCCAGATAAATGGCCTCAGGGGGCCGCATGCGGGCCCACGGGCTGGGCTGTAGTTTGAGGACGCCTGGAGTAGAGGATGAAGTGAAAAGAAAGTGCTAAAATCAGAGCCTTGGGGCACAAATACACTGTAGGGATCAGAGAAGCAGGCATTTGAAAATAATGGCTTTGTGAAGGAGTAATAAAACAGTTGATAGAGTGTATTGTCAGCTGTTGGAATGGTCAGGAATAAGGATTGAGAAAGGGCCTTTGGATTGGGTAGGAAAACATCAGTGACTTCTTTCTGCTATATGAGGACACAGCACGAAGGCTCCTGTCTGCAAGTCAGGAAGAGCCCTCACTCACCAGAATGAGATTGGCCAGCATCTATACCTAGACATTCCAGCCTCCAGACTGTAAGAAATAAATGTCTGTTGTTTAAGCCAAACAAAAAACAAACAAACAAAAACTAGACGAGTTAGGAGCAACAGGAGAAAAAGAAACAGTAAGCATAAACTTTTTCTTTTTTTCAATGAGTAAAGAGAGGCAGGGTTAGTAAGATCAAAGGAAGGCTTTTTTAGTTTGGGTAAACTTGGTAATATGTGAAGCCAGTGTTTCTATGGAGTACTTTTCTGTCATGGGTCTCCTGTCTCTTGTGTTCCTTCTCTTCTCCCCAGCCTTTTTTTTTTTATTCATTTTTTTAGAGAGAGAGGAGAGAAAGAAGGGGGAAGGAGCAGGAAGCATCAACTCCCATATGTGCCTTGACCAGGCAAGCCGGGCTTTTGAACCAGCAACCTCAGCATTCCAGGTCGATGCTTTATCCACTGCACCACCACAGATCAGGCTTCTCCCCAGCCCTTTAAAAGCAGAATGTCCTATCCCTTAGTGATTGTGCTGGAAAGTCTTCCACTGGCCCCTCTAGGTGCACTCCTCCTTCTCTGCCTGCTTTTCTTCCCAGGAGGCTGACCTGCACGGACATCCCGAGCTTCCTGGGATGCTGGAGGGAAGGAGGGAAGAGAGTGAAGTTGGTGCATTTATCCCCTTAGCTCCCAGCCTGCAGGGTCACTTCAGTCTGGCTGAATTAACTGAAAGTCCCTGCTCCTCTCAAGTTAGCCCTCTAGGACTCTCTCCTTCTGGGCCTGGTAACCACTTCCTCTTCTAGTCCCTTCAGGCCTAGGTGTGGAAACAGGATATCACACTCTGTTTTCCCTTGCAGTTTTCCTGAACTCTTGCCCTCACCTTTATAAATTGTCCTTTATTAACCTTGTGCCATTTATTAACCCTGTGCCATTTATTTTCTGCTAGGACCCTGACTGATACAGTGATCTTATCTAATCTCATGGCTTTTTAAATATCATGCCAACAATTCCCAAATTTATAGTTCCAACCCAGGCCCATCTTCTGAACTACAGACTCATATATCTGGTGGCCTGCAAGATTTGATTGTCTAATACAGGGGTGGTCAACCTTTTTATACCTCCTGCCCACTTTTGTATCTCTGTTAGTAGTAAAATTTTCTAACCACCCACAGGTTCCACAGTAATGGTGATTTATAAAGTAGGGAAGTAACTTTACTTTATAAAATTTATAAAGCAGAGTTACAGCAAGTTAAAGCATATAATAATAATTACTTAGCAAGTACTTTATGTCGGATTTTCGCTAAGTTTGGCAGAATAAATCTTTATAAAGCAACTTACTATAGTTAAATCTATCTTTTTATTTATACTTTGGTTGCTCCACTACTGCCCACCATGAAAGCTGGAATGCCCACTAGTGGGCGGTAGGGACCAGGTTGACTACCACTGGATATGTCTTAACTTAGAGACCTTTTCTCTAAACCTGTTGATTGCAACTCTGTCTTTCCAGTTGTTTAGGTCTGACCTAAACTTTAGGACAAACATCTCAAAATCATCCTTGATTCCTATCCCCACCCCCACCCTTTATTCAATCTGTCAGGATATTCTAGGTTTTCCTTTAGTAGAAAATCTGACCACTTCTCACCATCTCCTCTCCTGTCACCCTGGTTCAGCTACTATAATCTCTTACCTCTAATAACCTCCTAGTTGGTCTTTCTGCTTCTGCCTTAACCTCTTTCTCCCTATTTTTAGAATAAATCTTTTTCTTTTTAATTTTATTTATTCATTTTAGAGAGGAGAGAGAAATGTAGAGAGAGAGACAGAGAGGGAGAGAGAGAGGAGAGAGAGACAGAGAGAGAAGGTGGGGAGGAGCTGGAAGCATCAACTCCCATATGTGCCTTGACCAGGCAAGCCTAGGGTTTCGAACCGGCAACCTCAGCATTTCCAGGTCGACGCTTTATCCACTGCGCCACCACAGGTCAGGCTCTCCCTATTTTTAATATAGTAGTGAACACGATTAAAATACAAATTAATCATGTCACTTCTCTGCTTAAAACCTCCAATGGCTTCTTATTTCAGAATAAAAGGCAGAGTCTGTAGGATGACTTAAAAGGCCCCTTACACTCTCGGCCTCCCACACTCTTTACCTCTGTGACCCCATCTATTACCCTGTGCTAGTCACATGGGCTTCCCTTACTGCTGTGACACTGTTCTCTCTGTCAGGAATGCTCCTCCCAGATCTCTGGATGACTAATTCCCCCACCTCCCTTAAATCCTCATTCAAATGTCATCTCCATGACCACCTTATGTAGAATTGCAAATTTACCCTCCCCAGCATTCCTGATTCATCTGCCCTTATGTTTTTTCTTTTTTGCAACACTTAACATCTTCTAACATATTATATAATTTACTTATAGTGGTCCCTCATCTATTGCAGAGGTTAGGTTTCAGACCCCTCCCACCCACCCCCAATAGGCAAAAATCCATGAAGTAGAGACCTTATATTTATTTTATTATTTATATATATTTTAAGGCTACGGTCACTGAGCCAGTCAGCGCCCAGGATACAGAACATAGTGCTCTGGTTGGTCGCCTCCTATCCATCAGCCAATAGTGTGCTATGTATGATCTCATGAGGGCACCTGTAGCTGTGTTTTCCATAGGTGCGAGTCTTTGTCTACTCATCTGTACTCTACATATTTTATTTTGATTTAATATTCTTTTAATGTGTTTTAATTAATATTTTATATATTTTTTACATTGTTTTTAATTTTTTAGGCTAGAAAATGATTATTTTACTGCAAAAGTAATTAAAATAATAAATATATAAAGATACCTATATACCACAAAATCCAATGATATAGCAAAAAATCCGCGATACAAAATTAGATATATACAATTTAAAAATCTGCAATACACTGAGACTGCTAAAAATGAACCATGATATGGCAAGGGATGACTGGATTTATTTTTTACTTTATAATTGTCATGCAGTAAAATTTTATCCCCCTCCTTTATGGTATACAGTTCTGTGAATTTTAGCACATGTATAGATTCTTATGTCTATTGTCACAGTCAGGATACAGGCAAGTTCCATACTCCAAAAAATAATCACATCTTTCCCATTCCTAATCCCTGGCAGCCACTAATCTGTTTATCATATAGTTTGTGTCTTCAATAACGGGATCATGTAGTAGGTAAGATTTTGACATTGGCTTCTTTTACTCAGCATAATGCCTTTGAGATTTATCTAAGTTGCTGAGCATATCAGTAGTTTATTCCTTTTTATTGCAACGTAGTATTCTCTTCTATGGCTGTCCTGCAGTTGATCCATTCAATCAATGAAGGAAATTTGGGTCATTTCCACTTTCCAGGACAACTATGAATAGGACTGCTAAGACATACATGTACAGGCTTTTACGTGAACATAAGCTTTTGTTTCTCTGGAATATAATTTACTTATTAATAATATTCGTGGTGGTTTTTCTGTGTGTGTGTGTGTGTGTGTGTGTGTGTGTGTGTGTGTGTGTGTTTTGCATGTTTTGTTCACAGATATATTATTCTAAGTTTCTTAAAGTTCCTGGCACATAATAGGAGCTCAACAAATTGGTGAATAGGTCAGTGTTACTTTGAAATGGAAGGGTTTAGAAAAGAAAGAAAGAAAAAAAAAAGAAGGGTTTAGTGCCGTGGTCAGCAAACTTATTAGTCAACAGAGCCAAATATCAACAGTACAACGATTGAAATGTCTTTTGAGAGCCAAATGTTTTAAACTTAAACTATATAGGTAGGTACGTTGTTATTAACTTAATTAGGGTACTTCTAAGATGGCCTTTGCCAAAAACTCAAGGGGCCAAAGAGCCACATGTGACTTGCAAGCCATAGTTTGCTGACCAGGGGTATAGTGAAACTATGGTCACTCTGAATACTTCAGGGTTTACATCGCCAAACCCTAGACTGCAGTCTACTCAAGCCCCACGTGGCAGGAGACATAGGTTGAAAAGACAGCTGCTAGTTGAGAATGTAAAAGGATTTATACTGAAAGTAATTCCTCCCAAATGTTTCTGGAGGCCATCTATCAGATTCCTGATTTGGAAGAGGAGCTTGGGATGAGGTTAAGGAGAAACCTCTTGGGAGAATACTTTAACAGTGATGTCAACATAACTCATTCGTGAGCAAAATGAAAAGCCAGCTCTTCCTCCCTAAGGATAACCCAGAAACAAGCTTGCTTGCAAAAGCAGGGGGAATAATGGCACCATTCTCCCCACGTTGTCTGACCTATTTAGTTTCACTTAAACTCATAGTAAAGGTCACCAGATGGGATAAGAAAAAGATAAGTTTTAGAGACTATAAAGGAAAATGATGATTATTTGAGAGGTTGATGTTTATAAGACAAGGTGATTAATTTACTGGAATATTTGTTCTAACTGCCATTCCCTATGTCTAACTTGGAAGTATCTTTTGGGTAAGCTTTTCAGTGGCATTCAGTTTAAAATCATTTGCTGCCTAATGTCCCAAACCAGGATAGCAGTGTACCTTGTTAAAATACATAGACCCCCTGTAACCCTATTAGAGTTTGCTTTTGGATCCCATCCAGTGCATTATAGTTTTTGAAGATTCAGCAAAATTTCACTTCAAGGTGGTGGCTCCATGTTTAAAATTTGAGCAAGATTTTAGAATAAGTTTTCTTCATTTTTAAAATAAGGTTTTTTAGTATAAATGATATGGACTCATAAAAATTTCAAAAATACAGGCCTATATGAAGAAGAAAAGGCAATCCTATACCAGTATATAAGGACTATTGATTGATATTTTGATGAAAATTCTTCCAGACATCTTTCCAGGTGGTTGTACTGTACATGTAATATTTTTTGTCACTCTAAAGTGAAAGGGCTACAGTGATGCTTTTACAGTGGAGGAAAGTCCCTTCATTTTCAATAAGAGTGATCACTACATAGAAGAAAGAAAATAACGTCAGTACCTAACCACCTAAAACACTGCAACCATCAGTGTTTAATGAAACAGCTTTAGGATGCCTTTTTCAGGAAAAGTGAAATAATTCTCAAATAGGGGTGGAGTGATTGAGCAAAAAAGGAAACAGAGAAAAAATTAATGGACACGACAGCAATATGGTGATTGCCAGAGGTCAGGGCTAGGGGCTTGGAGGAGGGTATAGATCAGGGGTCCCCAAACTACGGCCCGCTGGCCACATGCGGCCCCCTGAGGCCATTTATCTGGCCCCCGCCGCACTTCTGGAAGGGTACCTCTTTCATTGGTGGTCAGTGAGAGGACCATAGTTCCCATTGAAATATTGGTCAGTTTGTTGATTTAAATCTACTTGTTCTTTATTTTAAATATTGTATTTGTTCCTGTTTTGTTTTTTTACTTTAAAATAAGATATGTGCAGTGTGCATAGGAATTTGCTCATAGTTTTTTTATAGTCCGGCCCTCCAACGGTCTAAGAGACAGTGAACTGGCCCCCTGTGTAAAAAGTTTGGGGACCCCTGGTATAGATGGAAGCTTGACTTGGGGTGGTGAACACATAATACAGAGTACAGATGATGTGCTGTAGAATTGTGCATCTGAAACATGTATAATTTTGTTAACCAGTGTCACCCCAATAAATTCAGTAAAAAGAGGAAAAAGAATTCTGGAATATATTAAGGGTTCTGAGTTGACCTGAATGCCATGTGGGGGTCTAGAGTTCTCAAAGTGTGTGCCAGGGCATACTGGTTTACCCTAGAAGATTTACAGGTTTGACCTATGGTATTCCAGAGAAATATGTGCCTGTTGGGGACCAAAAAACCAACAGGGTTTTTGGAGTTTAGATTTTGGTGGGACAAAGGTGTGGGGGATTGGCTGTAAGCTGACAGTCTGCCCAACCCCCCACCTCACTTGCCTGATTAGGTTGCAAAAGGCTGTTAAGCTGTGGTGCTGGATTGTTTACAGTACCCCCCATGTTCCCCGGAAAGACTGGAGGCAACTTTCTTCTATCCTTTGTTTGTTGTAAAGTTAAGATCATATGTACGGTGGGAGTTTTCTGCACTCAACACAATTAAGAGTAAAAAGAGAGCCCTAGCTGGTTGTCTCAGAGATAGATCGTCGGCCCGGCGTGTGGAAATCCTGGGTTCAATTCCCAGCCAGGTCACATAGGAGAAGCACCCATCTGCTTCTTCACCCCTCCCCCTCTCCTTTCTCTCTGTCTCACTCTTCCCCTCCTGCAGCCAAGGCTCCATTAGAGCAAAGTTGGCCCAGGCACTGAGGATGGCTCCATGGCCTCAGCCTCAGGTGCTAGAATGACTCCAGCGGCAACAGAGCAATGCCCCAGATGGGCAGAGCATCACCCCTTGGTGGGCATGCTGGGTGGATCCCGGTTGAGCGCATGCGGGAGTCTGTCTGACTGCCTTCCCGCTTCTAACTTTGGAAAAATACAAAAAAAAAGAGTAAAAAGAGAGGAATTCTTCAATGTATTGGCAAGGAAATAAGAGTTTGCCTTTCAAATATATGCCCAAACATTGAAGAAATCGCTAAGACACATCAGGCTCATGTTTCCCATAAACACAAGAATGAAAAAACTTAACACATTCATGCCGGAACCTGCCAATTTACTATATCTTACTAAGAATGTATCTATATATATAAAAATATAAGTTTTTTGTCATTTAAAAAATTTTTAACCTCTCTTTTTTACAAATTCTAAAAAGCATAACTCAAAAAATGTAACAAAAATGTTTTTTTGCCTGGCCTGTGGTGGCGCAGTGGATAAACCTTCAGCCTGGAATGCCAAGGTTGTTGGTTCGAAACCCCGGGCTTCCCTGGTCAAGGCACATACCGCAAGCAAGCAATGAACAACTAGCCTGAAACAACTATGAGTTGTTACTTCCCATTCCATGCTCCCCTTTCTCTCCTGTCTCTGTAAAATCAATAAAGTATTTAAAAAAAAAAAAGTAACAAAAATGTTTTTTAATGTCAGAATAAATTTAGTTTTGTCATATTTATTTTGTTTAATTACCATAAAACACGCTTGGACTTTATATTTTTTCTTTAATATTTGACTTAATTATTATAACATATCTCTCAGAAATTGTATATAGTGCGCCTACAATTATTTGTAGGATTTTAAATGCACCCTGACCTCAAAAAGTTTGAGAACCACTGGTCTAGAGGCTTTGTTTATTCATCCAAGTATCCAGGTTAAAGCATTGTGGCAACTTGGAAGGTCTAAGGATAGGACTAAAACAGTACTGTTAACTTTCCACCTTCCCCAAATCTCAAGTAAATTAGAAATAGATATCTATTCACAGTTCTTCAGCCATTTATGGATGGCCAGTGAGGTGGAGGTATGGGCAACATTGTCATCAACTCATGAAACTCATTGCTCTCTGAATAAAGCCATGCAATAGGCTGTATATGTATGTCTTTTATTTAAATATGTGTGCAGTAATCAGTTCAGTGTTGCTGCTGTGATTGAATGAACTGAATAGATCATATAGGGTCCTTTCCTAACTGGTATAATATTCAAGATTAGTCATCTAGACTTGTCTTGAATTTCCCCCAGTTGGTAGCCCCATAGTTGGTATATTGCCTTAAATAGTTCAAAAAGCATATCTCTGCCATTGGCAGTGACTGGAAACTGTAGGAATTTCTGCCAAAGTTCTTGTGATCTAATCCTCTTGAAAGTACAAAGCTAAAGCATTTATTGAAATGCTTGAGTCAGCCACTCAAGGGATATACTGGCTGCAGCCCTGCTCATTTTTCTAGGATGAAAAAATCTCCTTGGTGACCTGAGGCAGCTAGCTAGCTTTCACTCTCCCCACCTAGAAATACATGTGTTATAACTATGCATAGAAAGCACGCACACATAGTTGACACACATAAACTATATCTAAATGCTGGCATAATTTTAAAAAAGGGGCTGGGGGAAGGGGAGTGAAGAGAGAGACAAATACAGGGTAACAGAAAATGATTTAACTTTGGGTGATGGGTACACAAGATAATCACAGTTCAAATGCAGTAGAAATGTTTACCTGAAACCTATGTACTCTTATTGATCAGTGTCACCCATTAAATATAATTTTCTAAATATATTTTTTAAAAGGGCCTTTTATGATCTATTATATTTCCTAGAATTACACTTAATTTCAGCAAATCTTGTTTAGTGACATAAGAAAATAACTTCATCTCTTCTATTGATTGCTGTTTAAAAATTTTAACTTCTCCAACTTTCTAATTTAGGGAAGGAAAAGAAAGCCACCTACTATTTATTGAATGTTTTGTATATGCCTAGAATTTTTATTTATTTAGTGTCAACTCCCATTTTATGATAGATAAGGATGTCAGAACAGGCAAGTGAGGTCACACAGCTCTGAGGTGGCAAGCACAGTTAGTATTTGATTTAGGTCTATGTGATTCTTTTTTTTTTTTTCCTTTTTTTGTTTGTTTTTTTGTATTTTTCTGAAGCTGGAAACGGGGAGAGACAGTCAGACAGACTCCTACATGCGCCCGACCGGGATCCACCCGGCACGCCCACCAGGGGGCGATGCTCTGCCCCTCCGGGGGGGGGGGGGGGTCGCTCTGCCGCGACCAGAGCCACTCTAGCGCCTGGGGCAGAGGCCAAGGAGCCATCCCCAGCACCCGGGCCATCTTTGCTCCAATGGAGCCTTGGCTGCGGGAGGGGAAGAGAGAGACAGAGAGGAAGGAGAGGGGGTGGAGAAGCAAATGGGCGCTTCTCTTATGTGCCCTGGCCCAGAATTGAACCCGGCCAGGGCCAGGTCTATGTGATTCTGAAGGCCTCTTTACCACTACCTTATGCTATAGAATGAATTACAGAATGCTAGGCTTGTAAAAGACTATTATCAATATTATTAAGTAAAAAATACAAGTTGCAGAACAGTCAGCATAATATATTGCCACTGTGTGAAATGTGTGTGTATACATGTATCCATATGAGTGTCTGTTTTATAATACATATGCTTAGCATATTTAGTATATCTCTGGAAGACCACACAATGGTTGCCCCCAGTGGTGGGAACTGGGTTGCTAGAAACCTAGACTTTTTATTATACAGTCTTTTATACTGTTGAATTTTGTTTTATGTGCATATATTATCTGTTCAAAAGGAACTTTTTTTTTTTTTTTTTTGTATTTTTTCTGAAGCTGGAAATGGGGAGAGACAGTCAGACAGACTCCCGCATGCGCCCGACCGGGATCCACCCGGCACGCCCACCAGGGGCGACGCTCTGCCCACCAGGGGGCGATGCTCTGCCCCTCCGGGGCGTCGCTCTGCCGCAACCAGAGCCACTCTAGCGCCTGGGGCAGAGGCCAAGGAGCCATCCCCAGCGCCTGGGCCATCTTTGCTCCAATGGAGCCTTGGCTGCGGGAGGGGAAGAGAGAGACAGAGAGGAAGGAGGCGGGGTGGAAAAGCAAATGGGCGCTTCTCCTATGTGCCCTGGCCGGGAATGGAACCCGGGTCCCCCGCACGCCAGGCCGACGCTCTACCGCTGAGCCAACCGGCCAGGGAAAAGGAACTATTTTTAAAGACTGTTGTTAGCTATGTTTTTAGAAACATTTGATTATTATTTTGGATTCAGTAATCTGTTAGTAAAGTTTCATACGCTTGTAAAGCTTCTAATGCTATAGAATGTTAATGCTAGCTATTATGATACTGCTAAGCACTGATAATGATCATATCTTTCCAGTTTTCAGTTCCCATGATGCTACTCTAATGACCTACCACTTTGGAATTTGAGAGGGAGCTAGAGTACTGATATAACATATATTGATGTTAGCAGAGGTAATGGTGACTGATTCATCTACGTTCAACTATTTATTTACATTTTTAGTGCTATTTAAGATTTTAGTAATCTTTGGTTTATCTAGTTTTTGAAACAAGAACACCATGTCTCAAATGACAGTAGTAGTTGCCAGTCATGACTGAGGTAAAAGTATTTTATATGATTCCTAAAATTGAACCTAAAAGGAAAAAGTTTCCCATCTACTAAAAGCTGTATTTTAATTTGGGGCTACCATTAATAGAAATACAGCTAGTGCTCGACTTACAACCACGATTGGTTCCGACAGACCGGTCGTAACACGATTTGGTCGTAAGTTGAGTAAGCTATATGTACAGTACTGTGAAATGATGTTATAAAAATCTTTAAGTCATATTTTATCATAATTTTCTTTCATTATTGTTATATATCGTAATTTTCTTTGTTCATTTTATGCCATTTGTATCATGTCTACACCATTTTGTTTCTTATTTTTACATTTGTCAGGTTTCAGTAAAACACTGCATTACCAGTACAACTGGTTTAATATTTGCAAAGACAATTTCCTCTTGGTAGACATCTTGGGAGGGGTTTGATGAAAAATATCCAAGACACAAAACACAAATTGCTGTACCGAGTCTGGGATAACAGTTGAAATGGTGCATGTGGAGATGGTTGTGTTGCCAGAAGCTGGTCTGCATTGTTGTATGCCCAGCTGGGCAACGCTTGCACTGCCAGACGCAGAGCAGTTGTGGCTAGCGATTGTGGTCGTAAAGTTGAATGGTCCTAAGTTGCATAGGTCGTAAGTCGATCAATATTTGTACCTTATCTTGAATTTTTGTGCTCATTTAGAAATTGTAATGATCTGTTTACACAGTTGTCTTCCTTACTAGACTGGATGCTCCTTGAGGGCAAAGCCCATGCCTCATTTGCTCTCATTTCATAGTGCTGCCTGATGCTTGACACTTGGGAGGTAGCTAAAAATGTTGATTGAATTGAATCAGATTGAACTAGCAATAAGCAGCTTAGTCCAACAACGAGAGAGAGCATTAATATCAGTCTTCAGATTTTTTTTTTTCTGTATTTTCTGAAGCTGGAAACAGGGAGGCAGTCAGACAGACTCCCGCATGCGCCCGACCGGGATCCACCCGGCACGCCCACCAGGGGGCGATGCTCTGCCCATCTGGGGCGTCGCTCTGTCGCGACCAGAGCCACTCTAGCGCCTGGGGCAGAGGCCAAGGAGCCATCCCCAGCACCCAGGCCATCTTTTGCTCCAGTGGAGCCTTGGCTGCAGGAGGGGAAGAGAGAGACAGAGAGGAAGGAGAGGGGGAGGGGTGGAGAAGCAGATGGGCGCCTCTCCTGTGTGCCCTGGCCGGGAATTGAACCTGGGACTTCCGCACGCCAGGCCGACGCTCTACCACTGAGCCAACCGGCCAGGGCCAGTCTTCAGATTTTGAAGATGGTTTTCATATGGAAGAGACAGGTCTATATGGCTTCAGTAGACAGAAAACCAATGAGTGGAAGTTTCAGGAAGTTTCTAAATGTTGACTTGTGTAAAGCTATAGGTGGCGTATCAGGAGGACCTGAATCTATCACCAGGAGATTCATTTATGGCTGGTCAACTATGAAACAATTTAAGAATTTAATCATTTATTTGTTCCTTCATTCATTTACTGAAACATTTGCTAAACAGACACTGTTCTAGATATTGGGTGTCAAGATTGAATAAATCATAATCAGCTTCAGGAAGCTCAACAGCCGGAAGGGCAACAAGTTTAGCAAAGGATTACAGCGCAGGGTCCTAAGAGGTTGTTACAGAGGTGTAATGTAATGATAGTTCCCCAGAAAGAGTAGACAGAACATGCTGCTGAGGAGGTGACTATTGAGTAGAACTGACCAGGAAGATTAAGGGAGAAACTAGTGTCTTAGGCAGACAGACTAATACATGCAGAAGCTCAGGAAATAAAGTTTCTAGAATAGAGCAGTGCTCTTTCATTTGGATTATGTGCCCTTAAAAAGACCCTCTGTCCCTAAGAGTCTGTGTGCTGGCTCTTTAACTTAGTGCCTTTTTTTTTTTTTTTTTTTTAGTTCATGCCAGATACTGCATGAATGTGTGAATTTTACTTGTCATTTTTTAGGAAGCAAATTACTAATCTCCTTCTTTGATTTTTGTTCATAGTCAAGTTCATCCGAGAAGTAACGCCATATATCAAGAAGCCATCATTAGTATCAGATCTGCCATGGGAAGGTGCAGCTCCCCAGTCACCAAGCTTTAGTGGCAGCGAGGACTCTGGTTCTCCAAAACACCAGAACAGCACCAAGGACAGGAAGGTCATTCCTCTCAAAATGTGCTTTGCAGCTAGAAACCTAAGCATGCCGGATCTGGAGAACAGGTGAGCTGTATGTAAGCAGAACATCATACTTACAGCTTTGCAAAATTAAAGACATGTTGCAATATTACTTATGCATAGTATTATGCAATAACACAGAGGGAAACATCAGTCTGAGATAAGATAATAATTTTTGGCGTTCCATATTTAAATTACTTCATACATATATGTACAGTACATATATAGAAAAATTTTGACCTGACCTGCAGTGGCACAGTGGATAAAGCATCAACCTAGAATACTGAGGTCATTGGTTCAAAACCCTGAGCTTGCCTGGTCAAGGCACATACAAGAAGCAACTGCTACAAGTTAATGCTTCCCGTTCCTTCCCACCCTCTCTATTTCTCCCCTCTCTCTAAAATCAATACAATCTTTAAAAAAGTAAATAAATAAAAATTTAATTTAAAAAAATTTTGGACAAACACACAAGAAACTTAATGGTGGATACTCATGGGGAGTTACATGGGATTAGAAGGAAAGAAGGGGCTTCTGGTCTTTATTTTATACCTTTCTGAAGTATTATTATTACTTTTTTACTATGAACATTAATTTATAATTGAAAAAATCTTATTAAAGAGATTTTTAATAATGTCTCTTTAGATGCAAATTCTTTATACTGTAGATTGTGTAAAGAGTCAGAGATCTGTCCCTGGCCAGGTGGCTCAGTGGATTAAGCGTTGTCCTGGTGCGCCAAGGTCATGGTTTTGATCCCTGGTCAGGGCATATATGGGAAGCAATTGATGAGTGCACAATTACATGGAGCAACTAAGTGGAACAACAAGTTGATTCTTCACTTTCTCTCTCATCTCTCACCCCACCTTCCTTTCTCTCAAATCAATGGAAAAATTAAAGAAAAAAAGATCTACATTATAGATCTGGCTATATCAGCTAATAATATGACCCTGGCAAGTTAGCTTCTCTTGACCTTTGTTTCCTCATTTGTAAATAAGAGTGTTGGATTGGTTAATTTCTAATGTCCCTTGTAGTTCATAACCATTTGGGTTCTATGACTTTGTCTTCATCAACTCCATGAGGTGTTACTGGTAAACCTAGTGTTAGGTTAGCAATTGGGGGGACAGGGGAGATAAAATGGTCCAAAGACATAGTTAAGGATAGACTTTTTAAAAAATATTTATTTTACTGATTTTAGAAAGAGGAAGGGAGAGAACAGGAGAGAGACAGGAACATATGTTCCTTTGTGTGCACTGATCAGGGATTGAACTGGCAACCTCTGTGCTTCAGGATGATGCTTTAACCAACTGAGCCATCCAGCCAGGGCAAGGACAGACTTTTCATCATGACCTTTCACTTTTATCATCTCCAATCTAAATGGACAGCCAGGTGCCTAATCAGGGTGAGGTAGACCATAGATGACAGCAAGCTGAGTGACAGTCTTGGACATTTTAGGCATAGAGACATTAAAGCTCTTCCTCTGTATCATGTATGGTGTGCCCCAACGAGCTGAGCTCTGCAATCAGACTGACCTTGATTTGAATCCCAACTAGGTCAGCTGCTCAAAGGAAGGGGCTGAGCAAGTCCCTTAACCTCCATAAACTGCCTCATCTGTTAAAAAAAAAAAACAAACAGAAAGAAAGATAATACTTAACTCAGTGTGGAGATTAAATATGAAGCCCTTTGCATAGAACCAAGCACATAGTAGTTTCTTAGAAAATAATAGCTTTAAAAAGTCTTTTTTTTTTTAACGTTTTTTGAATTTATTCATTTTAGAGAGGAGAGAGAGAGGGATGAGAGAGAGACAGGGGGGAGGAGCTGGAAACATCAACTCCCATATGTGCCTTGACCAGGCAAGCCCAGGGTTTCGAACCGGTGACCTCAGCATTTCCAGGTCGACACTTTATCCACTGTGCCACCACAGGTCAGGCTTTAAAAGGTCTTAACTGCTTACCATGTGTACTCTATTTGGAAATTATATTCTGATATATTTGTATTGTTTTTGTTGCTTTATTTTAAAAGTTCAAGACAGAAATGTTGTTACCTACAGATTTATTCATGAGTTTGTTCAGATGGATCATATCTAAGTGTAACAGAGCATGAGCTTTACAGAAATTATATATTTTTTCATAAAGTAAGAATTTAATTTGTAAAGTAAATAATCATCTCTTCCTCTTAAATCCAAATTAAATTTTTTCTCTACAAATGAGATATATTTATGTAAGACCTTTTTCTGTTAATCATGGACTTAAGAAAAAATTAGATAGAGGGGGCCATAGGAAAGGAACTAGAGTAGAGAAACAATGTGATAAAGAACAAAAAGCAGTTAAATTTGTCAACTAGTTGTCAGGCTGAAGAAAAGTATTCAAGCTAAGGCCCTTTGTTATAAATAATTTCTGAGAATGAGAATAGATACCTATTTGGGCTGCCATAAAAAATACTGTAGACTGGGTAGTTTAGAAACACCATAAAGTTATTTTTCACAGTTCTGGACAAGGCTGGGAAGTCCAAGATCAGGGTACTGGCAGAATCAGTGTCTGGTGAGGGCCTGCTTTCTAATTCGTAGATGTCTGCCTTCTTGCTACACCCTCGTGTGTCAGAAAACTCTAGCGAGCTTTCTGGGGTTTCTTTTTTAAGAGCATGAATCCTATTTACCTCATCATCTACCAAGCATCACATCTCCTAATATTAACACATTGGTAGGTAGGATTTTTAACATATGAATGGGGGGACACAGACATTTAGTTTTTGACATCTGTAATTCTGCTGATATAGCTGGGTATTGGAGGAAAAGGCAAAATATTATGAAGTTTGTATAGAACTCTGGGGTTGTGAGAGTGGAAATGGAAGAAGGAAGGTGATTTGAATTGGCCATGTTGCTGAAAGTTGTGTTACTTTATCATCCACTAAGCCATCTTTAGAGCTTAGTAATCTTGACCTTCATTAAAACTTGGGGCAGCAGCCTGACCAGGCGGTGGCACAGTGGATAGAGCATCAGACTGGGATGTGGAGGACCCAGGTTCGAGACCCAAAGGTCGCCAGCTTGAGCGCCGGCTCATCTGGTTTGAGCAAGGCTCACCAGCTTGAGCCCAAGGTCGCTGGCTTGAGCAAGGAATCACTCGGTCTGCTGTAGCCCCCAGTCAAGGCACATATGAGAAGGCAATCAATGAAACAACTAAGGAGCCGCAACAAAGAATTGATGCTTCTCATCTCTCTCCCTTCCTGTCTGTCTGTCTCTATCTGTCCATCTCTCTGACTCTGTCTCTGTCACAAAAAAACAAACAAAAAAACCCAAACTTGGGCTGTATTCTATTTAGCATATAAATATGCTAAAGTTATATGGTGGATGGTCAAGTTTGAAATAGATCTTCAAAATGAATTGGAGAGGGCAGTTAGGGCTACAAAAGTTCTGTTACCTTACTCTTAATAAGATGCATCAGTCTACTCGACCATGATTTACCATACAAGGAAAGGTCTTAGATGATTCAGGCCATTCCAGTCTCAATGCTGCAAAATAATGTTTTTACTTTTACTTAAAATATCAAAATTTGCAAGTGATTTGTTTTTTGTAAGATATAAATTGGAAGAGATTCAAGGTTATTCCTTTATCACTCTTACTTGCATTCAGTGTGCTGACTAGAGAAAAAGAAAAGCAGTGGATTTACAGGTACCTGACAAAATTATGCATAACTTATACACACAGGAATGTGATCATCTCAAAAAATGTTGAGAGGCCTGGCTGGCTTCCTCAGTAGATAGAGCAATGGCCTGGCATATACAGATGTTCCGATTCAATTCCCAGTCAGGGCACACAAGAGAAGCAACCATCTACTTCTCCCCGCCTCCATCTCCCCTTCTACCTCTTCCTCTCTCTCAGCCAGTGACTCAATTGGTCCAAGCATTGGCCCTAGGTACTGAGGATAGCTTGGTTGGTCCAAGTATCAGCCTTAGGTACAAAAAAATAGCTCGTTTGATTGGAGCATGGGCCCCAGATGAGAGTAGCCAGATGGATCCCGTTTTGGTCATATATGGGAGTCTGTCTCTCTATCTCCCCTCTTCTCACTTAAAAAATGTTGAGAACCACTGAATAAATTAGACAGAAATTAAATAATGGTCTTGTAACTCTGGCTAAGCTATTTGTTTTCCAGAAGCCTCAGTGTCCTCCTGTATAAAATGAAAGGTTATGTGAGGATCAAATGAGAGAATGATTGTAAAATTGGCATAATAAGCTTTCAATATATTATTGGTGCTATTAGTGTCCTTGTGGCCTTAAATAAGTCCCTTAATTTCTCTGTCCTACTGTTTTTTGGACATAATAATACCTGCTCAACTGTACTCTTTAGAACTACCTTGAGGATAAATAAGATAATATCTATAAAATTTAGTTGGAACACTTTGATCCTTGAATTTATCTCCGCTCTGTCAAAGTAAGTGTCACAGCAGGTGACACAGCTGCAACATTTAAAGCCATGTAAAAAACCAGTTCACATAGGAACAGCAAAAATACGTTTCATCAGGACATCGATTACCAAGGCACTTAACAAATTGCAGCTTTATACAACTGACCATGTTTCTGTTGGAAAATCTTTATCTTCCACAGAGTTTCTTGTAAAACTCTGAGCAAGAAACAGGGTTAGATGTTTTCTAACCTAGAAAATAACTTATGAATCTGTTTTTAAGCCGTAAGTAAGCATGTGGTTTCATTTCTTCATTCTTTATTTTATCCCCTAACATTTTTTTAATCTAACATGGGACAAAGTTGAAAGAATTTTATAGTCTACACTCATTTTTTCACCACCTAGATTCTACCATTAACATTTTACTGTGTTTTTTATCACAGATTGGCTCATCCATTCATCCAGTCCAGTTTTCTTTTTTAATGTATTTCAGACTAAATTGCAGACATTAATATACTTTCATCTAACTACTTATGCATGCATATAAATAACTGGAGTTCAGTGTTTTGTTATAGTTTGTTTACCTTTGGGGGTAATATTTATATACCATAAAATGCATAAACCATAAGTTTTGTCAAATGCATACAAATAAAAGAACCAAGCCTATCAAGATATAGAGCATTACATCCACCTTGGGAAATTTTCTTGTGGCCCTTCTCAGTCAGTTCTCTTCCACCTCCCAAGGCAATAACTGTTCTGACTTTCTACTGTTAGATTAGTAGTTCTCACTATCCTAAAACTTCATATAACTATGATCAGATCGTGCATGTATGTTCCTTTGTGATAGAATTATTTTACTCTGCATAAGGTTTTTGAGATTTGTCCATCTTGTTGTACATATCAGTAGTTTTTATTACTGACTAGTATTGTGCTGTATGAATGTATCACACTTTCTTTATCCATTATCATATTGATGCACACCCGAGCTATTTCCAGTTTGGAATATTAATAAAGTTACTGTGAATATTTTTGTTCAACTCTGTAAGCATATACTTTTATTTCTCTTGGGTAAATTCTTAGTGAAATTGCTGTGTCAAAGGGTAGACATATGTTTAGTTGTTATTTTTTGTTTTTTGTTGATTTTTAGAGAGAGAGAGGAAGGGAAAGAAAGACAGAGACAGAAACATTGATCTGTTCCTGTATGTGCCTGACCAGGGATTGGACCTGCAAGCTTTGCGTATCAGGCCAACGCTTTACCCAACTGAGCTATATATGTTTAGTTTTTTTAAAAAACTGCCACCAACAATGTGGGAGAGTTTCTGTTGATTCACTTCCTCACCAACATATACGTTGCCAGCCTTTTAATATTAACAAGTTTGGTGGGTACATAGGAAGCTCTTGGTAGTTTGTCTTTCACCTTCTAAATGAAAAACTTATTTGACATAAGAGGGAAGCATCTTTTTCTTCTGTTTTACTACTTTTAGTTTCATATTCGCTATCCAGAGTTGAAAAAAAAAGTGCTGACCATCAAAATGAGTAACTAAGAAGGAGGAAGTTTATTTTCTTCCTCCACCTTGAGTTCTCAAGTCCTCGCTAGATGCTTCTGATACTTATAAACAGTTCATTCTGGAAAGTGAAAGCTAAATAAATAATGATTAAGTTCAGGGAGAGAACACGAGCCCATTCCTTAGCAAACAGCATTGTGAGCAGTATGGAGTTTAACAAAGAAAAGGTGTTCTTTTTTTTCTTTCTTTTCTTTTTCTTTTTATTAATTTTAGAGAGAAAGAGGAAGAAGAGAGAGACAGAAACATTCATCTGTTCCTGTATGTGCCCTGACCAGGGATTGAAACTGTAACCTTTGTGTATCAGAACAATGCTCCAACCGAGCTATCCGGCCAGGGCAGGACAAGGTGTTCTTAAACACTGCTTTTCAGAATTGTAATTTGCTTCCTTTGAGCTGGTTCACAATGTCTTGTTCATCTTCATGTTGGCTATCTTCCATGTCAATGGTAAATTGTGGCTTTTTGATGTATAAAACAGTATGATTATTACTAAATTGAACACATAAGTTATATAAAAGACCACTAAACAGAAGAAATAAGCAGATTGGACTTAGAGAAACCTGTGCTTTTGTGTACCTTAACATTGACTTGATTCATGTGATTAAAATGGAATTGCATTGCTCAGGAAATCCTCAGTGGTTTGACTAAATGCCAAAACTCTTCACACTGTAGCTGTTTCCTCTTCACTCCTGTGGACCCAAACAATTACTGGCAGGCTGCCTCCAGATCTTTGTTAGAAGAGTTTTCATATGAATTTTTCTTTTAAAACAGCAGTAGGCTTTAGGAAATACTTTGTCCCCTTTATCAGGTGTAGAGGGGCTTCCTCTTCAAAAGCAGATTCTTCTGGATCCTAGAATCATCAGAGTTTTGGAGTTTCCTTTCTGTTTCTCCTAATTTAATTTACTATTTCACAATCCCTTTCTAAAAAACACTGCAAAATTTTTCTTTTCATGAGAAATTGGTGATTAGGGCCTGGGAACTAATTTACTGCCTTTTTATTTTTTTTCCTTTTCCAGCCTAGTGGTCCTTGTTAATCAGGTTTAGTTTTATTTTATAACAGACTTATTTTCCATTATTTCACTTATTAATAACTAGGGTGTTGGATGTTGGCATTTTCAGTTCAGAGTGTATTGAAGGAGATGTCTTGAGTGACTGTCCCAGGAACTGTATGAGGTGAAAGGCTTTTTCAAAAGGTGAACGTTTTGTGCCCAGAGAAGGATGAACTGATTTCTATCTGTAGTGCTAAGTAGGCCAGGAGGAGGAGTGAAAGAAATTTATTGTCATGGTTTTATGACTGATTTAGCATGTGTTTAAAGGATGTTCCTTCAACTGGTTACAGTGCCAAAGCAACCAGGTGGAAATAATTAGCCCCTGTAGAAAACAGTCAGTCCGATAGAAGGTCTGAATTAAGGACATCACTGGCTCTTCACCCCCCACACCCCGCCAGTAGGTGAGATGAGGGTGTGTTTGAATCTTTTACTGGTTTGAGGGTGGGGTAGTCCCTGGTCTCTGGGCTTGAGGAATGCTGAAACAGACTGTCAGCCAGCTCCTTTATTTTAGCTGTGTGCTTTACTCCCACTTCCAGAGGTAACTGGTACCTTCAGTTCCCAGCCTCTTTGGGATTCTACAACACGGATTGGCTAGGATTGACTCTCCTCACTTTTCTTAGGCCTGATAAGTCATTTAACTCCTCTGTCTGCTTCCCAGTTTCTAAAATTTTGTTGCTGCTCCTCTTCTGTTTCCCCTGAGCTCGTAGCATATGCTTTTTGAAAATTCACTTTATAGGTTGATGATTTCTTAGATACAATACCAAAACCACAACATATAGAAGAAAAAAACTTATAAGTTGACCTTTGTTAAAATTTAAAACTTCTGCTCTGTGAAAGACACTATGTATTGTGGCTCTCCAAAGCAGCAGAACAATAGGAAAGATGAGTGGATGGATAGATGAATAGATAGATGGATGGATAGATTTATTAATTATATGGCTCATGCAATTTTAGAGTCCAGGAAGTCCCATGCTCTGCAGTCTGCTGGCTGGAGAAACAGGAAAGCCAGAAGTGTAATTCAGTCTGTGTTCAAAGGCCCAAGAACCAGGAGTGCATGTCAGTTAAAGGACTGGTACCTAGATACACAAAAAAATTCTTAAAACTCAACGAGAAACCAACCCAATTAAAAAATGGGCAACAAATCTGGACAACTTACCAAAGGAGAAATACAGGTGGCAAATAAGCATATGAAAGGTGCTCAACGCCTGACCAGGTGGTGGCATAGTGGATGAAGTGTTGGACTGGAATGCGGAGGACCCAAGTTCGAAACCCCAAGGTCATCAGCTTGAGTGTGGGCTCATCATATTTCAGCAAGGCTCACCAGATTGAGCCCAAGGTCGCTGGCTTGAGCAAGGGGTCACTCTATCTGCTGTAGCCCCCTGATCAAGGCACATATGAGAAAGCAATCAATGAACAACTAAGGTGCCTCAACGAAGAATTGATGCTTCTCATCTCTCTCCCTTCCTGTCTGTCTGTCCTAATCTGTCCCTCTCTGTCTCTGTCACACACCAAAAAAAAAAAAGCGAGAGAGGTGCTCAACATCATATGTCATCAGAGAATTCCAAATTAAAACAATGAGATACCACTACATACCTATTAAAATGGCCAAAATCAGAGCAACAGGAACTTCTATTTATTGCTGGTGGGAATGGCAAATGGTACAGCTATTTTGGAAGACAGCTTGGCACATTCTTTTTTTTTTTTTTGTATTTTTCTGAAGCTGGAAACGGGGAGAGACAGTCAGACAGACTCCCGCATGCGCCTGACCGGGATCCACCCGGCATGCCCACCAGGGGCAACACTCTGCCCACCAGGGGGCGATGCTCTTCCCCTCCGGGGTGTCACTCTGCGGCGACCAGAGCCACTCTAGCGCCTGGGGCAGAGGCCAAGGAGCCATCCCCAGCGCCCGGGCCATCTTTGCTCCAATGGAGCCTTGGCTGCGGGAGGGGAAGAGAGAGACAGAGAGGAAGGAGGGGGGTGGGGGTGGAGAAGCAAATGGGCGCTTCTCCTATGTGCCCTGGCCGGGAATCGAACCAGGGTCCCCCGCACGCCAGGCCAACGCTCTACCTCTGAGCCAACCGGCCAGGGCCAGCTTGGCACATTCTTATGAAGCTAAACATGGTCTTACTATATGACACAGTAATCATGCTCCTTGGGATTTACCATAAAGGTAGCAAGATGGGTAATTCCAGTGGGAAGGTAGGTGAGTGGGTGAGTAGATAGGTACCAGATAGATATGTTTAGAATCTGTCTCATATCATGGCACTAGCCTGGGGGATGTGCCCCAGAGTTATAGAGGCCTCCATTGCCATTCTGCTTTGCCACTACCATCTTGGGAGTACCTTTTTTAGACAAGAACTTCATAGTAGTCATCACAGTCCTTAATATTAGAAGCACTTTTTATAATCTGTAATTGAGTGTTAATTGTTAATTTCCTACCTTCCGCATTAGACTATATAGACCCAGGAGAGTAGAGACTATTTTTTCTTTTTTACCACTGTATTTCCAATACTAGTATTTATCATAGCATCTGGTGTATAGTAGGTCGTCAATAAATGTGTGTTTAAGAAAGGATAGACTGCCTGACCAGGTGGTGGCACAGTGGATAGAGTGTTGGCCTGGGATGCTGAGCACCCAGGTCCAAAACCCCGAGGTCAATGGCTTGAGCCCAAAGGTCACTGGCTTTTTTTTTTGTAATTTTTTTTAAAATTTTTATTTATTTATTTATTTTTTACAGAGACAGAGAGTGAGTCAGAGAGAGGGATAGACAGGGACAGACAGACAGGAACAGAGAGAGATGAGAAGAATCAATTATCAGTTTTTCATTGCGACACCTTAGTTGTTCATTGATTGCTTTCTCATATGTGCCTTGACCGCGGGCCTTCAGCAGACCGAGTAACCCCTTGCTGGAGCCAGCGACCTTGGGTTCAAGCTGGTGGGCTTTTCCTCAAACCACATGAGCCCGCACTCAAGCTGGCAACCTCGGGGTCTCGAACCTGGGTCTTCTGCATCCCAATCTGACGCTCTATCCACTGCACCACCGCCTGGTCAGGCTTGAAGCCCAAGGTTGCTGGCGTGAGTCCAGGGTTGCTGGCTTAGCTGGAGCCCCCTGCTCAAGGTACATATGAGAAAGCAGTCAATGAACAACTAAAGTGCTGCAACTATGAGTTGATGCTTCTCATCTCTCTTGCTAAAAAAACAAAAAATAAAAAGGATAGACTGACCAGAGTTCAAATGAGAATGAATATTTGCGATATTAATGTGGCAAATTAAATTATTTGGTAAAAGAGAGGGATGAAAGCTTTGAGGTAGAAAGCTAGTGTCTATGAACTGCTTATCTTTGGCAGGAGGTGTAGGATCTGATGACAGGGCTTCAAAGCAGCAAAAACTGTCTTGAGAAAGATGAAAGGATAAAGAGATTTCTCCTTGGTCAGTGGCAATTTGTCTATTCCCAGCCTACTGTGAAAAACACTCCTAAGAGCTTTTTCTTTTTTCATTTTGAAAGAACTATTAGAACACAGAAGTATATGTTAGTCATTTACTTATTTGACTTTTTTTTTTCTTTTTTCTTTTTTTTTTTACAGAGACAGCGTCAGAGAGAGGGATAGACAGGGACAGACAGACAGGAACAGAGAGAGATGAGAAGCATCAATCATCAGTTTTTCATTGCGACACCTTAGTTGTTCATTGATTGCTTTCTCATATGTGCCTTGACCGCGGGCCTTCAGCAGACCGAGTAACCCCTTGCCCAAGCCAGCAACCTTGGGCTCAAACTGGTGAGCTTTTTGCTCAAGCCAGATGAGCCCACGCTCAAGCTGGTGACCTCGGGGTCTCGAACCTGGGTGCTCCATGTCCCAGTCCAACACTCTATCCACTGCGCCACTGCCTGGTCAGGCCTTATTTGACTTTTTAAACTCATCTTGACAAAAACTTTGGCCAGAACACAAAACAGTACCCAATAAACTAAAGAATTTGTTTGATGTACTTTAAATATTTTTTAGCTAATTCCCAAAGGTTACTTTTGAAATATATAGATTTTTCTCAGTTGACCATTAACAAATAATAGTCACAGAGTTGAATATCTCTTAACTATTTTTCTATTGTGATTCAGTGGATGATTTAATCATATGTTACCAAGACATTGAAAAAGTTATAAATTTTCATAAAGAATCATATTCTTCAGCTATTTTTATTTTCACACGTGGGAATTTCAGTTCATTATTTGGCAGTAGGTTTTGTTTACCTTATAATGATATTTTATAAGATATTTTCTAATTTTTTTATTTTAGATAGAGGGGGGGAGAGAGAGAGAGAGATGTCGATTTGTTGTTCCAGTAATTTATTCATTCATTGGTTGATTGTGTATGTGCCCTGACCGGGGATCAAACACACAGCCATGGAGTGTCAGGATGATGCTCTAACCAACTGAGCTACCTGGCAAGGTTCTCTAAATATTTTTTAACTTACTTACTTACTTATTTAAAATATTTTTTAAAATATCAATTCCCTCTTTTGCAATGTGCCTTTGAGATCCAACAAGCATGCTTTCCATTTCTTTGACATGAATTTAAGGCGTCGTGAAGTGTTCTATGATAGACTATATACAACAGGTTCCCTCATCTTAGGTCATTACATTAACACCTTGAAGCAAGACCCAACAGTTAGTCTTTCTGATGGTTATCTTTCCATATGTGGTTTTCTCTGGAATTGGACCCTACAGAATTGAGAAAGTATTTCTATTCTGGAATGTAAAATTAAAATAGATTTCCAATAATGTATGTTAAACCCTGGCAGGTTTGATGACTCTGATCTAGCTTACTTTTTTTTCTCTTTCCACACAGATTGATAGAGCTACATTCCCCCGATAGCAGGAACACGTTGATCCTCCGCTGCAAGGACACAGCCACCGCACACTCCTGGTTCGTAGCTATCCACACCAACATAATGGCTCTCCTCCCACAGGTGTTGGCTGAACTCAATGCCATGCTTGGTGCAACCAGTACAGCAGGAGGCAGCAAGGAGGTCAAGCACATTGCCTGGCTGGCAGAACAGGTAGGCTGGGAGGAAGGGCAGGGTCTCACCTGGTTACCATTCAGAGCCAGGATTTTATATATATCATACAATCAGGCCCTGGCTATCTGGCTTGCAGATTTCACGTATCTGTAATATTGATCATACAGCCAGGTGCTGGCAATTTGGCTTGCAGATCTTGTGTTTCTCCTTCCTACCATTTAGCTATTTGTTGCTAATTATCACCTCCCAGAAGAACTGTCATGATAATCATCATCACAACATAACTAAAAAGTTCTTACCATCTCTTTTCTTAATGACAGAGAATAATTTTCATGATTTTAGAATAGGATCAACAAACTGTTTCTGCAAAGTTCCAGATAGTGTCACAACTATTTGAGCCTGCCATTGTAGCAAGAAACAGGCATAGACAATATGAAAATGAATAGGTGTGGCTGTGTTTCAATTAAACTTTATTTACAAAAACAAATAGTGGGCTGCATTTGGACCACAGGTCAAAGTTTCCCAACCCCTGTGCTAGTCTGTTGACAGTTCCAGGGGCAACAAGCTTACTCCCCTGCTCTGGGAAAAGTATAAAATATAAAAATAGTTTACAAGCCATTAGACAAATATCTTCTACAATTGAAAAAATGAAGAGAAGAGAAACAAGAAAACTTGAGGGGATATTGGCTGAAAGGCAAGAAAGAACTTAATCCAAGTTTAACATAAGAAAGACTAAAAGTTTTCTGTTATGTTATGGTACATGAATACTTTTTCTTTTGGGTCCTTCACTGTCAGCTGGGCCAGAAGGAGGTAAAAAAAAAAGACTAGGGGGTTTGGGGTTCAGCGATGAGTGTTAAAATGCTAGTTCTGTTTTTCACTGGCTTTAGACCTTTTTAAAAGTTCCTTCATTTCTTTGAGTGCTGGTTCCCTCATGAATGTGCAAGGGGGCAGGGATTGGTGTCAGTATTAGCCCAGGAAGGTTTTGTTCTTTTTGTTTTGTTTTGCTTTAAGTACAGTTTCCCAGGTCTGGCCTTAACCTCCACCTAAATAGAAGTCTGACTTAGATCTGTTGTGAAGCCTGGCAGTCTTGTTTGGAAGCTTTCAGTGATTGTGTTATGAACCATTTTAGATTCTACTAATCTATTTTTTTTTCAGTTCTGAAATTTTATGAACATTTCAAATAATTATAATGAATTAGAATGTGATCATTTCTAGGATGTATAGTTAAAATAACAAAGAGAGGCCCTGGCCGGTTGGCTCAGTGGTAGAGCATCGGCCTGGCGTGCAGAAGTCCCGGGTTCGATTCCTGGCCAGGGCACACAGGAGAAGTGCCCATCTGCTTCTCCACCCCTCCCCCTCTCCTTCCTCTCTGTCTCTCTCTCTTCCCCTCCCGCAGCCGAGGCTCCATTGGAGCGAGGATGGCCCAGGCGCTGGGGATGGCTCCTTGGCCTCTGCCCCAGGCGCTAGAGTGGCTCTGGTCGCGGCAGAGCGACTCCCCGGAGGGGCAGAGCATCGCCCCCTGGTGGGCAGAGCCTCGTCCCTGGTGGACATGCTGGGTGGATCCTGGTTGGGAGTCTGTCTGACTGTCTCTCCCCGTTTCTAGCTTCAGAAAAATACAAAAAAATAAAAATAATGAATAGACAAAACTAATTTAAAAACTATGATATAAGTACTTATGACTTGTGAAAGTTTTAGTATTTTAGTTAGGTTTATCATGGCCGGAGGGCCGCATGCGGCCCCCTGAGGCCGTTTATCCGTCCCCACTGCACTTCCGGAAGGGGCACCTCTTTCATTGGTGGTCAATGAGAGGAGCATAGTTCCCATTGAAATACTGGTCACTTTATTGATTTAAATTTACTTGTTCTTTATTTTAAATATTGTATTTGTTCCCGTTTTGTTTTTTTACGTTAAAATAAGATATGTGCAGTGTGCATAGGGATTTGTTCATAGTTTTTTTTATATTCCGGCCCTCCAACGGTCTGAGGGACAGTGAACTGGCCCCCTGTGTAAAAAGTTTGGGGACCCCTGTTTATTTATTCATTTTAGAGAGGAAAGAGAGAGAGAGAGAGAAAGAGAGAGAGAAGGAGGGAGGAGCAGGAAGCATCAACTAACTCCCATATGTGCCTTGACCAGGCAAGCCCAGGGTTTCGAACTGGTGACCTCAGCATTCCAGGTTGACGCTTTATCCACTGTGCCACCACAGGCCAGGCTGGAATAAAAAGTTAAGAGGTGCAAAGTCTTATTTTCTTTCCTGTCCTCCATCCACCTAAATCCCACCCCCTGGTTCCCCAGAGGTCGTCAGTTTCATTCCTTTCCAGTGATTTGTTTGAGTTTCTCTGTGTAAACAAAAGCAAATATGAACATATATCTTTTTTCTTATCTCTTATAGAAGCAGATAGCATATTATGCACACTATTTTATACCTTGATCTTTGTTTTTTTCATTAAACAATATATCCTGGAGATCTTTCCATATCAGTGAACAGATGGTATTCGTTTTTTACAACTGTATAGTTGTCTGTCGTGTGGTTGTAGTTAAATAAGCACTTCCCCAATTTTGTTGGTATAATCTTTTGCCGTTACAAACGATGCTACAATGAATAACCTTGTCATTTATCCTTTTACTGTATGTATGTGTTTTATAAACTCTTTGGTTCCCGAATTCAGATAGATCAGTGTATCTGAATATGGTTGGTTCTTAAGTTTGTTAGGGAGTAGTAAAATTTTGCTTTATCCAAAAATTTACATAATTTCCTGAGTTTGCTTAAAACAAGGAATATCTATAATACAGATATTTGGTGGCCCTGGCCAGTAGTCTCAGCAGTAGAGGGTTGGCCTGGCATGTGGAAGTCCTGGGTTCGATTCCTGGTCAGGGCACACAGGGGAAGTGACCATCTGCTTCTCCACCCCTCTTCCTCTCCCTTCTCTCTCTCTCTCTCTCTCTCTCTTTTCCCTTCCCACAGCCATGATTCAGTTGGAGCAGGTTGCCCCTGAGCACTGAAGATGACTCCATGGTTTCACCTCAGGCACCAAAATAGCTCAGTTGCCAGGCAACGGAGCAGTGGCTCCAGATAGGCAGAGAATTGCTGGTAGGGGGCTTGCTGGGTAGATCCTGGCCAAGGCACGTACAGGAGTCTATCTCTTGGCCTTCCCATTCTCACTTAAGAAAAGGAAAAAAGAAAGAAAGAAAGATATTTGGCAACTGATAAATACTATTTATAATTCATTCTATGCATGTGGACTTCTGCCCTCTATTGATACTGATTTTTATGTGACTGATAGTTTACCTTTTAATTGGTTATATTCTTGAAAGAGAATTTTCTTTGTAAGTACACCAAATAGGGAAACATATATTATCTATAAAACTGGTATTTTTAAGTATTTGAGTATAGATTTAAAAAGCCTAGACAGCCAAAGAAAGCTGTGTTTCCATAGTTCCTACTTTGTCCCTGATAATTCCCCAAATGTGTTAAGACTCAAATTAGTATTAGTGAAATGGTTTATCTAGTGTTTGCTCTGCATTTTCTTTTATAAAAATAAAGAACAGAGGTACATGACTTGTCAAAAAGATTTACAAGATTATGCCTGACCAGTGGTGGCACAATAGATAGAGCATTGACCTAGAATGCTGAGGTCCCAGGTTCGAAACCCCAAGACTCATCCAGCTCATTGGCATGATCCCATGGTCACTGGCTTGAGCCCAAAGGTTGCTGGCTTTAAGCCCAAGGTTGCTGGCTTAAGCCCAAGGTCGCTGCTTGAGCAAGAGGTTATTGGCTCAGGTGGAGCCCCCCGCAGTCAAGGCTCATATGAGAAACAATCAATGAACAACCAAAGTGCCACAGCTACGAGTTGATGCTTCTCATCTTTCTTCCTTCATGTCTCTCTCTCTCTTTCTCTCTTGCATAAAAAAAAAAAAAAAGATTCATAAGATTAAGAGGTTTAGGAAATGAGTAATAGCTATTAGTATGTTTTCATCTCTAGTGCTTTCCAATTTTATTTATTAGAAAATAAAATTGGAGAAGGCTCTTATTTGGCCAGAGTATATGCATGTGTATGGATGTGTGGGTGTTGAAAAACAAGCAGACCAGAACCCTAACATTAGTGGCCCTTTTTTCTCCAGCCAAAACCTTAGTAGTAGAGCCCCAAGGCTACTTGCACTGATACACATAACCGAAAACACACGCTATATATAGTGGGCAGCATTCGACTCCAGTAAAAGCAAACACTATCTTTATAAGTTAAGGCAAATAGGCAAACAGAATGACTTAAATTAAGGTTTCATTTTTCTCCAGTGGTAAGTAGAAGGAGGGGAAAGATATTCTCCAAAAACTAAAGATTTGAGAGTTACAGAATAAACACTTTTAAAAATTGTTTTAATTGAACAAAAAGTTTTCTCTCTTGAAATTGGGTATTACTTGTACTTGACATTAGCAATTTTCCTTTAGAGCCTAAAATATCTTCTTCAGGAAGAAACACATTTAATTTAGGTTTTCCAAATCCATATATTCTGATCTAGCCTTCAAAATCTCTTACAACTTAGGATATAATTAATTTTTAAAAATCAGATTATTATTTTAACCCTTTGGGAAGATAGATATTACATTATTTTCCCTATTGAAGTGCTATTCATAACAATCTCAGAGACAAAGACTTAGCAGTGCACATAAATTAGAAATCCCTTTGGGGTACCTGTCACCCAAAAATGTAAGAATCCAGAGAACCTCTTTAGCAATGATAGTCTCCTCCAGATATTACAGAGTTACTCATGGACTAATAGGGAGCCCTAGAAAACTTGAGTTCACTAATAAGAAGAGTATAATTATTTCTACTGTACTTTGCTTGAATTCTTGAAATCAGGTTATATATTTTGTGCTTTCAGCACATAGAACAATGGTCCCTTCACTGGGTGGAATTTATATCCTATTCCAGAAATCAGCTGGCGCCTCTAGCTAGGAAAAAAGGAGTCCCGTGGTAGATGGTCTAATGCAGAACAGAACCACTTAGGCCACGTGTCAGATTATAGGGGATATTCGCAAAGGGCTCTACCATGTCCACATTATCTTTAGAAGTCATTAAGGAGGGAAAAAAAAGTGACAGCTCTTTAAAAGACAAGTGATTCATCAGTTTGGATTCTCTTTGAAGCCATCTTCAGTGACAGTGTTAAAATACACTGCTGTTGCCTGACCTGTAGTGGTGCAGTGGATGAAGCGTTGACCTAGAATGCTGAGGTTGCCAGTTCAAAATCTCGGGCTTGCCGGGTCAAGTCACATACGAGAAGCAACTACTACTATGAGTTGGTGCTTCCCCCACCTTCTCTCTCTCATCTCTAAATCAATAAATAAAATCTTTAAAGTAAATAAAATAAAATACACTGTTGTTAAGCATCCTCTCCTTCAGGATCTTATCTTACAAGGGCAAATGTTTTAATGATACCAGAGCTTTTCTTGAACATAATCTTTTGCTTTGGGGCCTTGCATCCTTGATAATATGGATAAACAGTGTTGTTGTTTTTTCTCCTACATTTTTAAATGCTTACAGAGATAACTGAAGTTTGTAGACATAAATGCAATGGTACATTTGAAACTGAAACATAAACTTTCTAAATATAATGGAGAAGTCTGAAAATAATTTATATGAGTGTTTTCCAAAATATAACATAGTGGATCATGAGCATTTTTAAAAAATAGAATAGAAATGATCAGAGTACACTGCATAAAATATAGAGATTATATTGTTTTGGAAATTTTAAAATTCAATTATTTATATATGTGTTAGTTAGATTGCAATATAAAATGTATTTCTTATGAGAGATATTTGATGGTGAAGGAAAGAGACTTGACTTGGAGTGGTGAACACACAATACAGTATACAGATTGTATATTACAGAATTGTACACCTGAAACCTGTATAATTTTATTGAGTATACAGATGGGGAAACAAATTGAAGACCCATTAGTTAGACCATCACTAAAGGGACTTTTACTATTACCTTATTATATTTAACTCTGTTCTCTGGATTTCACCATTGTAACAGGCAAAACTAGATGGTGGACGACAACAGTGGAGACCTGTTCTCATGGCTGTGACTGAGAAGGATTTGCTGCTCTATGACTGTATGCCGTGGACAAGGGACGCCTGGGCATCACCGTGTCACAGCTACCCTCTTGTTGCCACAAGGTAAGACAAAAGACAAAATAATAAAATATCCTATTCTAAATTTCTGAAGAATTATAAAGTGAAGTCTATTATCTCTGGTGCCTAAAATAGGATTTAAGTAGCTGATAGAGTTGATTTAGACAAAAAATTTTCTTTTACAACCTTATTGATTATTTTGCCTCTCCTAGCTCAGAATAAATGGTTTCTGTCCTTAGTATTTTTGTGTGCATTTTTTAAGTTGTTGAAGCAGCTTCCTAACAACTTCCTCCAAGACTTGCTTAGTCATGAAGATAAGTAAATAGTGGTTTTTTTCCCCCTTTGCTTTATTGACTCTGACTAGAAAAACCACTGAAATTGTGGCAACCTTTTGACTGAGTGATGAAATCATTTAAACCAGAATGTGGTACTGTGGATAAACCACACAACTCAGCCAAAATATTCTTCAATTTCTCTTTCTGGTATAAGAGTACATAATTTTGATTCCATCAAGTAAACATTGATTTGACCTGAAGCAACAGAATGTTTCTAGCATGCTAAATGTGGGGAGTTGGAAGCTCAAAGAACAGAGAAATGTAGATTTGGGGGCCAGTAGGTCTTGATAACTGGAAATATCTTCAGATAACTGGAAACTAGTTGTCTAGTGTTAAACTAGAAGACATATTCATATTCAGTTTTATTTGGGCTTTAAAAAAATCAGGTTTTGATGTAACTCAAAAACTACACATTAAAAAGGAGCCCCACAGAAGAAAGTTTGGTAGCCACAAAAGTGAAATCTAAATGATGAAATCATCTAGTATGTCCCACAGGAACAGGGTGTGTGTGGGGGGGGAGGTCAGTTCCTGCTTTGAGCAAACAAAGATTCGTGTGAGGAAGAGTTTTCTTTACATTACAGGAAGACTTTCATGTTTCATAGGATTTCCTTCCACTTGCTAATTCCCTTACATATATCATTTTTTAAAAATAAAAATATAACTTCCTCATAGCCTTTCAGGAGTTTCTCTGTAATTTAGAGCTGGGGCACCTAGATCAGGGAATAGAGATAAGGGATTTGTTGCGCCTCCGAATTAGGCAGGTATGCCCTCATTACGGATCCTGCAGAAAGACTGAATCTAACCATCAGTTTCTCTCTTTTTGTTTTTTGAATCCCCATTAAATGATAACCTTCTTAAAGTCAAGAACTATCTATCACTTGGTCATCTCAGCACTTCCCATAATGCTTTTCATATAGTAGGCCCTCAATAAATCTTAGCTGAGTTAAATTCTGTTATGTAAGTTACAGTTTCTCTGTCATGGTTAAATTGAGAGTATGACATGAATCCTGTGAAAATATGTGGTCATGTCTCAGTAGTTATAAGTAGAGTGATTAATTTTTTTTTCCAAGTGAGAGAATGGGAGATAGACAGACTCCCACATGTGCCCTGACCAGGATCCACTGGGCAGTCCCCATCTGAGGCTGATACTCTGCCCATCGGGGGCCATGCTCGCAATCGAGCTATTTTTAGCACCTGAAGTGGAGGTTCCTTGGAGCCATCCTCAGTGCCTGGGGCTGATGTGTGTTCGAACCAATTGAGCCATGACTGGGGGAGGAGAAGAAAGAGAGAAGAGAGGGAAAGGTAGAGAAGCAAATGGTCATTTCTCTTGTGTGACCTGACCTGAGTGATTAAAATTTTATTTTCCAAAGAGAGCTTATTAATATGACAGTAGAGATTTTTTTTTTTTTTTTTTGTATTTTTCTGAAGCTGGAAACGGGAAGGCAGTCAGACAGATCCTGCATGCGCCCTACCAGGAGCCACCCGGCACGCCCACCAGGGGCGAAGCTCTGCCCACTAGGGGGCAATGCTCTGCCCCTCCGAGGCGTTGCTCTGTCGCAATCAGAGCTACTCTAGCGCCTGGGGCGGAGGCCAAGGAGCCATCCCCAGCGCCCGGGCCATCTTTTGCTCCAATGGAGCCTCGGCTGCGGAAGGGGAAGAGAGAGACAGAGAGGAAGGAGAGGGGGAGGGGTGGAGAAGCAGATGGGCGCTTCTCCTGTGTGCCCTGGCTGGGAATCGAACCAGGGACTTCCTCACACCAGGCCGACGCTCTACCACTGAGCAAACCGGCCAGGGCCAAACAGTAGAGATTTTTTAAGTTTAAATTTCATGGAAAAAGTTATTCTCTAGTTATGATCGTAGTTTTATCCTTAAGTACTTTCTTAACCGTGTGTGACTGGAGGGATGGAGCAGGCACCTGTGACATCCCATTGGCAGGCCTTTGTTTAGTACTAGAAATTACAACTCCATGAACAAATACGTAATTTCTGGTCATAGACTAGGCTGGGCCTAGAACATCAAAGCACTTTGGCACTGAAAGAGGAAATGGGGTAGTTGTGTTTGTGCTATCTCTATAGTATTAATTTGCAACTAGAGAAAAGATGTAAGTAAGATTTAATGGCTAAAACTATAACAGGTATAGATCTTTATGACCTTGGCTTAGGCAGAGCTTTCTTAGATATAATACCAAAAGCATAAGCAACAAGAGAAAAAAATAAATCAATTGGACTTCATCAAAATTAGAATTTTTTGTCCTTCAAATGTCACCATCAAGAAAGTGAAAAGACAAAAAAAAAAAAGAAAGAAAGAAAAGAGAACCTACTAGCCCTGGCTGGTTGGTTAAGTGGTAGAGTGTCACCCTGGCATGTGGATGTCCTGGGTTTGATTCCCGACCAGGGCAAACAGGAGAAACAACCACCTGCTTTTTCTCCCCTCCCCTTCTCTCCCCCTTCTCCCTCCCTCCCTCCCTCCCTCCCTCCCTTCCTCCCTCCCTCCCTTTCTTTCCTCTCTCTCTCTCTCTCTCTCTCTCTCTCTTTCTCTTTCTTTCCCAGAGCCATGGCTCAATTGGTTCAAGTTTATCGGCCCAACGCACTGAGGATGGCTCCATGGAGCCTCTGCCTCAGGTGCTAAGTAAAAACGGCTCAGTTGCAAGCATGGCCCTAGATGGGCAGACATCTGCCCCAGATGGGGCTTGCTAGGTGGATCCCGGTTGGGGTGCATGTGGGAGTCTGTCTCTCAATCTTCCCTCCTCTCACTTGGAAAAGAAGAAAAAGAGAAAAGAAAAGGGAACCCACAGAATGGGAGTAAATAATTTGTAAATCATATATCTAATCTGGGACTTATATCTAAAAAATATGAAGAACTCTTACAGCTCAATAATAAAAAGATAAGTTACCCAATTAAGAAGTAGGAAAAGGATCTGAATAGACATTTATCCACAGAAAATTCACAAATAGCTAATAAACCTGACCTGTGGTGGTGCAGTAGATAAAAGCATCAACCTGGAATGCTGAGATTGCTGGTTTAAAACCCCAGGCTTGCCTGACCTGTGGTGGCGCAGTGGATAAAGCGTCGACCTGGAAATGCTGAGGTCGCCGGTTCGAAACCCTGGGCTTGCCTAGTCAAGGCACATATAGGAGTTGATGCTTCCAGCTCCTACCCCCTTCTCTCTCTCTCTCCTCTCTCTAAAATCAATAAATGAAAAAAAGAATTAAAAACCAAATAGCTAATAAGCACATAAAATGATATTCAATATAATTAGTCATCAGGGAAATGCAAATGGAAACCAGAGTGAGATACCACCTCCCACCCACTAGGATGGCTATAATTAAAAAGACCAATAACAAGTGCAGACTAGGTCTTGGAGGAAATGGAACCCTAATACACTGCTGGTAAGAATGTAAAACAGGCCCTGGCCGGTTGGCTCAGCGGTAGAGCGTCGGCCTAGCGTGCGGAGGACCCGGGTTCGATTCCCGGCCAGGGCACACAGGAGAAGCGCCCATTTGCTTCTCCACCCCTCTGCCGCGCTTTCCTCTCTGTCTCTCTCTTCCCCTCCCGCAGCCAAGGCTCCACTGGAGCAAAGATGGCCCGGGCGCTGGGGATGGCTCTGTGGCCTCTGCCTCAGGCGCTAGAGTGGCTCTGGTCGCAATATGGCAACGCCCAGGATGGGCAGAGCATCGCCCCCTGGTGGGCAGAGCGTCGCCCCTGGTGGGCGTGCCAGGTGGATCCCGGTCGGGCGCATGCGGGAGTCTGTCTGACTGTCTCTCCCCGTTTCCAGCTTCAGAAAAAGGAAAAAAAAAATAAATAAATATAAAAAAAAAAAAAAAAAAAAAGAATGTGAAACAGTGCAGTTGATGTGCAAAACAGACTAGTAATTCCTCAACAGGATAAACAGAGTGACCTTATGACCCAGCAATTCCACTCTTTTGTTGTATACCCAGAAGAAATGAACACTTATGTCCATCCAGAAACTTATACAAGAATGTTTTTTTTTTTTTTAGATTTTTATTTATTCATTTTTAGAGAGAGGGGAGGGAGAGAGAAGGGGGGAGGAGCAGGAAGCATCAACTCCCATATGTGCCTTGACCAGGCAAGCCCCAGGTTCTGAACCAGCGACCTCAGCGTTCTAGGTCGACGCTTTATCCACTGCGCTACCACAGGTCAGGCTTATACAAGAATGTTTATACAAGCATTATTCATAAAACCCAAACAGTGGAAACAACTTGAGTGTCCATCAGCTAATGAATGAATAAACAAAATATGGTATAGTCATACAGTAGAATATTGTTCAGCAATAAAAAAGTGCAGTTTTGATAAACTCTGCAACATGGATGAATCTTGAAAACAATGCTAAGAGAAGGGAGCTAAACACAAAAGACCACATACTATATAATTCAATTTGTGTAAAATGTCCAGAATAGGCAGATCTGTACAGACAGAAAAATTAATCATTGCCAAGAATGGGAGGAGGGGAGTGGGAGAAATAAGGAGTGACTGCTAATGAGTATAGGATTTCTTTTGGGAGTAATAAAAATATACTAAAATTGAATGTAGTGGTGGTTGTATGACTCTGAATATACTAAAATCTATTGAACTGTACACTTTAAATGAGTCAAGTGTATGACATGTGAATTATATCTCAGTAAAGATGTTATAATATTTTTTATTTTTTTTTACAGAGACAGAGAGAGAGTCAGAGAGAAGGATAGACAGGGACAGACAGACAGGAATGGAGAGATGAGAAGCATGAATCATTAGTTTTTCGTTGCGCCTTACAACGCCTTAGTTATTCATTGATTGCTTTCTCATATGTGCCTTGACCGCCGGCCTTCAGCAGACCGAGTAACCCCTTGCACGAGGCAGTGACCTTGGGTCCAAGCTAGTGAGCTTTTGCTCAAACCAGATGAGCGCGCGCTCAAGCTGGCGACCTCGGGGTCTTGAACCTGTGTCTTTCCGCAACCCAGTTTGACGCTCTATCCACTGTGCCACCGCCTGGTCAGGCAAGATGTTATAATTTTTAAAAATATACGATTTAATAGAAGTGACTAAGGCCAATCCCTAATAAACTTGAGTTTCAAGTCCTACTTTACCACTTGGAGTAGGTAATTGAGAACATGTTATTGTACTTAACCTTTTTGTGCCACAGATTTTCATTTGTTAATGAAACACTGATGGACCCTAATGAGATAGGGCCGCACTGAGTATTAAATGAGTTAATACTTATAAAATGCCTACAGTGGTACCTGACACATTGTTAACTGCTTTGATTATAATAACAATACTTTTATTATTAGGTGAAAATATGTCAAAGAAGAATTCTATGGAAAAAGTATAATTGGTTTAATTTGGCTGTTGTTAAATTAGAAGCTTAGTTCTACAAAAGTTTTTTTTTTTTTAATTGATTTTAGAGAGAGAGAGAAGCATTCATTTGTTGTTCCAACTTAGTTGTGCATTCATGGGTTGCTTCCCATATGTGCCCTGACCAGAGATCAAACCCATAACCTTGGCATTTCAGGATGATGTTGAACTAACCGCCCAGAGCCTACAACATTATTTACAAGTAGTGAAAGTTTTATGTTAAATGTGGATAATTCAAATGTATTATTTGGATCAACCTAGACATGCAAATTGATCTTGGCCATTAATTAAATGGGTGGGGCCAGCAGCTCCCTGAACATGTTTCTTACTAACTTTAATTAAGGTAGCAGCAGGGATTCTTAACTCCTTGTTTAGGAAGTACCAATGGATTAGGAGCAAAGATAACAGGCAAATGAGAGATTTAGTTTTTCCCTGTGGCCATGTCCGCCACATGGAATTGGTGTAAGTCACTGCATGATAGAATTAAATGGGACTTAATCATCATCTGCCTCCCAGAGGGGTAGAGTATGGCCACTGAGAGAGGCCTGAGGATGGAACCAGACCAGGAGGTATAACAAAGAAAGGCAAGGCCAAAAAGTGGTGTGCTTATGTCTTTTTAGTGTGAGGGAAAGAGAGGGATTGAGATTTATATGAGTAATGAGAAAGGGCTGAATGTTCACTTTTCACTAATTCTATTTCTAATACTTTGGAATATGTTCTTATGAATGGATGAGACAAACAAATAGTATAAACACATAGGGAAGAAAAAATAAACTAAGGACCTTGATTATCTACAAAATTGCATAGTCAAAAATCAAAGAACATTGTTAGGGTGATATAAATTAACAAGTTATTATTTATTTATTTTATTAGCAAGAGAGAGAAAAAGAAAAACAGAAAGGGAGAGAGATGAGAACTCGTAGTTGTGGCACCTTAGATGTTCACTGATTGCTTTCTCACACGTGCCTTGAGGGGGGTGGGCTTCAGCCCACCCATTGACCCCTTGCTCAAGCCAGCGACCATGGCGTCATGTCTAGGATTCCACACTCAAGACAGCGACCCCACGCTCAAGTCAGATGGGACCACGCTCAAGCTGGAGACCTCAGGGTTTTGAACCTGGATCCTCTGCATCCTAGGTTGATGCTCTGACAACTGTGCCACTACCTAGTCAGGCAACAAGTTATTTATATTGGATTGCACCTTTATAGGTTCTTGAAAACCAAAACCAAGGCTGTGTGTGTGTGTATGTGTTGATAGCTGATATTTCAGACTGGTGAAGAATTAAACCATGAAGGTATTACATGAAGAAGATATTTATTTTTTAATTTATTTCATTTTTATTTTACATATCTCTTGGGATTAAAGCCAAATATGCCTGACCAGGTGGTGGCACAGTAGAGTGTTGACCTAGGATGCTGAGGACCCACATTGGAAACCCTGAGGTTGCCAGCTTGAGCGCAGGGTTGTCAGCTTGAACGTGGAAGCATCAAAATGATCCCATGGTCACTGGCTTGGCTGGAGCCCCCTGGTCAAGGCACATATGAAAGGCAATCAATGAATAGCTAAAGTGCCACAACTATAAGTTGATGTTTCTCATCTCTCTCCCTTCCTGTCTGTCTCTCTTGCTAAAAAAAGAAAGCCAAATACATGATAGACGTAAAAAAAACAACACATTGGTTTTAAAGGTGCTGTGGATTTTGCAGGATGTGCATTTTGTCCTCTTTTCCAATAAGCTTTCGGTGCCGGAGGAGAAAATGATCCAAAGAAAGTGTGACTACTTTACAGTGTGGAAAAGTGAGTGGTGTTGTGCTTACGGGACTTATGGGACAAAAGCTTCTGAAACGCCTTTGCAAGAAAGAGCTCATGTGGCCTCCCCACTAAAGGGGGGGGGGGGGGCAGCTTTTTGGCGGTGTGTACTAACCAACTGCTCACAGCAAGACTTTAGCAGCTGGTTTGCATTAGATTCCCTCTGCCAAATATTTCATAACCAGATCTGTAGGAAAAATTCTCCTAGACTTTATATTTTTTAATGTGTGACTTGGGATTAACAATCAAACTGAATATGGTAGACTACACCCTGTCACTTTCCCCATGCTCTGTCTTACTTGTATCGTATGTGGAGTAATTTTGAACTTAACTCTTGCTGCAATAGCTAATGTTAAAGTGGCACTTTGGTTCTCTGGGAATCCACTGGGTAAGGCAGTTTTCAGAGTCTACTTTCATGGACCTCTGGGGAACCCCTGTTCAGGGGATCTATGAGTTCAAAACTATGACTAAGATATAGCTTGCTTTCGTTTACTGTTGACATTTGCACCGAGGACTGGTAAAATTGCTGGTGCCTTAGCTTGAATCAAGGCAGTTGGAACCAAACTGTATGGACTTGCAGGGGAGGAAAATGCCAATTTAACATCAGAATGACTTTGTTGAAGCAGTAAAAAATTATTAGTTGTATTCACTCTTAATCCTTGAATATTCATCTTTTCAATGTTCTGTGAAGTTTGATCGTTTTTCTCAAAATAAAAGCATGTGTATATTTGAGTTGTGAGCTGAGCTTACAAAAATGGTGTTCATTTTTTACTTGAAATAACAACTGTGTCGGCTTAGCGTGCGGAGGACCCGGGTTCAATTCCCGGCCAGGGCACACAGGAGAAGCGCCCATTTGCTTCTCCACCCCTCTGCCGCGCTTTCCTCTCTCTCTCTTCCCCTCCCGCAGCCAAGGCTCCATTGGAGCAAAGATGGCCCGGGCGCTGGGGATGGCTCTGTGGCCTCTGCCTCAGGCGCTAGAGTGGCTCTGGTCGCAACATGGCGACGCCCAGGATGGGCAGAGCATCGCCCCCTGGTGGGCAGAGCATTGCCCCTGGTGGGCGTGCCGGGTGGATCCCGGTCGGGCGCATGTGGGAGTCTGTCTGACTGTCTCTCCCTGTTTCCAGCTTCAGAAAAATGAAAAAAAAAAAAAAAAAAAAAAAAAAAAAGAAATAACAACTGGTTGACAAACTATGGTTAGTCAGACTTGGTAATTTTGTCACTTAAGTAAAACACTGATAGTGTTTGTTGCCAATTATAAAATTCTAGTTTTCAAACAAAGATTAGAATTCTGGAAAACTTGTATCTATCACTGTGAGTTGATAGCTTTCTGATACCTAAAAATTTTCTGATGAGATCAGTAGTGGTATTAGCAGATGTGACTTCTTAATGTTGTATAATGAGATGCTATAAACATTTGGAAAATCTGCATAGCACAGTGAAAAAATATTTTCCGAGTGACTAATAATGATGTTACAAAATCATGCAAGTGAAGTCCATTCAAAGTGCAAGGGAGACCAGTGGGTAATAATGTAACAGGATATGAAAACTTTATAGATAAGATTTCAGATACTGCATTGCAACTGACCTTTAAGAAACCACTTGAGTTTTGCTTCAGTAGACAGGATATCCACAAATATCTTGAAAAGGCTATTAAAATACTTTCTTTTCTAACTACATACTCTGTGAAGCTGGGATTTCTTTATATACTTCAATTACATACTACGACAGAATGCAGAAGCAGGTATGAGAATTCAGCTATCTTTCATTAAGCTGGATATTAAAGTGATATTTAAAACAATGCCACTGTTCCCATTAAATATTTTGGGAAACTTTTTTTATTTTTTAAAGTCCCATCAGTTTAATAATAATTAAAAAACCCCAAGGGAAACTTTTTAAATAAAAAGAAGCTATTTACATTAATATGTAATGGGTTTATTATTTTTATTAATAAATGTGTTTTAATTTCTCAGTTTTAATTTCTAAGTATAGTAAGCATCAATATATATAACCCATATAAACAAAAGTATTATAGAATACTCAGCAGTTTTTGAGTATAGAAGGGCATTCAGACCAAAACGTTGGCAAACCACTAGGTTAGTGCTTCCTGACTATGGCTACACACTTGAACCATATGCAGAAATTTTAATTAAATAAGGTGGTCTGGGCCCCATCCTAGGCCAGTTAAATTTGAATTTTTAAAAGCTATGCACCAGGTGATTCTAGTGTACAGCCAGGATTGAGAGCTATAGTAGTTAACTTGGCTATACCAGTTGATGAATTAGAAGAAATGGTCTTTCCATTCAGATACATATTCTTGCCATTAATCTACAGCAATAGTGACTCCCTCAAGGAAATGTGAAAGAGCAGCCATTTGCTCTTATTTGTGTGTTTGCTCAGGCTATTAGAGGAGTGAAAGAAGGAACAGATTTGTACAAAAATATAGGAATACATCATACAGTGAAGTCAGCAAGCCATTTTACTGTATTTATTTCTCTTTGCTGTATATTTCTCAGTCAAGTTTTTTAACATTCTGTGTAGAACCCCTGACTGGGTAGCTCAGTTGGTTAAAGCATCGTCCTGATACTTGAAGGTTGTGGGCTTGATCCCTAGTCAGGGCATATACCGGAAGCAACCAATGAGTGCACAGCTAAATGGAACACAGTTCTCTCTCTCCCTCTCATTCTTTCTCTTATCAATAAATTTTTTTTTCTTTTTCTTTTTTTTTTTTTTTTTTACAGAGACAGAGAGTCAGAGAGAGGAATAGACAGGGACAGACAGACAGGAACAGAGGAACAGAGAGATGAGAAGCATCAATCATTAGTTTTTCATTGCAAGTTGCAACACCTTAGTTGTTCATTGATTGCTTTCTCATATGTGCCTTGACTGCGGGCCTTCAGCAGAGCGAGTAACCCCTTGCTCGAGTCATCGACCTTGAGTCCAAGCTGGCGAGCTTTTGTTCAAACCAGATGAGCCCACACTCAAGCTGGCGACCTCGGGATCTTGAACCTGGGTCCTCCTCATCCCAGTCCGACGCTCTATCCACTGCGCCACCGCCTGGTCAGGCTTATCAATAATTTTTTTTCTTTTTTTTTTCTTTTTTTTTTCTTTTATCAATAAATTTTTTAAAAATTCAAAATTCTTTATGAAAAACATTGCCAGCTGGGATCCTTATAAGTGAAGAAGTATATTTGTTCTGTTATATTGATCTATTTAGAAGTTCTTAAACATATGGAAAATATTTCTAGAAGAAGCGAATACATTTTAAAAATTTATTTAGAAATGAAATTTAGCCCTGGATGGTTGGCTCAGTGGTATAGTGTTGGCCTGGGATGTGGAAGTCCCGGGTTCGATTTCCGGTCAGGGCACACAGGAGAAGCTACCATCTGCTTCTCCACCCTTCCCCCCTCCCTTCTCTTTCTCTTTCTTCCCCTCTAACAGCCATTGCTCAATTGGTTTGAGCAAAGTTGGCCCTGGGCACTGAGGATGGCTCCACAGCCTCACCTTGGGCACTAAAATAAAATAGCTTGAGCAACAAAGTAATGGCCTAGATGGGTAGAGTATTGCCCACCCAGTAGAGGGCTTGCCAGATGGATGCCAATCAGAGCGTATGTGGGAGTCTATCTCTTTGTCTCCCTGCCTCTCAATTAAAAAAGAAAAAAAAGTGAAATTTAATGGAGTGACATTGATCAATAAGAGTGCATAGGCAGGCTCATCTGGTTTGAGCAAAGCTCACCAGCTTGAGGCCAAGGTCGCTGGCTTGAGCAAGGGGTCACTCGGTTTGCTGTGGCCCCCCAGTCAAGGCACATTTGAGAAAGCAATCAATGAACAACTAAGGAGCTGCAACGAAGAATTGATGCTTCTTATCTCTCTTCCTTCATGTCTGTCTGTTCCTATCTGTCTCTCTCTTTCTCTTTCTGTCTCTGTCACACACACACACAAAAAGAGTGCATAGATTTCAGCCTGACTAGGTGGTGGCACAGTAAACAAGCATCAGACTGGGATGCAGAAGACCAGGTTGGAAACCCCAAGATCCCCAGCCTGAGCGTGGGCTCATCAAGCTTGAGCATGGGTACACCAGCTTGAGCACGGGTTGCTGGAATGAGCGTGGGATCATAGACATGACCCTATGGTCGCTGGCTTCAGCCCAAAGGTCACTGGCTTGAAGCCCAAGGTCACTCGCTTGAGCAAGGAGTCCCTCACTCTGCTGTAGCCCCCCAGTTAAGGCACATATGAGAAAGCAATCAATGAACAACTAAGGAGCCACAATGAAGACTTGATGCTTCTCATCTCTCTCCCTGCCTGTCTGTCTGTCCCTATCTGTCCCTCTCACTGTCTCTCTCTCTCTCTGTCTCTGTGACAAAAAGAAATTAAAAAAAAGAATACATAGGTTTCAGGTAAACATTTCTATAGCATTTGAACTGTTGATTGTGTTGTGTGACCATCACCCAAAGTGAAATCATTTTTTGTCACATATGTTTTATACCATACGTTTTATAGCCCTTTGTGTCTTCAGTGTTCACCTGTGTTGTCACAGCTATCACAACTTCATTCCTTTCATGGCTGAGTAATATTCCATTGTTTGGATATAGCACATTTTGTTTTTCCATTCATCAGTTGATAGATATTTGGGTTATTTCTCTACTTTTGGGTATTTTCAATAATACTGCTATGAACATTTTTGAACAAGTTTTTATGCCAGCATATGTTTTCAGTTCTTCTGGATAAAAACCTAATATCTAATACCTGTCCTGGACTTAAAATTTCTAAAACCAAATTCTGTGTTACCCTAACAAACCTGTTCTTCCTGCACTTTTCCATTTACTTAATGGAAAAAGAGCAAGAGCGGAAGTTTTTAATTAATGAAGTCCAATTTAGTGATATTTTCTTTCATGAATCATGCTTTTAGTGTATTCTTTAGATCACCTAGATTTGCTCTTAAGGTATCTTCTAGAAATTTTATACTTTTGCGTTTTACATTTAGATCTAAGTTCCATTTTTTACTTTTTGTGAAAAGTATAAGGTCTTCCAAAACAGAAAGCACCAGGCCCAGATGGGTTCACTGGTGAATTCTATCAAACATTTAGGGACGAAATTTCCTATACTCTCTTTCAGAGAATAAAAGCAGAGGCAATACTTCCCACCTAATTCTATGAGGACAGCATTATTCTAATACCAAATCCAGACAGGTATTACAAGAAAACAATACTAAAAAAAAAAAAAAAAGAAAAGAAAACAATACTAAAGACCAAGCTCTCTCATAAACATAGAGCAAAAATTCTCAGCAAAATATTAGCAAATCAAATCCAAAAAAGTATAAAAAGAATTATACATCACAACCAAGTGAGATTTATCTCAGGTATGCAAGGCTGGTCTAACATTTGAAAATCAATTAATGTAATCCATTATATAAACTAGCTAGAGAAGAAAGATCACATGATAATATCAAGAGATTTAGAAAAGTATTTGACAAAATCCAATACTCGTTCATGATAAAAACTCTCAGTAAACCAGTAGTAGAGGGAAACTTTCTCAATGTCATTCAGACCGTCTACAAAAAAAAATCTAACATCATACTTAGTGATGACAAATATAAAATTTTCCCACTAAGATCAGGTACAAGGCAAGTTGTCCCCTCTTGTGACTCTGTCATACTGGAAGTCCTTGCTAATGCAATAAGACAAGCGAAGGAAATAAAGGGTATGCAGATTGAGAAGGAAGACACAAAACTCTCTGTTCAGAGATAATATGGTCATCTATTTTTTAAAAAATCCAAATGAATTGACCAAAAAACTCCTAGGTCTAATAAATGATTACAGCAATGTTGCAATGTACAAAGTTAATATATAAAAACCAATTGCTTTTCTATAACTAACAATGAATACATGGAATTTGAAATTAAAAACAATGTCATTTTACATTAGCACCCCCCAAAATAAAATACTTAGGTATAAATGTAATAAAATATGTTCAAGATATATATGAGGAAAAATATAATACTCTGATGAACTAAATCAGTAGAGAAATATTTCATTTTGATATTTCATGGATACTGACAAACTGATTCTAAGCTTTTATGGAGAGGCAAAAGACAAGAATAACCAACACAGCATTGAAGGATAAGAACAAAACTGAAGGACTGATAGTACCCAACTCTAAGGCTTGCTGTAAAACTACACTAATCAAAGCAGTGTAGTTTTGGTGAAAGAATAGATAGATCAATGAAAGAAAATGGAAAGCCCAAAATTAGACCCCTATAAATATATTCAACTTTGACAAAGGAGCAATGGCAATAAAATGGAGCAAAGATAGTCTCAGATAATCAACAAATAGTACTGGAACAACTAGACATCCACATGCAAAAAAAAAAAAAAGAATCTAGACACTGATCTCACAAAATTAACTCAAAATACAAAACTGTAAATCTTCTGGAAGATAACATGGGAGAAAAGCTGTATATCCTTGGGTATGTTGATGGCTTTTTTAGATACAATGCCAAAGACATCCATGAAAGAAATCATTGAGCCTGACCTGTGGTTGTACAGTGGATAAAAACATCAACCTGTAATGCTGAGGTTGCTCGTTCAAAACTCAGGGCTTGCCTGGTCAAAGCACATAAGGGAGTTGATGCCTCCTACTTCTCCTCCCCTTCTTTCTCTTTCTCTCTCTCTCTCGCTCTCTCTCCCTCTGTTCCCTCTCTAAAAAAAGTATAAGTAAAAATCTTTAAAGAAAGAAAGAATTGATGAGCTAGACTCCATTAAAATAAAAAGGTTTTGCTCTGCAATAGACAATAACTGGGCCCTGGCTCATGGTACAGCAGATAGAGCTCCGCCCTGGAGCACTGAGGTGGTGGGTTCAAGCCAGGGGTCACTGGCTCAGTCACAGTGTTGCTGATCCTCAGGTCACTGGCTCAAGCCCTGGGTCACCAGTTTGAGCCCCAGTCAAGGCACATATGAGAAGCAATCAATGTGGAACAACCAGAGTGGAACAAGTTAATGATGCTTCTCTCTCTCTCTCTCTCTCTCTCTCTCTCTCTCTCTCTTCCTCTCTTAAAAAAGTAAAAAGGCCCTGGCCGGTTGGCTCAGCGGTAGAGCGTCGGCCTGGCGTGTGGGGGACCCGGGTTCAATTCCCGGCCAGGGCACATAGGAGAAGCGCCCATTTGCTTCTCTACCCCCCCCCTCCTTCCTCTCTGTCTCTCTCTTCCCCTCCTGCAGCCAAGGCTCCATTGGAGCAAAGATGGCCCGGGCACTGGGGATGGCTCCTTGGCCTCTGCCCCAGGCGCTAGAGTGGCTCTGGTCGGGGCAGAGCATCACCCCCTGGTGGGCAGAGCGTCGCCCCTGGTGGGCGTGCTGGGTGGATCCCGGTCCGGCGCATGCGGGAGTCTGTTTGACTGTCTCTCCCCGTTTCCAGCTTCAGAAAAAAAATACAAAAAAAAAAAAAAAAAGTAAAGAGACAGTAATAAAGGAATTAGAAAACAAGCCACAGACTAGAAGAAATATTTGCAAAAGACACACAAATAACCTCAATTAAAAAATGGGTCTTGGGCCCTGGTCGGTTGGCTCAGCGGTAGAGTGTCAGCCTGGCGTGTGGATGTCTGGGATTTGACTCCCAGCCAGGGCACATAGGAGAAGTGCCCATCTGCTTCTTCACCCTTCCACCTCCATTTTTTCTCTATCTCTCTCTTCCCCTCCTGCAGCCAAGGTTCCATTGGAGCAAAGTTGGCCCCAGCACTGAGGACGGCTTCGTGGCCCCTGCCTCAGGCGCTAGAATGGTTCCTGCTACATTGGAGCAACGGCCCAGAGGGGCAAAGCATTGCCCCCTGGTGGGCATGCCAGGTGGATCCCGGTCGGGCGCATGCAGGAGCCTGTCGGACTGCCTCCCCGCTTCTAACTTCAGAAAAATATAGATAGATAGATAGATAGATAGATAGATAGATAGATAGATAAGTAGACTTTGGCCCTAGCTGGATTCCTCGGTTGGCTCATCATCCCAAAGCTCAGAGGTTCGATCTCCAGTCAGGCACATACAGGAACAGATTGATGTCCCTGTCTCTCTCTCTTCCCTTCCTCTCTTGCTAAAATCAATAAATAAAAATTAAAGGGAAAAACAACAATGGGCCAAGTCTTAACAGACACCTCACCAGAGAAGATACAGAGATGGCAAATAAGAATATGAAAATATGGCCTGACCAGGCGGTGGCACAGTTAATAGAGTGTCAGACTGGGACACAGAGGACCCGGGTTCGAGACCCCGGACTGGGACATGGAGAACCCAGGTTCAAGACCCCGAGGTCGCCAGCTTGAGCGCGGGCTCATCTGGTTTGAGCAAGGCTCACCAGCTTGAGCCCAAGGTCGCTGGCTTGAGCAAGGGGTCGCTCGGTCTGCTGTAGCCCCCTGGTCAAGGCACATATGAGAAAGCAATCAATGAACAACTAAGGAACCACAACAAAGAATTGATGTTTCTCATCTCTCTCCCTTCCTGCCTGTCTGTCCCTATCTGTCCTTCTCTTTGACTCTGTCTCTGCCACAAAGAAAAAAAAAAAGAATATGAAAATATGCTCCATATCATGTCATCAGAAATACAAATTAAAACAAGATACCACTACACACTTTTATTAAAATGGCCAGCATCTGGAACACTGACAATACCAAATTCTGGTTATGATGTGAAGCAACAGGAACTCTTATATGTTGCTGGTGGGAATGCAAAAATGTACAGCTATTCTGGAAGACAGTTTGGTGGTTTCCTACAAACATACTGTTGTGAGATAATCCAGCAATTCTGCTCCTTGCATTTACCCAAAGGAGTTGAAACATGTTCACATAAAAGCTGTACAGAGAAATTTATAGCAGCTTTCTGTACAGTTGCCAAAATTTGGAAGTAACCAAGATGTCTTCAGTAGGTGAGTGGATAAACTGCTGGTGTATCCAAACAATGAAATATTATTCAGAGCTAAAAAGAAAGAGCTATTGACTCTGGCCAGGTAGTTCCATTGGTTAGAGCTTGGTTCCAATATGCCAAGGTTTCGGGCAGTCTGAAGTACAGAGATTGCCGATTCAATCCTGGTCAGGGCACATATAGGAATAGATCGATGTTCCTGTCTTTCTCTCTCACTAAAATTAATAAATAAATTTTTTTAAAAATCAACCAATGAATACATAAATAAGTGGTATAAAAATCAGTGTTCTGTTCTCTCTCTCCCTTCTTTTCTGTCTAAAATAAAAATAAAATAAAATAAAAAAGAATTGGGTTATCAAGCCATGAAAAAAACATGGAAGATACTTAAATGCATATTACTAAGTGAATGAAGCCAATCTGACAAGGCTTTATACTATATGATTCCAACAATATGACATCCTGAAAAAGGCCAAACAATGGAGACAATAATAAAGGTCAGTAGTTGCTGGGGGAAGGGGAGGGTGAATAGGCAGGGTACTGAGGATTTGGGGGGCAGTGAAAATACTCTATGAAACTATAAAGTTGGATATATGTCATACATTTGTTCAAACCTGTGTCACATACAACACCAAGATTGAACCCTAAAGTAAACTATGCACTTTGTGTGAATTTGATTTGTCAATGTTAGGTTCATACTTGGTTAAAAAAAAAAAATGTACCAGTCTGGCAAGTGATGTTGATAGTGAAGGCGACTATGCACGTATGGGGATTTATCATTTCCTATTCAAAATTGAATCTTTTATGAATATGCATAGCCACTTGGGAGCATAGAAATACCAGTGGAAAATTGGAAGGTCGGCTCACCAGCCCAGTGTTCTGCCTGTGACATCAAGGATCATATTGTGGGAAAACAGAACAGTATCTACTTAAAAGACTATAATCTTATTTTGAAATGTACTTTCCTGAACACGGCTGATGGCTTTTATACATTTCTACATATCAGCATAAATTGCTGACTTTTCCATCTGACTGTACATTAATTACTTTTCATCTTTGCTCTGTTTGTGGTCCTAGGTTGGTTCATTCTGGCTCTGGATGTCGATCACCCTCACTTGGATCTGACCTTACATTTGCTACCAGGACAGGCTCTCGGCAGGGCATTGAGATGCATCTCTTCAGGGTAGAGACACATCGAGATCTGTCCACCTGGACCAGGATTCTTGTTCAGGGTTGCCATGCTGCTGCTGAGCTGATCAAAGAAGTCTCTCTAGGTATAGATCCTGGCATTTCATTTCTAATAGTGATTAAGTGGGACTGTTACTCGGACAGTGAAAACCATTATCATATGTGTCAGACTTTAAAATGTTCTGAAATATGGCAGCTTAAAGTGATCATGAGTGGAAGAAACCTGGTTTCTTTGTTTCAATAGCAACATTTTTCTAAACCTTGTACGTGGCTCTGAATACATTCATAAAATCCTGGGTACAAGATGGCAGTTTTACTGTTCATCATTTAAATCTGTTCAATAAGGCCCTGGCTGGTTAGCTCAGTCGGTCAGAGCATCATACGTCCTGAAACTCCAAGGTAGCGGGTTCAATCTCCGGTCAGGGCACATATGGGAAGCAATCGATGAATGCACGACTGAGTGGAACAACAAATGAATGCGTACGTGCTCTCTCTCCCGCTCTCTCTCACTCCCTTCCTCTCTCTATCTCTAAAATTGATCTATTAAAAAATCTATATGATAATTCAAGTACTAGATGCATTGACCTTCCATTAGAAATTTGGAATCTAAATTATGGGTACCCTTAAAATAAGAGCATCTGGAAAAGTTTATGGCTGTAGAAAAATAAAGAATTTGGCATAGGAGTTTCTCTTAAAAAGTTTGAAAGTGTGTGCCTGACCAGGTGGTGGCGCAGTGGATAGAGCATTGGACTGGGATGCAGAGGACCCAGGTTCAAGACCCTGTGGTCGCCAGATTGAGCATGGGCTCATCTGGTTTGAGCAAAAAGCCCACCAGCTTGAACCCAAAGTTGCTGGCTCCAGCAAGGGGTTACTCGGTCTGCTGAAGGCCCGCGGTCAAGGCACATATGAGAAAGCAATCAATGAACAATTAAGGTATTGCAACGCACAATGAAAAATGATTGATGCTTCTCATCTCTCTCTGTTCCTGTCTGTCTGTCCCTGTCTATCCCTCTCTCTCTCTGAAAAAAAAAAAGTTTGAAAGTGTGTCCAGTATTTACTGAAATAAGCATCTAAAGGAAATACGTATATAATTCTGGTGGTTTCTTTTCATTCTCGAAGCGCCCTCTTGTGGTTAGCCTATATAAATTGGGGTATGGTTTCATATGTATGTATTTTGTTAGATTTACTATATATATGTATAGATATTTCCAGATTGTCATTTTAAAAAAGATTTTATTTATTGATTTAGAGAGAGAGACAAAGGGGGATAGAAGCAGGAAGCATCACCTTGTAGTAGTAGCTTCTCGTATGTGCCTTGACCAGGCAAGCCTGAGGTTTCAAACCGGCGACCTCAGCATTACAGGTCCACGTTTTATCTACTGTGCCGCCACAGGTCAGGCAGTTTGCTTGTCATTTTAATAATAAAAGAATAGTCAAATTAATTATACAATTATATTTTCTAATATAGTTTGAATTACTTTAAATATCTGGGTTATAAGTTCATTTACTTAATTTTGCTTCCTTTATCTATGATTTTATTTTATAAACCTAGTTGGACAGAGTTTATATAAAAAGAGAAAATGTTTCAAGAGCAGAATGTCTTGTGACTTATCTTTCTTTCTATTGCTTTTTGACAGTGAGGGAGATCCATGGCTTTAGAATTGCGTGGGCAGCTTTTCTGTGGGTTTTCCTCTAAAAATGGCCCAGGGACAGTTTTCTAATGTTGTCAGATAATGCAAATCTTCTTCATCTATTTAGGACCTGCTCGATATTTTCCTCACAGCCACAGTGGTAATTCAAGCAATGACACCAGTGACCAGTGAGAACCCACTGTGGATTTTGACCAAAGCCACCACTTCCACACTGTCTTTCCCGTTTGTCCATCTCCTGCCTGTTTTCTCTGTGGAGTGTTTGGCCACCATATTACAGGCTGTGGGGCTCTGGTTTTTATCCTGACTATAGAATGTGCTTTCTGGGATTCAGAGAGATGTGCTTCCCAAACAGAGTTCAACTTGTTGCAGACTCACTCTGCACCCGGCTGCAGTCTCAGACCAATGCTCTCTCCATCTGCCATAGAAACACTCCAGGGTGTTGTGACTACTTTAACCTGTCAGGGTGATGCAGCTGCCCAGGGACATGGTGAAAAAGAAAGAAAGAAAAAAGAGTTCAACTTGGTTTTTTTTTTCTTTCTTTCTTTTTTTCGAAGCTGGAAACGGGGATAGACAGTCAGACAGACTCCCGCATGCACCCGACCGGGATCCACCCAGCACGCCCACCAGGGGGCGACGCTCTGCCCACCAGGGGGCGATGCTCTGCCCCTCGGGGGCATCGCTCCATCGCGACCAGAGCCCCCACTCCAGTGCCTGGGGCAGAGGCCAAGGAGCCATCCCCAGCGCCTGGGCCATCCTCGCTCCAATGGAGCCTCGCTGCAGGAGGGGAAGAGAGAGACAGAGAGGAAGGAGGGGGGGAGGGGTGGAGAAGCAGATGGGCGCCTCTCCTGTGTGCCCCGGCCGGGAATCAAACCCGGGACCTCTGCACGCCAGGCCGATGCTCCACCACTGAGCCAACCGGCCAGGGCCCAACTTGGTTTTTAATACTTTTTAGTTTTCTGTTGTTTCTTTGGTGCCTGGTAGCTAACTTTCACATTGCAGGAAATGAAACTATTGAGTCTCTGGCTCACAGTTGTTTAAATCTGATGCCTTGAGGAAAGGGAAAATGAGGACTGCTGGTTTTTGTTTTTAAGTAGACAAAAGAGGCCCTGGCCGGTTGGCTCAGTGGTAGAGCGTCGGCCTGGTGTGCGGGAGTCCTGGGTTCAATTCCCGGCCAGGGCACACAGGAGAGGCACCCATCTGCTTCTCCGCCCCTCCCCCCCTCCTTCCTCTTTGTCTTTCTCTTCCCCTCCCGCAGCCATGGCTCCATTGGGGTCACCAGCTTGAGCACGGGCTCATCTGGTTTGAGCAAAGCTCACCAGCTTGGACCCAAGGTCACTGGCTCGAGCAGGGGGTTACTCAGTCTGCTGTAGCCCCACGGTCAAGGCACATATGAGAAAGCAATCAATGAACAACTAAGGTGTCGCAATGAAAAACTAATGATTGATGCTTCTCATCTCTCTCCGTTCCTGTCTGTCTGTCCCTATCTATCCCTCTCTCTGACTCTCTCTCTGTCTCTGTAAAAAAAACACACACACAAAAAAACAAACAAACATAAAAACACATGTGTATACACATACATACATAAGACAAACATGTTCTTCAGACACATGTTACCACTTTCTGTTAAGTTGTTGGGAAATTCAGAAAGGTTCATTTAAAACTATAATCGTACCACATACATATTCAGAAATTCATGGCCTAAGGAAGTTAGGTAGTTGACAAAGAGATATCACTTATGCTCTGTTTTCCTGTCTCTTATGTGTTTTGGTTATAGATTATCCATTTAGAAAAATTTCAGTGACAAACTGTAAGATTTGACTAGTGAATATAACACATGATCTTCATAATGGTCATTTAGTTTGTTTGTTTTTTTAAGATTTTATTTATTCATTTTAGATGGTGGGGAGGAGCAGGGAGCATAGCAGTTGCTTCCTATATGTGCCTTGACCGGGCAAGCCCAGAGTTTCGAACTGGTGACCTCAGCATTCCAGGTCAGCACTTTACCTCTGCGCCACCATAGGTCAGGCTCATTTAGTTTTAAACCTTTATTAGATTATTGTCATAATAGAATTGATCAGTGATCCTTCTGGTATGCAGACTTTTTTCTTCTAGGAAATATGAACTTCAAGATGACTAAGCAGAGAACACAGTTAACTTCCTCAGGTCCCTGAATACCATTGTCATTAGTCACAGGAATTGGAAACATGAAAATACATATATGCATGTAGTTTGAATTTTAATAAGGAGGCTTTTAAAGGCTTGATTTCATTATGTCAGTTACCCTAGCTATTAAAGTTTTTAAATCATACAAGAACTTTATGAAGACACTTTATGTTTCTGTAACTTTGGTGATCTGGAGACGAAGAAGTCATGGATATATGTAGGAGTTGCATTAATAAATATGTAGAAAATCTGAAGAGGAGAGGGAACGGAGGCATCTAAAAGTATTTACAGGGTTAGCATATCTGAGGAAAGAATTTGCTCTACCCGTGTTCTCAGTTTTGTAGAAATTCTTTTGAGTCCCTTTCTATTCATCTACTTAGCAAATATTGATTGTATTCTCTGTGCTTTTACTGGTTGTACTAAAAGAAGATAGGCATAGCACCTGCCTTTCAAGTAGGAAGGACAGAAAAAGAAAGGACAATAGGTACATATCAGGATTGTTATAAATCATAGAGATACATATTTTCTGACCCTAACACACAACCCTCTAAGAAGGCAAATTTTATTACCTTCATTTTCAAGATAAAGGAACTGTGGTCAGTGTGGTTGGGGCTTGAATTGGGGACTTTCTGACTCGTAAACCAGAGCCTCAAGCCCCTGCATTTACGCCTCTAAATGATTCATCCTTACAGCCCAATTAAACTCCTGGAGGACATATAAATTATCAGTTTCACTTTATTCATTAAATCAGTAAATATTTACTGAGTATTTTATTATTTACAAAGCTCTGCTTGGTGATGAGAGAAGTAAAAATAAATAAGACTTACCTCGGCCCTGGCCGGTTGGCTCAGCGGTAGAGCGTCGGCCTGGCGTGCGGGGGACCCGGGTTCGATTCCCGGCCAGGGCACATAGGGGAAGCGCCCATTTGCTTCTCCACCCCCTCCCCCTCCTTCCTCTCTGTCTCTCTCTTCCCCTCCCGCAGCCAAGGCTCCATTGGAGCAAAGATGGCCCGGGCGCTGGGGATGGCTCCTTGGCCTCTGCCCCAGGAGCTAGAGTGGCTCTGGTCACAGCAGAGCGACGCCCCAGAGGGGCAGAGCATCGCCCCCTGGTGGGCAGAGCGTCGCCCCTGGTGGGTGTGCCGGGTGGATCCCGGTCGGGCGCATGCGGGAGTCTGTCTGACTGTCTCTCCCCGTTTCCAGCTTCAGAAAAAAAAAAGGAAAAAAAAAAAGACTTACCTCATGCCTTTGATCAAATAGCTATAAGAAAGGAACATAGTGTCATGTACTTCTTTGTAACCTTGAGTATGATTAGCCTGTTGATTATACTTGATGGACTGGCTTTTCCCATGTGCAGTGATGGAGAATGTTGGCCCAGCCTTTCTCTGAGACAGTCCTGAGCAGTCAAACCAGGTGACCCTGTGCAGCCCTCTCCCTTCTGGGTTGTTCTGAATGCCCAGAGGAGCTCACAGGGTCCTGCAGCAGCTAACAGGTCTTTCTGGAAACATTTGGAGGCCCCCAGAGTCTTCCACCCAAGTAATTGGCCCAAGAACAGCAGAAACAGGATTTGTAGGATAGAATTTCTTTGACCCCAGGGTCTTTGTACTTCATGATACACTGAAAACCACCAGCAGTCTCATTTAGAAAGACATAAAGTAGAAAACGTAAGTTGTATTTACCAGTATTCATCTTGGTGTAATCCTAATAGATTTATTATTTGTTAATGAGCTTTTTTATCCTCTTAGCTTAATTTTTTTTTCTACTACTAAGGGAACTGCTTAGAAAGTGAACTTTAATGTATGTCATTACGCTCAACAATATCTTTGTGGTTTGAAAAAGCCAGTGCCCCTTCCACTTAGCAGACTATGTTGTAGCTAGAGCACTAGAAGGAAGACCAGGGTGGGTGGGGACAGTGGTGTCACAGAAGCCAAAGGAAGTGCATTCCAAGGAGAGTAATAATGGCCAGTAAGGTTAAATGTATCAGTTGAGATGATTTAGGGCTCAAATTACAGAAAATACCCTCTAAAATCAGATTAAACATTAAAGGAATGTATTCTCTTACATTATAGAGAGAGAACAAGGCCCTGGCCAGGTGGCTCAGTGGATAAAGCGTCATCCCAGGGCACTGAGGTCGCGGATTCAATCCCTGGTTAAGGCACATATAAGAAGCAACCAGTGGGCCCTGGCCAGTTGGCTCAGTGGTAGAGCATCGGCCTGGCGTGCAGAAGTCCCGGATTCGTTTCCCGGCCAGGGCACACAGGAGAAGCACCCATCTGCTTCTCCACCCCTCCCCCTCTCCTTCCTCTCTGTCTCTCTCTTCCCCTCCTGCAGCCGAGGCTCCATTGGAGCAAAGATGGCCTGGGCACTGGGGATGGCTCCTTGGCCTCTGCCCCAGGCGCTAGAGTGGCTCTGGTCGCGGCAGAGCAATGCCCCGGTGGGGCAGAGCATCGCCCCCTGGTGGGCAGAGCCTTGCCCCCTGGTGGGCGTGCCGGGTGGATCCCGGTCGGGGGCGTGCGGGAGTCTGTCTGACTGTCTCTCCCTGTTTCTAGCTTCAGAAAAATACAAAAAAAATAAAAAAAAAAAGAAGCAACCAGTGGCCCTCGCCAGTTGGCTCAGTGGTAGAGCGTCGGCCTGGCGTGCAAGAGTCCCAGGTTCGATTCCCGGCCAGGGCACACAGGAGAAGCGCCCATCTGCTTCTCCACCCCTCCCCCTCTCCTTCCTCTCTGTCTCTCTCTTCCCCTCCCGCAGCCAAGGCTCCATTGGAGCAAAGTTGGCCCGGGCGCTGAGGATGGCTCCATGGCCTCTGCCCCAGGTGCTAGAATGGCTCTGGTTGCAACAGAGCAATGCCCCAGATGGGCAGAGCATCACCCCTTGGTGGGCATGCTGGGTGGATCCCGGTTGGGCGCATGCGGGAGTCTGTCTGACTGCTTCCCTGTTTCCAACTTCAGAAAAATACAAAAAGAAAAAAAAAAAAGAAGCAACCAGTGAGTGTACACCTAAATGGAACAACTTAAGTAGAATGAGTCTATATTTCTCTCTTTCCTTCTCCCTCTCTCTCTTCCTGTCTCTCTAATCAATGGGAACTTTTTAAAAAAATATTTAAAAAAAGGAGAGAGAGAACAAGAGTAAAAGGAGGGCGGTGGTGTGTTTTCTCTCCCCAATCACAGTTCTTTTCAGAGTCAGTTTGTTTCATATGCACACCCTGGACCAGCGCCTATCACCAGGGAAAAGCCAAGCTGACTGACCCAGAGGCTGTCTGCCCTTGAAGTTGAGGGCACCCTTCTCTGAAACACATTAGGAGAAAGTAGAAACCTGAATAAAAGTGGGGTTTGGCTGTAAAGGAAGAATGGAGAAATAGAAGCTGGGTCGACAGCCAACAATGATTACTACAAGTATCAAGTCAGATGAGGGCTGAAGAAGCAGGTCGGATTTAGCAAAATGGAGATAATCTGTGCCCTTGGGGAGAGATGCTGGGTAGTGTGATGGCAGATTGCAGAGGGTTGAGGCTTGAATGGGAGGTGAAACTGAGTGGAGACAGCTGTCTGAAGAAGTTTTGCTGTGAAGAGGAGGAGAGAGGAACTGGTAGAGGAAGGTAAGGAGTTGAGTAGACAGAGGATAATGAGAGAGACTTGAGCATTTTAAAAAGTTAATGGAGGCCCTGGCCGGTTGGCTCAGCGGTAGAGCGTCGGCCTGGCATGCAGGAGTCCTGGGTTCGATTCCCGGCCAGGGCACACAGGAGAGGCGCCCATTTGCTTCTCCACCCCTCCCCCTCTCCTTCCTCTCTGTCTTTCTCTTCCCTTCCTGCAGCAAGGCTCCATTGGAGTAAAGATGGCCTGGGCGCTGGGGATGGCTCTGTGGCCTCTGCCTCAGGCGCTAGAATGGCTCTGGACGCAACAGAGCGACGCCCCAGAGGGGCAAAGCATCGCCCCCTGGTGGGCATGCTGGGTGGATCCTGGTCAGGTGCATGCGGGAGTCTGTCTGACTGCCTCCCCGTTTCCAGCTTCGGAAAAATGAAAAAAAAAAAAAGTTAATGGAGGGATCTGGGTTGGAGGGAAATGTTGAAAATAACAAGAAGAGAAAGGAATAATCAGTCTTGTACAATTTCTGAGAAGGTGGGAGTGGATGGGACCCAAAGCACAGGCAAAGGGATTGGCCTCAGCCTGGAAGAAGGGCACTGGGGAGAGGCCAGGTGGAGCTGCATGTCTACTTCTGAGCTGTCAAAATGGACATTGCCTTTTCCTCCTGAGTAATTTGTGCCATAGACATCCCTGGCTTTTACTGCAACCTTAACTTCAAGTGCAATTACAGGCTACTTTTATAGTGTTTATGTCTTACTTACATAACAGGAAAAACTTTTTTTTTTGCCTCAGAGCCATCAGTTAGTCCAATACACCAAAACCATCACTGTAAAGAACTTGACAATATAATATTACTGAGAAGCTGGGAGAAATAGCAGAACTTTAGTCTGAGGATTTCCTGTGACATTTAGGGTCCAAATATTGGTGCATTTGTCCCAGTCCCAGTGTCTTATATCTGCCCAGATAAATAAAGCTAGCAAAATCATTAAATATTGTACCAAAAAACATGTATTAATACTTCAGATCAGTTATTCCCCACCCCAACAGCACAGTGGGATAGCCTGGAAAACTTTTTAATAATTTTGATGCTTGAATTCTACTTACATCAGTTTTAATTCAGGTGGCCAGGGCATTAAAAAGTCCACAGAACCTAACCAGGTGGTGGCGCAGTGGATAGAGCGTCGGAGTGGGATGCGTAGGACCCAGGTTCGAGACCCCGAGGTCGCCAGCTTGAGCGCGGGCTCATCTGGTTTGAGCAAAAAGCTCACCAGCTTGGACCCAAGATCGCTGGCTCCAGTAAGGAGTTACTGGGTCTGCTGAAGGCCCATGGTCAAGGCACATATGAGAAAGCAATCAATGAACAACTAAGGTGTTGCAACGCGCAATGAAAAACTAATGATTGATGCTTCTCATCTCTCTCCGTTCCTGTCTGTCTGTCCCTGTCTATCCCTCTCTCTGACTCACTCTCTGTCTCTGTAAAAAATAAATAAATAGGCCCTGGCCGGTTGGCTCAGTGGTAGAGCATTGGCCTGGCGTGCAGAAGTCCTGGGTTCGATTCCCGGCCAGGGCACACAGGAGAAGCGCCCATCTGCTTCTCCACCCCTCCCCCTCTCCTTCCTCTCTGTCTCTCTCTTCCCCTCCCGCAGCGAGGCTCCATTGGAGCAAAGATGGCCCGGGCGATGGGGATGGCTCCTTGGCCTCTGCCCCAGGCGCTAGAGTGGCTCTGGTCGCGACAGAGCGATGCCCCGGAGGGGCAGAGCATCGCCCCTGGTGGGCAGAGCGTCGCCCCCTGGTGGGCGTGCCGGGTGGATCCTGGTCGGGCGCATGCAGGAGTCTGTCTATCCCCGTTTCCAACTTCAGAAAAATACCCAAAAAATAAATAAATAAATAAATAGAATTTTAAAGTAAATAAATAAATAAATAATCCCCCCCCCCCATTTTTCCTAAGCTGGAAACAGGGAGGCAGTCTGACAGACTCCCGCATGCGCCCGACCGGAATCCACCAAGGGGGCAATGCTCTGCCCATCAGGGGCGCCGTTCTGTTGCATCCAGAGCCATCCTAGCACCTGAGGCAGAGGCCACAGAGCCATCCTCAGCGCCCGGGCCATCTTTGCTCCAATGGAGCCTTGGCTGCAGGAGGGGAAGAGAGAGACAGAGAGGAAGGAGAGGGGGAGGGGTGGAGAAGCAGATGGGTGCTTCTCCTGTGTGCCCTGGCCGGGAATCAAACCCGGGACTCCTGCGCGCCAGGCCGACGCTCTACCACTGAGCCAACCAGCCAGGGCCAAATAAATAAAAATTAAAAAACAAAACAAAACTATGAACAAATCCCTATGCACACTGCACGTATCTTATTTTAAAGTAAAAAAACAAAACGGAAACAAATACAATTTTTAAAATAAAGAACAAGCAAATTTAAATCGACAAACTGACGGGCCTGACCTGTGGTGGCGCAGTGGATAAAGCGTCGACCTGGAATGCTGAGGTTGCCAGTTCGAAACCCAGGGCTTGCCCAGTCAAGGCACATATGGGAGTTGATGCTTCCTGCTCCTCCCCCCTTCTCTCTCTCTCTCTCTCTCTTTCTCCTCCCTTCTCTAAAATGAATAAATAAAATCTTAAAAATAAATAAATAAAAATAAATAAATAAATAAATCGACAAACTGACCAGTATTTCAATGGGAACTATGCTCCTCTCACCAATGAAAGAGGTGCCCCTTCCGGAAGTAGAGCGGGGGCCAGATAAATGGCCTCAGGGGGCCGCAGTTTGGGGACCCCTGTTGTAGAGTATGTGAATTATTCATGAATAAAACTCTTTTTAATTTAATTTATTGATTTGAGAGACAGACAGGAACATAAATCTGTTCCTGTACGTGCCCTGACCGGGGATTGAACTGGCAGCCTCCACACTTCGGGACAGAGTTCTAATCAACCAAGCTATCTGGCTAGGGCTCAATAAAACTATTATTAAAATAAAATGAGTATAATAATTGAAACTTAAAGGTAAAGTCAGAATTTTCAAATGCAGTTATTCATGATACAGGGAAAGTCTCATCAGAGAACGTTGTTTAGAATGATTGAACTTGGGTGAACACATATGGTAAAGTCAAGATTCCAGGTTTTAAAGGTATTTTTTAAAATTATTTTTATTTATTCATTTTAGAGAAGAGAGACAGAGAGGAGAAAGAGAGAGAGAGAGAGAGAGAGTGAGAGAGAGAGAAGGGGGGAGGAGCAGGAAGCATCAACTTCCATATGTGCCTTGACCGGGCAAGCCTAGGGTTTTGAACCAGCAACCTCAGTGTTCCAAGTCGATGCTTTATCCACTGTGCCACCACAGGCCAGGCCAAGATTCCAGGTTTTAGATAGTTGATCTGCACATAGGTTTGGTTCCCCTACCATCTCCCATCCCATCTCTGATCGCCACCTTGTCCTTGACCCCTATCCCCTGTTGTGGGTGGGTACTGAAGTAGGTCTAAGGGATGAGATAAATCTTAGGAAATGAGAATGTTTCTTTTGCATATTACTTGGTAATAAATTTTCCCCTAAACCCTGAAAGCTTTTTTTTTTTAATTTTATTTATTTATTTTTTTATTTTTATTTTTTTACAGAGACAGAGAGTGAGTCAGAGAGAGGGATAGACAGGGACAGACAGACAGGAACAGAGAGAGATGAGAAGCATCAATCAGTTTTTCAATGCGCGTTGCAACACCTTAGTTCATTGATTTTTTTTTTTTTTTTTTTTTTTTTTTTTGCATTTTTCTGAAGCTGGAAACAGGGAGAGACAGTCAGACAGACTCCCGCATGCGCCTGACCGGGATCCACCTGGCACGCCCACCATGGGGCGATGCTCTGCCCACCAGGGGGCGATGCTCTGCCCCTCTGGGGCGTCGCCATGTTGCGACCAGAGCCACTCTAGCGCCTGAGGCAGAGGCCACAGAGCCATCCCCAGCACCCGGGCCATCTTTGCTCCAATGGAGCCTTGGCTGTGGGAGGGGAAGAGAGAGACAGAGAGGAAGGTGCGGCGGAGGGGTGGAGAAGCAAATGGGCGCTTCCCCTATGTGCCCTGGCCGGGAATCGAACCCGAGTCCTCCGCACGCTAGGCCGACGCTCTACCGCTGAGCCAACCGGCCAGGGCAGTTGTTCATTGATTGCTTTCTCATATATGCCTTGACCATGGGCCTTCAGCAGACCGAGTAACCTCTTGTTGGACCCAGCATCTTTGGGTTCAAGCTGGTAGACTTTTGCTCAAACCAGATGAGCCCGCGCTCAAGCTGGCGACCTCGGGGTCTTGAACCTGGGTCCTCTGCATCCCAGTCTGACGCTCTATCCACTGCGCCACCGCCTGGTCAGGCTGAAAGCTTATTTTTAAAAAAAACTTTAGATGAAGTAAAAGATTATGCTTAACTAATTTTGGTGTACAGTACACACTCAACAAAGTGACTATTGTTATATTTTTACAATTCTTTAAGACTCAGCTGAAATGGCACCTCTATTAAAGGCTCTCCCATTTCCCCAGAGTTAATCTACCCACCCTCCTCTCCTCTCTCCTCTCTTCTCTCTCCTCTCTTCTCTCTCCTCTCACAGCGATTTGTCCATCTTTCTGCTGTAGCACTTACTTCATTCTACTATACCCGTATTTCCTTTTCTTTCTCCCTCACTTTTCTGAATAGCAACCACCTTTCATTCAGCTCTGTATCTCCCAGCACCCAACACAGCGTCCAGCACATAATAAGTGCTCCAAACAGTCCAGTCTAGCTTGGTTGTGATTACCCATCTGGATTCCTTGCTGCTCTGTGAGAGCAGAGAATTTAAAAATATATATACAAGTAAATGAAATAATGAACAAACAAACCAATGAAATAAGACATAATTCTCAGGTCCGTGTGTGTTTTCTAATTATTCTGGGTCCAGGCACATGACGTTGCTTCCCTACCTTCAGCTCTGCCCACCGTCGACCACAACTGTGCCCTGCAAAAGAGACACGAAGCGCTCACTGCAGCATGCTGAATGTTTATCCTCCTTCGTTGATTTCCTCAAAAACTAGTTTTCCCTCTCTTTTAAACTTCAATATGTGATGTCCTGTGATTGTCCCTGAATGCTGCTGTTGTGTCTTTATATTTCTGATAACAACTCTGTTAAGCAAAATCAGTATATTAACTTTTTTACTGACTTACCTATAAATTGAGGTGGATAGTGGATTGATAGCCTTCTGAAAGGGTTTTAGTTGAATCAAGACATCAGGATGGCCTGACCTGTGGTGGCACAGTGGATAAAGTGTCAACCTGGAAATGCTGAGGTTGCCGGTTCAAAACCCTGGGCTTGCCTGGTCAAGGCACATATGGGAGTTGATGCTTTCTGCTCCTCCCCTCTTCTCTCTCTCTGTCTCCCCTCTCTATAATGAATAAATAAAATCTTTTTTTAAAAAAAAGACATCAGGATGGTTATAAGCCACCTGGACAGCTCAGAGTTTTGCAATTAATTAATCTCAGATTCTGCCCTATCAGAATAGGGCCACTTGTCACAGGTGCCTGCCCCATACATACTCATATATGTGCATGTGTGCTCTCTCTTTCTCTTTCTCATTAAATCAGAGACACTTATTTGTTTTTAGTTCGTTATTCCTGAAACACTCTAAGGGTGAGGTGTGCCAGGTAGTTAATCAACACTACCTCAACTGTTTTTCTCTACTATTTAGGGAGAAACCATTTAGCTAAGACTATTAGACACAACAGTTTTATTGCCAGTTCATACTCTCATTCGAATTGTCTGGTATTAATTATGTGTTAAACTAAAACAAGTTCAATTCTAAATCTAAACATATTTAGTATGACTGACACTTACTTCATTTCAACGTTGAGGTAATTATAAACAATATTCTGGTGTGGGTTTTTTTTTAAGTAACACACACAGACACTGACCTTTCCTTTCCTTTCCTTTCCTTCCCTCCTGAGGGGAAACAATTTAAACAGAACATTTTTTTTTTTTTTTTTACAGAGACAGAGTGAGTCAGAAAAAGGGATAGACAGGGACAGACAGACAGGAACGGAGAGAGATGAGAAGCATCAATCATTAGTTTTTCATTGCGCGTTGCAACACCTTAGTTGTTCATTGATTGCTTTCTCATATGTGCCTTGACCGCGGGCCTTCAGCAGACCGAGTAACCCCTTGCTGGAGCCAGCAACCGTGGGTCTAAGCTGCTGAGCTTTTGCTCAAACCAGATGAGCCCGAGCTCAAGCTGGCGACCTCGGGGTCTCGAACCTGGGTCCTCTGCATCCCAGTCTGACGCTCTATCCACTGCACCACCGCCTGGTCAGGCTAAACAGAACATTTTAGGAAACCTGTTACCCTGGCCAGGTAGTTCAGTTGGTTAGAGCATTATCTCAATAGGCCAACATTATGGTTTTGATCCCCAGTCAGGGCACATACAAGAATCAACCAATGAGGCCTGACCTGTGGTGGCGCAGTGGATACAGCGCCGACCTGGAAATGCTGAAGTTGCCGGTTCGAAACCCTGGGCTTGCCTGGTCAAGGCACATATGGGAGTTGATGCTTCCTGCTCCTCCCCCACTTCTCTTTCTCCTCTCTCTCTCCTTTCTAAAATGAATAAAAATAAAAAAATAAAAAAGAATCAACCAATGAATGCATAAATAAGTGGAGCAACAAATCAATGTTTCTTTTTCTCTCTCTCTGGAATCAATAAATTAAAATTTTTTTTTCTTACATGACAAGCATGTTGGGGGTTAGTGGCCTACCTTTGCTCACTGTGATTGTGGACTGTGCCCCACTGATGACACAGCTGCAGGCAGAAATAACCACCTGCTGGCACTGCACCTTCTTTAGCCAGTGCTGCAAGGATGTGCGCAGATCTGAGCTTTTCTTTCCTAGGCTAGAACTGACCCTTCTCTTTTCATCAAACCTCAACACCCTTTGCGATGGTATAGCTTCAGGGATGTTAATAGAATAAAATTCTCTTGAAAACTGTACCCTCATAGCTTTGATTGGGATCTGTCTGTTCTCTCTCTCCAAGCCCCTCAGCCATTCATTCAGAGATCATTGCATTGGATTACTTCTACAAGGACTTAATTTTATCCCTGTTCCTCCCTAAGGTTTCATTTCTGTGGGTAACTAATATTCAAAGTCCATTGTCCAAAATTCTTTTCTTTGAGTAATGCTTAGAGCAGAGAGAGGGAACACTGCCGATATTTATGTTATTCATTTTTCTTATTTACTAAACACAACAGCTGCCTTGACCCATTGAATGGTTTTACATGTCCTGTGAAAGAATCTGTGTGAGTGTGAGCATTTGCTTGTGGAACCCACTCTTTGTTTTTTTGTTCTTTGTTTTTTTACAGAGACAGAGAGAGAGCCAGAGAGAGGGATAGACAGGGACAGACAGACAGGAACGGAGAGATGAGAAGCATCAATCATTAGTTTTTAGTTGCGTGTTGCGACTTCTTAGTTGTTCATTGATTGCTTTCTCATATGTGCCTTGACCGTGGGCCTTCAGCAGACTGAGCAACCCCCCCCCCCCCCCCCCCCGCTGGAGCCAGCGACCCTGGGTCCAAGCTGGTGAGCCTTTGCTCAAGCCAGATGAGCCCACACTCAAGCTGAGCTGGCGACCTCGGGGTCTCGAACCTGGGTCCTTCCACATCCCAGTCCAACGCTCCATCCACTGCGCCACAGCCTGGTCAGGCCCACTCTTTGTTTTTAAAGTGACTAAGCATGCATGCTCAGCTCCAATCCTTTAGGTCAGCGGTTCTCAACCTGTGGGTCGCGACCCCGGCGGGGGTCGAACGACCAAAACACAGGGGTCGCCTAAAGCCATCGGAAAATACATATTTATTATACAATACATTTTTAAATAAAATATGTATTTCCTAAAGCCTTAGGCGACCCCTGTGTTTTGGTCGTTCGACCCCCGCTGGGGTCGCGACCCACAGGTTGAGAACCGCTGCTTTAGGTGATTATTACTTTTTTTTTTTTTTTTAGTGAGAGAGACAGACAGACAGATGGACAGATAGGGACAGACAGACAGGAAGGGAGAGAGATGAGAAGCATCAATTCTTTGTTGCAGCACCGTAGTTGTTCATTGCTTTCTCATATGTGCCTTGACGGGGGATTCCAGCTGAGTCAGTGACCCCTTGCTCAAGCCAGAGACCTTGGGCTTCTAGCCAGAAACCATGGGATCATGTCTGATGGCACACTCAAGCTTGTGAGCCCGCGCTCTAGCCAGATGAGCCCGCGCTCAAGCCGGCAGCCTCGGGGTTTCAAACCTGGGTCCTCTGCGCCCCAGTCTGATGCTCTATCCACTGCGCCACCACCTGGTTAGGCTCCTTTAGGTGATTTTAAGTTTAGCTCTCAGAGGGCAGTGTTAATTCCAGGTCTCAGAGAGCCTTTCACATGGAGGTCCTGTGCTAACAAGAAAACTGGACTCAAATGTTAATGAAGCAGGGACTTAACCCAGTCTCTGTAGAAGGCATTTACCAGTCTTAATGATCAAAGTTTTCTTGTCCTATCAATTCAAATGTATCCTTCGAATTTTATCTTTGATAGGATCGATGGTACAACTTCTGCTAACTATATATAGCCTTTATCTTTGGTAAACATTATCTTTATCCTCTTCCCAAATATCAGTTAAACCATGTTATTGCCCCTGGAAGGCATAATGCCTTTTCCTTTCGTTGTTCCTTCGTGCCCACTTGAAACCTTCTCCCTATTCCTCTCTGCCTGTCCAGTTTGATCTGTTCTTTAGGGTTTACCTGAAGTCCCATCTCCAGGAAACCTTTCCTCGACTTTGGTTGTATTCAGTTTAGTGTTTAGTCATGTTCTATACGTTCTGCTTTACACAGGGATTTCGTGTTTATGCCTGTCATTTATGAGGTCCTTGGGAGCAAGGACGGTGCCTCATACTTCTATACTACCATGCTCTGGCTGCTGTCAGCACAAGTGTTCAATTGATACTCCCTGAATTGAACTGAATCAGATTAGATGTCAAGGAGAGTTATGGTAATTTCTTCCTTAACTCAGTGAAGATGTTGACTCAGTGACCAGAATAAAACTCACTTTAGGAGGTTCCAAATAGGTTATTATCACATATTCTTAAACCATTATTCTAGGCCCTGGCCAGTTGGTTCAGTGGGTAGTGTTAGCCAGCATTCGCATGTCCTAGGTTTAATCCCCAGTCAGGGCACACATGAGAAGTGACCATCTACTTCTCTTCCCCTCCCTCTCTGTTTCTCTATATCTTCCCCTCTCGTAGCCAGTGGCTCAGTTGGTTCAAGCATTGGCCCCAGGTGCTAAGGATAGCTTAGTTGGTTCAGGCATCGGCCTTAGGCACTGAAGATAGCTCTGTTGATTCTATCATCAGCCCCAGATGGGGGCACATGCAGGAGTCTGTCTTACTGTCTCCCTTTCTGTCAAAAGAAAGAGAGGGGGGGAGGGAAGGGAAGGGAAGGGAAGGGAGGGAGGGAGGGAAGGGTGTAAGCACAGAGGTTGCCAGGTTCGATCCCCGGTCAGGGCACATATAGGAACAGATTGATGTTCCTGTCTTTCTCTCATTCTCTCCCTTCCTCTCTCTAAAATCAATTTTAAAAAATTTAAAAAAGAATCTGACCAGGCGGTGGTATAGTGGATAGAGCATCAGACTGGGATACAGAGGATCCAGGTTTGAAACCCTGAGGTCTCTGGCTTGAGGGCAGGCTCATCTGCTTGAGTGCGGGCTCACCAGTTTGAGCATGAGGTCGCTGGCTTGAGCGTGGGATCATAGACATGACCCCATGGTCACTGGCTTGAGCCCAAAGTCGCTGACTTGAGCAAGGGGTCACTCGCTCTGGAGCCCCCGGTCAAGGCACATATGAGAAAGCAATCAATGAACAACTAAGTTGCTACAATGAAGAATTGATGCTTCTCATCTCTCTCCCTTCCTGCCTGTCTTCACTATCTGTTCCCCTCTCTATCACTCTCGCTAAAAAGAAAAAGAAAGGAAAAGAAATGATTCTGTTCCACCCTGGTTGAATAGCTTGGTTGGTAGAGCATCCTACCAAAGGGCAGATGTTGCTGGTTCCATCCCCCATCAGGGCACATACAGGAACTGATAGATGTTCCTGCTCTCTCTCTCTTTCTCAAATCAATAAAATAAATATTAAAAAAAAAGGAAGAAGATGGCCTGACCTGTGGTGGCGCAGTGGATAAAGTGTCAACCTGGAAATGCTGAGGTCGCCGGTTCGAAACCCTGGGCTTGCCTGGTCAAGGCACATATGGGAGTTGATGCTTCCTGCTCCTCCCCCCCTTCTCTCTCTCTCTCTACTTTCTAAAATGAATTAAAAAAAAAAAAAAGGAAGAAGAAATGATTCTGTTTCCTTTCTTAAAATCAAAAGAATTGTTTTCCACTTGATAACTACAGTAGGACCTTTATTCATGTTGTTGCTTCTCTTCAACAGGCTGCACACTAAATGGCCAAGAGGTAAGACTCACTGTCCATTACGAAAATGGGTTCACTATCTCCAGGGAAAATGGAGCTTCCAGCAGCATATTGTACCGCTATCCCTTTGAAAGGCTGAAAATGTCTGCTGATGATGGCATCAGAAATCTGTATCTGGATTTTGGTGGTCCTGAGGGAGAACTGGTAAGAGAGTTCCTAAGAAACATGTTTATTCCAGTAGGTATTCTCACTCGATGTTAGCTAAAGGCTGAGAAGCAATAATTCTCTTTCTTATTTATTGCTTCTTACCCTTCTATATGGAAATATTATGAACTGCTATTCTTTTTTTATACTTTTTTTTTTAAATTTATTTGAGCTTAACAGAGGACATAAATGGAGTAGCAAGATCTCAAATGCTCTCGCTATTCCATTTTTTCCAGGAAACTGTTCTTCAGTTTTCAAGATGCATTGGGTTTGGCTGCTTTTTTTTTTTTTTTACAGAGACAGAGAGTGAGTCAGAGAGAGGGATAGGGACAGACAGGAACGGAGAGAGAGGAGAAGCATCAATCATTAGTTTTTCATTGCGCGTTGCAACACCTTAGTTGTTCATTGATTGCTTTCTTATATGTGCCTTGACCGCGGGCCTTCAGCAGACTGAGTAACCCCTTGCTGGAGCCAGCGACCTTGGGTTCAAGCTGGTGAGCTTTTGCTCAAACCAGATGAGCCCGCGCTCAAGCTAGCAACCTCGGGGTCTCAAACCTGGGTCCTCTGCATCCCAGTCCGACGCTCTATCCACTGCGCCACCGCCTGGTCAGGCGAGTTTGGCTTCTTTTATTTATTTTCCTCACATCGGAAATGATTCCCTTTCTTAGCAAGTTTTTTTTGTTTGTTTTTTTGCAAGAGACAAGACAGACAGGAAGGGAAAGAGATGAGAAACATCAACTCATAGTTGAGTCACTTTAGTTGTTCATTGATTGCTTATCATGCATGCCTTGACCTGGGGGCTATAGCTAAGCCAATGACCCCTTGCTTAAGCCAGCAAACTTGCATTCAAGGCTGGCAAGCCCGTGCTCAAGCTGGCAACCTCGGGGTTTCAAACCTGGGTGCTCAGTGTCCTAGGTCTACACTTTATCCACTGTGCCACCAAGTAGTCTGGTCCTTTTTTAAAAGTTTTAATCTTTTTTTTTTTTTTTTTAATTCAATAAGAGGCCAGGAAGCAGAGACAGGTTCCTACATGTGCCTGGACCGGGACCCACCCTGGCAAGCCCACTAGGGACTGATGCTCTGCCCATCTGGGGTGTTGCTCCATTGTTCAGCAACTGAGCTCTTAGCGCCTGAGGCAGAGGCCATGGAGCCATCCTCAGTGCCCCAGGCCAATTCGCTTTAATTGAGCCATGGCTGTAGGAGAGGAAGAGAGAGAGAGAGAGAGAGAGAGAAGGAAGAGAGAGAAGTGAGAGGAGTGGTCGAGAAGCAGATGGGCACTTCTCCTGTGGGCCCTGACCGAGAATCAAACCCGAGACTTCCACACACCGGGCCAACACTCTACCACTGAGCCAATTGGCCAGGGCCTTGTCTCAGTCTTAAAAAGAAAAATATAGCCATTTTAAAAAATAGGTATTGCCTGACCATGGTGGCAAAATGGATAGAGCGTTGCCCTGAAGTGCTGAGGTTGCAAGTTTGATCTCTAGTCAGGGCACATACAGAAACAGATTGATGCTCCTTGTCTCTTTCTCTCTCTCTCTCCCTCTCTCCCTCTCCCCCTCCCTTCCTCTCTCTCTAAAATCAGTAAATTAAGAAAAAAATTTTTAACAAATGGTCTCCATATAGGATATTTCTTTTTTTTTACATTGCCTACTTTTTAGTTCTATTAGGCATGATGGAACCCAGTGTATCACGAAGTGTATCTGAACTGTGGATGTGAAACCTCACACTAATGTTTAATTACAGCTTGGAATAACCTAACTTAAGAGTATACTTTTGTTTGTGGCTTTCAGCTCTCAAGAGCTTCTATAGCTCTAGTACATTCTTTTTAAAATGTAGAACATCCTATCTGAATTTGTTTATTTGGTGTTTTGCGTATTAAAGTGTCTGTATATGGTAGTGATAATTACTGTTCTTTCTCCACAGACCATGGATCTGCACTCTTGTCCGAAGCCGATTGTATTTGTGTTGCACACGTTCTTGTCGGCCAAAGTCACTCGCATGGGACTGCTTGTGTGAGCAGCAACAAATCAGAAAAGAGCCTTCAATGTCACGAGAAGTATTTCCACCTCAAAAAAAAAAAGCACAAAAAGAAAGCTCTTTGCTCTCTCCTCCAGCACAGTGCCTTGACAAGGACCTGCAGATCACTGCTGAATTGTTACCGTGTCTAAAGAAGAGCCTGCCTTTCACAAGCTACCTTGACCAGAATTTCTAGGACTCTAATAAGCTCCAAATGAAGCTGTTGATTTATTGTCTAGTTTCCCAGTGGGGTTTCAAAGTAATTTGGTTTCACTCTCCTGTTAAGAAAGGTGGCTCATTGTTTTTCTTTTTGGACATAGTCAACTGTCCAAGAAGTTGGGGGTTTATTTGTTTGTTTTTTGTTTTTCCTTCTTCTCCCTGTATGTAGGATTTAGTTCAGCCTTAGCTTTGTCCTCTTGCTTAGGACGACGCTGTCTTCCCAGGTGCTAGTGTGCCGCAGCCCGTGCTTCCCGGTCATTCCAGATGGCTGTGTGTTGCATTGGAGCTTACTGTCCTCACGTGCGCCTTCCCTCCTAGGAAGTCCTCGAGTTGTATCACCAGAGCGTTCTTCCGTCGTCCTGGCTCTACCTCCCACCCTGGCCATCACGTCCCCCTGCCTCGCAAGCTTGGCCAACTCCTCAGTGCTAATTTTGGACATAGAACTTGCGAGACTCGATCTGCCTTGCCTTCCACTCCCTTTCTGGTGGTGACCAAGTTGCAAAGCAAGTTGGAAACGACTGCTTTGAAAGAAAACTTTTACTTGTTTGAGGACTTCCTGATTTTATCTTTGGTAGGAGCCAGGGGTGTGTGGTAAGATTTTAAAAGAAAATCCTCACTTTGTTGTGTTTTTTTTTTTTTCCATGTCCTAATAATTGACATTTACTTTAATGAGAAAATCCTCATTTTAGCTGAAGCCATTATTTTATTGCTTACCAAATGTGCCTTTGGTTAGGGTTAGTGGAGCTTTATTAGTCACTATTTGAATAACTGGATATCACTGCCATTCCAGGGAGGTCATCTATCCCGATTTCAAAGAATAGTCTTTGAGGCGGGTTTCCTTAGTGGTATCTTTTCTAACAGACAGATACCTCTGAGGAAGGTCAATTCTGGAGAGCAAGCTTGTTACAAGAGTAGATTTTGTGGGTGAAGAGAGCTTTCCAGCACAAAATGTTGAGTTGCTTCGGGCTCTGTGCACCCATCCTGGCCCTCTCTCCCTTTGTGACAGCGGAGTGGCATGGACAAGCAGCTGCTGATTCAAGACTCAGTGTGGCTTAGTAATGCATCTTACAGTGGGCAGGGTGACAAGACCACAGAACAGCTACCCGGGTTTTGCTAAGCATTGCCAGATGTCATCATTAGAACAGCAGCAGTGAGACTGCTGATTTTGTGGTTCTAGAGAACACATTCAGCTCGTTATTTCTAATTATGAAGGAGGTGTGTATCTGAAGACATTTAAAATAGTATAATAGCTCTATAAAATGTCAAGATGAACACAATCCCTGAAGCTGAAAGAAAAAGTAACATTGACTTGGATATTCTCTGCAGAAAGGTCTGCGATTTAGTTCTCACTTACTAGATTTATCAGGAGTGCCATAAGAGGATGTGAACACTAGGGAGGGTGGAGGAGGTAGCACTCCAAATGGGAAAAGAAAACACTTCAATACGCAGCTCATGGGCTGATTGGTTTGAGTGCAGACTGATGTATAGGTGGGACATGTGAAAGCGCCGACTCATGAGCAGTGTTCTAGTTAGACATTGTAACCGCACTGTCTTCCCTGCTTCCCCGGCTACAGTGAGATCGACCACATGCAGAGCCTTGGGAGAGATGTTCGTTTCCCTTCACCACCAGTCCCCAAAATGAGTTGTCTGATCCACTTAAAACCAAAAATTGAAATGTGGACTAGAATATGTCTTTCAAGAGTTTTTTATATGTTTTGAAAATTCATAAACCCAAATTTGGTTCCATCTGAAGTAAGTTTACAAGTTAAGGAAGAAAAAAATATCTTGAAGGTCCAGCTATGGTTTCTGGAAGAAACACATCATACTCTCAAATAAGGGAGCTTAGACATTCTCTGCAGTGATAGTGTTAATCGGAGAAGATGAACGATGTCATCACAGACTTTTGCAGCAAAGCCATTTAGCTGGGGTTTTCTGAGTGAGTGTGAAAGGCTAAGCCACTGAAAAGATTTTCAGGGGGAACTTCTGAGCTACCTGCTCATTAGTTATATGAAAAAGAGCTGTAAAAGAGGTATGATTAAAATGTGGGCAGGAGAGGTAAGGTGTGTGTGCATTTCAACCCCTTTTGCTCAAGCTTAAACTGTCATGTCTAGCCCCAAGGTCCATAGGGTTTTTATTTAATAAGGTTTTGAGTCTTGATGTGAAATGAAATTGTATAGGAGGTTTCCTGTGACCACTAGTGCCCCCAAGAGCAAGAGCCCTTAAGCTGCTTGTTTAATGTACTTCAACACCTTTCCAATCATGGATGACCAGGTTATTCTTCAATTGTGTTTGTGGGATTTTTCCAACCACAAATGAAGTACTTTCTATGAATGAGACAGCCTTGATAAATATGTGCATAGTTTGATCCACAGTTGGGAATCTGCATGTGAGGAGGGCTGACCGTATCCACTGTTCCACTACACCATTTTATATAAGAGACTTGAGCATTTGTGGGGTTTGCTATCTATGGTGGTCCTGGAATCAGTCCCTTGTGGATACCAAGGGACAACTGTAGTTAAGTTGTGGGGGAGTCAAAAGTTAATACAGTACATGGATTTTTGACTGCATGGACAGTCAGCACCCTTAATCCCCACACTCTTCAAGGGTCAATTTGTATTTTGTATTTAGATGCCAAAACATGGCAAATTATTTTCAAATGATAACTAAAAATAGGCATTTTTGATATTTCACATCTTTTATAGAACAGGTAATTTTTCATTTATTTTTTATTTTGAATTAGGAAAATTTTGAGAATGTTGTATAGAATGTACACATTCCATGTGTAGAATGTAAAGGAATTGCAGAGTAGCATCCCCCTCATTCCAATGGACCACCACTTCCTGTGCCCTGAGAAGGGCTTAGACGTCTTCTCCATATTCCACACAGATGCCTCTAACAGAAAAGGCTCAGTTATTATTCTTCTGAAAAAGGTAAATCCTTTCCTGAAGTCTTCAAATGAACCTTACCTGGAAATTAGTATCTAATAATTTATATGAAGAAATACTTTAATGTATGTTTGTTTATACAGTATTTATTAGATATTTGTAACTGTAAACTCACCTACCTAGTAGACAGAGTTTCAAGTTAAATATTGGGACATGCACAGGCAATCAGAAATATTACTTTAAATGTCATCCACCTATTTTAAAGCCACATTTTAGCACTTGTTAGGCTAGGTGAAGTCTGATAGTGCCTGTTTTTATCATCTGTAATCTCACAAACTGTGTTATTGAAAATTATTGCATGGCAAGAGAGATTCAATTATTTCTTTTTTTTTTCTTTTTTTTTCTTTTTTTGTATTTTTCTTAAGTTGGAAACCGGGAGGCAGTCAGACATACCCCCACATGCACCCGACCGGGATCCACCCGGCATGCCCACCAGGGGGCGATGTTCTGCCTCGACCAGAGCCATTCTAGCGCCTGAGGCAGAGGCCACAGAGCCATCCTCAGCGCCCAGGCAATCTTTGCTCCAATGGAGCCTTGGCTGCGGGAGGGGAAGAGAGAGACAGAGAGGAAAGAGAGGGTGAGGGGTGGAGAAGCAGATGGGCGCTTTTGTGTGCCCTGGCCAGAAATCGAACCCGGAACTCCTGCACACCAGGCCAACGCTCTACCACTGAGCTAACTGGCCAGGGCCTATTTCTTATATTTTTATAAGTGGAAAATCTCTCTAACCAACAGATGACTGAAGTTGTTACTGATTATGTTTTCTTATCCTCCTAAGCAAAATGGTAACAAAGCTTTTTTTCAGCTGATTAAATGCACTTAGCTAATAAACCAAAATTTATTCTTTAGAAAAAAGATTCTTTAGAAAAAAGCTGTGTGGAATCTGGATAAGATTATGTTTCTCCCAGAAAAGCAACTTTTACTGAAAATAGTTTTGATGGACAAAAGTGTAACCACTTTTGAGAAAAGATTATGATGGATATTTTTGTGTGTGAGAACCTCCAGGTCTCCTTTTTTTAATTTGTATGCATGTGGATATATTTGTGTTTTCAAAAACATGGAAGAATCTCCATATTTTTTAATGCAAATTATCTTGTAAGCTGCTATGCAAATTCTATTAAAAGCCCTACCTACTTAAAGAGTTAAACCTTTTTGAAGCTTTCAGGGAAGACCTATAGACTTAAGCACTTTCTCTGCTTTTTTGTATCTTACCTTGGACACTTATGCTGAATTATGTTAGTGTTTTCACTGATTATAAGCTATTGATTGTACATAATATTTAAACCATCCAGATATCCAGCATACATTTCCATGTTGCTGCCATCCACTATGATACCATGAATGAAAAGGCTTAGAAAGCCAAAGGTCGTGTTTTTTTTTCAGTCCTTAATGAAGAAGTAAAAGGCCAGATCTCTTTGGTCTCAAAACATTGTTCTGGTCTGATCGGTCTGTATAAGAAAAGAGACTTATTTAAATTTGGGATGCTTAAACTTTTAAGTTGAATTTTACTATAGTCATATTCTGTTTATATATCTTTTTTTTTTTTTTTTAAGTGGGGAGGCAGAGACAGACTCTTTTTTGTTTTTTATAGAGACAGTGAGTCAGAGAAAGGGATAGAGAGGGACAGACAGACAGGAATGGAGAGAGATGAGAAGCATCAATCATTAGTTTTTTGTTGAGCGTTGCAACACCTTAGTTGTTCATTGATTGCTTTCTCATATGTGCCTTGACCGCGGGCCTTCAGCAGACCAAGTAACCCCTTGCTGGGTCCAGTGACCTTGGGTTCAAGTTGGTGGGCTTTTGCTCAAACCAGATGAACCCACGCTCAAGCTGGTGACCTCGGGGTCTCGAACCTGGGTCTTCCGCATCCCAGTCCGACGCTCTATCCACTGCGCCACCACCTGGTCAGGCTGTTTATATATCTTTATCAGGTATAGCAGGTGATATTATATTCTACCTTGAGTTTGAAAATTCCTTTCAGTTAAATTTGAATTGTTATAGTGGCTCCCAAAGACAAAAGCAAAGGAGTCAGCTATCTGCTACCATTCTCTCTCTCTGTCCCAATTTTAATTTCTTGGAAATCTAGAATTATTTTGACTTTCTATATATTATTTTTAAAAACAGCAGAAATCTCCCCCCACACACACACACTCCCTTTCTAAGCTATATCTTTCACTGTGCTGAGTATATAGATACTCTATAAATGTGTCATGGTAGACAGTTCTAAAATAATTATGCTTTATATCAGGATTATGTTTTCTTGAGCTGTATATTCCTATGGTATAATGGTGTTAAGTGAAATTTATTTTACACTACTAATAGACTGCTTAAGTGGCTGATTTGAAACGTTTTCTCTAAAAAAAATAATAACAATTGGCAGATAAGTGGTGCAAGTTCATCCTATTAAAGGATTGAATTTCAAGTTAGGGTAAGGACAATAAATAGGTACAGAGAGTAAATCTGTTTCCTTGTCTCTTTTTGACACAGCTAAACTGCCAAATGGAAGAACGATTGTTATATGGTAACTAGAACAAATATTTTAACAAGATTTCTTCTATTGTCTCAAAACTGATAAACTTGAACTTAATCTCTTGCCACTTATGCTTCCTTTCCACTTCAGGCGACTGAACCAAAGAATATTCTGGTTTTTAAAGTGAATCTACATTTGATAGAATGCATAAATTTGCCATTTTCAAATGACTGCTAGTTCTCTAATGAATATTTGGTTATAGGCAACAAAAATCTACCGTATGAACTATAATTCTTGAATTTCCCCAAAATAGAGTGGTTGAAACGAAAAAACTATATTAGAGAAACTATCAATACTTTGTTTTACAGGGGTAGACCAAAGTAGATTTACAGTTGTTTGTAAGGAAAATAACACAATAATTAATAAATAATAATACAAGAATAAACTCTTGTGTACTCATAAATGTAAACCTACTTTTGCCAACTCCTGTATTGTGAAATTAGGTATCCCAATAAATTTCTAACTTCTGAGTCCTCCAAGTACCTTACTCAGTTTTGTAGTAATTTTAACTTCCATGCCATTAACACAAATGCTCTTTTAGTTTTTGAGTCCCTCTTTATCCCAGTCACATACACACCCTGAATCTGATTGTTTTATCACCTCTTCCAAAGTGATAGAAGTCACTTATGAATAGACAAAAGGTTCTTTGAAGGCTTAGAGAAATTTCAGAACTGCAGGGCTAATTCACGATATATTAATTCTTGTAGTCTTTCATCTAATAAGCATTTATTAATGTACAGTTCTTCGAGGGCACACTCTGAAGAGTCAAAAGAAATTTCCTGCCTTCCAGTAGCGGCACATAGTCTGTCTCAATCACACCATGCCATCTGTCAATCAGAGGTTAGGTAACTATCCACTTCATATTTTTACCAAAGTACATCTGAAGTTCTGCTCATCTGGCAAACTGGAAAATGTTTAAAAGGATGCTCAGTGTTTGGTCCATGCCAGCATGAAAGAATTCTAAGCACATTTAAGTAGGCTAGTCATGTTTTTTTCATAATGCAAAAAATTTTTAATGCAAAATTAAGATTTTAGTTTGGGAAGAAGGACACTGTAGAATATCCTTAGGAAGATAAATCTCAACAATAACTAGTATTAAGCTCTATTGCCCAAAGTGGATCAATGGGAAAGTCTTTTAAAATAAATGCTTCTTTTAACTATGAACAACAAAGCTAAATGTATATTTTCATTTACCCTCATTTCTAAATTGTGCTGACCCATTCACTTCCTCACTTAGACTCTTTCAACATCTCATTTGCTGAAAGTCCTTACACTTGGTAGGTGGGAATATTCATAATAAGAGGTCAAAATGAAGCTATTTAAAACAGTAAATTCCACTTATTCCAGACACTCTGGCATTCAAACTCAGTAAAAAGGGCTCCTAACGAAAACGAGAGATTGTTTGAAGGTTTCCATAATTCTATAGTAACAGTCCTTTTCTATCCAGTTTGCCTTCCCTCCATCACTAGGGTCAGCCTTTCAGGTAACAATCCTTCTTCATGCTTAGAAGGTACCTGAACTAGATGATTGGAATGGCATCGGGAACATACTCTCATGGGCTCCTTCCTCTTTGTTTTCAAGTGTCCTGGAGTTGTGCGCACAGATTAGGTCATGCCTCCAGTATCTTAGTCTTTCCTTTAAACCTCCCCTTTGAAAATCAGGTGCTAATAATTACAGATTATTAGAACCAGCATATAAGTATTGTCATGTAAGTGTCTGCTCCTAGGTTGGAAGTGCTTCTTTTCTATCTCAGCCCTGTTCAAGTGGGTGTCAGTTATATTTTTTTCACCTCTGTTTTTTAAGTTAATAGAATTTGGAGGAGAGGAAATTATTTAAACTGTGTTTTGGGTTTGGCACAATCCTCAGTCATGATGATACTCTTCGCAATTTAGAGCAAACCTGCCCTTATAAGACCCAGTTTCCATGTCTGTTGTCCTCCAGTGTAGGACTCAGTGTTATATTCAGTCTGTTGGGTAGGCTCAGTGTGATAAGACCTTGGTACCCAAAGAATTGTTTCCCTTTTGGTATCAGACCCAACCAAGGTCTTTTAGAAGATAACATTGCAAACCACTACCTAGGAAGACGTATTCTGGCTAACCTGTGCAAACTCTGATTACACCCACTTATTTGTGTTCTATCCCACACAACTTTCATTTTTTTAAGTATTAAGACTTAGAAAGCTGGAATAATACTTCTACAAAGAATTAAAAGTATGTGATATTCTGGGGGGGGGGTTTTCATTCTGTTTCGAACCCTGTATTTAAACAACACTTCTTTTTAGGTGTTATTTAAAATTTAAGTTTCAAATCTTCTGGCATCACCAGACGACCAAATCAAAACCGACGGCATAAAATAGGGCGGTATTTGTGTTCTTAATTAAGAAAATGAAAAAGCTTTATGTATGTGTACTCTATAAATACAAATGCATAGACAACACTTCCCTTGAGTTGCGCACCATCATATAGCATTGTATATTACAATGAAAATTTGTAACTTAAGGGTATTATATATATAAATACATATATACCTTTGTAACCTTTATACTGTAAATAAAAAATTGCTTTTAGATTTGTTTTTTTTTAATTTTTTTTTTTAATGTTAAAGTAGTTCCAAACCTATAGGAAAGTTTTAAGAACAGTACAAAGGACTCTATCCGCTTTACCCGAATTTCCCAGTTGTTAACATTGTACCACATTGTTCCATTTTCTTTTTCTGACATAATGATCTGTCGGCCTTACATTCTCTAGTGCAGGGGTCCCCAAACTACGGCCCGCGGGCCACATGCGGCCCCCTGAGGCCATTTATCTGGCCCCCACCGCACTTCTGGAAGGGGCACCTCTTTCATTCGTGGTCAGTGAGAGGAGCATAGTTCCCATTGAAATACTGGTCAGTTTGTTGATTTAAATTTACTTGTTCTTTATTTTAAATATTGTATTTGTTCCCGTTTTATTTTTTTACTTTAAAATAAGATATGTGCAGTGTGCATAAGGATTTGTTCATAGTTTTTTTATAGTTGGGCCCTCCAACGGTCTGAGGGACAGTGAACTGGCCCCCTGTGTAAAAAGTTTGGGGACCCCTGCTCTAGTGCATAGCTCCCAAACACAAGGACACTCTCCAGCATTGCCACCATACAGCCCTCCCAATTGGTGCAGCACGACCACCCCAAACAACAGACCACATGCATATATGGTACCAATCGTCCCAACAGTGCTTCCTTTTGCTCTCTGGCCCAGGACCCTATCCACTACCACATTTTGTGTTTGGTTGTCATGTCTCATCGTCTCTTCTGGTGTCATTTTTAAGCAGATTTAGGGAAAGTTCGAACTGTAAGTTAGTTTTGGTTCTTGTTCCACTGTGACTTTCTGTGTGATGGAAGCTTAATCACAAAACCAGTCTGAGCTTCATCACACTTCGACTCACGCAGAGAAGCGAGAGGGGAGTTGGTTTCTCAGGAATCACTGTTCTGTTTATTTTTGTGTCAGTCACTCACTTTGTGCAATAACATAGCAAACTTTTGCCCTGGCCCTACCTCTCCGAAATGTTACTCTCCTAAACCCAGTTTTTGTTTTCCACACTGCTCTTCGTCCCATCCAAGGGATTCCCTCACAAATTGTTCATAACTCATTCGCTGGCACAAGCCTTAGAATTCTGGAGTTTGTATTGTCTGATTTTACTTGGTTATATTGGCTAAAGAGAGTTGATTCACTGGTTCACACTTGGGTTTGCAAGTGCCACATGCTCAGCATCACAATCCAATCTAGAAAAGTGCTGGGCAAGACAACAAACGGAATTGTGCCTTTGCAAGCCAGTGACTTTCTACCTAAAGTGCGGGAGCTCTAAAGTGTGCAAGCTGAGAATCGAATTTCTGTGCTAGTGAGAGAGAAAATAAAGGTACTTATCTGATTCAAAATCATCAAGTTAAACATGCTGCATGTTCCAGCTCACAAATAACTTAAATTTAGTTGCCTTACTCCCCCACCCCCAGCAATGTCAACACCACGGCAGAACTGAGGGGTTCTCGGAGCCTGTTTTCTGTTCTTCCGTGGAGAAAGTCAACAATGGATGACCAAGAGAGGGCGGATGATCCCATTTCCTGTCATCAAAAGCAGCAGCTCCGGATGGGAGCTTCCTCTAGAAGGGGGAGTGTCTTTGGGGAAGCTCTACCTAGTGAGCAGGGTCAGAGTCTGGATGGCAAGCTTGTGAAAGACAGAGCTAAGAGGTCCCAGAAAGTTGAGTGGGCGGAGCAGAGAAGCTGCACAGAGCTGGTGGATCGCAACACCAGCCCTTTGGGAGCTGAATTGTGTGCTGCCAAAGTTCATGTATTGAGCCCTACCCCCAGCACCTCAGAATGTGACTGTATTTAGAGATAGGGCTTTTAAAGAGGTGATCCAGTTGAAATGAGGCTATTAGGATGGGCTCTGATCTGATCTGACTGGTGTCCTTCTATGAAGAGGAAGTGTGGACACAGCAGAGCATGTGTGCACTGAGGAGAGACCCTGTGAAGACACAGCAAAAGCGTGGCCAAGTGTGAGCCAAGGAAAGGCCTTGGGAAACCAACACTAACACCTTGATCTTGGACTTCTGGCCTCCAAAACCGTGAGAAAATACATCTCTATTGTTTAAAGCAAACCTGCCTGTGGTATTTTGTTACAGCAGCCCTAGCAAACTAACATAGCCCTCTTTTGATTGTAGGGGCTTTTCATTGAATTCCATCTTTCAACTTACACAGCCCATCTAATATGTGGGGTTAATATGTTCTCAAGTTCTCTGCCTCACTCTCATCTCATGATAGTCCCTCTCTCTTGTTTTTTCATTTATTAATTCTGAAGAAGTTCATTGATAATTCTCCCAGCAGATACTGAGTGTGCTAGGCCCCTGGAAAAGAGCAGCCCTGCCCTCCCAATGATGCAAAAGGACAGTGACTCTACCAAGTGCCATAACAGCAAATAAAAGCCACCCCACTCACCTCTGTCAGTATCTAAAAGAGCAGAATGTTCAGGGTAGAGCTGAGAAGCCTTGACTTACCAGGTGTGTGCCTCCCCAGACTCATCAAAGGCCTTGTCCTGCCACTCCGGTCATTATCCTGACTCCAGTGTCCACCAGGATGCTCAGCACTTTGGTCTTTTGGTTCCTGACCTCCTCATGTGCGATGATGGCCACCTCACTTCATCTCACTATCTTCCTGCACCCACGGTCACCCCCTGGACTGCATTATTGCTCAAACAGCCATTTCTGAAATCAGTAACTGAACTGAAGCATCCCTCTCCAGCATGCTCTCATTGTGACTAACCTCCAACCTTTTGGGTCCTCAAATTAGTCCATTGAATCTTACTTTCTTCCTATGCACTTCCCACCTTACCTGGCTCAATTCCACACCCACTGAGCCTGTGAATTCCTGTGCTGCTCTGTCTTCAAAGCAGCCACCTGGATGAACCCTGCCATCTCCCTGCACCTGAGTAGCTGTGTACTGGGGAGAAAAACCCAAGGCAAATTGGTACCTCTATACATTTGTAGAGGTTGCCAACCTTTATCAGGTTTGCCCTTAACACTGCTTACTTTTGGTTCACTTTACATTTCAAACCATCTTTACTAACCTCAAGCCCCAGGCCTCCCACCTTTTTTCTCCCTCAGCAAATTCTCCTTCTAATTCATGGAGAAAATAGAAGCCACCCAAAGGTACTGTCCCAACTTCTGGTTTGCTTCTGACCAACACAGGCAACCATCTATCTTCCCTCCTACTATAATGTCTAAAGCTGGTCTTGCTGCCCACTGTCTGATGCCACTCCCATTATCTATATTAGCTGCATCCTATTGGTTTTTCAAACATGCTCAACTCTTCATATATTAACAACCATCAAAAACTCCTTCCTGGCCCTGGCCGGTTGGCTCAGTGGTAGAGCGTCAGCCTGGCGTGCAGGAGTCCTGGGTTCGATTCCTGGCCAGGGTACATAGGAGAAGCTTCTCCACCCCTCCCCCTCTCCTTCCTCTCTGCCTCTCTCTTCCCCTCCCGCAGCCAAGACTCCATTGGAGCAAAGTTGGCCTGGGCGCTGAGGATGGCTCTATGGCCTCTGCCTCAGGCGCTAGAATGGCTCTGGTTGCAAAAGAGTGATGCCCCAGATGGGCAGAACATTGCCCCCTGGTGGTCATGCCGGGTGGATCCCGGTCGGGCACATGCAGGAGTCTGTCTCACTGCCTCCTCATTTCCAGCTTTAGAAAAATAAAAAAATTAAATTAAAAAACAACAAAAAACCCCTCCTTCCTGGACCCCACAATTCTTGCAGCTGTTCTTCTAGGCCTCCCTTCCCCCCCCCCCCAAACTTCTTGAAAGAGTAGTGCTTCTTCATGGACTACATTTCCTCATGACCCACTCACCGTCAGCCCTCTGTAATCCGGCTTCTACCTTCATCACTTAATGAAACATCTCTGGCCGAGGTCATCAGTATCTTACATATTACTGCCTGCCTTCTGAGCTGCAATAGGTACTGTGCTCTCCTTACTCCCTCTCCTGACTTCCAGGACACTCTTCTGGCTATCCTACCTCGCCAGCTGCCTTTCTAAACTTCTTTCGCAGGCTCAGTCTCCTCTAGTTGGTCAGCAAACCTCCAGGCTCTGTCCTAGGCTCTCCTTTCGCCTCATCCTACATTCTATTCACAGTGGTCGGCAAACTCATTAGTCAACAGAGCCAAATATCAACAGTACAACTGAAATTTATTTTGAGAGCCAAATTTTTTAAACTTAAACTATATAGGTAGGTACATTGTTATTAATTTAATTAGAGTACTCCTAAGCTGGCCAAAGAGCCGCATGTGGCTCGCAAGCCGCGGTTTGCCAACCAGGGCCCTAGAAGATCTTATTCGCACAGTTTTCTTTCCCACCTATCCCCAGATGTCTCACAGATGTGCATCTCCAGCCCTCATCTTTCTTCTGACTTCCAGATGAATGTACCTGACACCTGATATTTCAAAGGCACCTCAAACTCCTCACCCCATGCACCCCCCAAGACTGGTCTTTGTCTAGTATTCCCCATCTCAATATCACTACCACTTCCAGGTGCTGAAGCCAGCAAACCAGGAGTGATCTCTGTCTTCTTCTGCCCATCACTATACCCCAATTATCTAATCTATTTCCAAGGTTTTTGCCTTCCTAAGCCTTCCTTTTCTTCCATACTCCTCTCCCCTCCTTTCCTCTTCTGAACTACAGCAATAGCTTCGTATACAAGAGCTATCCCATCTCTGCAATCTGTTCTGCATACTAGGGTGAGAGTCATCTATCAAAAACAAATGAACAAACAAAAAACAATTTTTCATTGTTCTAGGATAAAACCCCAAATACTCTGCCCCCCTTTAAATTTTATTTATTTATTTTAGAGAAGAAAGAGAAAGGTGGGGAGAGGAGCGGGAAACATCAAATTGTAGTTGCTTCTCGTATGTGCCTTGACCTGGCAAGTCCAGCATTTTGAACTGGTGACCTCAGCATTGCAGGTCGATGGTTTATCAACTGCGCTACCACAGGTCGGGCAAAACCAAAAATCTTGACCACAGCCAAATGTCCTGGCCTCTTCCCAATTCCCCAACATCAGCTCGCAGAAGGCTTTGACTTACTGTTTTCTGCTCTCTGGTTATATGGCCTTTCTTTCAGTTTCTCAAATTACACCAATGGTCTCAGGCCCTCAGGGTCTTTGCACAGGCTGTTTCATTAACCCAGAATGCTCTTCCCCACCACCTTCATCTCTTAATGAATGGGAGTCTTTCCTGACCACCTAGTTTGGGCAGATTGCCTATTTGACACCCACATAGCACATGAGTCTTCACACTCCTGATGAACATCACCTTTCTCCTAGAAAGTTTTGATCATTGCTATATCCTCAAAACTGCACAGAACTCCACACATAGTCTATATAGTAACTATATATTGTTAAATGAATTAATGTTAACAACCAACTTGCTATACTGAAATACACTGGTATAAAGCCCCCAGCTATGGAGGTTTAAGGAAACTGCTTTTCTAAAGAGAAAAGTAGAGGGGTTAATATTAAAAACAACAAAAATCACCACCACAAACAACAAAAACCACCTTTAGATAGAGCCAAGGGCATCATAATAAGTTACCAGGGACTGACAACACTGTGGGGTACACTATGCTTACATTAGCTAGTTAATTCATTACCCTCAAAAGCCAGTAAAGGTAGATACTAATTATTATTATACCGAATTAAACATCAGGAACAAACGTGCTGGGCACTAAGGTTTACTGTGCCAGTAAAATTGCCCTACAGGCGCTGTTTTATTCGAAGTGGGTGGGGTCTTAGGACTTGAGGATTTTACTCTGCCCTTCCTCTGGCCCCGCCTGCTCGCCCCGCCCCGCCCCCAAGTCCCACCCCGGCCCTCGCTGGGCTCCGGGTCCCGCCCCCGTCCGCCACGCCCCCGCCCCAGTCTCCTGGGCCATACTTCGCCGCGGAGAGCGGTGCCTGCAGTGCCGGCCGTAGCCGCCGGGGGGCAGCCGCGCCGCTCGGGCCCGACCGCTCTGGGCCGTGCTCCTCGCTCGTTCTCGGACTCAGCTCTAGCTGCCAGCGGCCACCCTCCCCGCGCCCAGCGCCGACCCGCCGGGCTCGCCGCACCGGACCCAGCACCTCGGCTCTCCGAGGCCGGACCGAGGCCGCAAGCAGCGCCGCGAGGTGTGAGGCGGACCCAGGAGATGAAATGACAACGACAACCCTCCAGGTACCTCGGCTCGGCGCGGCCCGGCCGGCTGGCGGAGTCCGAAGGAGGCGCGGCGGGGCCTGTGGGCCGGCCGTCAGGCGGGCGGGGGCCTCCTCGAAGCCCGCCGCCCTGTTGCCGCCTCCGCCCGTTTCTGTGTTCACACGCTAGGAGCCGAGGGCCACCTCCCGTCCGGAACTCCCGGTCCCCCTGGCCTGGCCGAGCCCCAAGGCTGCTACGTGCAGCTGGGGCCCCAGTACCGCCGTAAGGGCTCAGCCTCACTCGGGCCTCACAGGCGCCGCCCGGGAAGCTCGGGCTCGCGGTCCGGCTGCTCGCTCTCTCTTCTCCTGTCTCCCAACTAGCCGCTGCTTCTTCCCTGGTATCCGATTTCCTCTTCTCGGCCAACGACCCTCCATTCATTCCCTGGATTGTGCAGGGTGGTGCTGGGGTGGCGCCACCTGGATGCATGACTGACCCATCCTCCAGGTGCTGCCACCCTGGTTTCCTGCTGGGCCGGAAAACATAAACATGCTCAGGCCTCAGACCTGGGTTTGAATATCGCCTCTGCCACTCACTAGGTCGTATGTGACCTTGGGATAGTTATGTGATCCTCGAGTGTGGAGTTGGGTTATTGTGACAGTGGCTCAAGATTAATTCTGGAAAAGCATTCTTAACATGGTGTCATCTACCTAGTAAGTGTTCCGTAAGAGGTGACAAGATACAGTGCTTGTGGGGCAAGACTTCATGGAAGAAGTGGCATTTAGCAGGATCCTCAAAGGATGGGTAGCATTCAGATTCGTGGAGGTGGAAGAGGGATGGGTACTTCAGGGGGAGGAGGACGTGGGAACAGTGGATGAACTTCCACCTGCAGGTCCTACCTGCCCAGTTTTTGTATGGCCTGTGAGTGAAGAATGTTTTTATTACATTTTTTTTTTAAAAATAGCTTTGTTAAGATATAACTCACCATACAATTTGCCCATTTAAAGTGTACAATTCAGTGCTTTTTGTATATTCACAGCGTTGTGCAATCATCACCACAATCACTTTTAGAGCATTTTGATCACCCCAAAAGGAAACTCTACCCTGAAGCTCTCGCCCCCCCCCCCCATTCCTCTGTTCCCTCCCGGCATGTGGCAACCAACCACTAATCTACTTTCTGTCCTTGTGGATTTCCCTATTCTAGGCATTTTATATAAATGGAAACTATACAATATGAAGTCCTTTGAGACCAACTTCTTTCATATAAATAGTGTAGGTTTTCACATTTTTAAACGGCCGAAAGGATATTTCATGATACATAAATCATGAAATTCAAATTACAGTGTCTATAAATAAAGTTTTATTGGAACACGCCCCTGCTCATTTGTTTTGTATTGTAAATGGCTGCTTTGGGGCTACCAAGGCAGGGTTGAGTTGTTGCTACAGAGATTGTACAGTCAGAAAAGGCCAAAATATTTAGTGTCTGGTCGTGTAGAGAAAGTTTGCCAGCTCCTCTGTTAGCTCATCTTTGCAGCCCTTTTCTTTCACCGTCGTCCCTCGCAAGACCTGTTACTACAGATGTGGCGGGGCTGGCAGTTTGGTCATCTTAGTTTCCTGTTATGCAAAATTGTCCCTCTTCAAACTGCAACCAAGGCCTCTTGCAGGTGAAAACTTTGTGGTTGCCAGAAAAATCTTAGGCAGATTAGTTATTAGAGCAGGGGTCCCCAAACTTTTTACACAGGGGGCCAGTTCACTGTCCCTCAGACCATTGGAGGGCCGGACTGTAAAAAAAACTATGAACAAATCCCTATGCACATTGCACATATCTTATTTTAAAGTAAAAAAACAAAACAGGAACAAATACAATATTTAAAATAAAGAACAAGTAAATTTAAATCAACAAACTGACCAGTATTTCAATGGGAACTATGCTCCTCTCACTGACCACCAATGAAAGAGGTGCCTCTTCCGGAAGTGCGGCGGGGGCCAGATAAATGGCCTCAGGGGGCCGCATGCGGGCCGTAGTTTGGGGACCCCTATAATAGAGTATCAAGAAGGAGGAAAGGGATAGGTTTAATGTGCCCCATGAGAACAAACCTAAGCAGGAAGGTGTCTAGGGTGAAAAAGTCCGAGGAATTGAGTGTTTGTTCTGTAGAAGAGAACATCAGGGGTAGGAACGCCTATTTCATGTCTTTTCTGAAGGGCGGTCTTGGGGAGAGAGTAGACAAGTGAAGCTTGTGTTTAAGCAAATCATCCATTCCGAAGGTTCAGGGCTCCTAGTTATTATATATTTGTAGGTAATGGAGGAAGCTGAAACTTGAAAATGATAGCCTGCATTCTTTCACCTTCCCTCATCTCTTTAACCTGGTAAGTTGATGTCAACCTGGCCTAACCTACCCGTCTGTTTTGTAGAGCTGTCTGTGACTTCCTTTCTGAGACTTCTTTCTTTCCAGTGAGAAAGGGCTGCACAAATGCTTGGGCCCTGCCAAGAGCTGGTCAGGAGGGTTATTGTTTGCTGTGACGGAACTGTGTGTATAACAGTGGGATGTGCCCGCCTGGTGTCTAGTGCTGTATCAGCTTGAGGAGAATAATTCTGGTAACGCTTCCGGGTTGGTGAAGCTGTGGTTTCTAAAACTGGATATGTAGGTGTGGGGCAGCTGCCTGAAAGATCTGCATGCTTCAAGTTCAGTCTCGAGTACAGGCCTACAGGGTTTTTGAGATGCAGACGCTCTCACAGAGGTCTCAGAAGGTTCCAGAGGACTGTTCCCCTCAGTTGGCACGCAGAAATACCTACGGGGTTAGGCAGCGCTTTTTGTATTGGAGATACTGGTAGATTATTGACTCATGTGTCTGATAGCTTTTTCCTAGGTATCAACTTGATGAGAACCATCTTCTCTTTTCAGCCTAGAGAAGCAGGCTGTGCCAGTAGATCCCTTTAAGCCCGTCTCATAAAACTCAGGTCAATGAAGGACTTTCCTGTCTGTCTGCTCTTCTCTGGCCCTTGAGGTCAAGTGCTGTTTCTGGCCTCCCTGCTCAACAACACAGGAATCAACTGGTTCTGGGTCTCCCCTGTTCCTGACTATGAGTTAGGGTCCATTTCCCTTTCCCTTGAGGCGTGGAATGGAAACTGAACTTTCCCTTTGAGCTCTAACCTGAGCTATTTCATCAGGCTTCCACTGGCTGAAATCCAGAGTGAGGACTGAGAAGGAGTTTGCTTTTATTGTATTGAGTGCATTGTAAAGACGATGGGTATCTTTTAAAACATCCTTTTAAGGCCTTTCTGGTTGATGTTGGAAAAGTAGGCCAACATAATGGTCTGCAACTGACTAATTCCCAGGCCTGGCAATATCGCATCAGTGTGTTTCTCCTGCCAGGGACCCTTTCTGGAACCCTTGGGAAGCACTGAGCTATTTGCTTTGCCTTTACAGAAAGCCATTGATCTGGTGACAAAAGCCACAGAAGAGGATAAAGCCAAGAATTATGAGGAGGCGCTCCGGCTCTACCAGCATGCCGTGGAGTATTTCCTACACGCAATCAAATGTGAGCCAAACGGGCTCTCCCCAGCTGCCGTCCCCTGCAAGAAGAGGGTGGGCACTCTGCGCTCACAGGACCCCTCTCTGGTTCCACTTTTGCAGATGAGACACACAGCGACAAGGCCAAGGAGAGCATTCGAGCCAAGTGCATGCAGTACCTAGACCGGGCAGAGAAGCTGAAGGATTACTTACGGAACAAAGAGAAACATGGCAAGAAGCCAGTCAAAGAGAATCAGAGTGAGAGCAAGGGGTAAGTAGGGAGCTGGGACAGAGACCCCCCCAAGCACGTGCCCTTCTCCTGTGTTGCTGTCAGTTTTGGTGCTAATGCAGCCTTGAACTTCCGTGACACCTTTCTTTTGGGGAATTCTACTAACAGCACCCCACGGCTGGTTTCGTCAAGCACTTTACAGAATACTTCCATGTATACTCTCTCGTTGGATCTGGGATGGGGGGCCAGCGTGGAGGTTACTAGGCTTGTACTCTGCAGATATAATCGGGCTCTGCCACTTCCTAGCCATGTGACCTTGGACAAGTGCCATGACCCCTCTGTGCTTCCAGGCTCCTCATCTGTAAGAGGAAAAAGATAATGAGACTTCCCTCCTAGTGTTGCTCTAAGGAGCAAATGAGATGATAGGGTAGAGCCCTGAGGATAGAGCCAGTGTGCAGTAAAGATGAAATAAATGTCAGCTGCTGTCGTCATCAGTTATCCTCTTTACCCGACTTATGAGGCGACAGACTCAGAGGTTCAGAGATCACCAAGGTCACAGAGCTGGAATTTGATGGAGTCTGGACACATACCCAGGGCCTATGCTTTTACTCCAAAGCCAGTGTTCCCTCTGCAGTTTCTCTCCTCATGGCTGTGGTTTGCCCACCATGGAGATTCCAGTTATCTGAGCAGAAAGGCCAGTGGTGACCTGGAGGGATGGGGGGGTCCTCGGCAGGGAGGTCATGGGGTAGGAGAGAGGTGGGTTTTGTGTCAGCCGCATCACCAGAGGTGAGAGGCTGTGCTCCCGGGTGGAGAGGATTCCCTGGAGTGGGAGACATACCGAGAAAGGGCAGGAGGCCAGACAGCTCCAAGATGACGGCCAGAGTTTTGAGGATGGCAAATGACTTACATCTGGATAGGGACTGGCCTGGCGGGGTGGGGATGGGGGACAGCGGCCCTGCAAACATAAGAAGACTTACCTCTTCTCCAAGTCACAGCCACTAGCTGTCTGGTTTTGAGTCCGTATGAGAGGCCAGTGAGAGCTGCAATTGCTTGCCTTGCTTGGCTGCTCTTGAAGTCTAGCCAAAGCACATGTCCCTCACCAGTCACTAGACAAGGCACATGTTTCTGTGGTTATCCCCATAATGAAGACTCGAGGATGGGTTATGAGTCTCCTAGAACCACTGTAGGCCCTGAGTGTCCTCGGGGTGACTGGGTCTGTCACCACAGTTAAGCAGGGAGGTCGTCCCTTTACCTCCCTGCTGGCAGCCAGAGCCTGGCCTCCCTCTGAGGCCTCCTCACCAGCCTCCCCCTGAGCTAGCCTGCCATCTTCTGTCTCCTTTCCCAGCAGTGATAGTGACAGCGAAGGGGATAATCCAGAGAAAAAGAAATTGCAAGAGCAGCTGATGGGTAAGAGGCTCGAGGCCCCACGGCTGTGGGAGGGGGACATGGCCAGGGCCCCCTGGTGGGTCGGGGCTCTGGGTTGAAGGTCTGCCTCCCTCTGCAGGTGCCGTCGTGATGGAGAAGCCCAACATTCGGTGGAATGATGTCGCCGGGCTAGAAGGGGCCAAGGAGGCCCTCAAAGAAGCTGTCATTTTGCCAATTAAATTCCCACACTTATTCACAGGTAATTGTTGAGCCACTAGAGGCCCAGATGTATAAATATCAGGCTCCTGAGGAAGGGGCTCGGGGCTCCGACTCAGGAGGTGTCCAGGAGCAGATGGTGACTCAGTTCCTTTTGCTCTTAGTGGGCGAGGCCTGGCCTTCCCGGGGACTCCCACTTGGAAAAGGCCCCAGGGCCTACCCATTGTGGTCATCTAATTCATGGCTTCTCTCTGCTGGCAGAAACACCTTTATAACTAGTACTTTGACTTAACTGTCCCAGTGGGTGGGCAGGCTCAGGAACCGGTCCTGGCCAGCGTCACTGTGCAGGGTCACAGGGGTCAGGAGCCAGGGCTCGGACCAAGTTCTCAGCGGCTAATTTAGTTCCCTTTACTCTTTTGCTCTTAGACTCAGTTGTCTTGTAGAACTTTTCATTTCTCACTGTATCTACAGTGACTAAGGCCCCTCTGCTTTTTTCTGTTCCCCTTTCTCAATAAGGAGGAAGTTCACTTCAGTTTATTTTTATTTCGCAGGCAAACGTACCCCTTGGCGAGGGATACTGCTCTTCGGACCCCCCGGCACAGGGAAATCCTACCTGGCCAAAGCGGTGGCAACAGAGGCCAACAACTCCACCTTCTTCTCTGTGTCCTCCTCAGACTTGATGTCTAAGTGGTTGGGGGAGAGTGAGAAGTAAGTCAGCCCCCAGGCCCTTCTCCGCTGTCCCCCACCCCCGGCAGCTGCTGGCAGTCCAGCGTCCCGACCCTCGGAGTCACCTCCCAGAGCGGTCGCTGTTGGATGTCAGGGAGCAGTAGCCATCAGAGGGGTATCTTGCTAGCTTAGTGGCTGGGACACCGTCCTGACCAAGACAGCTGAACCTGAAAGGGAACTTGGGAGAGATGAGTCCTCATGAAGGGAAGAGAAAGGGACTCCCAATAATTGAGTAATCAGGTGAGTGTCCTCTGTTGGGGAATTTATATAGGTATCTTATTCCACACACCAGCCCCCATTTTGCAGATGATAAACTGGGACTTAGAGGAAGGGAAGTGACTTGTCTTAAATTCAGAGCTAATAAATGGGGCTGCCAGGATTGCAGCTGATGCCAGGCTTGCTCTTCCTCTTGGTACAGTGCTGCCAGAGGACTTTTTACCACCCCTCTTTCTGAAACCTAAGCGTGCCTCTAGTCTCGACCTCCCCGTGGGAAGGGCGAGAGAAGTGGTGACTGGGACCCTGGCAGGCATGAGTGTGGGTGTCCAGGTCCCAACCCATTGTTCACCTTCACAGGCTAGTCAAGAACCTGTTTGAGCTGGCCAGGCAGCACAAACCTTCCATAATCTTCATCGACGAGGTGGATTCCCTCTGTGGATCCCGCAATGAAAATGAGAGCGAGGCTGCCCGAAGGATCAAAACTGAGTTCCTGGTCCAGATGCAGGGTGCGTGCAAGTCCCGGGTCTCCTCCCCGTTTCTCGGTCCCCCTGACGCCAGCCCGGGGCTTCATTACTTGGCCGCGCTGGATCTGACTGTCCCGAGGGTGGGGGGAAGGGTCAGAGAAGCAGCTCTCAGCTCTTACCTCCTAGGCCTGCGTTGTGGAGGTGAGGTCCCTGCAGCCTTGGCCCACTGCTCTCTGCCCCTCCTGAGGCGGGCAAGGCAGCCATGCCCTTCGCTCCAGTGAAGCCTGTGAGGGCCCCACCGCCAGAAGTGGCACAGGGATGGCTCCAGTTCGGGACGCAAAGCCCCTGAGGTTCTTCCCTGCAGGTTCAGACTGATCTTTGCAGGTGTTCTGAGTCAGTGTCTGTTTCCCTTTGTCCGCAGGGGTGGGGAATAACAACGATGGGACTCTGGTTCTTGGTGCCACAAACATCCCATGGGTGTTGGATTCAGCCATTAGAAGGAGGTGAGTCTTCCCCTGTAGAGCCGGGCGCTGAGGTCTTTCTCTGGCCATGGTTGGCCCGCTGCTGGGTGTCTCTGGAGCCCGTCTCTCCAGAGGATTCTCCGGGCAGCCTGTGGGGAGCCAGTCTGGAGGGCCCGCCGGGCCTCGTCATTAAGACCTTCCTCATCTGCTCTCAAGTCCAGCCGTGTGCTTGGCTCTCTAGGTTTGAGAAGCGGATTTACATCCCGTTGCCGGAGGAGGCTGCCCGTGCCCAGATGTTCCGGTTGCATCTGGGTAGCACTCCCCACAACCTCACGGACGCCAATATCCACGAGCTGGCCCGCAAGACAGAAGGCTACTCAGGTGCAGACATCAGCATCATTGTTCGCGACTCCCTCATGCAGCCCGTTAGAAAAGTCCAGTCAGCAACACACTTCAAAAAGGTGAGTGAGCATGCAAGGAATTGCTTAGCAAGGGCCACAGGAAAGGGGATATCTGCTTTCTTTGCCAGCTGACACATTTTGGGTCTCTTGGAGAACCAAGAGCAAGTACAAAGTGAGCCCACATTTGTGCTTCTTCTTCCCTTCCCTGCAGTTCTTTTTGCTTGATGTGATCACCTAGGACAGGGCACTGTGGCAGTCACTTTTGCCACCCCTGCAGTCAGTGCTGTGCTGTCATGTGTGGTGAGCCTACTCAGTGTTTCAAAGGTGGTGGGTACAAAATCGCACACCATACGGAGGAACTCCGTTCACACAGCACATCCATGTCAAGTATATGTCAAGGGTCCTGTTATGCGCCGGGTCTTGTTCTCTGCTCGGGAGACGTTCATAACTGAGCACAGCAGACGAAGGTCCCTGGCCTCCAGCAGCCCCCTTGCTAGTGGTGGAGACAGGCAACAGACAGACTCACTTCTCAGACGGTGGGGAGGCGGACATAGAGCCGGGAAGGGAGGGCGGGCATTTCTGAGGTTTGTAGTGGGAGGGGCAGGTTGCACTCTTAAAGATGGACCACACTAGGTGACATTTGAGACAAGAGTTGAAGAAGGTGAGGAAATGGGTCTTCAGATGTTTGGGAGAATGTTGCCAATGGAGCAGATTTTGGTTGGAAAAACATTTTTGATGTCACTGTATTTGTGGTGAGATTTGAATTAACAAGGAAGAGGAAGATATCAAGGTATTTGGGGCCACAAAATGAGATTCTGAGGACAGTGGCTGGAATAGCGTGCTAATCATGAACCTCTGAAATCAAACGTCAAGCCACTTTGACTGCTCAGCCCAAGAGTCTTGAAGGAGCCCATCGCTCCTCAGACTGATGACCAGAAACTCAGGCATTCGTTCACTTTCTGCCACGACCTTCTCTTCAGGACTCCGAAATCTGATGTGTCCTGCCCTTTCCCCAAAAAACAAGGGGCAGCCCCTCCAGCCAATCAAACTCCTGTTGATTTCAGGTCTGTGGCCCTTCCCGCACCAACCCTAGTGTTATGATTGATGACCTTCTGACACCATGCTCACCAGGGGACCCAGGGGCCATGGAGATGACTTGGATGGATGTCCCTAGTGACAAACTCTTAGAGCCTGTGGTTTGCATGGTAAGTGGCCAGCTGGCAGAGAGGACTGCACAACCCAGGAAATCAGAGTCTTGGGTCCCAGAATAAAAATAAGCTTCTCCTTTTTCTGTTCTAGGCTGTTGTGGCTCCTAAACAGAGAATGGCCGTTAGGGCTCTGGGTAACTGGGGATCCAGCCATTATTTACACTGAGGGCTCAGGATGGAGGCCATAATGTTAGCATTTTATTTTTTCAGCAAAAAGAATAAAGGCCAAGCATTCTGTGAATTTGGCTTGTTTTGTACACAGAAGGAACTAGCAAATGTATGTGAGGACGGTGTGATTTGATGTATTTGCACAGGTAGCCTTTCACCTGGCTAGTCTTAACTTCTTATCCTACTCTTGCTGATGGTCTTGCCCATTCATCATGGCAGGTGTCTGCCTTTGTGGCTGGTGTGGTGGGCATGCAGTTAGACCTTCTCATGGGTGTTAAGAGATGATGGGAGTTTCAGTTCTATCAGACTGGATATGGGTCCATCTGCCTCAGGGGGGAAGGGTATCCCTGTCGCAGGAGGCACTCAGGCAGAAGCTAGGCAATCCTAATAAGGTCTGCATTTGGGGTAGGGCTGACCTCACAGGCAGGCCTCTTCCCACACTAGATTGCATGGGTCTGCAATGCTGGGAGGCTGAGGACTGGAGCCCGGCTACCCCTCAGGCACATGCTCTTGTCTTTGCAGTCGGACATGCTCCGGTCTTTGGCCACCACCCGGCCCACCGTGAATGCAGATGACCTCCTAAAAGTGAAGAAATTCTCAGAGGACTTTGGACAGGAGAGTTAAAAGCTTCTTCACTCTGGTGATGGTGAATGTGGGAGGTTTACTGGGGTAAATTCATGCACTCTCGTGTTGGTGGCCAGACTGAGCTCCAGGGCTCGTCCCAAAGTCACTACAGTGCCCTCTCTGCCATCTGGCTGCCAGCCGAGGAGCAGGAAAGAGGGGGCTCCCCGGCCGCAGAGACGCAGAAGCACATTCGGCAGCCGGTGGAATACTGACTCTTCCTACTTCCTCCTCCTCCTCTTCTTGATGCTCACCAACTCCTTGTACTGCACTCATTTTTTTTTCTTTTTAACCTTTTTTGTTCCCCTAAATTAATGCTGCTTGGATTTTCGTCTTGTTTATAAATAAAGTGAAAATCACCTGGAAGCATCAAGGAGTAGGAGCGGCCGTACTGTGGGGTTGGTGCAAATGACCTGCAGAAGCCCCGTGACCCATTCCTTTGAGACCCAAGTTTTGCTCCTTGTGAACTGAATGGCCAATGCCCTGGATCCCTAGCCCAAGCTCTGCCTGTAAAGGCCAAGAGTAAAGCCAAGCCATTCACACCCTCCTAGGTTGGCATCCCGCTCCGTGTCCTCCCTGCAGGAGGAGAGGGTGGTCTGTGAGCACAGGCTAGAAATCAGAACAAGGACGGCAGTCAGGTGGGTTTCACTGCTGTCTTTTCTTCCCTCTGAATGTGAGACCACTGAACCCAGCCACTGGCCTCAGGTCCTGGTCTTGGAAATGGGCTAATAAATCCTTTTCCCTTCTTGAGTCACCTGAGTGATCTCATCTTTGACTCTCGTCTGGGGCTTTTTGAAGGCCGTGCTTGCTTCCCATAGAAAGACCTCCTGGTTTTTCTCTGCTGTCGTCTCTTCAGCAGAGTAGGAAGTAGGATTGTCACCAACTGCCACAGTTCTTAGGCCTCTACTCCAGTTAAGTTTGTGAGACCTTTCTTCCCCCAAGGCCTCAAAAGTGTGGCCAGGGGTGTTTGAGGAACTTGGGCATTTCTTCCTGTTGTCCCCCACCAGATAAGAGTCTCTCATATTGGGAGGCCTGTGGGACAGATGTGGCCTGCAGCAGTTTGGTTGGTCTGCTGCCAACATACAGAAACCAAGAGCCTGACCGGTGGCTCAGATTGTACTGTGGAAAGATTGTCAACCTGGGACACTGAGGCCCCAGGTTCAAAACTCCAAAGTCTGCTTGAGTGTGGGATTGCAGACATGATCCCGTGGTCACTTGCTTCAGTCCAAGGTCGCTGGCTTAGCAAGGTGTCACTGGCTAAGCTGGAGCCCCCCAGTCAAGGCATGTATGCGAAGCAATCATCCACTAAAAGTTGATGCTTGTTTTATCTCTCCCTTCCTGTTCATCTCTCTCTCTCTCTCTGCCTTTCTCCTTCCCTCTCGCTAAAAAAGAGTCAAGGTAAAAATTCAGATTAGATGATGCTGGGCCTGTGTCCTCATGAGGTAGCCTATCAGCTGCAGCTGAGCAGGGCCAGCCCTGTTCAGATGGTGACATGCTCTGCAGTTGGCCATCCCCATGTGGCCTGTTCACTCGCTTGCATTGTCTGCCTAGCCTCTCTGGCCATTTGAATTTGTGACCCCTGGACGCGAGACACCCAAGGCCCAGAGCTGGCAGCGCTGGAGCTGCTGTCTGACGGAGCAGGAGCGGTAGAGGCTATCACATGTTGAATACACAGAAAAGGCTTGGCACTGGTTGTTCCAGCCCTCCTCCCCCTCCCAGAACTGGTATTTCAAACCCAAATGGTCCAGAACTGAGTATGTCACCTACTCTTAGACTGAGTTAGCCCTGCACTGTGGTGTTTCTTTGATCTGCTTAGGAGTGTCTGCTGAATTGGGCCAGCTTTTGCTTGGTTTCTTGAAGGGTTGGGCTCACCGTGCCTCTCCATTGCTGGTAGGTTAGTCCCGCCACGTTACCTAGAATGCCAACCAGCCTGGCTTCCAGATGACACTTTTGCAGCAACCGTGACAGAAATTTCTCTCTTGCTCTGGAGTTCCCTCATACTTCTTGGTTAGTTATGTGCCCTTAGCTACCAATTATGTTTGTAAATACTGGACAGAAGCCAGCATAGGACACTGCCCTATGCCTGTTTCATTTTAACTAATTGTGCTTAGTTGTATTTTCTTACTGTACTTCCAGTTACCTTTACTTGAATCAGAAGGTCTTTGCTTTTTTTTTTTTTAACATGCTTTGTCATGTCTACTACTTGAACACCTAGACAAGTCACAGAGGTTAACAGAAACATGAGGTCTGCTGAGTCATCCTCATATCTCCAGTTACAGCTTTCACAGACCAACACTGAGGTTGAACTAACCTCAGACTGATGCTGCGGCCTCCTAGTCTGTTAACCATGGCTAATACGCACACAGGAATTTCCTCCCCTAAATGCTTACTCTGAAATCCCCTTCTTCCCTTTCTGGAGTTCTGTTCTAAACCTTTTGCCTAAATTGGTTTTCATGTGGAAATGGACTTCTAAGACTCTCCTTAGGTCCAGGTATAGATTTGTGTGTGTGTCTGTGGCCTAAGGTATAAGAGCTTTTCTTTATTGGAAGTGCAAGGATTTGCCTTGGGGCTGTAGTGTCTTAACTAGTAGACCAAATCCTTCCTCGTAGGTGGATTTGGTCACAACAGTAAATCTCACATATTTTCAGCAACAGAGATAGTCTTAGACTTTTCTCCAAGGTCCACTGTGAGCATTTACTCTTGGGCCTCCAGGTCAGGAAGCTGAAGTCAAATGCTACTGACCTACATTACAAAGGCATTATTACTAGGGTCTCTTAACCTCAGAGCACTGTAAGGAAACATCAGAATGCTCTGGGGCCATCCTGTAGGAGCTTCTGAACATTTTCTAAAGGAAAGGAGGCTCACTGAATTATTTTTTTACTTCAGATTTTATTGATTTGAGAGGGAGAAAGGCAGGAGGTGGTGGTGGGAAGCATCACCTTGTAGTTGCTTCTCGCGTGTACCTTGACCGGGCAAGCCCAGGGTTTCAGAGGACCTCAGCATTCCAGGTTGATGTTTTATCCACTGTGCCACCACAGGTCATGGCTCACTGAATTCTGATTTCCCAGAGGACCCGTGTTTTCACTATTAATGAGAGCTTTCTACAGACTTCCCCGATGGCTGAGTGTCTAACCTCCCCTCAGGGTAGTGGGAGGTTCTCTTCTCCAGAGGTTAATATATAGAGAGCCAGTTCACTTTCATTCAGTCTCATAGGCCCCCAGACACGAAGAGTGGGTCTTCTCTGGGTTCATTTAATTAACTGCTGTTTAAAACACGTTTTCTCTAAACAACTTAATGGACTTCTTACTACACGGGTACTCGGACTTTGAGGACTGGTAAGAGTACCAATGTTGCAAAACTCAACATAAAAACCAGGTAAGACATATATCTAAAGAAACAAATTCATTCACCTCTGACAGTATCTTAAACACTGGTCAGTCAGCATGATGCTAATTTATTTTTCCAAAATAGGTGTGGTGACCAGGACGCACAAGTTCTGCTTTCTATTATGACTGTGACAGGTACAGGCTCATTGGCTCCCCCTCAACTCTCACCCTTCCCCAAGCCCCGGCTCAATGGCCTCCACCCAAAGAACAAGTCAAGTCCCAACTGCCTAAAAAATTTCAGCCGAAAAATCTCCCCCACATCTGTGAAAGGTGGAAGGCAAAAATGGAAACCTAAACTGTATCTGAACCTGTTAAAACATGTAGGTACTCATCTATGTTAATATTCTTACTAAACACTCCATGAACTGGGGGCCCGTGTTACTTTCTGTTCTGTGTTTACTTCCACAAGCACACTAGTGACCAAGGCAAAGAAGGACTCTGTAGGTGAGACACAGACAAATCCCTTGTAAAAATAAATCTGGTAAGAAGGTCAATCACAGCCTTAACTTCCATTTTTAAACAGGACTACATTTATTATCAAATAATGGCTTTGAAAATAGTAGATTGCACAGGTCCTACGAAATCATGTCTCCTGAGAGTGGTTATTGCCCCAGTCATCTCCATACAACATTACCAGGAAATGTCTACTCCTTTATGGGAGTTATTTTTAACTTCTCAAGTGGAAGGCAGTATCTTATCGCTCTTTTGGGGGCAATCATTACTAACATCTTCCTCCATCTCAGTTAGGCATGCTCTGGAAGTCCATTGTTTCCTGTCAGCCAAGTCAATGCCAGGTAAGACATGCCAGCTCAAAGCTGAAGTGTTTGTGTCCTGGTTTTCAGAATCCTCAGACCAAAGCAGGAAGGCTTTAGTCATTCACCTCCATCCAGTGGATGTTTGTAAATGTTTTGCTATCCATTTTGTCAATGAACAAGCAGCCCTGCAAGTGGTCCATCTCATGCTGGATGATGCGTGCTGCCCACCCACTGGCCTGCCACACCACCTGCTCTCCTCTGGGGTCCAGCCCTGCAAAAGAAGTTACAGTCTGGGTGAGGACATGATGAACTGAATCATTAACTTATGCTTTCCCTGCCCCTGGATGTTCCTATTTACAAGAGGCAGCATCAGAAAAGAACTCACATAACATCTCTTATCCTCACTAGAAAAGATGCCTCAACTCTGCCTGTTACCAAGTGGTCAACCTGGTTCTCAACTAACAATTAGGTTGCTGGGCGATGAGATGAGAAATGATCTTCCTAATAAGGTGCTTCTCTTCCCAACTCTTGCTTCTGAAGTATTGCTCTTTGCTTTCAATTTTTAACAAAAGTATTTCAGCTTGGTACAATATAAAATAAGGGATGCCACTGACTTTCTGACCCTCATGGACCAAGTGGCTTGCTCAGGAGGAACAATCATCCCATCCCCAGCAAAGAATCACAGAACATCCTGGTGTGACACACCGGGAGTGATTTGTCACTCTGGGCTGGGCAAAGCAGGTCCCGCTTCTCCCACTCCACCTTGACAGATCTCATTGGGGCAGGAGAGAGAGAGAGAGAGAGAGAGAGAGAGAGAGATACACACAGCGAGGTCACCCTAACAACGCTCACTCTATACTTCCTACGCTGGTACCACACTAGAACTGGCTATGCTCTCACAAGGCCTTCATTCCCATCCCAATCTGTCAGTCCCGAGTTTCGTCCATTCTCAAGTGCTGTCCTTGATTCATGCCAGGAGGTTCCGCTGATCAATCATTAATGTGTCTGCTCGTGAACTGGAGCTTTATACTAAAACTTTCCTGGGATCCAAGGCCACCGCCTCCACAGGCGGAAGAGACGCGTGCGCTCACCCAGCCACCTCAGAGCCCCTCCCATCCGCACCTGAGATCTGCACGGCCTGGAAGCGGGGCACGCAGGCCAGGAAACCAGCAACGCTCTCGCAGCCCTCGGGGAAAGTGACCAGGCGGCTGTCCAACACCCGTAGGCTGGGGTTCACGAACACGCGCAGGGGGAAGGGCTCCATCTGGCGGGCCTCGCGCAGGCGCGGCGCGCAGGCGCGGAAAAGAGGCTCGGGGAACTCCAGGGCCAACACCTGCAGCGGCACTCCCAGCTGTGGCGCGCTCAGTCCCACGCAGCGCCGGCGGCGCATCACCTGCACCAGCCGCTGCAGCTCGGGCCCCGCCAGCTGCGCCGGCTCTACTGGGGCCGCAACGGCCCGCAGCGCCGGGTCCCCGACCTGGCACACGCGCGGGTACGGTGGCTCCGGCGCTCCCTGCACCAGACGCCGCAGGTAGCGCCAGTAGGAGCGCTGACGTGCGGGCCCCTCGAGGCCATTCCGGGCGGGAGTGGAGCTGCGGAGCCGGGCGCCTCCGACCGCCACTCCCTTTCCCCACAGCAGAGCCAGCCCCACGAGGCGACGCGCCTGCAGCGACCCCAGCAGCGGCCCGGCACCCAGTGGGCCCATGGTGCTCTCCAGTAGAGCCGTCCGCACGCGTTCCTCTCCGGGATGCCGTAGTCAATCGCTCCCGCCGCCAGGGACGCCGGGAGATGTAGTTCCCGCGAGTCTTCCCGCCCATAGAATGCTGTCCGCTTCTCGATGACGTCAACTTTATTATTTAATAATATATAATAATTGCACTTATTATAGTATAAGAGAAATGACCAGGAGGTTCCCCCTTTAATTTTCTCTCCTGCATGTCTTCGCAGCCTCTCCCCTGGGCTGTCCCATGTTTTCTGAGGCAAGGCAAGTCTCTTTTTCTGGGTGCTGTACCTGGTTTCCGGAGCGGGAAACCCGTTAAGTGTTCGCACTAGGCACATCGGCCTGCAGTGGCTCCGCTGATTCAACCTGCTCTTGCCCCTCCTCAGGGAAAGCCGGAGTGACTGGCTCGAGGCTTGACTCCTCCTCCGGGAGTTCTGGTGCTGGGGCAGTGAGCTCCGGCACTGGCTCCTTCTCATCTATACAGAAAACCATCTCTTTCTTCGGCAGGATAAAGGCGAGAGGCTCCTGAACAACGCCGATGTTCACGTGTCCAAGGTTTCCGTACCTGGAGAGCTGAGTAGGTGGAATGCCTGACCCAGATGGTAGGCAAAGTGAAATGGGAAAAAACATTAAATAATTGTAAATACTGGTATGTCACAAGAAAAAATACTTAGGGAAGTAATCGCCACAGTTACCGTTATTTCAATCTGGTAAGTCATCTTTGGTATGTGGGACAAGAAACTACACTGTAAAGCGAGACTTTGAAGGTAATCTGAAACAACACAGTGCACAGTGCAGAGGGGGACTGAGTAAGAGCCAAGAGAACTTCAGTAGGCACTGGCATCCTTGTGACAGGCCCTAGAGAAAAGCCAGAGGTGGGGTGGGCGGGGAGGGGCAGAGTGGCAAGCAGTCACTCTTTGCTGGTGTGATCACCGGCCCGTTGCCCTTTGGGAAGTTCTGCCTCCCCCATCTCCCACACACAATACAAAGTCATACAATATGTGGTTCTATTGTGATTAGCTTCTTCCACTTAATCAGATAAACATATACTGTGTGATTCCAGTTATATGCAATGTCCAAAAAAGGCAAACCTATTACATCAGAAAGTAGATTAGTGATTGACAAGGGCCAAGAGTGGGACTGGGGAATGACTACAATGGGTATGAGGGAGATTGTTGGGGTAATGGAAATGTTCTAAAATTGGATGGTGGTAATGGTACACCTTGGTACATTTACTAAAACACACTGAAGTTTACAAATGTGCGAATCAATTAGTATGTGAATTGTCTCAATGTAGTTTGAAAAGTCTTTTCTCCTTTCCCTTACCTAATGTTTGTGCTATCTGAGCTGGTGGAAAAAGGACTTGGAGACAGCGATTTAAATAAGGAACGAGGTCCTCCAGGAAGACAGTGCAGAACTGGACAAAGAGCTCTTGCTCCCCATTGGTAAAGGCAGCCTCTTCAGCACGATGGAAGGCCAGGATTACTTTGGTTACCTAAGAGACAAAGGCACCATCAATCACCTCAGTATCTATCACATATCTATGACAGTAGTTGGTCACTATCAGCAGTGCATGAAACTAAGCACTAATGTGCAGCACTCAAGTTTTCATGAAGAAATTTGTTCCAAACAGTACATTATATTAGTCTTGTTTAAATTCAGAATTGTGATCACTCTCCATAATTCTGTCACTTGATTGATGTATTTTTTATTTATTTTTAATTGATTTTTAGGGGGGGGGAGGAAGGGGGGGGGAGAGAGAAGAACAGGAACATTGATATGTTCCTCTATGTGCTCTGAGCAGGGATTGAACTGGCAACCTCTGCGCTTTGGAACAATGCTCTAAACAACTGAACTATCCAGCCAGGGCTCTTTTATTTTATTTTTATTTTTAGGATTTTATTTATCATTTTTAGAGAAAGGAAAGAGAAAGTGGGGGTAGGAGCAGGCTGCCTCAACTCATAGTTGTTGCTTCTCATATGTGCCTTGACCAGGCAATCCCAGGGTTTCAAACTGATGACCTCAGTGTTCCAGGTTAACAATTTATCCACTCTCTGACTCAATTTGGGTCATTACTGGTGTTTTTTTTCCAGTGAAAGAGTATCATGAAATTATACAAAGAATACATGATTCTTGACTCCCAAGGGAGGCTGTCCAGAAAACTATGTTGGATCTAGGAAAATGAAGCAAAAACTATAAAAGGTTTTTGAGGAAGGCCTTGAGGTTCCAGAAGCTAGATCACTAGAAACTTGTAAAGGAGGAAGGAAACAGAGCTGAAAAGAAAGTTCCAAGTAGAGAGAACAGAGCAGCCTCTCTGACATTACAGACAGGTGTCATGCTAACGGGGTTAATAAAAGACTGGTGCTAGACTTCCTGGTTCAAATCCTAGCTATGTCACTCTCTAGTTCTGTGACTTCCAAGTGATTACTTAAGCCCTCCAGGCCCTCTGTGCCTCCGTGTCCTTATCTACAAAGTAGGGTCAGCAATAGGCCCTACCTTGTAGGGTTGTTTATTTTGTAGATTTTAGAGAGCGGAAGTGAGAGAGAGAGAGAGAGACAGGAACATCGGTCTGTTCCTGCATGTGCCCTGACTGGGGATCGAACCCAGCAACCTTTGTGCTTCAGGACAGTGCTCTAACCAACTGAGCTATCTGGTCAGGGCGAGGATCGAGTCTTAATCTGTCAAGTACGATGGCATGAAGTAAGTTCTATACAAATATTAGATGATTACTACTACTTGAATTGCATTGACTCTTAAAAAGCTTCAGTGCTCATGCTTTCTTGCTCTTACATGAGATACCAATAAAAAGATTTTATATGATCATGTCATAGCTGCCACCTGGCTGAAAACGATTATAAGATGTCATAAGCTGTAAGGAGCATCCCAATATCTAAAGATTTAATGTGTAAAAAATGTGCACTGTACAAAGACATTAGCAATAGTAGTAGCATTACTTGTGTTGGGCAGAATTCTGAGTGATTTCCACCCCCTGGCACCCACTCCTTTGTGTAATTCCCTCCTCCTAGTGCAGGCAGAATCTGTGGCTTGTTTCTAACCAGTAGAATATGGCAAAGGTGAAGGATTTTACAGTTGTAATTAAAGTCCCTAAAGAAGTGACTTTGAATTAATCAAAAGGAGATTATCCTGAGTGGGCCTGACTGAATCAGATGAGCCTTTTTAAAGGGACTTGAAGACTTCTCTAGAAGAGATTCATGCAGCCCTGGCTAGATAGTTTGGTTGCCTGGAGCACTGTCCCAGTATGCAAAGGTTGCAGGTTCAATCCCCAATCAGGGCCCATACATGAACAGATCCATGTTTCTGTCAATCTCTCTCCCCACCCTTCTTCTCTCTCTAAAATCAAAAGAGAGAGAGAGAGATTCATGCAGGAAGGATACTCTTCCATTGGCCTTGAAAAATCAAAAAGCCACAGTATGAACTGCCTATGGAGTGGGGCGGCCTCTAGGAACTGAGGACCTAAGTCCCACAACCGCAAGGAACAGAAATCGGCCAATGTGAGTGAGCTTGAAAGGGGACCCCAAGCTCCCGATGAGACTACAGCCTGGCCAACACCTTGATTGTACCCTTGTGAGATCCTGAGCGGGGGACCCAGTTATGCTGTGCCTGGACTCCTGAGCCACAGAAACTGGGAGGTGATAAGTGGGGGGGTCTGTTATGGAGCAATAGAACACTAATACATTACTAAAGCATTACTATAGGTAGGCCATATCATGGGTTGTTTTAGGTTCCATGAAGGGGGACTAATCAGTTAAGAGCTGCTCAGCCATTAAAAGCCTCTAAACACCACACTAAACCTAAATCAGCCGTCACCACTGTCATATGGACTGGTTTATTGCCAAAATCTGGCCTCCTGTAACCAAAGAAGGTCCCAGTAGAGAGCCAACAGTATGTGCTCACCTTAGCAAGGGCATCCTCCAGGGTCCTAGTCACATCCTGCGCCAGGGCTATGGGGCAGCAAAGACGCAGATCATTGAAGGCAACCAGAATATTGTTGAGGAAGCAGGCGAGGGGTGGGAAGTCTAAGAGCACCATGGGCGGCTGCAGGGTCCCAGGCTGAGTGACTGGCACAGCAGCAGGCAGGTTACCGCTGCCCAGGATGGCTGGAGCCAAGATGAGGGTGTAGGAGTTCATTTCCTCTTGGAACTTCTCCACCGCTTCCTGAACTGCTCTCTGGAAAGTGCTGATGGCTACCTGCTGGAAAACAGGAGCCAGCTGGCCCCGGAAATCAGCCCCCACACGGCTGAAGGACAGCCCAAAGTACATGCACTGGCCCAGCAGAGAGTCCAGGCGGCTGCCTATCCCCTGCTGAAGGTCGGCTTCCAGCACCTGCAGGAACTGGGAGACTTTCTGTAGTACCCAGCCGTGGAAGATAGCACTCTCATTCACAGTGTGCTCACCCATAGCAGGGGACAGCAACGGGTCCTCGTCGGAGAAGATGGCACGGTACTGAGTGATGATATCAAACAGATGGACACGGCAGGCCTCGATGGTTTTTGTGATGTGGAAATAGGGATCATCGTTGGGGATGGCAGTTAGGATGGAACGAAGCCAAGCATCTCGGGCCTGAAGAAACTTCACCCTTAACTCAGCCTCAGTGAAGATGTCCATGCGCCTCAGGAAGCCAATAACACGGAGGCAGGCAGGGAGCTGGATGTTGGTCCTCAGTTGCTGGATCAGTTGGCTCAGCATCAGCTGCATGGACTGGCGCACTTCGTCCACAATGCCCTGAGAATACAGAGGTGAGTCACACCACGCTTGTAAAGACAATCCCTGAAACCTATTCCCCTAACCCTGAATATTTCAGACCAATGTTCCTGACACATGAAGTCGATTTTCTAAAGCTGATGCGTCCAGGTTCACCATGGCCTACAGGCCCTGCCTGCTTCTACATCACCGGCTTCCTCATGCTCTCCCCTTGCTCACTGCAGTCCAGTCCCGCTGGCTTTGTTTCGTAACACTCCGATTTCCTTCTCCAGCCTGCTGTACTTGCTCTTTCCACTTTCCGGTTTGCCCTCTCTTCTCACATCTACATGTACCCGGCACCTGCTCATCATCTGGGTCTCAGCTTAAATGTTCTCTCCAGTACAGCCTTTCCTGGCCACTGTCCCCAGACTAGAATAACTAACCCTGGTCTTCTACCTCTTCCCCTGGTTTGTTTTCTCCAGACACTTAACCACTGTCTGAAAGGATCGCGTGGTTTATCCACATATTTGCCAGCTATCAGCTTTCATTCATGAGAGCTAGAACCTTGTCTGCTTTGTTCACATTGAATACTCAGCACCTAGAGCAGTGCCTGGCACACAAATGAACATTTCTCATTTGAATAAATGAATGTATGTTTTATGTTCAAGCCTGCCTGTCTGCCTGTCAGAAACTGATGTGAAACGTGCAAAGAGTTTTCCTACATTTTCTGCCTAAAGGTTCAGTGATGACTACAGAATTACTGATTACAAGAACATAAGTTCGAGTCCTCTGCAGGGAAGTTGGCTACCTGGATAACAGGAATGGAGGAATATTTCCTTTCCAGTCGGCGTACATAAGTTGCAAGCTCCAGGGCCTCTTCATAATAGCTGTTCCGGACACAGGTGTCCATGAGCTGAGGAATCTCTAGTATTTCCAGGATTTCTGTGTGCCGGTTTAGAGTCAGGGTGTTCATCCGGCGGTTGGAGTTGATCTCCTCAGCCTCCTTCACAAAGTTCCTAGTACAATCAGAAGAATATTGGTTGCTCACTGCTCTGCACCCAAACCTTAACTATAATTACCAAGCTTTTACTATACTATTGTATGAACTGGGCACTGCGCTGGATGGTTTATCTGATTTAATTTCCACACCAAACCTATGAGGTAAGTACCCTTGAGAAAACTTTTAATCTCAGGTTAAGAACTTGTCCAAGGTCACACATAATTAAATGGTAAAAAGATATGAACCCCGATCTGCCACTTAACTATTGGGGCAAAGTACTTAGGCTTTCATAACTTTTTTTTTTTTTTTTTTTTTTTTTTTACAGAGGCAGAGATAGACAGGGACAGACAGACAGGAACGGAGAGAGATGAGAAGCATCAATTATTAGTTTCTCATTGCGCGTTGCGACTTCTTAGTTGTTCATTGATTGCTTTCTCATATGTGCCTTGACTGTGGGCCTTCAGCAGACCGAGAAACCCCTTGCTGGAGCCAGCAACCTTGGTCCAAGCCAGTGAGCTTTTTTTTGCTCAAACCAGATGAGCCCGCACTCAAGCTGGCGACCTTGGGTCTCGAACCTGCATCCTTCCGCATCCCAGTCCAACGCTCTATCCACTGCGCCACCGCCTGGTCAGGCCATAACTGTTTCTTTATTGGTAAAATAATAATAGGACCCACCTTATAAGGATGTGAGGATTAAATGAAAAGATGTTTTTAAGGTATATAACACAGATCCTAACTTCAGAATGTTCCTTAAATAATAGCTATACTTATTATCTTCATAATAATGAATGAGCTAACTAACCTCGAGGCTACAAATCTTACCAAGTTCTCGCAGCCTCTTAAATCTATTCTTATGCTATTCAACCTGAGTTCCCACCAGTTTCTATTTCTTCTCCATAAAGGCAGAGATCTGCTTTATGAAGTTCCCTACCTATTCTGTGGTGGGTGGAAGGTACAAAAGCTATTGTCAAATAGCCAAAGATTCAAAAGAACACTTAAAACTTTTATCATGAAAAGCTGGAAGACAGCTGACTTGTGGTGGCGCAGTGGATAAAGCATCGACCTGGAACTCTGAGATCGCCGGTTCAAAACCCTGGGCTTGCCCAGTCAAGGCACATATGGGAGTTGATGCTTCCTGCTCCTCCCCCTTCCCTCTCTCCCCCCTTCTCTAAAATGAATAAATAAAATCTTTAAAAAAAAAAAAAGGCTGGAAGACAGAATTAGGGATAATGGATTAAGGACCTAGGGAAGCAGAACATGACTCAAAAAGGAGGAATTATCTGGATAACTTTTGCTACCCCCAAAGAAGGATTTCCTGTCAGCTTCCTATTAGTGGAGGTTTTGGAGAAGATGAGCTGCCCTGAGCTATTTTATGTGTTGTGTCTACACATGTATTCATGTACACATAAATATGCATATATATTAAGCAGCCATTTGTAGATAGTTAAGTATGTTTGGCACAATTCTTAGTGCTTTGCATGGAATCTATTTAGTGCCCACACATCCCCCCGAGGGAGGAACCTGCCGGTAGGTTCCAATTCTGACTTCGAAACGTACTAGCTGTGCCCTCGGACAGTCACTAACCTCTGCGCGTCTCAACCTCCTCATACATAAAACCGGGGAAACAGTACCTACCTCGAAAGCTGTTGTGAAGTTTAAATGGATTAATGAAATGCTCAGAGAAGTGCGTGCTGTGTGTTAGCTATCTCTACCATAGTAAATGTCAACTATTACAGTTGTTTAAAAAAAAACCCTTTGGTACGGGGCCCGCCGCACCTGCAGCTCTGTTGGAAGCTGGGCAAGCGGTCGAGCAGGCAGCTGAGCGACGCCTCCACGTCGCCAAACAGACGGTGGATGCGCTCGGTGCACTCAGCGCCGCGGATGAAGGTCTTGTAGTTGGCGAAGGCCAGGTCGCGCGTCTGCTGCAGCAGCTGGGCCCGCTCCTCCGCCAGGCGCTCGGGCTCGCGCCGTAGCCGCTCCAGCCCGGAGCCGCTCAGCTCCCGGAGGTAGCGACCCACGTCGGGCCGTTCCCGCCACTGGGCCTCCGGGAAGCGATCGCGGAATAGTGATGCCAGGAGCCCTTCATCCTCCACCTCCCCGAGAGCCGCTGCGGTGGCCGCGGCAGATGCCGAAGTGGAGGATGGAATTGCTTCTATCGCCGCCATCTTCCAGTGTCGCTTTCCCCTCCGGCCCAGAGAGGGCGCTGGCTCCGAATCTGGGACCGGAAGCAATAGGGCTATACTTCCGGCATCTATGTTTTTTGTTTGTTAATTATTGAATTTATTGGTGTGACACTGGTCAACAGAATTACACAGGTTTCAGGTGCCCGAGTCACACTCTGTGGTTTCTTGTGGGCGTCTTCCTTGGCCCGGTAGTCCTCCAGGCTACGGGGCGCTGGCGTGGGGAACCAATGGGATGGAAAGCAGCTAGAAAGATAGGTTTTAGGGTTGTCCGGGTGAGGCTGGCAGCTGACTTCCGCTTCCGGCGACTGAGGCACGAGGATCCGGTGTTCTAACAGCGGGAAAATGCGGCCTTTGACTGAAGAAGAGACCCGTGTTATGTTTGAGAAGATAGCAAAATAGTAAGCGCGCGGGGCAGAAGAGGGAGTGTGTGTATGGTGGGGCGGGGCGGGGGTGGAGTGGGGCTTGGGGCCGGGACCAGCCCCTTCGGATGCGGCCTATGTCCTTTTGCCTACAGCATCGGGGAGAATCTGCAGCTGCTGGTCGACAGGCCCGATGGCACCTACTGTTTCAGGCTGCACAACGACCGGGTGTACTACGTGAGGTGAGGCAGGGCCGGGTGGGCAGCATAGACCCGGCTGGGGGCCTGGGCCCCACCAGCGCCCTTCTGTGACACCTCTTTCTTCTTTACCCTTTTAGTGAAAAGATCTTGAAGTTGGCCGCCAACATCTCCGGTGACAAGCTGGTGTCGCTAGGAACCTGCTTCGGAAAATTCACTAAGACCCACAAATTCCGGTTGCACATCACAGCTCTGGATTACCTTGCGCCCTATGCCAAGGTTTGTGGGATGGTTTCCAGTCTGCCACAGGGGCTGGAGGAAGTCAGGGATGAGGGCCACCCAGGACGCTGATAATTGGGCAGCCTCTCTGCCAGGAGTTCCTGACTTTGCTTGGGATAAGTGCCAGCGCCTGTAGATGCTTGTAGGTATGCTCTTTCAGTATGATTGGGGCTCTGGGAAGCAGTGCTGGGTGGCTACGTATATAGTTGTCATTAACTCTAGCAAAGTAGAAAAGCCTGTGCAAACCCAGCTGAAGATTGAAAAGTAGGTGGTTGTGATGAGGAGCACAGTGGGTCCAGAAAAAGAGCTGTTTAACTGTCCATGGGAGAAGTTACTTGTAGAGCCAAGGAAAGAACCTGGCACTTCTGTTTAGCAGAAAAACATCTTGAGGGAAATAGACATCTTTATTTCTTAAAGTGTTTTCAAGAAATTAATCACAGATTTAGCAGCTACCTTATCTGCAGGGATATACCGGTAACTATTAGCATTTTTATGTTTCTTGGATTTAATTTTCTTTTTTATAGTATAAAGTATGGATAAAGCCTGGAGCAGAGCAATCCTTCCTGTATGGGAACCATGTGTTAAAATCTGGACTGGGTCGAATCACTGAAAACACTTCTCAGTACCAGGGAGTGGTGGTGTACTCCATGGCAGACATCCCTTTGGTGAGTACAAGTGGTAGCTGTTACAAAAATGAAAGATCTTTTTGTTCAAGAAGGATGTATTTTCAATTTGTGGCTTGAGAGACCCAATTCTCAGCACTTTTTGAATTTCTCAAAGAACTGTGTCTTTTTTTGTCTTTGTTATTTCCTGCCCTTACTGCATGATTATTGAATGACTTGAGTGAATCAGTGTCTCTTCTTTTGAATCCCAGGGTTTTGGGGTGGCAGCAAAGTCTACACAGGACTGCAGAAAAGTAGACCCCATGGCGATTGTTGTATTTCATCAAGCAGACATTGGGGAATATGTGCGACATGAAGAGACGTTGACTTAAAACGAAGTCATCGCAAGGACTTGTGGCTGTGTGGAAGGGCCTAGCTTTGTTTCCTGTGTCTGTGTAGGCTCCACCATCATGTTGAATTTTGTCAACACTGGGACTGCTCCAGGGGTTCTTAGTTTAATATTCTCTCTATAGTTGACAAGTGCAGGCTGGATTCTTATTAAGCAGAAATGGTTCAAAATGGAGTTTTAGATCTTTGTGTTTGTTACTAAATAGAATATTGTGTTTTATATATCAACCAGAGAGCTTCTTGTTTTGAGTAAAAAGTTCTAAATCATTGGAATTGAGGACAAGAATAGCTTATTATTGTTATCTGTGATAACACTGTGCTTTAGATGAATCATTAACTTTAGAGAGCTTCATTTTCTTCTGTTTCAAAAAACAGCTTTAACTATTTACCTAAGAATGGCTTTTAGAATTAGAAGTCATTATTTAAAGTACCTAGCACAGTGCCTGGTAAATGAGAGGTGTTGAATAAATGGTAAGAATTATTTTTATGTTGCATATACTGAGTGTTTCTGCTAAGAGTAGGATCTAATGAATATAATTTGATTATAATTGTTTTGACTTTTCCAAGATGTTTTCTCAGTCTTTTTCTTGGATGGTGTAATCTCAGGTTGAATGTTATTTTCATCACCGTAGTTTGCTAAAACATTTTCCTTATGAACCTTTACTAGCCTAACTGGACTGGACGAAAAGCACTAATCAGAGACTCTGAAGTAATATTCCTTCTCCATTCTTCCCTGTGCCTCCCAAAATTATTTTTAGAATTATTAAAATATTTTTTTAAATGAAAAGCATCTCACAATTATCTTAAAACTACTTATTGTAAAACAATTTTTCTATGAATATATTACTCATTTTAAATTCCAAAGGTGACAATCTAAAAATAAAACATTTTTAAAATACAAAAAAGCATTCTACCAACTCTTGTTTTTGTATTCAACATGTAAATCCCATATAAAAACTGGGTTTTACATGTTTCTGTTCCCTTTTTTCTCAACTCTTCTCCCAAGTTTCTCTGTTAACCTCTAAATCAGGGGTTGGGATCCTTTTTGGCTGAGAGAGCCATGAACGCCACATATTTTAAAATGTAATTCCGTGAGAGCCATACAACGACCCGTGTACATTACGCATTATATATTAAAATTACGCATCCAATAAAAATTTGGTGGTATCCCGGAGGACAGCTGTGATTGGCTCCAGTCATCCGCAACCATGAACATGAGCGGTAGGAAATGAATGGATTGTAATACATGAGAATGTTTTATATATTTAACATTATTTTTTTTATTAAAGATTTGTCTGCGAGCCAGATGCAGCCATCAAAAGAGCCACATCTGGCTCGCGAGCCATAGGTTCCTGACCCCTGCTCTAAATAGACTTAATGAAGGTTAAGGGACTGTTATATGATGAACGGTATTTTGATAGTAGCATTTAGTGCATACTTTAGAAATAGCCAACATCAAAACTTAGTTTTATTCCTTTATTGTCATTTTGCCTCTGTAGATAAGAGCAATAGACTAAAACTTTCTAAAAGGAGAGAAATGGATTTTTCCCATTAACTTTGCAAAGCTGATGATTTAACAGGTGTCTGCCCCAGAGGGAGAGAGCCAGGGCGCATGCAGTTGTTTTAGCTTAGCATCTTGGCTTCTCAGTGTCTGTAGTCGTTGGGACATTGAAGAGACGCTTCAAGAAATACAGCTGCAGGACCCCAGAAAGAAGAATAACAAGGCTCTGGGCTATTGACCACCAGTTCACATAGTTATAGTTTGATTGGAGAAGGAAAAAGTCAGCCATTTTCCTCATGCGGGCAAAGTTGTAGTATCGCCACATGTGAAAGATATTGTTCTGCACCTTTCGTGTACTTTCCTGTGGGACAGACAATGAAATAAGGGAAGGCTCCTCCCAACCCCCCATCTAGCCTCACCTGGGTGCTCACCAGCCCTAACCTAAATTATCTGGAAGTTGAGTAACTTATGTTATTTTATGATATGTAATCAGTTGCCAATTGTAGTTGCTGACAAGTAATTTTGCTGTATGTGGAAAAAATGGCCTGGACTTGAGGTTTAAATTTTTTTTTTTCCAATGAAAAACTACAATGTTGAAACTAGAGAGCTCTTGCAGAGATAAATATTTTAGTAAATATTTTAGGCTTTGCAGTCCATACAGTCTCTTGCAACTACTGAACTCTGCCATTGTAGCACAAAACAGCCATAGACATTATGTAATTTTCAATTAAGCATACCTGTGTTCCAATCAAACTTCATTTACAAAACTAGGCAAGTGGACTTGAGTGCATCAATGAGACTGTCATAAAAGTACAAAGACATTACACAGAATGGGAGAAAATTCCTGTAAATCACATACCTGATAACGAACTTATATCCAGAATGTAGTTAAAAAAAAAACAAACCTCAGAAATAAAAAAGACAACCCAACTTTAAAGTTGCAAAAGGATTTAAATAGCCGTTTCAACAAAGAAGTTTATACAAACGGGAAAAACATGAAAAGATGCTCAGTGTCATTAGGGAGACAACCCAAAATCACAAACTACCATTTCACACCACTAGGGTGGCCAATAAGAAAGACAACGTGGGTGAGGATGTGGAGAAACTGCAGCCCTCGTTCACAGCTGCTGGGAATGTGAAGTGGTTTAGCCACTGTGGAAGACCGCAGTTCCTCAGCTAAACGTTACTCTGTGACCCTGCAGCAGAGTACACCACCTCTAGATACAGAAATGAAAGCATGTTTGTATAAAAACTCATATGTTTATAGCAACATTATTCATGACAGCCAAAAAGTGGGAATAACCCAAATGTCTTATCAGTTGATGGGTGGGTAAGTAATGTAATATATCTATGCAATAAAATGTTATTTGACCATGTAAAGGAATGAGATACTAATACATGCTACAATGTGGATGAGCCTTGAAAACATGTTGAATGAAAGAAGCCAGGCTTCTTTCATGAAATAATACTGAATAGGAAAATTTATAGAGACAAGAAGTGAGTGAGTGACCACAGAGTTGGGAGGCATGGAGAATGGATAGTAACTAATGGGTATGGAGTTTTTTTGGGAGTGATGAAACTTTTGTAATTAGATGCTGGTGATTGTTGCAGGACCTTGGAAATATGCTGAAAACCACTCAATTATATACTTTAAAGTGGTGAATCATATCTAAATTAAAAAAAAAACAAACAAAAAAAACAAGCCCTGGCTGGTTGGCTCAGCAATAGAGTGTCGGCCCAGCATATGGAAGTCCCATGTTCTATTCCTGGCCAGGGCACATAGGAGAAGTGCCCATCTGCTTCTCCACCCTTCCCCCCTCTCCTTTTTCTCTGTCTCTCTTCCCCTCTGGCAGCCAAGGTTCCATGGGAGCAAAGTTGGCCCAGGTGCTGAGAATGGCTCCATGGCCTCCACCTCAGGCACTAGAATGGCTCTGGTTGCAGCAGAGCAACAGCCCAGATGGACAGAGCATTACCCCCTGGTGGGCATGCCAGGTGGATCCCGGTCGGGCGCATGTGGGAGTCTGCCTGTGTGCCGCCCCCCACTTCTCACATCGGAAAAATAAAATAAAAAAAAACAGGCAGTGGACCAGTTTTGGCCTTGGGAGCAGCAGTGTGCTAATCCGTGGTGTGAGACACATGAGGAATTTCAAGAGCTCCAAGTCATAAAAATTAAAGGCTTCAAATCCCCTTGCCTGTTTGGTTTCTACCCAAGTGAGTGCTCAGCTCAAATGATATTATTCCCATATTTTCCATCTTTCCTCCAAATTTAAAATCCGTTTCCAGATGTTTTTCTCCCACAAAAGCAATTAATTACCTCGATTGCATCCAGAGTATCATTCAGTTGTTTTCTTTCATTCTTCTGTTTGTGGTCCATCCCAGGCCCCTCATAGAAGACTCCAAAATTGAGGTACACTTGCACAGAACCAAAGTGATTTTGTTGGTTTTTTACACAAAGTTGATAAAAACCTGTGGGAATCCTTCGATCATTACCAAGCCTGGATCTCCCACCCTGTTGCTATTTCAACCTCTAGGCTTGGAGATGTCTGCTCTCCGCTGGTCAATGTGCCACATTAGCACCTTTTTACTTATAACAAGTACAAAGATCCAATTCTTGATGTGGAAGGAAGATACTGATACAACACGAAACTTATTTTACTAAGTATTATTTGTAGCAGTCACGTTTTAAAAAATATCACTAGTCATACATTGAAAAGAAAACCATTTTCCTTCCTCTTTTTCAACCCATTATCGCTTATTTTTAAATATCTCGAGTTGAAATTAAGAGCATGGTGTTTGCCTGCTTATACACTGTTAGAGCTGCAGTTACCATTTTGAAACTAGAAACTAGAGAAAAAGCGGTCCATCGTGAAGGAAAGAAACTTCTGCTGGAGTAACTAACTGCAAGGGGGTGTGCACCGGGTTGGGTGATTTTGAATATGTAGTGGTGCTGGTTCTCAGCTGGGTCGCCTCCCCTTCTGGGGGTGGGAGTGGAGAGGAGTGGGTTTAGAAAGGTGTGGCAATGTGCTGTCAAAATGAACTGAAGGCACTTCTGACGTGGAGGGGCCAAAGATGCTAAATATCTCATAATGCTGAGTGGCCTGTGCTTCAGAGTGAAGGATCATCTTATGCTCCTGTTGAGAAAAATCTTTTTCTGTACATTGGCTGGTGAGAGTGCAGCTGTGGTTCTGAGCAGGGTGGGGACAGGTTCAGCCTGGCTGTAGGAATTTTCTGATGACTGGAGAAATGCTTTGTTATGGAATGTGGATATTTTTCATGGCTGTGCATTTCCTTTTGTTCTGAGTCTGCTTTTTGGTAACTAGCTCATATATTCTGATGACTAGAAAGAGATGTTATCCCATATATTAATTGGAATTCTTTATCTTTTTTTTTTTTTTTTTTGAGACAGGAAGGGACAGAGATAAGCATTAACTCGTAGTTGCAGCACTTGAGTTGTTCATTGATCACTTTGTCATATGTGCATTTGGGGAGTTGGGGAGGGCCAGCTGAGTCAATGACCCTTTGCTTAAGCCAGAGACCCAGTACTCAAGCTGGATGAGCCCATGCTCAAGCCAGTGACCTCAGGGTTTCAAACCTCGGACCTGAGGGGAAACTGAGCTTCTAGACCCGAGAGTTAAAATTCACCTGGAAACTGCCTCCAAACTGCCAGTGGACTGCACTTGACCATTGGCAGTCTCCAGGAAAACTGGGTTTTGGTGTTCTAGGCTAAATTTTTTCCTTATGTTTCACCATCCCTATGTGAAAAACCCTAGGTTTTTACATCTCTGGTACTTAATTTGAATACTTCCTCATTGTTTTCCTAACTTCAAAGAAACCTATGATTATTATAATAGATGTGGTGATGAAAACAGACCTGTCTCTTGGGTAGAGAAGTTAATCTGGCCCCGAACATTCTGAGAGGTTTCTATGAGAAAACCTTGTGGGGTATGTGCAGTGGCTGCAATATGCCGGTCATGTGACATTCCCAGTGTTCGCTGAACCTGCCAAGACACATTAAAGAGGGAGAAAGTCCCTGATACATCACCAAGAAGCCAATTAAGTGGTAAGATTGACATCCCATGATAGCACAGTGGTTCTCAATCAAGGATGGTTCTGCTCAATGCCTTTCGGGAATTTGAATTGAAACAATGGTGGGGGTGTGGTGGGGTCGGGTCAGGAGGGGAGGGACAGCAAATCTGAACGTCCTGCCATGTTAGAAACAGTTTTGCAGGATAAAGAATTACCCCAAATGCTGATAGCACTTCTGTTAATAAAACATGTCACAGACCATACAGCTGGCTTGTATTGGCTGGTGTCTAAGATTCTGGTTGTAGAGTTCTTTTTTTTTTTTTTTTTTTTACAGAGACAGAGAGTCAGAGAGAGGGACAGACAGGGACAGACAGACAGGAATGGAAAGATGAGAAGCATCAATTATTAGTTTTTCGTTGCACGTTGCAACACTTTAATTGTTCATTGATTGCTTTCTCATACGTGCCTTGACTGCGGGCCTTCAGCTGGCAGAGTAACCCCTTGCTTGAGCCAGCAACCCTGGGCTCAAGCTGGTGAGCTCTTGCTCAAACCAGTTGAGTCCGCACTCAAGCTGGCGACCTCAGGGTCTTGAACCTGGGTCTTCTGCATCCCAGTCCGACAATCTATCCACTGCACCACCGCCCGGTCAGGCGAGGTTGTAGAGTTCTTGACTGAACTAGCTTGGTTTTAAGCTCTCGGGTTGTCGCACACTTGGGCTTATTTCACACTTGACAGCAAATAAGGCACTCACTACTAGGCACTTAGTGCCAGGCTGACTGTAGCTACTCTTCTATCACAAATTTAGAGACAAGAAAAAGCTCTAACTTAATTTAAAATAAGTTTTAAGTTACAATGGAGTAGAGTGTAAACAAAGATTAGAAAGTTAACAGGTTTCTAAGATAAAGAACAAAGAAGTGAACAGCCTCTAACTTGACTGCTGAGCAGACCATCCCTGGGTACTGAGGTGAGAGACTGCTGGAGATGCAAGTACCTGGCTTGTGAACAAGCAGCTTGAAAACATTTTCTTTCTACCACTAAAGGCAAGAGTAAATGTTGTTCTCCTGAGGTGTCTTTTTGAAATCACTGGGTCTGTCTCCAAAGTTCATGTGACTTTCCATATCCATGTTTTACTATTTTTAAAATGTATACTCTCCCCTCTCATCTCTAAATCTGAGTAAATGTGATGATTATTTCCCTAGGAAGAGGCAGCCCATTTGTCCCATGGCTTTGAGCATAATTCCATGATCCACAATTTGAGAAGCCAAGCCATATGTTATAGTGATTATTCATCCATAGAGTTTCCATCTAAGTGCAGGTCCATTTCATTAATGGGTGGAGAATCACAGCATAATAATGACAATCAGAACCTTGTGTTAGTCTACAACTTGACCCCTTTACAAAAGGAAACAGAAAAAACAAGTCCCAGTATGGCCAGAGGAGTCCAAGTACCTACCTCATAACTGAAATAGAAGTATCCAGTCTGGTGGGCAAATTGCCAAAAGCATTCTGTGCCTCCTGGAGGGATCACAATGGCAAAGTCATATCGATCTGCCCCCCGGAAAAGTGGTTGGTCCCCAGAGCCACTAAGGGGTTCTGTCTTCTGGCTCCTAGTAGAGGTCACCAGGTTCAGAACCACCAGTCCAGCCCCAATGAGCAAAGGGAACATGCTGGTTCCTGGAGACTCCCCTGCAGGTGACTGCTTGCAGCCCAGTGGAACCAAGTAGTTTAGAGAACTGCTGGAGTAATCATTAACTCCACAAGTCACACTTAGGCCAGTTTCAGGGCCACCCGTAGATATTCCATAGAACTGGCATGGTACCTCCATGTCTGGCTCACAGCAAGAGATTTTGCTTTCACTTAAAAAACTCAGTGGCTTACCAAACCTGTTTTATGGGTGCTAAATAGAATCTGCTACTTCAGAAAAGGCATTTCCATCCTTCCTTTTGGCTGTCATTTTTCAGTTCCTCTTGGGAATATTAAGTTTATTTTCAACCATCTGAATCTATGACAAGTTGGCTGGGATTTTTCTCATTCGTATCAAACTGCTAGACACCTACTGCTTCCCTAAGACAGATGAGGCAGCATCTGCTTTGGTGGACTTCTGCCAATGCTAGTTTAGAGAAAAAGCACAACATAAAAGTGTGCACAAGAATTTAAACGGATGAAGTGAACAAAAGACAGAGAAGGGCATTCAGAGATTCCAGGGGTCGGCTCCCCATCCCACAAGCACAGCTGGCACAGTTGGGGTCCTGACGGGCCTTGCACTCTTACCCACCAGGACCGTGGCAGTAGCAGTCTCTGTGTCCTGCCAGTGTCTGCATGTTTTTATTTCAGCCACAATCTTAAAAAACAAAACAACATTAGCAGCTTCTGGCCAAGTGTTGCTTCAGAATTCATCACATTCGTTCCAAGTGGTAATACTTTGAACTATCACAATCTACTAAGCAAAGAACAGTCTTCGTAATTGTGTTCAGTTCTAGAGGAGGCCCAATGATACCACAGCACTTGGGAGCAGCCGTGGCTCTGCAGCAGTCTCGCCAAGGTGGAGGGGGGCGAGACTGGGGTCGTTTCTCAGCATACAGTGGCACAGGCACCCCACCCGAGTCCCCCCACTGCCAGTTTTTACACTACTTCTGTTGTGAGCAGTGTACAGTATTAGATTCAGCAAAACTGTCAACAGTACCCGGGAAGTTTTATGGTTCTACAGAAGCTGCTGTAGGCTTTGTTGTTTGCACCCATTTCAGTAACACTGTAACAACACTGGAGTTATGTTAACAAATGTTAATAGACCTGTGCATTTTTCAAATTTGAGAAAGGCGGATTTGGATATTCTGCTTCCCTAAGTGCCTCACAGAGTCACTTCTCCTCAGGGAGTACCATCTTAATGAGGTGAGAGCTGAGGGAGAATCTTCTGGATCCAAATCCAATTTAGAGGAAGACCACACTGGCTGCAGTCAGATCAAGAGCAGGAGGCTGTGTTGAGAGATGATCAAGTTCTCTCTGTAGTTTCATTTGGGGTAACTGACAACAACAGTAGTACCAAACCCCAAAACGTAGTTAGCGGAATAAAGCTGTGCCAAGTTTTCAACTTGTAACCACATGATGAATTTTAAAACTTTAACATTTCTTTACATCTTTCACTCACTCAAAAAACGAGAAAGGGTTTGACAGTTTCCAAGGACTAGAATATCCAATACAATTTGATTGACATCGGCTTTTTAACAGTCAACATGGCTCAGCAAAATGTACCATTTTGCTACCTCCCTGTGTTTTCATACATGCTGTGCTGCTTAAATTTGAGAGAAGCAAAACTTTAATGAAGAATGCTACAAGTTACGGGCAGTAATTCTCAAATTTTAAAAAAATGATTAGAGAAAACACTTTACTGGACTTTTTAAAAATTTTTTGGCTAAAAAGGCAGTCTTTAAGGATGTCCAAGAGAGACAGCAAGCACAACACGGTACAAAAGGAGAAGGAAATGTTGAATTCTAGCGCAGGACACTAACACAGCACAATTAGGGAATCAAGTGGAAGCAACCATTTCACAAAGAATGGAATTAGGCATTTATATTCCTTTGATCAGGGTTTTTTTTTTAAGTTTTAAAAGTCCAGCATAAGGAAGGGAATTGGGAAGAGAGAATGGGGAGAGGGGCTAAATTTATCTACAATCACTAGAAAACACACTGGTTCAACCACAGCCCAGCAAATATAAGAGCAAATGCCAAGACTAGGTCTAGGTGTTGATGTCACAACAGGCTAAACAGTTTTTAAAGGGACCCTGATTTCACCAGGACTGGTCTCTCATCAGCCTGGGCTCATGACACGAAGTTTCTTCGCATTTGCGTCAGAAGGCCAAAGCTTTATCTGGAACAAGTTCACTCCAAATAATGCTCATGTTGCTGGTTTTAACAGGTCATAGAGTCATAAGCGCTCCTAACAGATTCCACCATTTCCTAGGAGAAGGTTCTACTGATTACCGGGATTTAAATTCAAGCAAACTACTGAAGAAGGGAATACTAATGATATTCTGGCACTGTACAAGCTATAGGCCTGTCATCTCTGCCAAGGACAGGAGTAGACTTGGCTTTGCGTTCCAGCTTCATGATCTCCAACAGTGATGAAGTGTAACTGGGACCACCCCCACGCTGGAGGAGGATGCCGAAAATTTTCATCCCAGCCCAGCTTCTGAAAGAAAGAGCAGACTATCGGGGCTATTATTAGGAACCATGCTCCTGTGAATTCTGTGGAAATGAAAGCTTGTTTCAGTTCACACCAAGTCTCTTCATGGTCCGCCAGCGATCTTTAATCATCACAGCTGTTCGGTTAACAAATGGGTAATTTTTAGAAATGACAGCCCAGTTTCCTTCCCCGAATTTCTGCACTCCAGCCTTGATCCACTCGCTTTCTTCCACAGTCCACTTCTGCAAGAGAAAACCAAAGGGTGTATCACAACCTGTCTCTCCACATATTCACATTTTCATACAGTGAAAAGGTAAACTCAAGAATCCTAGGAGAATAATCTGAACCAAAAAAGGTTTATATTTTTAAAACATGATACAGATGATAACACTGAATTTGGAGACTGAATAATTTTCAATGTCCTGCCATTTCATCTTCAACTAATCACTTCTGCATTCAAACTTCAAACATGTGTGCAGTTCATGGTCAGGAAAAGGTCAGATTTCTCTCCAACCAGATTTTTCTTCCAGAGGATAACTACAATAAGTCCTCACTTAACGTTATTATAGGTGCTGTGATTCTATGCAAAATGACATTTAACAAAACCAATTTTTTTTTTATTTATTCATTTTAGAGAAGAGAGGGAGAGAGAGAGAGAGAGAGAGAGAGAGAGAGAGAGAGAGGAGAGACAGAGAGAGAGAAGGGGGGAGGAGCTGGAAGCATCAACTCCAATATGTGCCTTGACCAGGCAAGCCCAGGGTTTCGAACCGGCGACCTCAGCATTTCCAGGTCGACGCTTTATCCACTGCGCCACCACGGGTCAGGCCAAAACCAATTTTATCATAGGCTAATTGATAGAAACAAGAGTTAAGTTTTTACAGCATCTATTCTAATCAACATTATAACAAAACGACAGTGAATGAAAGGACATTATTCGAGGACTTGCTTGGATCATCAAAAAAAAACCCAGTTTTTTTGCCAAGTGCATAGGTGAGTCTGTGTATGAGATGTGGGTGCTATCTGACCTCTGTTCTACCCACACAACCAGAAACAACCAAAAAAAAAAAAAGAATTTTAGGTTACCTGCTTTCTTGTTCCAATGGTTATACTCTCCTCATCCGGTGCTGCTAGAAAACATTAAAGCAGACTCATTTCAGAGTTCACCTTCCTCTGCACAAACCACCAGAAAAAGACACAGAATGTCCTCAAAGGGAAAGCTTGATTCAAATTTCACAAACTTTGAGAAAAGAAAGGACATCACTAAAAATAATTTGTTTTTTTCTCTTGTTTGCAAAATACCAATCATTTCAGCCTATGAAAATCTGTACAAAGCAAATACTTTACAAAACAGCATTCAATAAATGTTGGTTAAAGATGGATTTAGGACTCTTTAATAAAACATTTTTGAAAATTACTGAGGAACTGTGGTTATTTAAAACCCTAATATATGTACGTTTATACATATATTGTATCTGCTTTATAACCCCTTGCTATCCACCATTTTGAAATAGCAGTTTTACTGTTTTGTGCCAGAATTTTCAAATTCCTGATAATTTATGAAAGTAAATTAGGTTCCTTTCCTCAAACAAAAGAATGGGGTAATAACTACAGTGTCCCACAGAGAGACCATGTGAGATCTACTCAAGCTCCACCCTCTCACCAACAGGAGAGAGATCAGGCCTCAAAACATGGACCATGATAATTTTTTAAAGGGCCAGAGGGCTACAGGAGGCTATAAAGTATAAAAGACATGCCCTTTCAAGCCAATGAGAGCCAGTTAAAAAGCTGCAGGAAAAGGCAAAATTGCATAGGCATGAAACTCGCTAGCGTGTCTTCGTCAGCAGATGCCACTGTCCCAGCAGTACTTCCTCAACAATGGAGGAAGGTGGCTCAGGAGCAGATCATTTATTTTTAAATTATGAAGTATTTCAATCTATAATAGAAGCAGACTTCTAAAGCTAACAAATTTGCACTGTACTGGAAGTAGGTGTTTCCTAGAACTTTAATACCCTGTTTAAATATTTTGTGCCACTTTTACTGATTTTCTGTCACTTCCTCCATTTCCTGTGATCTTGATCTTGCCACTGAAACTACTTTTTAAAGACAAAACCCGGGGATTGGCAATGGATTACCAGTGCTTAAAATCACCAAAATGGAGGTTTAGCACTTAGATATTTCCATTAGAATATAAATATGTGGTAGGAGATTCTAAAACAAAAATGTAGGGAATGACCACTTCTAACAATACCAGGAATTTTCTCTAAATATCAAGTGCTGCTCTGACAGTCTCCATTGTTGAACAGGGAAGGACATAAAACTCACTCATGAGTCACAATGAAGAACTTGTTAAAACTTTTTCTAGTTTGGAGACAAGCATTTCTGGTACATTGAGGTGATAGTGAAACGCATCTTACACTTCAGCAAGTGTCAAGGACAATCTGCTAGCTTACCCTGAACCTCAAACAGTTCGTCCTCTTCCAACCACTTCTCTTTCTCTTCAGTCTCTTCCTTTTCAACCCCGTTAGAACGGTTCCACTTGCCTTTGGGTAATCTGAGGAGAGATCAATGAGAGGACAAGGTGTAAAACACATTCATCCTGGCCTCTCTAGTCTTTCTTGGCTCACTTGCAGCCCGTCTCTCCTTGTTCCACTGTGATCATATTCAAGGCCAGGTGTCCCCGTGTCATCTCCCAGGCTGAGGGACCACCCCTGAAACTCAGCACTGATGTATCACCTTCCCTCTCAAAGCATTTATTTTGAAGGCTGACTTTTTTGCAAATGAGTAATGGAAACAGTTTGTATAAGTAAGTGCATAGGCTTGAAACAATTCCTTGAGTTCCATGAGCTTTCTATGAAATTACCTAATGAAGTGGTTGTACTATTTACTCCTTTGTTTTGGAATTGTATCACGTCCCGCCAAATGTTATTTCTGAGAGTAACTGATTTGAGACAAAGGATGTTTTTCATTTTCAGGATATTAGCTGTGTTAATTACTGATTTTAACCTCTGGGTCTCTCATTTGCACCTGAATAGCTTCCTGCAAACAGTCTTTGCAAATCGGTGGTGACCTCCTGCTTCTCCTCTGGACATGGCATCTATTATGTATACAGATGTTTGGGTACTTCCTAATTCTGCTGTGGGCCCTCCTGACTGTGGTGGCTGTGCGCTTGCAGGCTAGTCAGGTCACTTCCTGGTGCTGGCGCTCCTCACTGGTGAACTCAATTTGATGAGCGGTGGTCTAGGGCCTGGCAAACTACAGCCTGTGGCTCCTGGGTTTTAACAGACCTCGAGCTTAGAATGAATCTTCCATTTTCAAAGGGTTGTAAGAGAACAAAAAGAATAGGCAACAGATACACGTGTCCACAAAGCCTAAAATGTTAACCTTTTGCTGGCCTTTTATAGTTTTGTGTGATCCCTTAAATTGCAAAAACCTACTAATTATTGAATTTGGTTAATGTCTAGTAAGGTTCACCCTAAGTGTCGTGGGGGATATAAAAATCTAGGAAGTTATGGCCCTGCTCTCCAGGTGCTCACCCTAACCCTGCCTTCCCCTCCTGTCCCCCCCCTTGGCTTCCCCCAGGTCCTGACTGCTCGCCTGGCAGCAGTGTCTAGTTATCCTCTGCTCTCTTAGCCCTCAGTGCCTATTCAGAAGTCCTCAGTACCTCATCAGACCTTCAGATTAGTTGGGTTAAAATTATTTGGGGCATAGTTAGAAGAGCAAGCATTTCCCTGCCCCTTCTAACTCAGTAGTCAGGAGCCAGGGAGAATGTCTTTTTTAAATGTTCCATAGGTAATTGTGATATAAGCCCAGTTTGAGAACCTCTGCCTGATAGAATACTGCAGGAACTCAAGTTCTGGCCCAATTACCCATCCGACTTTTCTGCCTTCACCTTCTCTGTGCACTGTATTCTCCTGCCATACAGACTACATCAGTGGTAGTCAACCTGGTCCCTACCGTCCACTAGTGGGCATTCCAGCTTTCATGGTGGGCAGCAGCGAAGCAACCAAAATATAAATAACCATAGTTTAACTATAGTAAGTTGTTTTATAAAGATTTATTCTGCCAAACTTAGCAAAAATCTGACATAAAGTACTTGGTAATTATTATTATATGCTTTAACTTGCTGTAACTCTGCTTTATAAATTTTATAAAGTAAAGTTACTTCCCTACTTTATAAATCACCATTACTGTGGAACCGGTGGGCAATTAGAAAATTTTACTACTAACAGAGATACAAAAGTGGGCGGTAGGTATAAAGATTGACTACCCCTGGACTACATGATATTTCTCGGAGCAGACCAGGCTTCCTCATGCTTTTATGTAAGGGGTTCCTGCTGCATAGGACCCCCAGCCCCCCATCGTATGATGACCTCTTATTCATCCTTTAAGGCCAGTTCAAGGTTTGTCCCCCCACCTCTGCTGAGCAGGCTCAGCTCTTCCCTGGAGCCCCCAGGGCCCCTCACACACCCTTCCTTTAAGCCCGGGGTCATGGGATCCTTTTTCTGTAAAGGGCCAGATAGGATCTTCAGCTTTACAGGGCTTGCTGTCTCTGTTGTAACCAATTCAACTCAATGTAGCATCAAAAGTAGCTACAGACATACAGCCAGACAATACATAAATGAAAGGGTTGGCTGTGTTCTAATAAAAGTTTATTTATAAAAACAGAGAGCAGGCAGATTGGGTTTAGGGGCCATAGTGTGTCAGCCTCTGCTGTAGAGTATCCAGTATATTCCATACCATTGAAACATGAGAGAGGTGGGTTCACAAATCCTTCCATTAATAAAACCACTGTAATCATGTACTCTATCCAGTTTCTCATCTGTTCATGGGGCCATGCCTACACTTCACAGGATTGCTGTAAGGAGTTAAGTATAAAACAAAAAAAAAAGTGTGTTGAGCTGCATCCGCCTCCCAGCTGTGGCTCACTCTCTTCCACATGCTCGCAGTTTTGCACATAGTGCAGACTAGTGCCTGAGTATGAGTCACCTATTAGATGCCACAGCCCCATCGGGCACCTAGCACATGCTGCCAGAGCACAGGTCCCCATACAGCTACAACAGAGAGCAATGGTAGAGATGGCAATGGCCTTAGGAGATCAGCGAGGAGCTCATTTACAGCAGGGTGACCAGAAAAGATTCATGGAGGCAGACTTTTTAAGACAGCCTGCTGCAAGTGGTCTGCAGACCAGGCCTGTGTCCAGACTAACCTGATTAAAAATCCCAAAGCCCGACTTGGCCACTTTTCAGCTGTGTCACTTTTAACACGAGTTACCATATTTTTTGCTCCATTAAGACGCACTTTTCCCTCCCAAAAGTGGAGGGGAAAATGCCCGTGCATCTTTTGGAGTGAAAAATACGGTATTTTATTAAATATTTTAACACACCATTTGGTTCAGAATTTTTTTTTCTCTTATTTTCCTCCCTAAAACCCTAGGTGTGTCTTATGGTCAGGTGCATCTTATGGAACAAAAAATTCGGTAATAATTTTTCTGAACTTTCCTCATCTATAAAATGGGACTAATGCTAGATCACTGAGGACTCTAGAGAATCAGTAATACAATACATGAATGTACGTGGCCCACAAAAAGTGGCTCTCTTCTCTTTGAAGTAGATGGTATTCTGATAAGCAATGATGGAGGGATAATGGTCCAACCGTGGGGAATGACAGGGAACAAGAGTAGGAGAAGAAACAAACACAGCATGTTCCAGAGAGAGCAAGCAGACCAGTTTGCCTGGAGGACAGAGCCACAAGAGGGCACAAAGGGTAGGAAAATCGAGAGCCAGGTCGGGTCATGATGGGCAAAAGGAAAGCATTCTAACTGCTGCTCCACGGGACCTAGCAGAATGGGAGATCAGTAAATATTTACTGAGTTTGCCAAGTCTCAAAAGCTCATAGAAGGTACAAAATCATAAGTATTCATAAATCTCTAATTAGTAATCAAGGTACTCAGAAGTCTGCTAACAGAGAAAGCAGCGATGAGTAGAAGGCTCTGAAACCCTTCCATCCTCACTCACGCCCTAGTGCAACGCCGGGAAGCCCATGTGTGGGGCTTCAGAACTGGCAGGGATGGCTATGTTGTCACTGCCCACTCCTGAGTCACACTCTAGCAGTCTGAGCAAGCCTTGGTGGTGAATAACTTAGTTGAAAGTTACTTCATTCACTGATGCAATACCAGGCCCAACCAGGACCACCAACCAGCCCCCAAACTCCTATAAAGGTCTTCATACTTGGGATTCTTCTCCCTGGGGAGGGGTTGGTTGAGAAAGGCCGGCTTGGATGGCGATGCTGGAATGACTTCCTGAGAGGGGTCGAGTCCTTGGCTCAGCTCAGTCCTCTGGCTGTCCTCCTCCAAAACCAATCTGCTTATTGTCATTCGCTTGCTCTTGGGCTGCAGTTCAGAGCCACCTTCTCCCTCAGCAGGGGCTGAACTTTCATTTTCATCTTTTCTCGGTCTCTTGTTTTTGAGGGCTGACGGTGGGGCTGCTTTATTAGGAAGTACCAGATCTTTCTGGTCCAGTTTTGAGAAGACTGCCTCAGAATCTTGTGAACCAGACAGAGTCGTGAAAGCTGCTTTCAGAGTCGTAATTCCAAAGGTGGTCGGAGTATTCCGTAGCTGCCTACAAATCAGGGAAACATGAAAAGATCAGTTTCACCATTGTTGATGCTCATCCAAACAGCCACAACTTTTTCAAGTATGAAGATTCATATCAGCAGAGGACTCGTCAAGTTGAGGACTTTTCATTTAAGAAAAATAAAAGGTTGCTTGAGACAACCTTTATTTATAAAAGCTTCCATTTAAGTAGAACTATGGAGTTTTAACACCAAATCAGAGTATACCAAAGGAACTAGGGCCAAGGATATTCCCTTTAGAGACCCCTTTAGCCTGTATGCAGTTAAACCCAATAGTCTGTATGGACTCAAGCAGTGTTTTCCATTATGTAAGAATTCTGCATAGTGGCTAACAAATACCAGTCCATCTGGACAACCTGCCGAGAATCCAGCAATTTCACCTTGAGGTCTAAGCTCTTCTTCCAATCTCCACAGAACAGAAGTGAACCACTGATCTCCATCCTGCCTATTTTCTCCTACAACACACTTGTGAATGGGGTCTTGAGAATTCTCAGAGTAAGAAGTGTGCCACACAGTCTTGAAACTGCCTTTTCAAATGAAGTTCACCTATCATTTGGAATAACTAGGATGCTTTAAGTAAAAACTGTCAGGACAGGGCAGACTGAGAGCCTGTAGGTCAAACCCAGCTGGCGTATGTCTTGTTGCCTAACCTATGCAAGTGTTTTCTTTTTAAACTGGATAACTGCCAACATTTATTTATTTTTTTATTTTTTTATTTTTTTTACAGAGACAGAGAGAGAGTCAGAGTGAGGGATAGACAGGGACAGACAGACAGGAACGGAGAGAGATGAGAAGCATCAATCATTAGTTTTTTGTTGCGCATTGTGACACCTTAGTTGTTCATTGATTGCTTTCTCATATGTGCCTTGACCATGGGCCTTCAGGAGACCAAGTAACCCCTTGCTCGAGCCAGCGACCTTGGGTCCAAGCTGGTGAATTTTTGCTCAAACCAGATGAGCCCACGCTCAAGCTGGAGACCTCAGGGTCTTGAACCTGCGCCACCACCTGGTGTCAGGCAATCATTAGTTTTTCGTTCATTGATTGCCCCTCATATATGCCTTGACCGTGGGCCTTCAGCAGACTGAGTAACCCCTTGCTAGAGCCAGCGACCTTGGGTTCAAACTGGTGAGCTTTTGCTCAAACCAGATGAGCCCATGGGGTCTCGAACCTGGGTCCTCTGCATCCCAGTCCAATGCTCTATCTACTGTGCCACCGCCTGGTCAGGCGATAACTGCCAACATTAAAAAATTGAGAAAGCTAAAAAAAACCCCAAAAACCAAAACTGGACATCTCACACAAAAATCGGAACTGAAGCTTGGGCATCTCTGGACAGTCTTGCAGCAACAAGTGCCCGAGGCTGAAGAGCATGCCCTGGTTCAGTCTCAGGCTCTCATTATCCTAGACCCACTTCGTTCCTTTACACTCCTTACCACGCCCCCAAGGCATCTCAACTTTTTACTCCTGCTTTCACAACTGGTCTTGGGAATCTGATTCACAAGTCTGAACACTGTCTTAAGAGATCACATTTCAACAAGGAAGTAGTGAGAGATATGAACAAGGCAAAGAGAGAGAAACAGGAGAAAAGAACCATTGAGGGAAAGCCAGACAGTAACTTCTGTCAGGGACCTGACATCCAGTCTTCAATACTGATTTTCTCACAATGCCTTGTAAGAGTAACCCAGTAATGTGGCAGGGGGTCCAATCACCAGGAGAGAGGAACTGAGCTTGCTCTAAGGAGGAGACTATATTTCCAACAGACCTCCCCAGTGTTGCACCCAAGATCACAAAAAGGCATCCCTCATACCTCACGGGTTCTCTGGGTGGCTTTTCCACAGGCTCTGGTGCTGGCTGTTTATTTTCCTTCACTGGTGTTGAGGCAGCAGACTCAGATTTCAAAGCCTTTTTGGCCATCTGAGGAAGGAAAGATGTTATCAGAAAGAAGCCACAAGGTTTCATTAATTCTCTGCTGTTCTAACTGTGAACATACTCAATATGCAAACATGTTCACCTACAAATTCAATCTAGACATAAACTAGAGGAGGACATAAAAAGGAACAAGAATGACCTCAAATTTCTTCTTTCCTTTTTCAAAAAATGGCTAGTTTCTATGCTAAAGGAGAACTCAGTTTGAGCAGTGCTCACCATATTGACATTGCAAAAAATTCTTTAATTGCGTGACTTTACTTCACATTTCCTCTCCCACCCTTCCAATCTCATCCTTAGTTTCTGAATCCCAAGTACACCTTTAGGGTCATATATAAAAGTCAGAAAAACTTTTTTCAAACTACTGATAACTAATGTTTATATTAAGTTTGTGTACACAATTTTTTATGACTGTATTTCCACAAATATGTTTTGCCTTTCAACAGCTCTTTGAAAATTCTTACTTATACTATATAAAGCTGAGTAGGCCAATCCTGCTCTAACTCCAGCTGCTCATCTGTCTCCCTCTGACTGAAGTTTTACATATTTCCAGTCAGTCTAGTGTATTCCATTTCAGATATGTGTATCTGTAACCACCGATGTCTGAAGAGCTGAGGGTTCTAGCCTCACAAACAGTGGCAGGTTACTTCCCAGTTACCTGGAATACAAAGGAAGGGCACCTAGGCCAGGCTCAAGTATCCTGACACTTGCTCCCTGATTATTCCAAACTACCTGCTTGACAATTTGAGATTTGCCAAATGACTGCTAGGATCAATGACACTATCCTAATAGAGGCCTTGCACATGTACTGTGAGGAGACCTATTTTCAACTCTTTCAAAATCCTAGTTTTAATAAAAATGCCTCAAACAGTTTTTCCTTAATCACAGTCCACCTTCTAGGACAGATCGGGTTCTAATTCTTCTACAAACTGTCTTGATCCTGTTTCCCTTCTTTATGCTTATCTCTTTGAGCCAATTAAAGAATGTCTTTATTGGGCCTCTCTTGCCTCATCATACTTGTAGTTATGCCTTCTTCCTGTTAACAACCCCACCATACCACATCTAATAAACCACTCCTCCTCCCAAATTAAACTAAAATTTCATCTCCTCTGGGAACCACCATTGTAAGATGAATGTTCTCCTGCTTTAACCACAACAGATTAATCACATGTAGAGGAGGTAAAAACGGGAGGTAAGGGAGACCAATTTGTTCCATTTGCCTCTGCCAGGAATCTCTGCTTCTGTATATTAAAGACATTTACTATACTTAAGGAAGATGGTACATATAATTCAAAGTCTTTTCCACACATTTACTCTTTCACTTCTAAAAAGAGCTGTCCATTTCTAACTGCCTGCACACCCTCAAGTCCGTATCCCGGTATGGGAGAGAAGGCCCAGGCCCACCGTGAGGAGGTAAGGCTCCGCATTATCCAGGTGGCTCTCCAGGAAGCGAAGCATCTTCTGCTGGAAGGTCTCGTAGGAAAAGTTCTGGATAACAGGGTGGGTGAAGTTCTTTTCACGGATAATGTTCAGGAGATCATTTCTCAGTTTCTACACAAAGGACCAATAATGGCGACATGAGAAAGGAGAACTTTAACAAAAATGCAATGATGATGAGTTGAGACAACACAATCAGAAATTTCACAACACTCTCAATGAAAACCACTGGTACACATAGGAAGGGAAGCCCGCCACAAAGAACAGGTCAAGAAATTATCAGTCAGCCACCATGGGTTACTATGCAGCTACAAAATAATCACAACCGTAGGATCTAAAGTGCCTTTAGGATAAAGAAGCTCTTCATGTGCTGTACAGAATGATCTCCAATATGCAGTAAGTGAAAGAAGCAATTTACAGAAATGTTCAAATTAGTGTGTAGAATGTGCTCACAGATGTCTATGGGAAGAATGAATATATGTCACACACACATGTACACTTATTTGCTTGATATACAGAATATCTCTGAAAAGATAAAAGCAAAAACTACTGGTTCCCTCTGAAGAAAGGAATGAAATGGCAGTCAGAAATAAGAGAATTTTCACTAAGCTTTTCTGTTGTACTTCTTTTTTTTTTTTTTTAAAGATTTTATTTATTAATTTTAGAGAGAGGAGAGAGAGAGAAGGGGGGAGGAGCAGGAAGCATCAACTCCCATATGTGCCTTCACAAGGCCAAGTCCAGGGTTTCGAACTGGCGACCTCAGCATTCCAGGTCAACACTTTATCCACTGCGCCACCACAGGTCAGGCCTCTTGTACTTCTTGAATTTTATATTATATACACGTTATCTTTTCAAAAACTAAAACGTAAAGGAAAAAAGATAGGGGATACCAAAAGAGCTTTTGACACTAGAAAATAGAGGAGTTAAGTCCTTATAAATGCAGATTCTCAAGTATGCGGAATCAGCATCTATGTAAGAAAGTTAGAAGTGTTATTAAAATTGGTACCTTCATACCTTGTGCTGATCACTTGCCACTCTGACAGAAACAGGCAAGAAAATGACATATAAATTTGTCTAATAAAAAAATAAATTTTTAAAAGCCAATCTTGATGTGTTATAAAATGGTACACTGGCAATCTATATAAATTTTTTAACCAGTGTCACCCCAATAAATTCAATTTAAAAAGAAAAAAGCCAATCTAACAGTAAGTTATCCTGGATGTAAAAGACAACATGCTAAAGGTGCTGAATATTTAAAGATGAATATTTAGATAACATTCCCAACCAAGAACCTGTTTTTCCTGTTTTCTCACAAAAAAACAATGAAATGGATTTAAGTTGGGTTTTTTTGATAGCGAGAGGGACAGATGGTGACAAACAGAAAGAGAGAGAGATGAGAAGCATCAATTCTTCGTTGCAGCTCCTTAGTTGTTCAGTGATTGCTTTCTCATCTATGCCTTGAGCAGGGGGCTACAGCAGAGCAGGTGACCCCTTGCTCAAGCCAGTGACCTTTAGGCTCAAGCCAGCGACCATGGGGTCATGTCTATGATCCCACACTCAAGCCAACGACCCCTTGCTCAAGCTGGTGAGCCCACGCTCAAGCCAGAAGAGTCCGCATTCAAGCCGGCAACCTCAGGGTTTTGAACCTGGGTCCTCCGCATCCCAGTCTGCCTCTCTATCCACTGTGCCACCGACTGATCAGGCATTGATTTAAGTCTTAAAAGCAGAATATCAAATTTACCTGAGTTGTGGGGTCCTTAGACATATGTTTCTTCAAAATTTTTGAAGCCTTTTCAAATTCTTTATTTTTGATACAAATAATGACAGCCTACAAAAAGGGGGAAAATCTTTTAACTGTTGTAATGACAGGTATAGAATATCAAGTATCAAAATAAGCTCTACCAAAAAGTAAAACCAAGTCTTATATACCCAAGAACTTTTCCACCTTCTGTCAAATTCCTGTGCTTAAAAACTAACAATTATTGTTCAAGCATTATAAACAACTGTAAGCTCTCTTCCATTGTATGGGGTGGTAGATTTTCAGCATTACATTGTTTTGTGTGTGTGTGTTTGTGTGTGTTTTACGATGGCTGATATGGCAAACTCTGATCCCCCAGGTAACAGACCACTTACCCAATTTGAATAGGGCCTTCTAAGGAAAGGCAAAATGGACACAAGTCATTCCAGGTCCCCAGAACAGTTGGTTCTGTTCTTTTTAGATGCAAAAGCTTTGATGTAATGAGGGGAAAGAGGTGAGGATATATTGTGAAAAAAATTAAAAAGCAATTTGCTGATTCTAGCTTTGCTAGTTCATCCAGGAAAGGAGGAAAGGCTGAGGCCAGTTCTGGAGGAGAACGCACACTGCTGGCAACTGCAGTTCAAGCGTGCAGGGAATGACTGAGATCAACCCGGCTCATCCACAGGCAGCAACAAAAGGGACAGATTTCTAGATAGGATGAGGTCTCATCACCCACATGGAAAGAGGCCAGTAAAAAAAAAAAGAAACAAAACAAAAACGACCCCAAAGAGGGAAATAAACAGTCATTGAAAATTAAAAGGGATATTTTAAAAACATGCACACTTTCTTAAAAATTAATTAGAAAGGCCAGGGGAAAACTGGAAGCATTTGGAGTTATCTAGCAGGACAAAACAGCTATCTTAGATCCTGTCTCAAGAGAGGTATCAGACACACTGTCCCAGTAGAACCCAAGCTCTATGTAGATCAGGCATCCCTGATTCGACTTCCCCGTGCAGTGGGACACTCCTGCTTATCAGCAGGGCTGGCAGCCTCGTGACTACTCTTGAGGGGCTATGAGGATGCTACTTACCGGTGCTGACACTAACTGCCACCGGAGGAAAGACACAACTGACACACAAGTTAGTTGCAGGAATCACACAGGCAGTTTATTACTCACAAATCCTTTTGGTGTGCCTGGGTACAGCTTAAGGGGGCCTGGTCAGCATGCTCCTCTCGGCTGTCTTTGGTAAAAGTGGCGTGGAAATAGTCCACATCAACGTTGGAGTCTGGTCAACTACCGGAGCAGGGGAGCCCTTAGCTTTAGTACCTTTTCTGGCCAAAACCTTCTAACAGGTGTCAATCTATAGGATTATCACCTCAAACCACCTTTTTGGGAGTTCCTCACAGGGAGCCCTTTTTATGTTAATCTACTGAAATGTTACATCAAGCCACTTTTAAGGTGTTCCTAGGGGAGGTTCTTGTTTATGTTAACTTACAGAGTTATGACATCAGGCCACTTCTTTTCTACGTATAACTTCACACACACACTAACTGGGCCCTGCTGGAAAGTCAGTCTGTTTATCACATCTGCACACACTATATTAATTCCTATCCAGGCGGCATAACTTTATTTAATGTCCTTAATTGATTTTAATATTATCTTAAATACTTTTATATGTCTTCCATGTTTTTCTATATTTCTACATATTTAATTACTATAACATATTACTACAACACATACCTCACATACAAAACGAAGGAAAATTGGTTCATAGTTTCAATCTTCCCAGGGAAGAATGTTAAGAAGAAATAGACCAAGAGTAGGAGGAACAGCAAGGAATTCAGAATGTATTACCTCTGGTGATTGTGTCACCATGCTGAGCACAGTCCTACAGGGCAAAGGAAACATCCAAATGCTCCTGAATGCATAAGCCTAAATTCTTGCTGCTCACGGAAGGTACCAAGTCTTCTAATTTTATTCAAGTGATCATATTCCTTTTACATCATTTTTTAAAAATTATTTTTATTTATTTATTCATTTTAGAGATGAGAGACAGAAAGAGAGAGAGAGAAAGGGGGGGGAGGAGCAGGAAGCATCAACTCCCATATGTGCCTTGACCAGGCAAGCCCAGGGTTTTTTTTTTTTGGGTTTTTTTTTTTAATTTTTTTTATTTATTTATTCATTTTAGAGAGGATAGGGAGAGAGAGAGAGAGAGAGAGAGAGAGAGAGAGAGAGAAGGGGGGAGGAGCTGGAAGCATCAACTCCCATATGTGCCTTGACCAGGCAAGCCCAGGGTTTCGAACCGGCGACCTCAGCATTTCCAGGTCGACGCTTTATCCACTGCGCCACCACAGGTCAGGCCAAGCCCAGGGTTTTGAACCAGCGACCTCAGCTTTCCAGGTCGATGCTTTATCCACTGCACCACCACCAGTTGGGCTTTTACATCATTTTCAGCAGAAAAACTACACTTACTTTTTTTCCTTTTTCTTTTTTTTTTACAGAGACAGAGAAAGAGTCAGAGAGAGGGATAGATAGAACAGACAGACAGGAACAGAGAGAGATGAGAAGCATCAATCATCAGTTATTCGTTGCGACACCTTAGTTGTTCATTGATTGCTTTCTCATATGTGCCTTGACTGCGGGCCTTCAGCAGACGAGTAACCCCTTGCTCAAGCCAGCGACCTTGGGTCCAAGCTGGTGAGCCTTGCTCAAACCAGATGAGCCTATGCTCAAGCTGGCAACCTCAGAGTCTCAAACCTGGATCCTCTGCATCCTAGTCTGACGCTCTATCCACTGTGCCACCGCCTGGTCAGGCTATACTTACTTTCTTGAATACAAAGGTTTTACTTTTTATAAACGAGTTAGGTCCTACAGTATTTTTGTTTTATTTATCTTGCATACAGTAAAATTTTTGTTGGTGCACTGTTGAGTTTTTAACACATTTTCCCCCTTGTAACCAACCCAATGAGGGTACAAAAACCAGTTACGAAAACCTCCCTTGTGCCTGACCAGTGGACTACAGTAGAGTATCAACCTGAAACACTGAGGTCCCAGTTCGAAGCCCCAAGGTAGCCCTTGAGCACAGGATCATTGGCTTGCGCACAGGATCACTGAAATAAACAGTCCCAAGGTGGCTGGCTTGAGCAAGGGGTCAGTGGCTCGGCTTGAGCCCCTGGTCAAGGCACATATGAGAAGCAATCAATGAACAACTAAAGTGAAGTGACTGCAAGTTGATGCTTCTCATCTCTCCTCCCTGCCACCCTTGCAAGTCAAAACAAACAAAACCTACCCTATCTCCCACCCCTAATCTCTTTAAGAATGTTATATAGATTTACATAGTACATAGCACTTATTTTTTAATTTTTTCTTGATTTTTAGAAAGAGAGAGGGAACAGCAATGGGAAGCATCAACTCATAGTAGCTGCTTCCCATATGTACCTTGACCAGGCAAGCCCAGGGTTTTGAACCAGCGACCTCAGCATTCCAGGTCGAGGCTCTATACCAGGGGTCCCCCAACTGCAGCCCCCGAGGCCATTTATCCGGCCCCTGCCGCACTTCCGGAAGGGGCACCTCTTTCATTGATGGTCAGTGAGAGGAGCACAGGATGCATCTACATTCTGTGCTCCTGTGTTCCTGGAGTACTGTATGTGGCGGCACTGCAAAGCGCGGTGTTGCTCACTACAGTACTACTTCCGGTGACATGGGACGCACGTGTCACGGCTCTGGAAGCGCGTCATATCACTTGTTACGGCTAGCAGTGACAAATATGGAACAAGACATTGACCATCTCATTAGCCAAAAGCAGGCCCATAGTTCCCATTGAAATACTGGTCAGTTTGTTGATTTAAATTTACTTATTCTTTATTTTAAATATTGTATTTGTTCCCGTTTTGTTTTTTTACTTTAAAATAAGATATGTGCAGTGTGCATAGGGATTTGTTCATAGTTTTTTTTAATAGTCTGGCCCTCCAACGGTCTGAGGGACAGTGAACTGGCCTCCTGTGTAAAAAGTTTGGGGACCCCTGCTCTATACACTACACCACCTCAGGTCATGCCATAGCACTTATTTCTTAACAGACTGGCTTCCTTCCCTCAGTATGAATGTCTTTTATTGTTGAGCAGTATATCCATTATATAGATCTACAGTAGTTTGTTTATCCATTTGCCTATTGAAGGACATTTGGGTTGTCTGTAATTTTCGGTGATTAGAGATATGAAAACATTCCTGTACAGATTTTAGTGTGAACATAACTTCATTTCTCTAACATAAATGCCCAGGAGTGGGATTGCTTTGTCACATGGAAAACGTATGTTTAACTTCATAAGAAATGGCCAAACTGCTTTCCTGAGTGGTTATACCATTTTTCATTTCCATCTGTAATGTATGAAAATTCCAGCTGCTCCACATCTTCACTAGCACTTGTATTTTTTCAAGGTTAGCCACTCTTTTTTTTTTTTTTTTTTTTTTTACAGAGATAGAGAGAGTCAGAGAGAAGGATAGATAGGGACAGACAGACAGGAATGGACAGAGATGAGAAGCATCAATCATCAGTTTTTTGTTGCGACACCTTAGTTGTTCATTGATTGCTTTCTCATATGCGCCTTGACTGTGGGCCTTCAGCAGAAGGAGTAACCCTCTGCTAGAGCCATTTGCTCAAGCTAGATGAGCCTATGCTCAAGCTGGCGACCTCGGGGTCTCGAACCTGGGTCCTTCCGCATCCCAGTTCGATGCTCTATCAACTGCGCCACCACCTGGTCAGGCAAGGTTAGCCACTCTTATAGGGATGTTCTGGTGTTCACTGTGGTCACTCTTATAGGGATGTTCTGGTGTTCACTGTGGCTGTACTTTGTATTTCCCTATTGACTGATGTTGAACATCTTTTCATGTGCTTCTTTACCATCTGAATATTCTCTTTGGTGAGTCTTTTGCCCACTATTAAAATAGGGCTGTTTCTTTTATTTTGAGAACTCTTTATATTTTTTTAATACAAATTCTATGTCAGATATTTTGCAAGTATTTTCTCCCAGTCTTATCTTGTCTTTTCTTCCTCAACAGTTATTTTTTCAGAATACAAGTTTTAAATTTTGAAGGAGCCCAGTTTGTCATTTTTCCTTTTAAGTCATATCTAAGAACTTTTTGCCTAAGTCCAGGACCTGAAGATTATGATTTTGAATGACTTTCTTATGAGTTTTTGGTCAAGGTTAATTTTTTACATGTGGATATTCAATTACTTCAGTGCTGTTTGTTGAAGACTGTCCTCTTGCCATTGATTTGCCTTCAGGTTGTCAAAAATCAATTAGTCATATTTGTGTGGATCTATATCTGGACTCTCCTGTTTCACACTAATCTACATGTCTATAATCATGAATACTATAGCTTTACAGTAATTCTTAAAATTGGATAGTGAGTTCTCCAACTTTTTCTTCTACAAAACTGTTTTATTTTAGTTCCTCTGCCCTAACATATTATTATAGAATCAGTCTATATCTACAGAAAATCCTACTGTGATTGTTATTGGAATTATATTAAACCTATAGGTCACCTGGAGAAAAATGACATTTTAACTATATACTATAAAGTTTCCCAATCCATGAACATGGTATGCCTTCCCATTTAATAGGTCCTTATTTCTTTCTTCAGCATTTTGTATTTTCTTTCCTTTTTTTGAGCTACAGTAGTCCCCTCGTTACCCAATTTTGCTTGCTGCAGTTTCAGTTATACATGGTCAACTGAGGTTCACAAATATTAAATGGAAAATTACAAAAATAAACAATTCATGTTTTCTTCTTTTTTTTTTTTTGTATTTTTCTGAAGTTGGAAACGGGGAGGCAGTCAGACAGACTCCCACATGCGCCTGACCGGGATCCACCCAGCATGCCCACCAGGGGGCAATGCTCTGCCCATCTGGGGCGTTGCTCTGTTGCAACCAGGACCATTCTAGCGCCTGAGGCAGAGGCCACGGAGCCATCCTCAGCACCTGGGTCAACTTTGCTCCAATGGAGCCTTGGCTGCGGGAGGGGAAGAGAGAAACAGAGAGGAAGGAGAGGGGGAGGGGTGGAGAAGCAGATGGGTGCTTCTCCTGTGTGCCCTGGCCGGGAATCAAACCTGGGACTCCTGCATGCCAGGCCAATACTCTACCACTGAGCCAACCGGCCAGGGCCTAACAATTCATGTTTTAAATTGCACATTGCTCTGAGTAGTATGCTGACATCTCAGGCCACCCTGCTTCATCCCACCTGGGACATGAATCATCCCTTTGTCCAGCGTATCCCTGTTGTACACACTACCCGCCTAGTCACTTAGTGCTGTCTTGGTTATCAGACTGATGGTCACAGTATCACAATGCTTGCATTCAGGTAATCCTTATTTAATAATGGTCCTAAAACATAGTAGTGATGTTGGTATATTTAGGATATTCCAAAGAAAGGCCATCAGTGTATACATGTATTAGAAAAAAACACAGCATATACAGGATTTGGTACTATCTGGGGTTTCAGGCATCTACTGGGGGTCTTGGAACGAATCCCCTGCAGATAAGGGGAGACTGTTATACTGTAAATGGCACTATTTTGGTAATTTCATTTCAAATTCTTTACTGCTAGTATGTGGAAATTGCCTAAGGTTGAGTTTTGTCAAATGCATTTAGGCATCAAATGATATGAACACATGTTTTTTTCTTCTTTAGATTAATAGGGTGGATAACATTGATTGATTTTCAAGTACTGAAACAGCTTTGCATTTCTGGGTTTGAGTTTCCCCACAGTGCCACACACTAACTGCATAGGTATCCAGGGCAAAACAGCAGGATGTGCAGTGAAAGAAGCAGTGGAATTTGCTCCAAGTTCTGGGGATCACAGCTCTAGTGCTAAAGAGAAAAGAGGCTCTCTTTCTTCAGTTTTAGGTGCGAGCCCTGCTGCCACCACTGTAGTCTGCCTGGGTGCTGGGGCAGAAAGAAGGGAGAAAACAAAAACAAAACAAAATTTGAATTTCTCCCACCCATTCTGACCCTTAGATTTCTTTCTGTTCATGCCTGGAATGCACTGGTAGGTTCAGGAGCCTCCAAGTCCAGGCTGGAAGATACTGGAGATGGAAGAAATGGTAATTTGGTAGACTTCCAGATTCTGGTGTTCTTCCTCACCTGCTCACTAACTACCATTTACACTTCTCAGTCCTCAGCTGTTCCGCACGTCCGTGCAGCACTTAAGTCTTGCAGCGTTAAGGGAAACCCATCCCAAAACTGGAACACAGGTCCTACTGTATTTAATTTGTTAAACAAGAAAGGAAACGTGAATACTTTCAAAATCTAAGTGTCTGCCTCCAAAGTTTGTACTGTGAGCTTATCTTTAAAACGAAGTATTAATTTCCTGTGTAGGTTTCTTTTTAAAAAGATGAACCATTGCTTTTTCACTTGAGTGCTCCGAAATAATTGTGTAATTTCTTCTCTTTGTGTTAAGGTTACTAGGATGGGGGTGTGGGAAGCAATAGCAATGGTTTCTTGTTAACTTAAACACAAAGGATATTTTAAGCGCTGATTTTCAGTAGAGGTGAGATAGGTTTATGTTTGGAAGAAAAGACAGAAAACGCACAGGAAGAAACAACCAAACTCACAGAAGTGAAGAAAGGCTAAAGAAGCAAACGCAGAGAGAAACCAGGCTGTTACGGGAAGCAAGAATGCTCAAAGCCCCGACAAAGCTTGTGTTTCAGGAATTCAAGTTCCAGAAGAGTGTGTCTGATGCACCAGCCCCCCCAAATGGGGTAAAGCACCAAAAGAAAGCCAAGGAGCTGTTATCAGGGTTCGGGGGACAATGCTGCATAGCCAAAAGCAACAAATGCTTCCCCAAGAACATGTCATACATGTTATTCTCTCCCGTTTTTGACAGAAATCTTAACTGAGGAATGTCTCTTTTAGTTATGAGAGAAAATCAACGTAGTCTCAATATCATTCACGGCCTACAGAAGCAGTTCTCAAATTTTTTGGTCTTGATATTCTTCTAGACTCTTATATGGGTTATATGTCAATAATCACTGTATTAGAAATATAAAACTGAGGAAATTTAAAGACATTTATTGATTTATTAAAAAATAAGTTAACTCATTACAGACTAACAAATATATTTATGAAAATTACTATATTTTCTAAGAAGTTTAATGAAAAGAGTGACATTGATTTACTTTTTTATGTGTGTTAGAGAGGGAAAGAGAGCCAGACAGACAGACAGGAACCAGGGACAGACAGGCAGGAAGGGAGAGAGATGAGAAGCATCAACTCCTAGTTGCGGCATCTTAGTTGTTCATTTATTGCTTTCTCATATGTGCCTTGACCAGAGGGCTCCAGCTGAGACAGCAACCTTGGGCTCAAGCCAGCAACCACGGGGTCCATGCCTATGATCCCACACTCAAGCCAGTGACCCCTCACTCAAGCTGGTGAGTTAGTCAAGCCAGACGAGCCCACCCTCAAGCAGGCAACTGCTGGGTTTCAAACCTGGGTCCCCAGTGTCCCAGGCCAATGCTCTATCCACTGCTCCACTACCTGATCAGGTTGATTTACCGTACATTTTTACAAATCTCTTTAACATTGATTTTAACAGAGGAAAGATGGATTCTTATATCTAGTCCTGAATTCATTTGCTTGTTTTGGTTGAAGTAGTTAAAAGAAAAAATCTGGCCTCACACATATATGGAGTTGGAAAAGGGAGAAATATTTTAGTATTTTTTTCAGAAATAATAATTTCTTTCGGAAATTATGGCTATACTTCAACTCTACACCAAACTTTGGCAAGTGAATGTTTCATCATGTTATGTTAAAATATGTACTTTAAATGGATCTTTTACAAATGATTTTGCAATATAATGTATTGATCATTCAGAAAATATTGGTTCATCAAATTATGCAGATCTTCCAAATATTGACACATTCATGAATATTTTTAAAGTCACAGTTGTTGATACCACTATCAATCTTATCAGAAAAGACGAAGAGTTGGGAAGCTATCAAGTACATGAATACAACTTTTCAAAACTCTAATTTTCACTTGAAAGCTTGAATTTTTTCATTGGCAACCAACACTGTCAATTATTTCCTTGGAAGAGACAGGTTCACTTTGTTCTTTTTAAAAAAAATCATTGCTTATTACCCAAAGCTGAAGAACCAAAAGTGGTCAGTTCTTTCAAGTAAAAATGGTGTTCCATTAAAAAAGTGGCTATGTCGGCATGCAACTCAGTCACACAAATGCTATTCCTGAAGACAGCCATCATGTCAACAGCAGGAACGCTTAGGCAGACTTCCTATTTTGTCACACAAAATAGTGAAAAGATGTTTGTTCAAGGATCTAGACTGAATAAAATTAATACTTTTTACTGCTTCCTCAAAGACATCCTTAATTGAAACCAGCTTTTTTTTTTTTTTTTTTTTTAAATTTAGCGAGAGACAGACAGGAAGGGAGAGAGATGAGAAGCATCAACTTGTAGTTGCAGCACCTTAATTGTTCACTGATTGCTTCTCTTACGTGCCTTGACTGGGCAGCTCCAGCCGAGCCAGTGACCCTGCGCTGCGCTCAAGCCAGTGACCCCGCGCTCAAGCTGGTAAGCCTGCACTCAAGCTGGCGACCACGGGGTTTCAAACCTGGGACTTCAGCATCCCATGTCAATGCTTTATCCACTGCGCCACCACCAATCAGACGATATGTGAGTAAGCACGGAAACAGATCTTTCAGCCCTAGTTGAATCTTGAGATGACTTCAACCCTAGTAGCCAGCTTGACTATAATTCCCTGGGAGACTTCGAGCCAGAAATACTCAGCTAAACGACAACCACATTCCTGACTCTTGGAAGCTGATAAAATATTTAATGTTTTAAGCTGCTAATGTTTGGGGTAATTTGCTAAATAGCAGTAATAGTAATAGAGTAAGTAAAACAAGAGATCTTGTAACTGGTGGAAAATGGAAAAGCAGAAGGGAAGTCAACATAAGAAAATAGTTAACTATTTTAAGGAAATTTAGATTTTACAAATAGATTTTTCCTAATGAAGCTCCTAAACAAAGGATTTACAAACTTAAATAAAATAAATATACATCTAAAAGATGAAAGCCCACAAAGATTCTCGAGGAGATAAATCTATAGGCTCAAGTTGGTGAGCCCATGCTCAAGCCGGTGAGCCTACACTCAAGCTGGCAACCTGGGGTTTTTGAACCTGGGACCTCAGCATCCCAGGCCCACACTCTTATCCACTGCGTTACCACCTGGTCAGGCTGCAGGAGATACATTTATGAATCAGCTAGCAACTTAATAGCATTAACATGAATTACTCTGAACTGGTGCCTTTTCCTATTCAAAAGCTATTCTGAAAGAAGGCATGGATTTCTCCTCCCTTGCTACTGTCTTTTCTGGCATTTTCTCTCCAGCACGAACCTGATTTAGCTATACTAAAATTCTGTTCTTGGAACTGGAACTACCTAAATAAGCATTCTTTGAAAGATCAAAAGTAGTTCCTGCCAAGGTCCTTAACTGAATAAGTATCTGCGCCTCACACATACCAGTTGTTTTTTAACAAGGGTACCAGAGTACTCAGCACACAGTCAGGGACAAGAAAGTCTTCATTACTAAGCAAGGCTTTATCCTCAGCAGCCCCCCACTATCCCATCCTTTTAGGGGCGCTCTTTTTTTTTCTTACCAGTTTCCTTACTTTCCATCATCAAAACAATGCTGAGCTATTTGTTCCTCAGTCACCACCTCTGAATCTGCGTCCACTTCCCTGGCCTTTGTTACTGCAGAACAAAAGGCTTTTTCTGACTGGTTCCCATGGCTACCTCCATGCTTTAGACAAAAGCAAGTTCTACTTGAAGCTACCTGAGCCACGACAGTCTACAGTCCTCAATTCCTAGACACTCGCTAGCCTTTTCTTGTCACGAACACTTACCTGTGCCAGCCTTCTACCATTACTGTTTTTCTAACTGGCTGATGATCACACAGCACCTCTGAAATTGTCTCTTCAAAGGGAATCTTCCCTTAGCCTCTCTTTCTGCAGACAACTGCATGAAATAGCTCCAAGTCTCACAGTCTCCTTGGTTTATCATAAACAAGGGTGACAAAACCAGGTACTTCGAGCTCTTCCACAGTTCTGCTAAATGATGTATAATAACCTCCAGTCTTCAGTGCCAACTCATTTCCTGTGTACGGTGGCCCCTCCTGCCAGGGCCATGAGGAAGACCATCTAAATCACAAAAGCTGAGCACCTACCATTAATGGTTCCTTCCAAGTCTGGGCTGAGAAGGGGTCCCCTGAAGAGATACTATCTATGTGTATGTTCATGTGTTTGAGTGCTCACTTGCTCTCCACCATTTTTCCTCTACCCCACACAAAAAGATAAACATTATACCCTCAAAGATCTCTGACTTTTGTTAAAAGAAAGAAGAAAAATAGAGTCTTACAGCTTCCTTGACCAATTTTCTACTGGATTCCACCACTGCCTCTGTCAGGGTAAATTCAGTTTTAATTATCTCCAGCACATTGATAGCTGATTCCAGGGGTGTGAGCTCAGCCTCCATATCAAAGGAACAGTCTAGGACAAAAAGCACAGTTTTCATTCTAAGCGATTTTCTACAGAGCAGAAAGGTTATGTCCAAAAATACATGTATTTATGAAAAGAAACATGCAAATATAGTAAGATTTGCAGTTAATTGCTGTCTTACTCTTTACAGGCTTACAAGCATGTTAAGTGTCCAAATTCAAATCAGTACATTTGAAATGACTTAATTTTCAAGACAGGAAAAAGTATTTTTAACATGCATTTGCATCTCAAATTTCAGAATACACACATCTTCCTCAGATACAAGCAGCAAGAAACTGTAGACTGTTTTTGCAAAACAGCCGTCAAGTTCAATTCAGTAAAAATGTGCTCCTACTCTGAAAAGCACTCTACAATGAGGGGAAAGATGGGGCCATCTTAACTGACTTCAGATAATAGCAATGTTGTGGCGAGCAAGAAACAGGTGGGAGGAAATAAAAAAAACAAAAAACAAAACACAGAAAAGCAGGCAAGAGAATCTCAACTGGAGAAAACTAGAGCCACAGCATATTCATCCTAGAATAAGGTGACCAACTTTTTTACAATGAAAAGGACAAAAATAAATTGGAGAAAACTATCATAAATAAAAGAAACATTTTATTCATTACAATAATAATATACTATAATATAAATGCGTCATAAAGATAATATTTTATATTGCAATTATGCTTACATGCCTGTTAATTTTTAATAATAATTGTAAAAAAAAAGGACTCATTTAGATTAAAATACGTCACATCACATGCAATGGATTGACTCTGCATCGATCGAATACGGACATTTACAGATTAGTCTTCCAATATCAAAAAGGAGGACATGTAGGAGGACACTTTTCGAGGGAGGCTGGAACTTACAGAAGAAGGACTGTCCTCCCTAAAGGAGGACGATTGGTCACCTTATGAAGGAAAAAGACCACTGTAATCCAAACACAGGAGCGCACCTTAATCCCGAATCCTTCAGTTAAGGATGGAAATTTGGTAATACAGTGTATGGCCAGTAGCCACGGCCACCATCAGAGCCGCCTGGCCAACGCAGCTTTCCCTTTAATTCAGACAGACTGTAATGAATCAATGGAGCCTAGAACTGGTGGGCTATCCTTATTCCTGCTCGCAACCAGCGGGCGAGAAAATACACACAGCGGGAAAACACTTCCCTTTCCATTCAGGGCTCCCAAAGCCACGGACTTTCTCTGGTTTTTGCTAGAATCAAAGGCCTCACCAGCCTCACTCAGTCCCCTCTGCAATGCTGATGGCAGGAACTGAGCAAGAGAGCCCCCCGTCTGCTTTATTTTATAGTGTAGAAATTAAAGCCTTTAAGCCCATATACAAATAAAGAAGTCTCTGATGCAGCTACTGTCTGAGGCATAAATGGGATTCCTCATAAGAGTGCACACCCCCCATCATGCAACAGTCAAGAGTGTGGGGGAAAAGGTTAGTTTTGAGAAGATCTTAGTATTAGAAGTTTAAAAGATCTTAGTATTAAAAAGGTGGGAAAGGCTTATCTTAAAACTAAGCCTTAAGGCTATAAGGACTTTGCCAGCTTACAGCCTGTCCCTCACACCCAATGCAAAGTATGAGCGAGCAAACATATACATCATATTTACAAACTTATTTGACCAACACAGAGCAACACTAAACCCAGATTAGAACACAAATACAGCCATACCTAAATTTTCCCCTTCTTCAATGCGCGATAGACACTGCATAACCCGCAGCAGCCGGGACACGGTATGCTCCTTCCCCAAGGGCCTGACAAGCAAAGCTGGGAAGGAAGACATCGTTGGTTCCGCGACCCGCCCCCTTCCCAGACGCCCCAGCCTCCTTCTCCTGGCCCGGCTCTCACCCTGCATGATGTCCCGGATCTGCCTGAAGTCCCCGTACCGGCTACTTCGAAAGGCCCGCAGCGCCTCGTAGAAGTAGAACTTGAGCACCCAGCAGTTGACAGCCTCCTCCAACCGCCGTGCCTCCCCCGCACCCCGCCCCGCGCCGCCCCCCAGCCCCTGGTCGTGCCGCCCACGCCGAGCCCGCCCGCTGCTGCGGGACGCCTCTCGGCTTGCAGCCCGCCCGCTGCCATCGCTGCTTCCATCTCCTCCCGCCATCGCGTCCGTTCGCCGTGCACCCTCCCCGCCCTCCCGACTGGGCCTCTTCCTCGACTGTGACGCCGCGGAATCACGCACGACGTTCGGGCCGGAAGCGGGGCCCACCGTCCCGGCTCCCGCGGCCATGATCCAGACAGCGTTCCGAGCAGCCCGCGGGCTTCTGGGTGGGAAAGATCTCTAGGGCCCCGGTCCCCTCTCGGCCCCCGTAATGCGGTGTATGCAAGCCGCAATGCCTACTGGGATTTGAAGTCCACGATGCCCATATATATATTATATATATATAAATCAACCATAATATATATATATATATAAATCAACCGGTGTTTGCAGTCGAGTGTTCACTTTGCTCCGGCATTATAGAACATTGCACTAGAGATGCGGATGTATGTATAAAATATTGAAAAGTGCCTGACCAGGCGGTGGCGCCATGGATAGAGCGTCAGACTGGGATGCGGAGGACTCAGGTTCGAGACCTGGAGGTCGCCAACTTGAGCGTGGGCTCATCTGGTTTGAGCAAGGCTCACCTGCTTGGACCCAAGGTCACTGGCTGGAGCAAGGGATTACTCGGTCTGCTGAAGGCCCGCAGTCAAGGCACATATGAGAAAGCAATCAATGAACAACTAAGGTGTCACAACAAAAAACTAATGATTGATGCTTCTCATCTCTCTCTGTTCCTGTCTGCCTGTCCCTATCTATCCCTCTCTCTGACTCTCTCTCTGTCTCTGTAAAAAAATAAATAAATAAATGAGTTTCTGGTTTTTTTTTTAATTTTTTTTATTTATTTATTTATTTATTTATTTATTCATTTTAGAGAGGAGAGAGAGAGAGAGAGAGAGAAAGGAGAGAGAGACGGGGGAGGAGCTGGAAGCATCAACTCCCATATGTGCCTTGACCAGGCAAGCCCAGGGTTTCGAACTGGCGACCTCAGCATTTCCAGGTCGACGCTTTATCCACTGCGCCACCACAGGTCAGGCGAGTTTCTGTTTTAAAACAAACAAAAAATATTGAAAAGTGAATACGTGCAGCTTTTTAAATAAAAGCCCTTTTCGAGTTGTGAAATGTAACATACATGGAAGAAACTTTATTAAACAAATTTACACTAATAAATAATCGAGATCAAGAAATAGAATAAACCAATACCCAGATAATTCCCAGATGTACAAGACATAAAATTTTTTAAATTACAAAAATGACATACTGTGGTAGAAGAATTAGAAGAAAATAAAAGGTTAATGTTTAAGTCACCCACAATCCCACATGAGATAATACCTTGACATTTAGGTTTACGGCCTTCCAATATCATGTATACGTATGTGTGCACATAGATATTCATTTATTTGCAATAATGGGACTGTACTATATATTTTTTTTCTTTTTTCTTTTTTTTTTTTTTCCTGTATTTTTCTGAAGCCAGAAACAGGGAGAGACAGTCAGACAGACTCCCGCATGTGCCCAACCGGGATCTACCCGGCACGCCCACCAGGGGGCGACAGCGTCGCTCTGTTGCGACCAGAGCCACTCTAGTGCCTGGGGCAGAGGCCGAGGAGCCATCACCAGCGCCCGGGCCATCTTTGCTCCAGTGGAGCCTCGGCTGCAGGAGGGGACGAGAGAGACAGAGAGGAAGGAGAGGGGGAGGGGTGGAGAAGCAGATGGGCGCTTCTCCTGTGTGCCCTGGCCGGGAATCGAACCCGGGACTTCTGCACGCCAGGCCGACGCTCTACCACTGAGCCAACCGGCCAGGGCCTGTACTATATATTTTTATTTAACATAATGAAAGGACTTTTTTCATTTAATATAATGAAGATCTTTCCTTGCCATTAAATGTTTTTTCTACAGTATCTTTTGCAGTTACTTAGCATTCCAATATATGGATGAACCCAAGTTTTCTTCATCTAAACCCCTGCTGTAAGATGTTTAGGTTTTTCAAAATCTCCATATTAGAAACATTCTTTAAACTGTATCGTTGCACAAATTCATAATTATTTCCTTAGGAAATATAAGTGGAATTAAATAATTATAAGTGGAAGTGAGTTGAAGGATACATAGTAGAACACAGATCAGAACATTTTATGTATCACTCATCAACCTTTTGCTTTTGAACCAGATGCAGACAACTTAACATGACTTTTAAAGCCTGAGAGGTCGCCTGTTTTCCAACCTCATTTTGAGTTCACACTTGCACCCCTTCCATCACTTCCTTTTCACCTGCTACTCAATCTGCCTGGAGCCTTTGTCTTTCTTATCCATTCTAGCCTAATTAAACCCTTCTTGTCCTTCAAGATTCATCTGAAAGACATTTAATCTTGATTTTCTGGGCTAGGTTAAGTCCTCCTAGTTGCTTCTCCTTAGCACGTCATATTTCACCCTTCCTGAAATACATTCTCCACAGTTGACGCCTTTGGGGGTAGGCATCCTCTCTGCTTGTTCACCCTATATCCTAGAACCCAGCTCAGGGCCTGACACATTTCTTGAGGTTGGATTGAATTGACTAGGCACGTGAGTACGGTTTTTTGTTTTGTTTTGTTTTTGTTTTGTATTTTTCCAAAGTTGGAAACGGGGAGGCAGTCAGACAAACTCCTGCATGCGCCCGACCGGGATCCACCCGGCATGCCCACCAGGGCGTGATGCTCTGCCCATCCTGGGGCATTGCTCTGCCGCAATCAGAGCCATTCCAGCGCCCGAGGCAGAGGCCACAGAGCCATCCTCAGCGCCCTGGCCAACTTTGCTCCAATGGAGCCTTGGCTGCGGGAGGGGAAGAGAGAGACAGAGAGGAAGGAGAGGGGAGAGGTGGAGAAGCAGATGGGCGCTTCTCCTGTGTTCCCTGGTCAGGAATCGAACCCAGGACTCTTGCATGCCAGGCCGACGCTCTACCACTGAGCCAACCGGCCAGGGCTGTGAGTACGGCTTTTGATACACATTGAAAAACTGTACCACCAAAAAATTATATTTACTGAAATTTCATTTTCAACTGCAAACATTTCAGAATGTTCATGGATATGCTTAGGCAGCCTCCCATTTCTTATGTATTTGTCATGATTTGCTAGATACAGATCAGCTCACAACATAATCTTATGACTGCACAATATAACTTTCTTTAGCTCTTCTCTCCCTTTCTATCCTTGTAGATAGGCGTGGAAAGGACTTTTTAAAGAATCATGGTCCCTCTCTTTCTCCAGGTACTTTTCTTGTCCAACCCCAATTCTAAATCCACTCCCAACCCTCATCTCGCTGGATACATTCCTGAACCTTACTTTCTTCTTTGTGTTTCTGTGATGGCTTTGCCACACTGACCTTGGAAAGTCTGTTCCCCACTCCTACTTTGAGTGCATCATTGTTCATATCTTCCACAGGTGGGGGAGTGAGTAAGGGGCATTTCCAGAAAACTGGGTGAGAGTGGAGTGGGTGTAGGAAAGAAGTGGGGACATAGGTTGTGAGTCACCTACAGGTGTCGCTGGTGCTCTTGGAATTCACCACCCAGTACCTGGACCAGTAAGAGAAATTCCAGTTGTGGTGGGTGGGTGTGCCCCTTCCCTCAGAGGCCCAGTCACTGGTTTAGCTTCAAAGGTGGTTCTACCTGCCCCACTGGACTAGAACCAGCCAGATTTGTATTGGGGCCACAAAAGGTGAGCAAGTGGCAGCATCATTGAAGAAGTGAAATCACATGCTGGACCCTTGAATTAATAAGACATAGACCTAAATATGTATAGTAGTCTGCTCTATCAAAATCTGCCGTGTGGCCTGACCTGTGGTGGTGCAGTGGATAAAGCGTCAACCTAGAACACTGAGGTCGCCTGTTCAAAACCCTGCACTTGTCTGGTCAAGGCACATATGGGAGTTGATGCTTCCTGCTTCTCCCCTCATATCTCTCTCTCTCTCTCTCTCTCTCTCTCTCTCTCTCTCTCTCTCTCTCTCACACACACACACACACACACACACACACTGTCTCCTCTCTAAAAAATGAATAAAAAAAAAAATCTCCCATGTGGTGGACATCCTAGAATAGGGGAAAAGACCGATATGTCTGACAGATCTTCGGTGACTGTGGCTGCTTTGCAATCCCAGTCTGCCTCTCTTAACAAAGGAGCTAAATTTGCTGCCTCAAATCTTGATACTTCCACTTGCTAGCTGTGTAACCTTGAGCAAGCTACTTAACCGGTTACCTCTGTTCCTCCATTCCCTCAGTTGCCAAGCACAAACAGGAGAGGTATCTCATGAGATTTTGTGAAAATTAAATGAATTACTATTTCCAGGGCCCTTAGTACAGGCCTTGGCTCATTGTAAGGACTCAGTAAGTGTAAACAATTTTTATTAACTTATCAAATGTCTCTGAAAAGTCTTCTTTACTCTATCAAACTTCTCTTAATTTTTCTTTTTTTTAAAACTTAAGATATAACTTACATAAAGTGAATAAACATTAACTGTAAAGCTTGATGAGTTTTCTCCCCATTTTCAAAGTCCCACCATCCTATTGTTGTCCCAACATCACTCTCTTCCTCACTCAGGAGAACACCCAACTCTTATTTAAGGAATCTGTTCTGAGGAACTTCCATGCTCAGGGCTTCTCTGTGGCCACCAGTAGGAGGCAGTGTGGTATAGAAGGAAAGCCACAGTCGGCATGTTAAGAACCAGCAAGCTTATCCTAGCCCCAAAACTTACTGGCTTGAGGGATCACTTAGTAGGTTATACAATTATCTAATAACTCTGCTGTACACCTAAAACTAATATAAAATAATATTGAATGTCCACTGTAATTGAAAAGGAAAACCTCTTAGAGCCTTGCTTTTTTCATCTGCTAAAGAGGCACAGACTATCAAATGGACATTTTATAAGGTTATAGTGAAGATAAAATGAGATAAGACCTGTGAACAATGCCTGATATATGTCTTTTAAATTAGCAAATTAAAAAAATAATTATATGCAGTATCGGGGAGGGTGCTGTGAAACAGGCCCTTTCAGCAGCTGCTAGTGGCATAAATGAGTGCAGCCTTCCCAGAGAGCTGCTCAGAAACAGAACAAACAGCAAGAGTCAGAACATATTTTTTTCCTTTTTTTTTTTTAATTAAATTTAATGGGGTGACATAGATCAATAAGAGTACATAGGTTTCAGGTGAACATCTCTACAACATGTAAACTGTTGATTGTGTTGTGTGCCCATCACTCAAAGTCAAATCATTTTCCATCACCATATATTTGTCCCTTTTTACTCCCCTCCCTCCACCTTCCTCCCTTTGATAACCACTTCACTTTTATCTATGTCTAAAAGTCTCAGTTTCATATCCCATCTATGTGGAATATGTATTTGCCCCTCTTTGCTCCTCGTCCCTCACCTCGTGCCCCTCCCCCATAAACCACTTCACTATTTTTTTTTTAATCATTGAGAGGAAGGGAGGCAGAGAGACAGACTCACACTTGCACCGCAACCGGGATCCACCCGGCAAGCCCACCAGGGGGCAATGCTCTGCCCATTTGGGGCATTGCTCCATTGTTTAGTAACCAAGCTCTTCCTAGTGCCTGAAGTGGAGGCCAAGGAGCCCTCCTCAGTTCCTGGAGCCAACTCATTCCAATTGAGCCATGGCTGCAAGAGGGGAAGAGAGAGAGAGAGAGAGAGAGAGAGAGAGAGAGAAGCGAGAGGGGGAAGGGTGGAGAAGCAGATGGGTGCTTCTCCTGTGTGCCCTGACCAGGAATCAAACCCAGGACATCCACACGCTGGGCTGATGCTCTACCACTTCACAAACCAACCAGGGCACCACTTCACTTTTATCTGTCTGTGAGTTTCAGTTTTATATCCCACCTATGTGTGAAATCATATAGTTCTTAGCTTTTTCTGATTTATTTATTTCACTTAGTGTAATGTTTTTAAGATCTATCCATCCATGTTGCCTGACCAGGTGGTGGCACAGTGGATAGAGTGTGGGACTGGGATGCAGAGGACCCAGGTTCAAAACCCCGATGTCGCAGGCTTGAGTGTGGGCTCATCTGGTTTGAGCAAGGCTGTTCAGCTTGAGCCCAGGGTCGCTGACTTGAGCAAGGAGTCACTCACTCTGCTGTCAAGTAAGCCTCCTGGTCAAGGCACATATGAGAACGCAATCAATTAACAACTAAGGTGCTGCAACGAAGAATTGATGCTTCTCATCTCCTTCCTATCTGTCTGTCCCTATCTGTCCCTCTCTCTGTCTCTGTCACAAAAAAAAATAAATAAATAAATAAAAAATATCTATTCACGTTGTTGTAAATGGCAACAGGTCATCATTTCTTATGGCTGAGTAGTATTCCACTGTATAATATGTGCCATATCTTCTTTATCTAGTCCTCTATCAAGGGACACTTTGGAAATGGAAGTGTCTTGGCCACTGTGAATAATGCTGTAATGAAATGAGAGTGTATGTGTCTTTGCATACAATATTTTTTAGTTTTTTTGGAAGATACCCAGCAGAGAAATTGCTGGATCATATGGTAATTCTATTAATTTTTTGAGGAACCACTATACATTTTCCCATAATGACTGTACCAGCTTACATTCCCACCAGCAGTAAATGGGGGTTCCTTTTTCTTCACAGCCTCTCCAACACTTAATATTACCTGTCTTGTTGATAACAGCCAATCTAACAGGTATGAGGTGGTATCTCATTGTAGTTTTGATTTGAATTTCTCTAACAGCTAACAAAGATGAGCATCTTTTCATGTATCTGTTGCCATTTGTATGGCTTCTTGGGAGAAGCGTCTGTTCAGGTCCTCTCCCCATTTTTTAATTGACTTGTTTGCTAGTTTTTTTCTGAGCTTTGTGAGTTCTTTATATTTTTTGAATATTAACCTCTTATCAGAGGTATTGCCTGTGAATATCATCTCCCATTTGGTTGTCAGCCTTTCTGCTTTGCTGTTGGTTTCTTTTGCTAAAGTGATAAGGAATACATTAGGACTATATAGGACAGTTAACAGAATCTAGGCTGGGAGTCAAACATACCTGGGTTAGAATTCCATAGCCTCGGCATTCTAAACTGAAGGTTTTCACACTGGAATTACACATATCTGTGAGTATAGAGTCTTTTTTATATATATAGAGAGACAGAGAGAGAGTCAGAGAGAGGGATAGATAGGGACAGACAGACAAACGGAGAGAGATGAGAAGCATCAATCATCAGTTTTTCGTTGCGACACCTTAGTTGTTCATTGATTGCTTTCTCATATGTGCCTTGACCACGGGCCTTCAGTAGAACCGAGTAACCCCTTGCTCGAGCCAGCGACCTTGGGTCCAAGCTGGTGAGCTTTGCTCAAACCAGATGAGCCCGCGCTCAAGCTGGTGACCTCAGGGTCTCGAACCTGGGTCTTCCGCATCCCAGTTCGACGCTCTATCTACTATGCCACCTCGTGACCAGGCAGTATAAAGTCTTCATAAGAGAAAATCAATCTTCCTGTGCTATCATTTTAAAAATGAATCTACACGAGAACACACCAACACCAGAGATCCTTCTGGTTTTCCTGTTTCAAACATCTTTCTCCCACTTTGCTTAAGATAAGGAAGAGCAACTGAAACACTGTTAATATTCAATTTAACAGGGCCCTGGACAGTTGGCTTAGTGGTAGAGTGTCGGCGCAGAGTGTGAATGTCCTGGGTTTGATTCCCGGTCAGGGCACACAGAAGAAGCGGCCATCTGCTTCTCCACCCTTCCCCCTCTCTCTTCTTTCTATCTCTCTCTTCCCCTCCCACAGCCAAGGCTCCATTGGAGCAAGTTGGCCAGGGCACTGAGGATGGCACCATGGTCTCTTCTCAGGCACTAAAATAACTCTGGTTGCACCTGGCCAGGTGGTGGCGCAGTGGATAGAGTATCAGACTGGGATGTGGAGGACCCAGGTTCGAGACTCCGAGGTCGCCAGCTTGAGCGCAGGCTCATCTGGCTTGAGCAAAAAGCTCACCAGCTTGGACCCAAGGTCGCTGGCTCGAGCAAGGGGTTACTTGGTCTGCTGAAGGCCTGCGGTCAAGGCACATGTGAGAGAGCAATCAATGAACAACTAAGGTGTCCCAACAAAAAACTGATGATTGATGCTTCCCATCTCTTGGCGTTCCTGTCTGTCTGTCCCTGTCTATCCCTCTCTGACTCTCGCTCTGTCCCTGTAAAAAATTAATTAATTAATTAATTAATTAAAATAACTCTGGTTGCAACGGAGCAGGGGCCTCAGATGTTCAGAGCATCGCCCCCTAGTGGGCTCACATGGTGGAACCTGTTGGAGCACATGCAGGAGTCTGTCTCTCTGCCTCCCTGCTTCTCACTTAAGAAAAATACCAAAAAAATGTTTAACTGGTCAAAAAGGGTTTGTCCATACCTTTTTATTTTTATTTTTATTATTTATCTATTTATTTTTAGCAAGCGAGAGAGAGACAGAAAGAGAGATGGAGGGACAGACAGGAAGAGAGATAAGAAGCATCAATTCTTAGTTTCAGTGCCTTAGTTCTTCATTGATTGCTTTCTCATATGTGCTGTGACCAGGAGGCTACAGTCGAGCCAGTGACCCCTTGCTCAAGCCAGCAACCTTGGGCTCAAGCCAATGATCATGGGGTCATGTCTATGATCCCACGCTCAAACCAATGACCCTGCTCTCAAGCTTGTGAGCTTGCACTCAAGCCAGATGAACCCGCACTGAAGCCGGTGACCTTAGGACTTTGAACCTATGTCTTCAGCATCCCAGGATGATGCTCTATCCACTGCACCACTGCCTGGTCAAGCCATACCTTTTTACTTCTAAATGGATGATAGTAGATATTAAATCACTATGGTATTTATATTTCACTAGATGCATTTATGACAGTGATATAACAGTTTTGTTTTTAAATATTAAGATCTATAATGTACCAGAAAATACATCTTTTGCATCTAGTTGAATACATTACAAGTCACCAGATGGTTCTCGTACGCCATTTTCAAATCAATCTCCATCACCCAACCACTGTTTGGGTTTTGATGATCTTAGTTCTGTCTGTCCCTTAATTTCATATAAACAGAATCATATAGTAGCTACTTTTTGGGTCTGACTTCTTTTGCATAACAATGTTTTGAGAGTTATCCATGTTTGTTTGTTTTATTGCTGAGTACTGTTACATTGTATGAAAATTCGCCATTTATTTATCCAGTCTCCATAGATATTTGAGCTGTTTCCAGTTTGGGCAATGACAAATAAGGCTTCTATGAGCATTTTCTTGTTCAAGTAAAAAGAAATATATATATACAATTGTTTCCCCGTACCCACTGTTTTTGCTTTCCTTGGTTTCAGTTACCCGCGGTCAGCTGCAGTCCAAAAATATTAAATGGAAAATTACAGAAATAATTCATGTTTTAAATTGCATGCCATTCTGAGTAGTGTGATGAAATGTTGTGCCCTCCCGCTCCATTCCACTCCAGACATGAATCATCTCTTTGTCCATCATATCCACACTGTATATACTACCCACCCGTTAATCACTTAGTAACCATCTGATGTCAGATTGACTCACACAGTATCACAGTGATTGTGTTCGAGTAAGCCTTATTTTACTTAACATGGGCCAAAGCTTAAGAGTAGTGATGCTGGCCATTCAGCTATGCCAAAGAGACGCTATAAAGGGCTTCCTTTAACTCAGCAGCTTTCAACCCTTTTCACCTCGTGGCACATGTAAACTATTACATGTAAACTACTAAAATTCTGCATGACACCAAAAATATATATTTTTTGCCCATCTGACCCAAAAAAAGGGGGGGGGTATAATTTTGATCCAGTTACAACAGATGGCTATTGTAGTGTTGGCTGTTGTCATTTTTTATTTGACAATCTAAGGGAGAAGAGGTCAGTGCCCCTGACTAAATAGTCAGATATTACATGTTTTACAAATTCTTGTGGCATATTAGTGTGCCTGCCATGGCCCATAGGTTGAAAATTGCTACTTTAAGTAAGTGAAAGGTGAATACAATATGAGAAGATATTTTGAGAGAGAGAGAGAGAGAGACTGCATTCACATAACATTTATTACAGGGTATTGTTCGCTTTTTATTAGTTATTGTTGTTCATTTCTTTAATACTTTTTATTTATTCATTTTAGAGAGGAGAGAGAGAGGAAGAGAGAGAAATGAGGAGAGGAGCAGGAAGCATCAACTCCCATATGTGCCTTGACCAGGCAAACCCAGGGTTTCAAACCAGCAACCTCAGCGTTTCCAGGGCGATGCTTCATCCACTGCGCCACCACAGGTCAGGCTGTTGTTCATTTCTTACTGTGCCTAAGTTATAAATTAGATTTTATCATATATATGATATATCTATATAAAAACAGTATATATATAGTTCAGTACTATCTGTAGTTTCAGGCATCCAGTGAGGATCTTGGAACGTAACTCCTGAGGATAAGGAGGGACTACTTACTATAAGATTAAAACTTTTAGATGTCAACTTTAAAATGTGCAAGAAGATACATATTATTAGGTGGTGGTTTCTTTTCTTTTTTCTTGTGAAATACAACATACGTATAAAAGAATGGCAAACTGTTTGCCAAAATAGTGATACCACTTACCACTGCTGCCTGAGTCTAGTATTGCAACAATCTGATGAGCATATAGTTATGTTTATTGCAAATAACTTTCTCATTTTGTGGTTTATCTTTATGGAGTATATTTATGAACCAAAGTGTGTAACTGTAGTGTAATTGAATCTATCATTCTTTTCCTTTATTGTGAGAACTGTTAGTGGCTTGTTTAATAAATTCTCTCCTATTCATAAGTCATGAAGATATTTTCATGTATTATCTTCTAAGACAGGGGTCAGGAACCTATGGCTCACGAGCCAGATGTGGCTCTTTTGATGGCTGCATCTGGCTTGCAGACAAATATTTAAGCATTTTAATTTTATTTATTTATTTATTTTGTGACAGAGACAGAAGGAGGGACAGATAGAGACAGACAGACAGGAAGGGAGAGAGATGAGAAGCATCAATTCTTCGTTGCAGCACCTTAGTTGTTCATTGACTGCTTTCTCATATGTGCCTTGACAGTGGAGTGGGCTACAGCAGACCGAGTGACCCCTTGCTCGAGTCAGCGACCTTGGGTCCAAGCTGGTGAGCCTTGCTCAAACCAGATGAGCCCGCGCTCAAGCTGGCAACCTCGGGGTCTCGAACGTGGGTTTTCTGTATCCCAGTCCGATGCTGTATCCACTGCGCCATTGCCCAGTCAGGCACACAGACAAATCTTTAATAAAAAAATAATAACGTTAAAAATATAAAACATTCTCATGTATTACAATCCATTCATTTCCTACCGTTCATATTCATGGTTGCGGGTGTCTGGAGCCAATCACAGCTGTTCTCCGGGACAACACCAAATTTTTATTAGATAATGCTTAACGTACATGGGTTGTTGTATGGTTCTCACAGAATTACATTTTAAAATATGTGGCATTCATGGTTCTCTCAGCCAAAAAGTTTCCAGACCCCTGTTCTAAGAAGTTGTAGATGTTTGCCTTTTGCATTTAAGTCTTCTATCCATCTGGATTTGATGCTTGTGTGTGAAGTAGAGCCCAATTTCATTTGTTTTCCCATATGGCTATCCAGCTATCCAAGCACCGTTTATTGAGAAGATCTTTTCCTACTCTCTTTGATGCCTCCTTTGTTATAAATTACATGTCCTTAGATGTGTGTGTCTGTTTCTAGGAATATAGTTTCAAAATTATTTTGATGGAATGTGCAAACAAAAAATTATGGGGCTTGACCAGGTGGTGGCGCAGTGGATAGAGCTTCAGACTGGGATGCGTTGGACCCAGGTTCAAGACCCTGAGGTCGCCAGTTTGAGCGCAGGCTCATCTGGTTTGAGCAAAAAGCTCACCAGCGTGGACCTAAGGTCGCTGGCTCCAGCAAGGGGTTACTCGGTCTGCTGAAGGCCCGCGGTCAAGGCACATATGAAAAAGCAATCAATGAACAACTAAGGTGTCGCAACGAAAAACTGATGATTGATGCTTCTCATCTCTCTTCGTTCCTGTCTGTCCCTATCTATCCCTCTCTCTGACTCTGTAAAAAAAAAAAAAAAAAAAAAAAAAATTATGGGGACCACTCTACTAAAATGGCCTTTATTTAGTTATTAAACTTCTCTGAGTTCCTTGCACCATTGGGAGAATAAAATTGAGTCATTCAGCAAAGTGGGTAGAAGCTCTGACATAATAAGCCTCAGGGAGCAGCAGTCGTAGTTTTTTGTATATGTACTTTTTTTTCAAAATTTTAATACTTTATTCATTTGAGAGAGAGAGAGAGAGAGAGAAAGGGGGCAGGAGCAGGAAGCATCAACTCCCACATGTGCCTTGACCAGGCAAGCCCAGGGTTTCGAACCAGAGACCTCAGCATCCCAGGTTGACACTTTATCCACTGCGCCACTACAGGTCAGACTTGTGTGTGTATTTTTTATTTTTTCTGTTGTTGTTATATTTTTCGTGCTATGGAGGACACCACCTGCTCTTGGGTCAGGAACTGCCAGAGGATGTAACAATTGGGTGGGTCGTGAATGACAGTGGAATCTGTCATCTCTTTTTATGACTATGATCTGTTGGCTGTCCATGGCGCATTCCCCGCGTGTGTTTCATTTATATTATACTTTATGTGGCTTAGACGGGCCTAGAGGGAAAGGACTGCGCTGTGCCCCACGTGTTGGCTTATGGTGACCTCCAGTAGCAGTTGCCTAAAAAGACCTAGAATTGTGCTGGCTCCTTGTTTGTTATACACACAGACATGGCATGGAGGGCAGGGCTGGGCCTTTGTAAAATTCCTGCCACTGTCGTGCTGCAGGATTCCTGAGTTTCACCCACACACTACTCCCTCCCCAAACCCCAGCCACGGGCCAACACACACACACCAACGAACCCACCCACTCGCCCCCAGCATCACCACCCAGGGGAGTGGTGAAATCCGTGACCACACCTTCTGTACAGCCTTGCCTCTGGGGGAGAGAGCACAGGGTCTTGCACACACGGTAGGCCCTCGATAAGCATCGGATGAATAACAACTGAGGAACTTCATTAAGATTAGGGTATGAGAGCACCTTTCCATCTGCTGCAGTGTAGCAAAAAGTGGGTAGATTATGTGGCCATTCTCAGTCCTGAGTGTACATCAGAATCACAGGGCTGGGGGTGGAGATGGGGATGGGGTGCAGATTCACCCTCCCCTAATGCCCCCCCCCCACATTGAATTATAACAGAGAAGAGATGTGCAGAAAGGAGCTACAGTATTTTAAATGAACTCTCTGGGAGATTCTGGATTTAATGCCCGTGTGGGTATGGGAACAATAGAATTGCTAAAAATCTGGATCCATTTTTTTCTCAGAAGTCCCAGTCTGGCAGTATTTATCAAAACTGAAAGTTCACGTGCCTTTGCACCTACACTTCTTCCTAGACTTTATCCTATGCCCCAAAATATTAGCACAAAGATATTCAGGGCAGCATTTCTGAAACAGAGAAATATTTGAAACCAGACAAATATCCATTCATTAAACTAATTTTATTGAGCATTGCAGGCATACTCCAGAGATATTGCAGGTTTGGTCCCAGACCACTGTGGTAAAGCCAGTATCACAATAAAGTGAGTTGTAATCTTTTTGCTGGTGGAGGGTCTTGCTTTTATTTTTATTTTTAGTTTTGAGAGAGAGAAAAAAAAATCAACTCTTGTTCCACTGATTGCTTCTCATAGGTGCCCTGACCAGGCCTGAACTAGTGACCTTGGGGATGGAGCCAGCGCCCTCAGGTTTGAGCCAGTGACCCCAGTGCTCTGGGCTGCGCTCTATCCACTGCACCACTGGCCAGCGCCCTAAAGTCCCTATGGAGATTTACATTTTAGTCCATCAAAGAAGGACTGAATGAATAATTTATGATGGAATGGAATAAATTGTTCCATTGGAATAGTATTCATCCACATCAAAAGAAACAAGGTTTGCCTGACCGGGCGGTGGCGCAGTGGATGGAGCATCGGACTGGGATGCAGAAGGACCCAGGTTCGAGACCCTGAGGTCACCAGCTTGAGCATGGGCTCATTTGGTTTGAGCAAAGCTCACTAGCTTGGACCCAAGGTCCCTGGCTCCAGCAAGGGGTTACTCAGTCTGCTGAAGGCCCGCGGTCAGGGCACATATGGGGGAGCAATCAATGAACAACTAAGGTGTCGCAATGCGCAATGAAAAACTAATGATTGATGCTTCTCATCTCTCCGTTCCTGTCTGTCTGTCCCTGTCTATCTCTCTGTCTCTGTTAAAAAAACAACAACAAAGTTTGTCTATATATATACTGCTTTGAAAAAATGTTCAAGACATTTCTTTTTTAAAAATATAAGAAGCTTTTGAAACGATTACCTATTCAAAATCAGTAAAATACCTTCTCAAAAGAGCAAAATAGCCTGACCTGTGGTGGCGCAGTGGATAAAGTGTCGACCTGGAAACGCTGAGGTCACTGGTTCGAAACCCTGGGCTTGCCTGGTCAAGGCACATATGGGAGTTGATGCTTCCAGCTCCTCCCTCCTTCTCTCTCTCTGTCTCTCTCTTCTCTCTCTCCCTCTCTCTCTCCTCTCTAAAAAAAAAAAAAAAAAAAAAAAAAAATTAAATTTACTTGTTCAAAAAAAAAAAGTAGTAAAAAAAAAAGAGCAAAATAAGTTATGAAACAGTGCATATAGCATTGTCCTATTTGTGTATAAAATATATATACTGTACATCTGCAGAGATGAGTAGAATAAAATGTAAAAGAATGTTCAAAAAATTAACAACTGCTATCACTGGGAAGTATTTTTGCTGTTCTCTTTATTTCTTTTCATGTTTAAAGTTTTTACCCTAAAAAAATACTACTTTCATAACTTTTTTGACAAGTTCCATAGAACCTTGAGAGACTGTGAGATTTTTGAATTTCCAGCAGGGGGCAGCAGTGATTCTCGAATATTTCTGACGTCAGCCCAAAACTGAGGCTTAGTGTCTACAAATTTCCAATTCCAGGCACAAACACTATACTTGGATCAACAGATTATAAAAGAACCAAAAATGAAAGTTTAAAATGAATTTTTTACAACAAGATAGTTCCTCCACAGCTCTTTATTAACATCTGTACATGAGTCTAAACTACTTTTTCTCCTTGTCTGGAGCTCTTAAGTTTTCTTATTCATTAAAATCAGATGGTTTGAGTCCCAGCCGGATAGCTAGAGCGTAGTCCTGAGTTGCTAAAGTTGCCAAAGTTGCCGGTTGGATCCCCAGTCAGGGCACATACAAGAATAGCTTGATGTTCCTGTCTCTTTCTTTCCTTTCCTCTCTTGCTGAAATCAATAAATAATAAATCAATAAATCAGACGGTTTGATGAGAGCTTCTTAAAAGATCTCTTTTCAGCTCTAAAATTCTATGGCTTTAAGAATGTAAGTCAGCATCAGGAAGAAACAAGCCCCAGTGCCCTCTGAAATTAATTGGCTTATCAAAGAATCTGCTTTACAACCCTTAGCCGATCAAGATGAATTATTGCCAGTTTATCTTTAGTATAGATCAAAGAATACTTTTTCGGAGGGGAGAGGAGGATGTCGGTATTTATTCAATTTGCTGATGGAGAAAAAGGAGAACTCTCCCACTCTATAAATGTTTAGCATGTGTGTAAAGGTCGTAGGTCTGGTGTTTAGAAATTACACACAGGCTTACGAAAGAATCTTTACCGAGTTGGCCAAATTAAACAGCAGGCAGTTGTAGAGAAATAAACACAAGTTAACATTTAACCACAAATCCCAGTTCTTGCTGCTTGGTCTTTCTCACTAGGAGGGGCCTGAGAGGGTCCACAGGCTGCTGGCTACTCTAGTGAGACCTGGGGCTTCTCTGAGAACTCACCCACCACCTACCACGTTTGTAAAATCTATATGTAAGCATTTGCTATTTATATATTTAAGCATCTGAATCATAAACTTCACCAGCTATTGCTTCATGCCTCAACATCAGTTCTCTTCTTACAGATAACCCTTTATAAAATTTAAATTTTATAACTTATTTTCTTTTAACATTGGCTGAAGCAGGATTCAGACCTGAAACTGGCTTCAAGACCGTCACACTTGACCATGGCACTTATGAAGCAAGAGGGTCTACTTCACCTACTGGTTATCTGGAAGTGGTTGAACATCTGCAGAGTAGCTGGGATAACTATAGAAAGTGAATGATTATTGTGTCACAAAGCTCTATCTAGCTCACATATATTGAGCACTCACTATGTGCTAGTAGTCTCTGTCAGGTGCTAGGGGGAAGGGTATCAAAAGATGAAGTAGACTTGACTATCACTCTTTAAGAAACTTCTGGAGTTCTCTCTCTTAAGCATGCCCATGTCTCTCCCAAGTCCTTCTTTCTTCAGGTGTGTATCTCGGCTTCCTTTCTCCTAAACTCTAAGGGTCTTCATGAAACTTGTAACCAGGGAGCAGCAGGCAGCAGCAGCTCGTCTCAGGCTTACCCCTTGAATCTGTCTCCAAGGGCCCTTCTTCTGCCTCTGTAACTTGTTTCCTGAGTCCACACCACCAGCTGGCTCACTTCTGCCTCTGTGACTTTCCTTCTAAAGGGTCAAGGCAGCCCTGCCTAGGCTCAGTCTTGTTGCTATGATCTTATCTCTTCTGTCTTAAGCCCTTCCTTTGTTTCACTGTCCCCACCTTTAACACATGTACTCTCAAAATTAAAAAAAAAAAAAAAAAAGGAACTTCTGGGTTTTGGAGGAGTGAGGGGCTGCCAAGTAAGCAAACATAACATGTGAAAAATAATAGGGAAACACAAATTAGGAAGAAAAAATAAAAGCAGCACGGCAGGATGGTTAATCCCTGGGTTGTGGAGTCCAGTTCTTAGCTGTGGGACCTCTACACCTCAGTTTACTCATCTGTAAAATGGGGATAGCCTCTAGGCTAGGTAATTGCTGTGTGGGTTAAATGATTTAATGCATTATTAAGTTGCTAAGCATTGAACCTGGCAAATGGGAAGACTTGTTAAAAACATTAGTTAATGCTATTGTTTGATGAAGTGTAAGCAGAATCAGAATTGTGCAGACAACCACATTTCCAGGATGTTGATGCCTCGTTCTCAAATGATTCTTAATTTCTTGGCATCAAAGACCCATTTCCTTGAGATTTATTCCTCTTCCTGATGTATGTATCTTTTGATCCTACTAGAATATCTCCAGGAAAGAATGATGTGGCAAAGGGTCCCCAGCCCCTAAACACCGAAAACTTGGGCTACTGCACAGCAAAGGGGAGCTGGAAAGGACTAGACCTCATGACGGGCAGATCACGAGAATCAGCGTGGAGTGTTTGTTAGAAAATTACACTAGACCCACTCCTTGAGATTTTAATTCTGCTCCAAATTGAATTTCAATACATACTTTACTAATATTTTAATGTAACTATAATCATAGGGAAGGGTTTTACATGAGTTTATCCTACAATCAGTTCCCTCCCCAACCAGCTAAATTATTGTTTTCTCCCAAACACTGACTCACCCCTTTCATCCTCAATCAAGGACATTGCTTTGATATGCTACAGTGGCTGCCCCCTTCAACTTCTGAATCTTGGCACAAGGGCTTGTGAGTTCTTTCATCTGAAACCCTCTCCCTTCTGAGAGCCATACATAAGCTAACACTTGGTCTGTCCTCTAAAAGCAACTGAAAAGTCACCTCCTTCTGGATGCCTTCCCTGCTGAGTTTTTTACTTTTGCACTCTGTTCCCTGCCACAGCTGGCAACTGGGCTTGTTGGAATGTAACCAGGGAAGTGTTCTTACATCTTTGTTATGTGTGTGTGTGTGTGTGTGTGTGTGTGTGTGTGTGTGTGTGTGTGTGTGCGCGCGCGCGCGTGTGTGTGCGCACGCGCACGTAAGTTCTGGTTCTTCCCATGGGGGGCAGTATGGAATTGTGGAGAGAGCAGGGACCCTGGGATCAGGCAGGAATTCATACAGCAGCACCAGTCCTGCGTTTTCAAATTCATTCTGGCTGTCCTTTGTCACCTTGGGACTGCTGCTTTAGTCTCGTGGTTGTCCTCCTCCATCCCGGCCTCTCTGGGCCACTGTCCCTTCACTGCCTCACTTTACTTCTCTCCAAGAGTGGACAGAGGGGACCCTCTTTTAACTTCTCAAAGCACAACTAAGACCCTCCTGTGTGCCCCGCCACTGACTGTAGTGTCCTCATCTGCCGAATGGGGAGGATTACCGGCCCTCTTACTGAATTCGGGTAAGAATGAAATGTGAGATCAGGAATGTTTACGGAACTTGGCACACAGACAGTCCTGGCAGATTCTTTAGATGGTTGGCTCAAAATCCATTCCAACCCCTTTCTAGCTTGCTTCCTGGACCGCAGAGGCTGGAAAGACAAACACTACCTTTCTCAAACCCCCTTGCAGATACGGCTCTGTTTGTGATTTGGATTCCACTGTGTGAGACTGTAGAACCCCAAGTTATGTGGAGGGAGAAGCAGGTGTGAAGCATCCATGTCGCTGGTACTGATTATGGCAAAGGCAATGTGATTCCGGAGCCGGCAGCTGTGGTGGCAGCTTAGCAGCTCTGAAGCTTCTGGATGGTGGCAGGGACTGCAGCCTGTTTGTCCATCATTCCACAGTGGAATTTTAGAAGTATCATTTCATTCCTGGATATTTAACCTAAAGTCTATTTCTTAACTTTCCCAATGATTCTGTGAGCTATCCATACCTTTCAATAAATCCCTTTGTGCTGAAGTTAGCAAGACAGGAATCTGTTGCCTGCAACCAAGAAAATCAGCCAATACAGCCCTGTCTGGGTTGCTCAGTTGGTTAGAGTGTCATCCCAATATGCCAAGGTTGTGGGGTTGATCCCCGGTTAGGGTATGTACAAAAATCAACCAGTGAATCCATAAATAAGTGGAAAAACAAATTGATGTTTCTTTCTCTCTCTCTCTCTAAAGATCAATAAATACATTAAATTAAAGAAAAAAGAAAATTGACCAAGACATAAGTGATCATTAAATATGAGCTATTGTTACTCTTGTAAAACTTTGTTAAGGCTCTGAGCTGTGGTGGCGCAGTGGATAAAGCATCGACCTGGAACGCTGAAGTTGCCGATTTAAAACCCTGCACTTGTCTGGTCAAGGCACATATGAGAGTTGATGCTTCCTGCTCCTCCCCCCTTTCTCTCTCTCTCTCTCTCTCTCTCTCTCTCTCTCTCTCTCCTCTAAAATGAATAAATAAATAGATAAATAACTTTTTAAGGCTTGGTAATAAATAAAGTTACCACATATCAAGAAAGAACATTTAAAACTAGCTACTCTATAACAATTTCTGGAGTAGCACTGTCCTATATTATATAGAGAGCTTTCTTTAATGATGGAAATGTTCTATATCGGTACCCAGTATAGCATCCACTTGTAATATGTGGCTACTGAGTGCTCGAAATGTGGCTACTATGACTGAAGAAGGGAATTTTTAATTTGTTTTCATTTCAACCCACTTAAATTAAAAATGAAATAATCACACGTAGTTGGTCTACTGTGTTGGACAGAACAGTCCTCAAGGGTCTGAGCCTTACCCTTCCACAAGAGTCTTTTTTTTTAAAGACTTTATTCAATTTTCAAAGAGGAGAGGGGTGGGGAAGAGGGAGAGAGAGAGAGAGAGAAGGGGGAGGAGCAGGGAGCATCAACTCTCATATGTGCCTTGACCAGGCAAGCCCAGGGTTTCGAACTGGCAGCCTCAGTGTTTCCAGGTCAATGCTTTACCCACTGCGCCACCACAGGTCAGGCCCACAAAAGTCTTTTACAGCCATCGTTCTCTCTCTAGAGTGGAAACTTCTTTTTTTTTCTTCAAGAAATTTCTTCACTCAGTTTTTCCTCAATCCCTAGTCTCAGGCCACATCTTAATAATCTACAGATGTGGAACATGCCCACAACAGCAGCAACTTTCATATGATAGATTTAGGGTTTCAGTGTCTCCAAATTCCATTCTAAGACTCCATACTGGCTTTTCATTTGCACAGTTCACTGAAGTGTTTCGCTGAAATGCAGTCTATCTCAAAAGGCAACTCTCACCCTTCTCTTAAAGAAAGGAAAATCTTTTTTTTAATTGAAAAATACATATTTCCCAACATTTCTAGGTATTAAGTTTCCAAAAATATTGGTCCTATATCAGTTAGACAAGTGGTTCTCACACTTTGCTGCACGTTAGAATCATTATAATAAAGTAATTCATTGTCAGTCACACTCCAGCCCAATTAAATTAGCATTGTGGGAAGTGATTAAAGGGAACCAAAACTTTATCTGCAGTACTCATTTTTTTCCAAAAAGAAGAATCTATTCCTACATCAACTAGTAATTAAACATTAATAAAAATATAAAAAAAAAAACAATGGTAGGATTTAAAAAGAAGTAATTTCTTGTGAGATAAGATAAATAATTATAAACTTGTTATTCAAAGCCAAACTTTTTTTTCCCATTTTAGTCTACTAGCAGCCACAAGGACACTTCTAGTAATCCGAGAACCATCATCCAGCAACTCTGGGATGCTTGTGGAATACAAGCATTTATACAGAGTGGAGATTTCAGTCAGGTCCTTCTCCATATCGCCACTTTCACATGTTCTATGACTAAACCTTCCTTCCCTACAACCAAACAGATGGACAGCCCAAAGGAAGCTGGGAGCAAAGACAAGAGGTGTCCAAGTTCAGTGTCAGAAAAAGTCAAGAGGTGTCCAAGTTCAGTGTCAGATGGCCTCTTTATTATGCTTCCCATCCCTCCACCACCCCACACACAGATGTTCCCTGTGAATGAACTTGGCTCCATGTGATTCATACCAAAATGGGATGGTGCCAACCCAAAAAGTTTGAAGAGAGGAACTCACATTTCCTGAAATGATTTTCTCTTGACATTAATTCAAATTTAGGAAGGAGCTGCCTAAATCTTTTCTAAATACCAGTGAAACATATGTCACTCAAGGCTGATTTTATTTCCTTCTGTTCTCTCGGCGCCTCTTTTATCTGACCAGAGCGGTGTTCTGACTGCGGTTCATGACTGCAGTGAGTGACAGCTGGGAGCTAGCCCTTTCCTCCTGCCCTGATTAAAAATGGAAGGGCGTTTCCCACAGCTCCACAGCTCCAGGGCCCAGGTGCTTAGGAAGTGCTGCCAAATATTTCTTCCAACTTAGAAAAAAAAACCATATTGTAATTATATCTATTAATTTTGGATTAGGTAGCACATTTCAATAACTGAAAAATGCAGAAGCTACAAAGAGCATAAAGTAACATTTGTTCTCTCCACATCCCCCAGTTTCCCAGCTCCCTTTCCCAGTGCTACCAGTTTCCGGTGTATCTTCTCGAAGAGAGATATCTTGTGGATATTTAAAAGAACACGTTTATGTTATCTTAACCCCTTTTATTCTTTTTATTTTATACTAATGAAAGCACACTATGCAAATACATATTTCATTTGTTTGTTTTTTCTGCCCCCCCCACTAGGATGGGAGCTCCATGAGGGGAGGGATTGTATTTTGTATAATGTTGTATTTTCAGTATGTTGACTGGTGCCAGGCACATTGTAGTTGCTCCATGATTATCTGTTGAGTGAGCAAATGAACACACACTGTTCTGTATCTGGCCTTCTATATTTTGGAGATCATCTCATTTCAGTACATGCAAAACCTCCTTATTATCTCACAACTATGTAGTGTTCCATTGCATAGATTCATTATGGTTTATTTAATCAGATCCCTACTGATGGATATTAGTTTGTTTCAAATCCTTGGCTATGAAAAATAATCCTGCCATTCGTATTCTTGTACAAACATGTCACACATGTGTGAGTATATCTATCTGCAAGAGAAACTCTGAAATGAAGACTAGCAGGGTCAAAGGGTGAGGTATGAGTCATATTTTGTCAACTACTTTTTAATCAAAAGCACCTTCCGATGTCTAAATAGCATTACCACAGTCTATGGCATTTGCCATAAACCCATTCAAGGGAAATCTCTTGTTAATGAAATTTTTCTGCGTAGGTTTGAATTTACAACCTCCAACTCATTCCAACAAATCCAACAGAAAACCACCATACAGGTTGTAACAACACAGATAAATTTCAAAACATAACACAGAAAGGAAGAAGTACACACATTAAAGTGCACACTGTGTCATTCCATTTATATGCTGGTAAATCAAGAATAAATACGATGAATCTATAGTTATAGAAATCAGAACAGTGGTTGCCTGAGATTGGGGGAACATTGACTAGAATGGGGAACTTTCTGAGGAGATGGAAAAGTTTATATTCTGATTTGGGTGGTGGTTACATGAATGTTTGCAGTGGTCAAAACTCATTGACCTGTACATTAAAATGTAGACATTTTATTTTATGTAAAATATACCTAAATTTAAAAATCTTGAAAGAACTGAGCTGGGGGGGAGTTATTATCTATAGATTCCAGTCACACTGGCCTTTTTTTATTCCTCAAACACACCGTGCTTTTCTCTATCTGACAGCTTGCATACATGCTGTTCCCAGTACTTTCTTCCCTCTTACACAAGCACACCCATTCACCTATGCAGACACACATATACACAGGTACAGCTGTCTTTTTACAATTCACAGTGCATCAAACTATCTACAGCAGTGGTCCCCAACGCCCGGGCCGGTCCATGGACCATTTGGTACCGGTCCGCAGAGAAAGAATAAATAACTTACAGTATTTCTGTTTTATTTATATTTAAGTCTGAACGATGTTTTATTTTTAAAAAATGACCAGATTCCCTCTGTTACATCCGTCAAAGACTCACTCTTGATGCTTGTCTCGGTCACGTGATACATTTATCCGTCCCACCCTAAAGGCCGGTCAGTGAAAATATTTTCTGATATTAAACCGGTCCGTGGCCCCCAAAAAAGGTGGGGATCACTGATCTACAGCATTCAAAATGGCTGGAATAATAACACATACTGTTATAACTTGTATTACTTTGCAAAACTCAAGTAGAAGAAATTGCACGTTTCTCAATTTTGGGAGGCTTGAACTTAAATGCTACTCTATCTCTATCTTTGTAGGTAATACAATTGGTGGAGGTAATACAATTGCAATCATTTCTGGCCAGTCTGCCCGCTTGGCCTTCTGTGACTAGAGAAATAGCTGGAGTTTAGGAAATTCAGAAAAGTTGGAGAAGGGCTTTTGATTCAAACGGTGCCACTGAGACGCTCGTTGTTTTGTGCTGTTTACTAGCCGGGAAAAAGGCTCAGACTCAATGTCAAGATCACTCATCAAGACTTTCTCGGAGGGTTCCCAGACCTAAGAGGGGCTTAGTGCTCAGTCTTCCTGGGGCCACCAGCCACCCCTATCCTGCTACCTTTTGGGCTCTGTGTGGGATTGGGATAGGAGTTTCTGTCACTCTGGAACTTGCCCTCTCTTCATCCTCCCAGTGCATTTGCCCTTTAAAAAGCCATCCTGTTGAGAACAAGGAGGAGAGGGCTACAGGAGACTTGGGAGACCTATTAAAGTTGGTAAGTCCTGGCCCTGGCCGGTTGGCTCTGTGGTAGAGCGTCGGCCTGGCATGCGGGAGTCCCGGGTTCGATTCCCGGCCAGAGCACACAGGAGAAGCGCCCATCTGCTTCTCCATCCCTCCCCCTCTCCTTTCTCTCTGTCTCTCTCTTCCCCTCCTGCAGCCGAGGCTACACTGGAGCAAAGTTGGCCCGGGCGCTGAGGATGGCTCCATGGCCTCTGCCTCAGGTGCTAGAATGGCTCTGGTCTCAACAGAGCGACGCCCTGGATGGGCAGAGCATCGCCCCCTGGTGGGCATGCGGGGTGGATCCCGGTCGGGCACATGCGGGAGTCTGTCTGACTGCCTCCCCGTTTCCAACTTCAGAAAAATACAAAAAAAACAAAACAAAAAAAAACAAAGTTGGTAAGTCCCCAGGTTGGACTCAGCCTCAGCTTCTATATATTAAATAGCAAATGGGAAAAGGGGAAAAAAGATAGAAATACATTTTTTTCCCAAGCTTCTAAGAGTTTTGCAAACAATTAGAGTAATTAAAAGTCCTCAGAAGTAGCCGATGGTGCCCTTTTCACCGAGGGAATGTGGGCCAAGCATGATATATTAAAAGAGAAGGAGCTGCTCTATTGAAGTTAAAAATAATCTTCTGTCACATGGCTAATTTGTTGGAATGCAGCAATTAAAGGGCTGTGAGCAGAGGGAGAGCTGGAAGCAGCTGGGGAGCTCACAGGCGGAGTGCATGCCCTGGGGACTGGGTTTGCAGAGAGAAAAAACAGTGTCACAGCTGACTTAGGGCACATTATCAGAAAACCCACAAAAGGGCCAGGAAGAAGGAAAAGTGGGGTCGTTTAGAGCTGTGACCTTTGGGCTTATCAGACAGTGAAGGGATGGGTCAGGACTTGTCACCTGTGCTCAGGGATGCTGATTCACTCAGCAAGGATGAAGGCCTTCAGTCCCCCCTGCACTTTGAAACCATGCCTTTGAATCCATTTCAAAGGAACACACAATCCGAAGGAACCCTTTGATCCTAAATTCATGGGAAAACTAATCTATATGTATAGTCTTGAGGGGGAAAGCTCAGAACAGGAATACAAATCCTAGTTTGTTGAGTTGGGGATTTTTTTTAATTTTAGAAATTTTTGGCCCTGGCCAGTTGGCTCAGTGTACAGATTGTCAGCCCTGCGTGCAGACATCCTGGGTTCGATCCCCAGTCAGGGCACACATGAGAAGCGACCATCTGCTTCTCTCTTCCTCCCCTCTCTGCCTTCTCTCTCTATTCCCCTCTCACAGCCAGTGAGTGGCTCATTGGTTCAAGCGTTCGCCTCAGGCGCAGAGGATAGCTTGGCCCTAGATGGGGGCTGCCGGGTGGATCCCAGTCATGGCACATGAGGAGTCTGTCTGTCTTATCTCCCTTCCTTTCACATTAAAAAAAAAAAACCCCAAAAACAAAAACAAACAAACAAAAAAATAAAAAACACCACACCTTTGGGGGGGGGGGTGTGTGTTAGGATTTTTGAGTTGAAGATTTTTTTAAAAGTTGTCTAGTATAATATCTGAATTTTCCAAGTGAGGCAACAAGCTCAGAGAGGCTGATTTGCTCTAGGTCACTCAACCAGCAAGTGACAGAAGCTATGTAGATTCCAACCCAGGTCTTTAGACAGAAGCTATGTAGATTCCAACCCACCATGTCCAGGAAGGACATGGTGGTTAGGAATCGCAGGAATCAGGCTGCCCTGATGGTGGAATCCTGATTCTGTGAGCTGTAGGACCCTCTCACCAAGGACCTAACCCCTCACAGTCTCAGTTTACCATCTGTAGAATGGGAATAACAATAATACCCACCACCTAGAATTGTTATAATGCATGTAAAGTGTATAGGGTTACGTCCAGCCTAGAGTGAGTGCTTAACATGTTATTAACCTGTTATTAGCCCGTAGCTGTTCTACACCACCCTGCATCAAATGCCTGCTGCCTTCACAGGTTAACTTGCCCACACATCCTCTTTGGTTTGGGTGGGATTCTCCTCTCCTTTCTACCTCCAACTCTCATTCATGATACATAAAGAAAAAGAGGGCCCTGGCCGGTTGGCTCAGTGGTAGAACGTCGGCCTGGCGTGCAGAAGTCCCGGGTTCGATTCCCGGCCAGGACACACAGGAGAAGCGCCCATCTGCTTCTCCACCCCTCCCCCTCTCCTTCCTCTCTCTCTCTCTTCCCCTCCCGCAGCCAAGGCTCCATTGGAGCAAAGATGGCCCGGGCACTGGGGATGGCTCCTTGGCCTCTGCCCCAGGCGCTAGAGTGGCTCTGATCGCAGCAGAGCGAGGCCCCGGAGGGGCAGAGCATCCCCCCCTGGTGGGCAGAGCATCGCCCCATGGTGGGCGTGCCGGGTGGATCCCAGTCGGGCGCATGCGGGAGTCTGTCTGACTGTCTCTCCCCGTTTCCATCTTCAGAAAAATACAAAAAAAAAAAAAAAAAAAGAAAGAAAGAAAAAAGAGGACTAGTCACTTTCTCCCAGCATTTTCGGCATCCTAACACACTCATGTTACTTGTTTTCTCTCAAGTTGTGTCTCCTCCAGCCAGTTCTTTGGTGTGATTTCCAAGTTGCTGGCAAGCAGAAATGGTGCCAATGTGAAGAAGCAAGTCTTACCGTCCCAAATGCAGTGGCCAGCTGTACCTGAATCTTTTAGAATACTTGATCTGTTTTCAAATTTATAATGGGCATCAGTAGCAGAAGGGCCTCTGAACATGCAGTGGAGGTTTGGGCTTCCTTCTCTGAGCACCCCCGAAAGCGGAGGCCACCTTCTGTGTGTGCGCCTAGGTTGCAAGGAACAGAAACCTACCTTACAAGCAGCTTGAGAAAAAGAAAAATAAGGCAAATTTAGTGGCTCGTGTAACAAGTCTAGATTTCATTGTGACTAGATTCAGGCATTCAACATTGTCCCCGGGTTCCGCTTTGTTGGGCTCCATTCTTTAGACTCTTTCCATCTGGCAGACTAAACAGCAGTGGGGAGCCCCAGGCTTTACTTTTTTCTGGTTTAGTACTCTTCAAGTAAAGAAGCAGTCTTACCGCCTTAGTTCTCTTTCCCTGATTGGCTGCCGTAAATCCAGCCTATTTCTGAAACAATAGGGCCCCAGGGAATGAGCTTCTCTGATTGGACAGGTTGGATCTCATAGGCCACCTACCTGCAAGCAAGGGGAGGCGGAGCATATTGATTGGCAGCCCCACTAGCTTCACATAGACTGGAATAGGAAGTTACTCCGAAAAAGATGGGGTACTGAAAAAGAAAAAGGTGGGGTACTGATGCCAGAAGAAAGGGAAAGGCAGGGAGATGTAAACTGTTAATACTGAAGTACAGCACTTTTGTGCACTTTTCTGAGGTGGTGGCGTATAGCTTGCTTAGTATTCTTAAAGTGTCCTGTAATCCAAGAAATAGTAACTTTTGGAGTGAAAAATACTTTCTCCCCACTCCAGGTATTTCCTTTTTGTAGCGGGTCATCAATTTACGTTAAGGCACCAAGCTCTTCTTCATACTTTTTCGCCTTTTGCCCTTGGGGAAGGGAGGGCATTAGGAGAAACGGGGCAGGAGTTGCTCAGGTCTTCTTTCTGGTCTCTTAGGATCAAGATTCCCGAGAAGGAACACAGGTTTCTCTCCCTCCATCTACACCAGGGGAGGTTGCGGGGAGGGGGGCGTGGCACCCTGGTCTACTGCTGCCTGGGACTGGTGGGAAAGTCTGTTTAATTAGGGTACAAGAAAGACTGTTGGGCACATACACTCAGCAGCATTCTCCAACCTATACCTTTATCAGGATAACCCATTTCATGGCTACGCAGACCCACGTAGGGAGGAGGCATGCTATTCCCTGAGCCCCTTCTCAAAAGTCAACAAGAACCACCAATTTAGAACAGGGTGGGCACACAGATTTATCCTCTCACTCTCCCCTTCCTGGCTGGGTCACCTGTGGGAGGAGCTGGTCACCTTGGGAATCCAGAGATGGTCGAGTGCGCTGGCAGCAGGCTCAGAGGGAAGTAACAAAAATGACAAAAGGCGAGGAAGCTAGATTAACAACAGCAGGTGACAGGCCCTGGGATTCGTTCACGTGGAGGGGGAACAAAAACAACGGCAGGGTGACTTAATAGTGGCCTTCACCAGAGCCATGCTGAGGGTGTGGCATCGCTGGTATTTTTCCACAGCCTCACGCTGACCCAGATCATAGTCACATCTGTCCCCCACCTCTCCCGTCCCACTGGTGTCCTTCTACACCCACCTCTCGGAAAACAAATTGTTCCACTACCACAGAAAGGTACAGGAGGTTGGGGCGCATAAACCTACTTAAATAAAATAACATTTAATTATTATTTCTTTTTAATTATGAAAGTAATACATAATCTGTGAAAAGAACTAAAAAGACATACAAAAGTATACAGATGAAAACAAAAATCAACTCCAAGCCCTCACCCTGATATATCCATTTGTGTTTTGGTCTATTATTAGGCAGCCGTTTTTCTATATATGTTTTTAAATTTATTATTTCTTTTAAAAAATTATTAAAATATGTCAAATAAAGTAGCAGTGTATAGTGTAAAAGATGAAAATAGTATACTTGACTGTTTACCTCAGGGGTCCCCAAACTACGGCCAGCGGGCTGCATGCGGTCCCCTGAGGCCATTTATCCGGCCCCTGCCGCACTTCTGGAAGGGGCACCTCTTTCATTCGTGGTCAGTGAGAGGAGCATAGTTCCCATTGAAATATTGGTCAGTTTGTTGATTTAAATTTACTTGTTCTTTATTTTAAATATTGTATTTGTTCCCGTTTTATTTTTCTACTTTAAAATAAGATATGTGCAGTGTGCATAAGGATTTGTTCATGGTTTTTTTATAGTCTGGCCCTCCAACGGTCTGAGGGACAGTGAACTGGCCCCCTGTGTAAAAAGTCTGGGGACCTCTGGTTTACCTTAATGTTATGATGCGTGTATATTATTAAATTGAATGTTTTTTGTTGTTGTTGTTACCACTTCCGGTTCTCTCTCCAAGCCTTCGGAAGAGTTGACTTGAATGTCCCACATTTAAGAGGAAAGTACTGGTATTATGACACTCATTTTAGAGATAGGGACCTGAGGTTCTCAGATTTACCCGAAGGCACACCCAACTCTCACCAGGGGCCCTGCGGACAGGGACCATTTTCTAACAAAATCGACAGTTTTGTTAAGAAAAGGAGGTAAAAAGTGGCACTCATAAGCTGGGGTTCTCGGCCTCCCCTCCCTATCAGAAATGCCCATCACATCACCCTTACCCACACTGGCATCGGAGCTCTGAGATTTTGATTCTGGGATATAACTGCAAGTGAACAAAGAGTCAAGGGAAAGCTCTTTATCAGCAGGAGAATTATTTTATTCAATGTGTTTCCTTACATAAATTGGGACAATAAGGGGAAAGAATGAGAAAAAATAAAAGGCCAGTTACTCAGGCCACTTTTAATGAATCACCCCCAGTGTCACTACCCAACCCCAGTCAGGAAAAGCTCGAATTTTTCCTTGCCAAGAAAAACAGAGGGCAGGAAGAAACAAATTACGACCTTGTTTGTGTTTTGTGTCTTAACTATTTGATTTATAGGCCTTGATCCAGTGATTATGGATGAAAGAAAATATGCCAGTGTCCCAAACCTAACCTGAACTTAACCGAGGGTGGGTCTCACGCCCGCTGCTCAAAGTTAGCACGCAGTTAGGATGCTCTCAGAATAAAGATTCATTTATTTACAGCTCGTTTTTTTCTTGCTATTTTATCCTATTTCTGACTTGCTGTTTCTAAGCTGTGTTTGGAGAGCTATTTCCTTATCAGTATTGCATATGAATAAATGTACTGTCTCTTAAAAATAATAATAAATAAAGTTTCAGGGTTAGGGGCTGCCTGTAGGCATTCTCAGCTCAGGGGCAAGGCCAAATTCCTTTCCCACGCTGCAGTTTCAAAAAACTTTTTTTGGAAACTGAACCCCTTTTTCCTCATTCCAGAAGTAGGGCCTTTATCTAGTCAACAGATAGTTATCAACACCGACTGTGTGCTGAGCACCATGTCAGATACTGGGGATATGATGGTATGCATACTGATCAATCAGCACATAAATCAGATAAATATCATGAGTTCTATGGAGAGAAAACAATAACAAAACAGTGTGTCAGAGACACTGGGTACCGACCTTGGATGCGGTTGCCCAGCCATATCTCACCTGACATTTAATGTGGGATGAGAATGATAAAATCTGAATGTGAAATTGGGTTGGGAGACCATTCCGGGCAGAGGGACTGTCCCCTAAGGTAGGCTCATGCTTGGTGTATAGAAATAAAGCCCTCTCAGCTCAAAAAAAATTCTTGGCTAATCAGGATTATTTTTTAGGATTTGAACCAGGTAGAAGGTTGAGAATTCCTTTATTACTCTTAACTACAGAAGTCAATGTTTGAACACATGTATCATAAGAGAAATGTAAACCAAAACTACAATGTGATACAATTTTTGAAACTTTCAGATTGGTATAATTCCAAAAATTTGATAACACATTCTATTATGGGTCTAGGAGGAGAACGGCATTTACATGTGTCACCAGTGAAACTATACATTGGTACAATTGCTAACACTACAAATGCCTAAACATTTGACCTAGAAATCCCATTACCTCTTTTTTTTTAATTTAAAAATGAAATGTAATGGGGTGACATTGATCAATAAGAGTACATAGGTTTTAGGTAAACATTTCTATAGCATGTGAACTGTTGATTGCTTTGTACGCCCATCATCCAAACTCAAATCATTTTCTGTCACCTATTTGTCCCTCTTTACTCCCCTTCCCTGGCAACCACTTCAGTTTTATCTATGTCCATTTCTTCTTGTACATGTGATGTGTATAATGATGTAAGGTCAAGGTTATTAATGATAGCATTGTTTGTAATTCCAAAAGATTGAGACTAGTGAAATTGCAGTACGTTCATACCAACTGAATACTGAAGTATGGAAAATTGTGTAGCTATAAAAATAAATGAGGGCCCTGGCCGGTTGGCTCAGCGGTAGAGCGTTGGCCTGGTATGCGGGGGACCTGGGTTCGATTCCCGGCCAGGGCACATAGGAGAAGCGCCCATCTGCTTCTCCACCCCCTCCCCCTCCTTCCTCTCTGTCTCTCTCTTCCCCTCCCGCAGCCAAGGCTCCATTGGAGCAAAGATGGCCCGGGCGCTGGGGATGGCTCCTTGGCCTCTGCCCAGGCGCTAGAGTGGCTCTGGTCGCGGCAAAGCGACGCCCCGGAGGGGCAGAGCATCGCCCCCTGGTGGGCAGAGTGTCGCCCCTGGTGGGCGTGCCGGGTGGATCCCGGTTGGGCGCATAGGGAGTCTGTCTGACTGTCTCTCCCCGTTTCCAGCTTCAGAAAAATACAAAAAAAAAAAAAAAAATAAAAAGTAAAAAAAATAAATGAAGAGGCCCTCAACGTCTTACTAACTAAACATTTCTAAGTAAAAAAAAAAAACCCTAAGATGCAGAACTGTGTGTTGTTTGCTACATTTTATATTAAAGAGAATAAAATTAAGCATAAATATTTATATTTACTTGCATTTGCATAAACTCAGGAAAAATACACAAAACATTATTAAGTGATTATCTGGGGTAGGTGAGTGAAAGGAGATGGATAGTAGATGAAAAAGGTTGGCAAGAAACATTTTGTAAAAGATTTTATTCATTGATTTGAGAGAGAGAGAGAAGCACTCATTTGTCCTTCCACTTAGTTCTGCATTCATTGGTTGCTTCCTGTATGTGCCCTGAACTGGGATTGAACTCCCAACCTTGGGGTTTCAGGAAAATGCTCTAACCAACTGAGTTACCTGGCCAGGGCCTTAATTTATTAATTTATCACTTAATCCATAGGTATTGTTTACTCCTCCAGCCACACCCGTGAGAAGTACATTAGTGCAAGTAAATTATATCTACTAAAGCTTATCTTAAAAACTAAATTAGCCCTGGCCGGTTGGCTCAGTGGTAGAGCGTCGGCCTGGCGTGTAGAAGTCCCGGGTTCAATTCCCGGCCAGGGCACACAGGAGAAGCGCCATTTGCTTCTCCACCCCCCCCCCCTCTCTCCTTCCTCTCTGTCTCTCTCTTCCCATCCCGCAGCCGCAGCCGAGGCTCCATTGGAGCAAAGATGGCCCAGGCGCTGGGGATGGCTCCTTGGCCTCTGCCTCAGGCGCTAGAGTGGCTCCGGTCGCGGCAGAGCGACGCCCCGGAGGGGCAGAGCACCGCCCCCTGGTGGGCGTGCCAGGTGGATCCCAGTCGGGCACATGCGGGAGTCTGTCTGACTGTCTCTCCCGGTTTCTAGCTTCAGAAAAATACAAAAAAACACAAACAACAAAAAAAAACTAAATTAGAGGTTAATCTAATTTCAAAGGCACTTTCTGTGCCTTGCTACTAGTATTTAACAGACTAGATAAAGGCCCTTGACCACAGACAATTGGATTCTGCCTAAAGGATACTTTGTGTTTGTGGAAACAATTATGACTTTTTTCTTTTATTTATATATTTTTATTAAATTTATTGGGGTGACATTAATACAATTATATATGGTTCAGGTGTACAATACTAAATGCATCATCTGTAGATTGTATTGTGTGTTCACCACCTCAAGTCAAGTCTTCCATCACCATTTATCCCCCCTTTACCATCTCCGCCCCCCACCTCCTTTCCAACTGGTGATCACCATACTGTTGTCTGTCTATGAGTTTGTTTTCTGTTTTGCTTTATTTTTTGCTTAATCCAGTGTAAAACCAGTAGTCGCGGCCACCATCATAGCCGCCTGGCCTAGGCAGGTTCACATTTGATTTGGACAGACGGTAATGAAACAATGGAGCCAAGAACTGGTGGGCCATTAGCTTTAATCCTAGCTTGCACCCGGTGGGCAAGAAATACACACAGTGGGAAAACACTTCCCTTTCCATTCAGGGCTCCCAAAGCCACTGACTTATCTGAGTTTCCTCGAATCAAAGGTTTCTAGCTCACCAGCCTTATTCACCTCTATTCCCCATCTCCTTCTCTCTGCTCAAACTCTGCACAAACTGGCTTCTCCTTCAGCACTCTGCCATCTTGGCTGCTTCTCCTCTCTTCCACGTGGCCTTTCTCTGCTCTCCTCTCTAATGCTTATCTCAGGAACCGAGAGAGAGCAAGCTCCTGGTCTGCCCCATTTTATACTGTAGAAATCAAAACCTTTAATCTAATATACAAACAAGGAAGTCTCTGATACAAAGTCACTTAGTGTGGGAAAGGCTTAGTCTTAAAACTAAGCCTTAGGGTATAACAACCCTGCCTGCTTACAGCCTGTCCCTCACATCCAACGCAAACTATAAGCAAGCAAACCTATATATCATATTTACAAACTTATTTGACCAACATCCAGCCACCTTTTTCATCCAGCCCCCTACATCTCTCCCCTCTGACAGCTTTCTATTTGTTCTCTGTATCTATGAGTCTGCTTCTATTTTGTTATTTTGTTCATTAGATTCCATACATGAGTAAAATTATATGGTATTTATCTTTCTCTGGCTTATTTCAATTTTTCAAAGTGGATTTTTGCACAATAGATTGTAGTTAATACAGCGACTTTATCTAGTGTCTCTACTAGATTATCTTTATAGCCTGACCAGGCAGTGGTGCAATGGATAGAGCACCACTGGGATGCGGAGGACCCAGGTTCAAGACCCCAAGGTCGCCAGTTTGAGCATAGGCTCATCTGATTTGAGTAAAGCTCAGCAGCTTGGACCCAAGGTCACTGGCTCAAGCAAGGGGTTACTGGGTCTGCTGTAGCCCCACGGTCAAGGCACATATGAGAAAGCAATCAATGAACAACTAAGCAATCAATGTCGCAACGAAAAACTAATGATTGATGTTTCTCATCTCTCTTCGTTCCTGTCTGTCTATCCCTCTCTTTGACTCTCTCTCTCTGTCTCTGTAAAAAAACAAAAACAAACCATAGATTATCTTTATAAAAAACAACCTTGGCCCTGGCTGGCTAGCTTAACGGTAGTGTCGGCCAGGCATGTGGAAGTCCTGGGTTTGATTCCCGGCCAGGGCACACAGGAGAAACGCCCATCTGCTTCTCCACTCTTCCCCCTCTCCTTTCTCTCTGTCTCTCTCTTCCCCTCCTGCAGCCAAGGCTCTATTGGAGCAAAGTTGGCCCAGGTGCCAAGGATGGCTCCATGGCCTCTGCCTCAGGTGCTAGAAGTGATCCTATTGCAACAGAGCAACGCCCCAGATGGGCATGCCAGGTGGATCCCAGTTGGGCGCATGTGGAAGTTTGTCTCTCTGTCTCCCCACTTCTCACTTCAGAAAAATACAAAAAAAGACCCCGAAAAACCCCCGAAACACGTTGCACTCTAAAGAACTTAAAAAAATTTTTTTGCATTCATTCTTTCATTGGCTTCATGTAGCCTTTTATATTTGTTAATTCCTCTTTTCCCCCCGCTCTCCATGTCCTTTCCCTAACCACTAATCCAGATTTCTAACACTTTATCTACATTTTCTCTCTCTTTTTTTTTTTTTGCAACACAGAGAGAGACAGAGAGAGGGACAGATAAGGACAGACAGACAGGAAGGGAGGGAGATGAGAAGCATCAAGTCTTCGTTGTGGCACCTTAGTTGTTTATTAATTGCTTTCTCATATGTGCCTTGAGGGTGGGGGGTTACAGTAGAGTGAGTGACCCTTTGCTCAAGTCAGTGACCTTGGGCTCAAGCCAGCAACCTTGGACATTAAGCCAGTGACCAGCAACCATGGGGTCATGTCTATGATCACAAGCTCAAGCCAGCAACCCCACATTCAAGCTGGTGAGCCCACGCTCCAGCTGATGAGCCTGAACTCAGCCACGACCTCGGGGTTTCAAACATGGGTCCTCTGCGTCCTAGTCTGATGCTCTACTCACTGCGCCAACACCTGGTCAGGCTTGTCTATTTTTTTAATAGCTTTATTGAGATATAATTAACATGGCATACAATTCGCCTATTGAAGTGTACATTCAGTGACTTTTAGTATAGTCACAGGGTTATGCAACCATTGTTGCAACCTAATTTTAGAATATTTCCCCCTCCCCACCAAAGGAACCTCATACTCATTCTCCCCAAAGCTTTAAAGCCCTCTGCAACCACTAAATCTGGAAATTTCACATAAATATAATCATACAGTATGTGCCCTGTCATGACAGGCTTCTTTCACTTAACATGATGTTTTTAAGGTACACCCATGTTTTTAGCATGTTATTTTTACTGTAGAATAATATTTCATTGTAAGAACACACCCCGCTTTATTTATTCATTCATCAGATAAGGGACATTTGAGTTGTTTTCACTTTTTGGCTACTATGAATAATGATGCTGTGAACATTTGTGTGGACACATCTTCATTTCTCTTGGGTGTGTACCTAGCAGTGTGATTGACAAGTCATATGGTAACTTGGTGTTTGACTTCATGAACAATTGCCAGTGTTTTGCACAGGAGATACTCTATTTTACATTTACACTAGCATTGTACAAATGGACCAGTTTTTATGAATACTCACCAACACTTGTTATTGTCTTTTTTATTGTGGCCATCCTAGGTGGATGTGAAGTGGAATTTCATTATGATTTTGAGTTGCATTTCCCTGATAGCTAATGATATGAGAGTCTTTTCATTTGCTTATTGGCCGTTTATATAGCTTCTTTGGTGAAATGCCTACATAAATCCCATATACATTTTTAAAATTGGGTTGTCTTTTTATTGTTGTAAGGGTTCTTTTTTTGTGTGTGACAGAGTCAGACAGAGGGACAGATAAGGACAGACAGACAGGAATTGATGAGAACCATCAATTCTTCGTTGCGACACGTTAGTTGTTCATTGATTGTTTTCTCATATGTGCCTTGACGGGGGGTGGCGGGGAACAGCAGACCGAGTGACCCCTTGCTCGAGCCAGAGACCTTGGGCTCAAGCTGGTGAGCCTTGCTCAAATCAGATGAGCCCGCACTCAAGCTGGTGACCTCGGGGTCTCGAACCTGGGTCTTCCATGTCCCAGTCTGATGCTCTATCCACTGCGCCACCACCTGCTCAGACTGTAAGGGTTCTTTTTACATTCTGGTGACCAGTCCCTTATCAGATACAGGCTTACTACCTTTTATTGTACTTCACAGGTGTTGCATTCATATACAAATCGAAGGCAAGACCCTCCACCCACAAAAGAATCACAACTCTTTTTATTTCAATTTGTTGCAGTGGCCTGAATCCGAACCTACAATATCTCCAAGGTATGCTGGTACGTGATTTGTAAATATTTTCTCCCATTCTGTGGATTGTCATTTCAGTCATTAATGGTATTCTTTGCAGCACAAAAGTTTTTCATTTTGATGAAGTTTAGTTTTTCTATTTATTCTTTTGTCACTTGTGCTTTTGTTAGTGTATTTGTTTTATCCATTTTTAACCTTTGAATAAGTGGAATAATACTCTTTTATTTTTTTTCATTTTATTAAGTTTAAATCATTGATCACACTGGGTTTCTCTTGGTATATGGATATTTAGCCAAATTATTTCTTTGCAGAAAAATATTTCTGGAAAAGCTTTATTATGATTTTGTTTCAACAATATAAGGCCCCCTTTTCCTTACTGATTTTTTTTAGGTTTATACACTTTATTTACTTATTTATTATTGATTTTAGGGAGAGTAAAGAAGAGAGTGAGAGAGAGACAGAGGCATCAATCTGTTTCTGTGTGTGCTGTGACTTGGGATTGAACCCTCAACTTCCATGTTTCAAGATGACCAGGGGTATACAATTTAATTTTCTTTTTTTCTTTTTTTAAATTTTAGTGAGAGGAGGGAAGGCAGAGAGATAGAGTACCACATGCACCCCTACTGGGATCCACCCGGCAAGCCCAGTAGGGGACGATGCTCTGCCCATCTGGGGTGTTGCTCTTCTGCAACTGGAGCCATTTTTTAGCTCCTGAGGTGGAGGACCTGGAGCCATCCTCAGCACTAGAAGCCAACTCACTTGAACCAATCGAGCCATGGCTGCGGGAAGGGAAGAAAAGTGAGAGGAGGAGGGATGGAAAATCAGATGGTCACTTCTACTGTGTGCGTTGACTGGGAATCATAGCTGGAACATCCACATGCTGGGCCTATGCTCTACCACTGAGCCAACCTACCAAGGCCACAATTTAATTTTCTATTAAATTTATTGGGGGGACATTAATAGCAGTGATTTTCAACCTTTTTTTTCATGGCACAAACACACACTAATTACTAAGGTCAGTGCCCCTGACTAAATACAACCATTTTCATCTCATGGCACAAATAAATTAGTTACTAAGGAAGAAGAGGTCAGGGCCCCTTTTTCTTTAGTAATTAGTTTATGAGTGCGTGAGAAACAAAGGTTGAAAATCACTGATTAATAGGATCACACAGGTTTCAAGTGCACAATTCTATGATACATGATCTGTATATTGCATTATGTGCCCATCACCAAAAGTCAAACCATCTTATGTCACCACATGTTTGGCCTCCTTTATCCCCCAAGACACCCCTCCTAACTGATTTGAGATAACATTTTTACCACATCTTCTATTTTTTTAATATAATGTTTTGGCATATTTATTAAAAATTTTTTTTTTTTTTGTAGTTTTGTTTTTTTCTGAAGTTAGAAGCAGGGAGGCAGTCAGACAGACTCACACATGTGCTGGACCAGGATCCACCCGGCATGCCCATCAGAGGGCAATGCTCTGCCCATCTGGGGTGTTGCTCGGTTGCGGCAGCTAGGAGCCATTCTAGTGCCTGAGGTGGAGGCTATGGAGCCGTCCTCAGCGCCCGGGGCCAACTTAGCTCCAATGGAGCCTTGGCTGTGGGAAGGGAAGAGAGAGACAGAGAGAAAGGAGAGGGGAAGGGTGGAGAAGCAAATGGGTGCTTCTCCTGTGTGCCCTGGCCAGGCATCAAACCCAGGACTTCCACACGCTGGACTGATGCTCTACTGCTGAGCCAACTGGCCAGGGCCTTAAAATTTTTTTAAATTTATGTATTGATTTGAGAAAGAGAAACATCAATTTATTGTTCCACTCATTATGAATCCATTGGTTGATTATTGTATGTGCCCTGATCAGGGATCAAACCCACAACCTTGGTGTATGGGGATGACACTCTGACCAGCTAAGCTACCTGGCCATGGCCACATCTATTCTTGATTGTATATTTTAGCACTTTCTGTCTTCCACTCTTCCTTTTCTTTTTTTAAAATTTTATTTATTGATTTTTTTGAGAGAGAGAGAGAGAGAAAGAGAGAGAGAGAAGGGGTTGGAGGGAGGAACAGGAAGCATCAACTCCCATATGTGCCTTAACCAGGCAAGCCCAGGGTTTCGAATTGGCGACCTCAGCATTCCAGGTCAACACTTTATCCCATTGCGCCATCACAGGTCAGGCATAAATACATATATTTTGAAACACATAAATGTAAACACCAGAAGAAAAGTGGGTGATCTGAAGCCAGGAAAACCAACCCAAGGAAAAAAGTATCCTTGTCAATGGCTGTTTGCACAGCTATAGTTTCTTTCCCTTCTAGAAACTGGGCTACGTTGGTAGGGGTTGGACTCTATTAGCATGCAACTCAACAGGATGGTCTGGGAGAAATTCCAGATAAGGCTGCCCAATAGTCTAGGGATGTCTGGCTGACCCAGGGTTGGACTAACTCTAGGATGCTTGCAGTCAAAACTTCCCTGAGGATATGGGCTCCTAAATTTGCACCAACTTCCTGAAGCCACATTAACACTAGATATCCCAGGCCTGGACCTGGGAAGGGAAGGAGAGTATTGCACTGTGATGGCTTTAATAGTTTGTCTTTCTGGCAGGGGAGGAGAATAGGTTGCCAGGGAACATAATACTTTGAGAAGGGCAAGAACAGATTTGAGGGCCACCTCATTGTATTCCATTCCCGGAATGTAAAAGGGGACTCCCCCACATACACAAAAAAAGTGTGAGAATGAATACAGAAGGTGTGTTTGATTGTCTGCAAATCCTCGTCCCTTGCTCTGTTCTCAAGGAGCATGCACAGTGTTTTTCTTGACAGTTTCCTGTTCCAATTTTACTATTTATATAACAGCAGTAAGCGAACTTGCAAAGTAAATAACAACTCCCCTGGAGCAACATCTCACATACTGATCATGCTGTTATCTGGGATAAATTTCAGAGCACACACTTGGACAGCAGCTGGTGGAGGGAGGGTTTTCTAATATGTAAATATAGCAAAAGTTGCCCGACCAGGCGGTGGCGCAGTGGATAGAATGTGGGACTGGGATGTGGAAGGACCCAAGTTGGAGACCCTGAGCTCATCTGGTTTGAGCAAAGCTCACCAGCTTGGATCCAAGGTCGCTGACTTGAGCAAGGGGTTACTCGGTCTGCTGTAGCCCCATGGTCAAGGCACATATGAGAAAGCAATCAGTGAACAACTAAGGTATCGCAACGAAAAACTAATGATTGATGCTTCTCACCTCTCTTTGTTCCTATCTCTCTGTCCCTATCTATCCCTTTCTCTGACTCTCTGTCTCTGTAAAAAGTAAATAAATAAATAAAAATAATAAAAAAATAATGCAAGCAGCTTATGCAAGCCTTACGAATGGTATTTTTTAAAAAAAGCAAAAGTAAAATGTTAATGTTAAAAATGTTACATATGGTAAGTGCCATCTTCCTCTTAGTAAGTTTCCTTAAGAACTGGGTCTAATGTATAGCATCTAGAAATAACTTCAAAATAGCCAGCATTTACTGAGGGCACTCTGTGGCAGGCACTTTCTTTAGTTTTGCTCAATACTCATGTTGACAGTGTACTTAGCTATAGCTCAGGGGTCGGGAATCTTTTTGGCTGAGAGAGCCATAAGCACCACATATTTTAAAATGTAATTCTGTGAGAGCCATACAACGACCCGTGTATGTTACGCATTATCCAATAAAAACTTGGTGTTGTCCCGGAGGACAGCTATGATTGGCTCCAGCCACCCGCAACCATGAACATGAGCGGTAGGAAATGATTTGATTGTAAAAATGAGAATGTTTTATATTTTTAACATTGCTTTTTTTTAAAGATTTATCTGCGAGCCAGATGCAGCCATCAAAGGAGCCACATCTGGCTCATGAGCCATAGGTTCCCGACCCCTGCTATAGCTATTTAGTAAATACTTATCAAAGAGCTTGAAAAAAAATTATTATAGACCCTCAAGAAGAAAAAAATTACAAACTGTTATTTCTCATGAGTATAGATGTAAAGATCCTTAAGAAATAGTACCAAATTGAATCCAACAATATATAAAAAAGACCAACATCATAACCAAGTAAGCTTTATCCCAAGAATACAGAAATGGATAAGTGCTTGAAAACCATTTAAAGTAATTCATCATAGTAACAGAATAAAAGAGAAAGATCATATGATTACCCCAACAGATGCAGGAAAAAATTTTTAACAAGATTTAATATTCTTTTTTTTTTTTTTACGATTTAGTATTCTTTTATGATTAAAAAAAATTGGCTCAGAGGTAATTCTGTCCTCTATCTGATAAAGAGCATTCCCTGAAAAATCTAGGCAGCATAATATTTAATCTTGAAAGACTGAATGCTTTCTTCCTCTTCCTAAAACTGGGAACAATCCAATGCTCATTTCACCATTTTAATTAAATATTGTGTTAGAAAGCCTAGCCAATGAAATAAGGCAAGAAAACAAAAAGGTACACAGATTTCAAAGGAGAAAGTAAAACTGTCTCTATTAGCAGATGACATGATTGCTACATTTAAGTTTATTTTAAGAAATCTAAAAACAACCCCTAGAACTATAAGTGAATTTAGCAAGGTCATAAGATACTAAGTCGACGTACAAAGTCAATTATACTTCTCGATTATAGAAGCAAACAACTGTAAAATGAAATACCAGTAATTCCACTTATAATAGTATTAAAAACCATAAAATATTTAAAAGTACATTTAACAAAATATGTAGAAGACCTCTATGCTGAAAGCTACAAGTTAAAAAGAATTCAAATAAATGGAGCAGTATGCCATGTTTGTGGATTGTAAAAACTTAAAGTTATTAAGATGTTCATGCTCTATAAATTTATCTATAAGCTTTTACAGATATTAACAGCTTTTGTTTTGTAGAATGTCCCTCAGTTTGAGTTTGCCTCATGTTTTTCTCATGCTTAGATAGGGATCATGGGTTTTGGAAAAGAATGCCATAGAGGTAAAGGGCCTTTCTCATCATGAGGGGGTAAATGCTATCAACATGATTTATCTCTGGTAATGTACCAGTAACCTTGATCACTTGGTTCAACAAGCTGATTTTTTAAATAATAAAAAGTCAGTTTTGCTGTTGAGGCCACATGTTGTACTTTGATTCATATCCTTTCTTCCCAGCTAATCAAAGGGGTTGAGGATGCCCACCAGAGAAACATACAAAATATGCAATGCTTCACAAATTTTTTTTTTTTTTGCTTTTTTCCGAAGCTGGAAATGGGAGGCAGTCAGACAGACTCCCGCATACGCCTGACTGGCATGTCCACCTGGGGGCGATGTTCTTCCCCTCTGGGGCGTCGCTCTGTTGCATCCAGAGCCATTCCAGCACCTGAGGCAGAGGCCACAGAGCCATCCTCAGCACCCGGGCCATCTTTGCTCCAATGGAACCTCAGCTGTGGGAGGGGAAGAGAGAGACAGAGAGAAAGAAGAGGGGAGGGGTGGAGAAGCAGATGGGCGCTTCTCCTGTGTGCCCTGGCCAGGAATTGAACCCGGGACTCCCGCATGCCAGGCCGACGCTCTACCACTCACAAATTTGCATGTCATCCTTGTACAGGGGCCATGCTAATCCTTTTTGTATCATTCCAATTGTAGTAGATGTGCTGCCGAAGTGAGCACTCCACAAGCTGACTTAAAAGTTTATGTGGAAATACAAAGGATAGGAGAAACAATTTTGAAAAGTAGGAGCAAAGCTGAAAGGTTTACATTACCTGGCTTCAAGCTTTACTACAAAGGTATAGTAATTAAGACAGTGTGAAATTGTTAGAAGGATAGACAAATAACTAGAAAAGAATAAAAAGTTCAAAAAAGACACACACTTATATGGTCAATCAATTTTAAACAAAGACATAAAAGCAAGTCAATAGGGAATTGTGTTTTCATCAAATGGAGTTGGAATAACTGGCTATCCAGTTGAAAAAAGAGATTGAGAAAGCAGCCTAATGTTACCAAGTTTGTGAGTGGCAGGGACTGGATTCCAAGCTAGACTTTATGGCTAACATATGTTATAAGTTGTAAATATGAATTTATAATCAGTACATGCAGGCCACAGTATTTTTCTGAATCAAATTCCATTTGAGGCCATACTTTTAAAAAATGTCAATGTCATGAAAGAAAAAGAGGTTGATGAAATGTACCTGATTAAAGGAGAATAAGGACACATAAATAAGTGCATTGCATGATTCTGGATTGGATCCTGGATCACATAGATACACCATTATTCCACAAAGGACACTATTATAATAATTGAAAAATGATATGGACAGTATGTTAGATGACAGTTTAAAATGAATGTTAAATTCCATGAATTTAAAAATCATACCAGGGTTATGTAAGAGTATTTACTTCTTTAAAAATTTATTTACTTAGCCTGACCAGGCAGTGGCGCAGTGGACGGAGCGTTGGACTGGGATGCGGAGGACCCAGGTTTGAGACCCCGAGGTCACCAGGTTGAGCGTGGGCTCATTTGGTTTGGGCGAAGCTTACCAGCTTGGATCCAGGGTCCCTCGCTTGAGCAGGGGGTTACTTGGTCTGCTGTAGCCCCGCGGTCAAGGCACATGTGAGGGAGCGGTCAATGAACAACTGGGATGTCGCGGCAAGAGGCTGATGATTGATACTTCTCGTCTCTCTCCGTTCCTGTCTGTCTGTCCCTCTCTCTGACTCTCTCTGTCTCTGTAAAAAAAAAAAAAAAAAAAAAAAGAATTAATTTACTTATTTTAGAGAGAGAGGAAGGGAAAGACAGAGACAGAAACATTGATGTGTTCCTCTATGTGTCCTGGCTGGGGATCAACTCTCAACCTTTGCACATCAGGATGACTCACTAACTGAGCCATCCAGCTCTAGGGTAAGAGTATTTTCTTATTCTTAGAAGATACAGGATTATTTGGAGGTAAAGGGTCATGCTGTCTGCAACTTAATCTGAAATGGTTTAACATTATTGACAACAACGATAATAAACATATATCAAATATGGACAAGTATTAAAAATAGGTGAATCTAAATTAGAAGTATATGGAAATTCATTGTATTATTCTTTTTACTTAACTGTTTGAAATTTTGCAACAGAAATTTAAATATTGCCTGACCAGGCAGTGGCACAGTAGATAGAGTGTCAGAGTGGGACACAGAGAACCCAGGTTTGAAACCCTGTGGTGGCTGGCTTGAGCACGGGCTCCTCTGGCTTGAGCACAGGCTCATCAGCTTAAGCATGGGATAGAGACATGACCCCATGGTCGCTGGCTTGAGACCAAAGGTTGCTGGCTTGAACCCAAGGTCGCTGGCTTGAGCAAGGGGTAACTCGCCGTTGCACTAGGGCTCAAGTATGTCTACCAGCAGGGAGCCCTGGCACTGAGGGTCCAATCCCTCATGTATCTTGTAGCCCTTCCCCTCCAATGTCTAGTCACCTGCCCAGATCCCTTTGAGGAAGCTTGTGGCATCACCACTACTGGAGGAATCCCACCCACTTTTCTCTTGGAAAGCCCACTTTTGCTTTTGTGGTACTCCAAATTCATCTATTCAACTTCTCCCATGGCTCAGGGGTTCATCCAGTCTATCCTTTTAGGGTTTGTTTTATTTTAAATATTTTATTTGCCCTGGCCAGTGGCTCAGTGGATAGAGCATCACCTGGCATATGGATATCCCTGGTTCAACTCCTGGTCAGGGCATACAAGAGAAGCAGCCATCTGCTTCTCTCCTCCTCCCTTTCCTCCTTCTCTCCCTCTTCCCCTCCCACAGCCAGTAGCTTGATTGGTTCAAGCATTAGCCCCAGGTGCTGAGGATAGCTTGGCTGATCTAGTGCATCAGGCTCAGGCACTAAAAATAGGTCAGTTGATCCAAGCATTGGCCCAGAAAGGGGTTGTCAGGTGGATCCTGGTAGGGGTGCATCTGGTTTGCTCACTTTTTCCCCTCCTCCCACTTAAAAAATTATTTATTGATTTTTAGAGAAAAAGCAGAGAAAGTGAGAGAAGCATTAACTTGAAGTTGCTTCACTATAGCTGTTCATTGATTGCTTCTCATATGTGCCTTGACCTGGTGTAAAGCCAGTAGCTGCCATCATGGCCATTCACATGCAGGTTCACATTTGATTCAGACAGATGGTAATGAAACAATGGAGCCAAGAACTGGTGGGCCATTAGCTTTAATCCTAGCTTGCACCCGGTGGGCAAGAAATACACACAGTGGGAAAACACCTCCCTTTCCATTCAGGGCTCCCAAAGCCACTGACTTATCTGAGTTTCCTCGAATCAAAGGTTTCTAGCTCACCAGCCTTATTAACCTCTGTTCCCCATCTTCTTCTCTCTGCACAAACTCTGCACAAACTGGCTTCTCCTTCAGCACTCTGCCATCTTGGCTGCTTCTCCTCTCCCCCACGTGGCCTTTCTCTGCTGTCCCCCAGCATGGGCTCCTCTGCCCCATTTTATAGTGTAGAAATAAAAACCTTTAATCCAATATACAAACAAGGAAGCCTCTGATACAAAGTCACTTAGGGTGGGAAAGGCTTAGTTTTAAAACTTAGGCTGTAACGACCCTGCCTGCTTATAGCTGTCCCCCACACCCAATGCAAACTGTAAGCGAGCAAACATATCTATCATATTTACAAACTTATTTGACCAACACCTGGCAAGCCCAACTTTCGAACCAGCAGTGTCAGCATTCTGGGTCAATACTCTATCCATTTCGCCACCACAGTCAGGCTATCCTCTTAGGGTTTTTAAAAACACTATTGGACTCAGTATCCTAGAGATGGTGGTATAAAAGGAAATGCTGTGTAATTTTACTGATTCATTGTATGAGAGATAAAGATATATCTAATATACTTCAAAAAAAAGTTCAGTGTTTCCCAAAGTTATCCACAGATCACTCTCATCAGTCATCCAAAATACTTGGTAAAAAATGTTGATCTTCTGGTTCTATATCCAGACTCACGGGACCTGAATCTCTGGACATGGATCTGTAAATCTTTCTCTTTCTTTCATTCTTCCTTTTTTCCTTCCTATCTTTGTTTTTGTTGTTTGTTTGTTTTTGAGAGAGGCAGGGAGAGAGAGAGAGAGATGGGAACATCGAGCTGTTTCTGTATGTGCCCTAACCCAGGAATTGAACCGGCCACCTCCACGCTCCAGGTCATTGCCCCAACCAATCGAGCTATTCAGCCATGGCTCTTTTTTTCTATCTTTCTGTTTATATTTTTAGTATCTTAAAACAATGTTTTAGTATATCTCCTGATTCTGTAGGTTGAATGAGCGATTCTGCTGATTTAGCCTTACTCATTCATGTGTTCGCATTCAGCTGACAAGTTGATTAAGAGTTGGGCTCAGCTAAGACAGCATTTAAACATCTGGTCTTTAATCCCAGGCTTCTTCATGGCATCATGATCTTGGGGTCATGTTCTAAGATGGTGCAGATGGAAACTTCAAGGCCTCTTGAGGTCTAGACTTCATAACTTGCGCAGTAATACTCATGCCACAATCTATTGGTCAAAGTAACATGGCAAGCCAAGATTCAAGTTGAAGAAGGGACTCCATGTCTGGATGGGAGGAAATCTGCTCTTTTGTTTTATTTTTATTTATTTTTTATTATTATTTTTTTCTGAAGTTGGAAACAGGGAGGCAGTCAGACAGACTCTCACATGTGCCCCACCAGGATCCACCCGGCATGCCCACCAGGGGGTGATGCTCTGCCCATCTTGGGGCGTTGCTCTGCCATGATCAGAGCCATTCTAGTGCCTGAGGCAGAGGCCACAGAGCCATCCTCAGCGCCTGGGCCAACTTTGCTCCAATGGAGCCTTGGCTGCGGGAGGGGAAGAAAGAGACAGAGAGGAAGGAGAAGAAGAGGGGTGGAGAAGCAGATGGGCGCTTCTCTTGTGTGCCCTGACTGGGAATTGAACCCGGGACTCCCGCACGCAAGGCCGACGCTCTACCACTGAGCCAACCGGCAAGGGCAAGGAATCTGCTCTTTTAACATGGCTTCCTCAGGTGAATCATAGACATCAAGAGTAATTGTCATTTAACAAATATGTGTTCAGAGCTGTTTCCTGTTGCATTTGGTACAAACCTTTATTTCTAGAACTTATATTATATATATATGTGTGTATGTGTTTATATATATAATTATTATTTCTATTTCAGAGGGCTTATTTGTTATGTCACCTTTTTATCTCTAAAGGTTATTACAGTATTTGTGACCCAGTAAATGTTCAGTGAATATCTCTGAAACGAATGGAAGTATTTGACTCTAAAATTTGTGGAATATCCTAAGAATTGCTTGGGCTTGCTCTGATAGTTTCATTATAATTAGGGAGGTAAATGTGAAAAATTAAGATTTTAGATACAAGGAGTTTCCTGAAATAGTAGTATGCTTAGGTACTATAAGGAGATGGAACCTCTGGAGCACAGAATTGTAGGAGAGTTTGTGAAGCAGGAAGAATTTGAGGAGGAGCTTAAAAGGTAAGTCAGCATGGAAAGGAAGAGGGTCTCTTAAGTGGATGGGCCTGGTATGGCCACAGATGTGAATTTAATACCAGCAAATGTAGGAGTCAGGGGCTGGTGCACAAAGCTTATGAAAGTGAATGGTGTAAAATATTAGTTGAAGATGCTGGGGATGGATTATGGCGAGCCTGAGAGAGTGATTTAATGAAAATATTTTATCACGATCAATTTGTCAGTGTAACGGCAGTTAAAAATGATTGGCTCGCAACACTGTACATTAACTGAACTTGTAATTCCAAAATGCTGGGGACCGCTAGTCCATGACAATTGAGGCAATCTTTATTTTAGAACACGTAGAAACGAAAATAGTGTAGATATGTTCTGATCACCAAAAGATTAGTTTAAAAACCAATCCTCCCTCCAGGTTTATTGAGCTATAATTGACATAAGAACATCAGATTCTTAGTAGTGGCAGAAACTTGGGATACTCCACCTGTGGTAAAACTTAGTATTGGCAATGCCATTTTAAAGGACAAGTCAGGCTTTCTGTCCTGTCCTTTCTTTGAAAAATGGAGGAAAAGGATATAGAAGTGTCCTGACTTACAAGGATGACTAGGGTCATTTGGTTTTAGTTCTCTGAAAGGATTAAGGTTATCTGAAGAGCTTCCTTTCCCTTTCAATAAGAGACAAAATTTACGTACCAGCCTACACTGATTTTGGCTCTCCTTCCCTTCCTGGAATCCTGAGATTAACGTGTACCTCGGCAAAGGAGGAGAGATAGACACTAAAAGGTTTATGAATGTCTTTGATTGTATTACCTTGAAAGTTTTAATGTTTTTTATAAATCCCCTAGACAAATGTTATAATCTTGTTAATGATTGTGTCATGCCCCCTCCAACCTGTATGTGGTCAAAGGGTATCTTTATTATATGCGGCTTAAGTGTCTGTTTGTCGCTGATAGCTTATTAGTTGCTTGCGTAACTGTACTAGCCAATGGGGTGAAGTTGCCACGGCATTGAAATAGTCCTGCCTTCTGGCATGCCACCTCACAAATTGAGGTTAAAGATTGGAGCAATTATTATGCTGTTAAGAAATCTTAACACCAGAAGGGGTCTTTACAATGGTACAAGACTAGAGGTTCTCCAATTGAAAAATAATGTCATAATAGCTAAGTCTTTGACTGGCTCCTCTAAAGGTGAAATACACGTCATTCCAAGAATTGATTTGGCTCCATCTCAAACAGGGTTGCCGTTTCAATTGAGACATAGACAATTTCCTGTAAAACTTGCCTTTGCTATGACCATCAATAAGTCTCAAGGCCAAACGCTTAAGCGTGTTGGCATTTTTTTGCCTGAGCCTGAATTTGGACACGGTCAACTTTATGTTGCCTGTTCAAGAGTTCGTGAAAGAATGAATGTAAAATTAAAAATAATTGATGGTCCTCTGCAAGGCGAGCTTAAAAATGATGGAAAGATCTACACAAGAAATGTTGTGTACAAAGAGATCTTTGACATGTGAATTAACATTTTATTATTTAAATCACCTTTATTTATTGAGCTAGCGTACCGCCAGTGGTTTCCTTCATTGCACTCTACTTTAAGCAATTAAGCAAGTAGAAGGGGGAACAACCCCGTGGGGCAATAAGCAAAGGGGCGTCCTCGCCACCTGCCCTGGGTAATTCAGTTTGAATAAGCAGACACCTTTGCACAAATCATTTTAATTACAATTTATAATATCTAGAACAGCGGTCATTTCGTATGACCGCCGGGCTTTCTAGTATAATATAACCAGCCTCTGAAATATACTTGGGGCTGCATGATTTGGGTTTGAAGAATCCCCCCCCCCCCCCCCGTGTATGCCGCTGGCATAATCAATAAAACTCCTCAAAATTCATTTTTGGACTTGGTGTCTTTACGTAAACCTGCTGACGTGAGGTACAGTACTTTTCAGAATCTGGGGTAACATACTTTACAACACACCCCTAACCCTTATTGCTGCCCCAAGGCTTCCTTCCGGCCAGCCACTCCGCCTTTTCGAACACCTCCTTTTAATTTATGTGTTGAGTACTAGGTGCTAAGAACTCTGCAGAAACACTCAATAATTTAATCGGTCACATTTAAGGTAGTGGTTCTCCTGGCCATTTTACTGGTGAGGAAACAGCCTTAGGCAGGATTCGCCAGATTTCTTGCAAAGAAAAGATGTAAACCCTAGTCTGGAATACAGGCTGCGCAGGCGATGGGGAAAACGATCTTGGCGCGACCTAGGAAGGACCCACCACGAAGGAAAAGGAAACAGGAAAATGGAGTTTTGGTCCCCACTTTCAGGACTCTGCAGGCCTGAACGCCGAGTGAAGGGGAAATCTCTCCCCCGTGACACCTGTCAACACGTCTCCACTTTTCCAAAATCACGGTATCTGGTTGGCGAGATTGGAAGGGATGGATGGTTCTGATTGGTTAGGCAAGCCTCGAACCAGGCCTACGTCCTGAGGAACAGAGGAGGACTGGGCGGGACTTGAAAATAAATCCCTCGTTTCATTGGTAAAAGAAAAGAACCAGGAACTATTGGGAAGTGTGATTGGCTGTTGCCAGGAACCCTTCGCTGGCCTTATGGGTCCTGGTTACGGAAGCCGGGAGGGCTGAGCGAACGGTCTTCCTCAAGGAAGTTAGCAGCGAACGCGGATAGCGGTGGAGAAGAGGCCTTATGGCGACTGTGGAAGCAAGCGGCCGCGATGGAAAAGGGCAGGGCATGGAGAACCCCGTCACATATTACCGTTTGGAGGAGGTAGCGAAGCGCAACAGCTCGGAGGAGATATGGCTGGTGATCCACGGGCGAGTCTACGATATCACCCGCTTTCTTAACGAGGTGGGGAGCCTCTTGGAGCTGCCGGCATGAGGAGTGGAGTGGTCGGGCCAGGAAAGGCTGCTGGGGACGGGGGAGGGGTGTCGGGGGAAATGAGCGCTTGCTGAGAGCGATAAACCATACGAAAGGGGCCACAACTCTCCGAGAGGAAGACTGGGGGCGAGGTGGGGGGCTTCTAGCTGCATGATTTCCAGCCAGCACTAAATTGTGGTACCTTATAATATCGTGTACTACTTATGCATTGAACACCTAACGTGTGCTAGGCTAAACTCTAAGCCATTATAATCCCCATTTTACAGAAAGGACAACTGAGGCTCAGAGAGACGGGACTCGCAAAGTCACACACTGAACAGGGAGCCATTCGAACCTAATTTGGAAGGGCTCCAAACCTCTGCGCTTTCCAGTCTGCCTCGGAAGTAATACCATTGTTTGTTTTTCATTTTCTTATTAAGAAGCTGAGCGTCACCCTCTCCCCCATTGTGCTGCGTTTATCTTTTTCTAATTTGAGTTCAAAGGGTCTCTAATTTGAGGCTAGAGGGTCATAGGGTCATGACTTGACCTTTTTTTTTTTTTTTTGGCCATTGACTCAAGTTCTGTCATCCTCTTAAGTCTTCAAGGTGTTCTATTAAATTTAATTACACAAATTCTCTTTGAGACCATTGTACAACTGAGTGATTTCTTTTTTCAATTTAAAGAAACAGGAGAGACAGTTCATTTGTTTAAACTGTATTGAAGTGTACTTTGCACTCAATAAAGTATGCCCACTTGAAAGTCCAGTTTGATGAGTCTTGACAGTATATTCACCCAATCATAATCTCAATGAAATAAATGCATTTCCACCACTCTAAAAAGTACCCTTTTGCTCATTTGCAGTCATTCTCCCTACTCCCAATCCCTGAGGCTGTCATCTGTTTATAGATATAAATATTTATTATGTATTGCTTTGTACCATTTTATTTTGAGTTAAATAATCTTTTGATAATTCCTTGGAAACTTGCATAATGTAACCCTATTGTAACTGAGAAAATAGTTCCTTTTCATTTGTTCTATCTCTGAAGCAAATGTACAAGTAAAATATTTTTTTCTATTTGGAGTCAGGGGGGCAGGGTAAAAACCTCTAAATCCTGATTTATAAATCTGTAAAATATTTTAAAACATAAAATTTCCCCCAGAGGACATTGTTTTCAATAAATCTTCCTAGTGGCTAATAAGTTAACACAACATCATAAAGTTACTAACATCATAAAGTTTAGTAACTTCTTGCATCTGTATGGTGTATGGCATTTTATGATTTTAAAATTACTTTTCCATTATTTCATCCTTAAAATAATTAGAGTGCCTTGGATAGTAGTGAGTTGTTTTTTTTTTTTTTTAATGTTACAAGAAACATGTTGAGAGAGATTTAGGTCATATAGTTGAATGGTGGCAGAATCTGGCTGGGATAAATCTTGTCTACATGGATTTCTACAGATTTAGATTTCTCTTGTCTACATGGTATTGCTTCAGAATTCTAGCCTTAGCTCTGTCCTTTGGTGTATTCCTCATAATAAGGAGGTTTCTGGCATGTTAAAACATAGTCCATAGTGGGTAGGTAGTGTTTTTCATTTGTGGTTTTATTTTCCCCAAGTTTCTCAGCAACACTCTTGTGTAGGGAGCATTAATTCAGTCTTGAGTAGTGATTGCTAATCTGGCTTACCACGTGGTGATGGAGCCAGAGACATGACAGGTGTGCCAGGGCTTCCCCTGAAACTTGAGCTGCAGATCTTCACCTGCAGCTAGCTGTTTTACTTGTCTGTTCTGTAGTCTGTACATTTTCTTATTCATTCCAGTCCTATTCATTCATGCACTTACATGTTTATCAAGTGTGTGTTACATGCCACTTACTGTTCTAGGTGCTGAAGACTCAACACATGCCTTCATGGAGATTACAATCTGTGGGAAGTGGACAATAATCGGAGTAAATAACTAAACTGTATGCTGTGTTATGTAGTTGTAAGTGCTAAGAAGGAAAATGAAGCAGAGAAGAGGACGGTGGGTGTGTATGGGGTGTGGGTATTTGGATGATAGGTTGAAATTTTAGGTGTTCTGTCCAGAGATGGCTCTATTAAGATGCCTCAAGTAAAGGCCAGCGGAAGCTGAGGGAGCTAGCTATGTGGATAACTGCAGGAAGAACACTTGGCAGAGGGAGTTAGTGCAAAGGCCTTGAAGTGGGAACATGTGTGGTGTGTTTGAGGAAGAAACAGTGTGGAAGGTCATAGTGGCTGAATAGCAGTGAGATGAGGTCATCATGATCAGGGGATAGCAGATCAAGTTATAAAACTTTGCAAGTTTTCAAACGAATTTTGACTTCTGAGAAGGGAAAGCACAGTGGAGCAGAGGAGTGGCATGGTGTGACTTAACGGTTAGTAGTGTCACTCTGACTGCACGGTTGAGAAGAGACAGAGGAGTGCAAGGGCAGGATTGAGGAGCCCAGTTTAGTAAGGAGGCTGGGCAAAAGATGGTGGCTTGCTCCAGGGTGGTGAGAAGTGTCAGATTTTGGATGTGTTGTGATGATGGAAGGCTTTAATGATACGTTGGATTTAAAGAAAGAGAAAGAGTTTAAGGATGACACCAAAGATTTTGGCCTGCAGGTCTGGAGGAATAGGGCTTCTATTAGATGAGATGGGGAAGACTTAAGGAATTAGATCTGTATTACAGCTAACTTCTTTCACATTTTAAATATAATTTGGAAGGGTTGGGAATGTGATGTAGGAAAATAGAACAGGTAACTTTTTTCTGGAACTTGGGTTAAATTTTTTTACCTTTGAATAAGTCTGCAGGTATACAGTGAAGGAAAGGTAGCCTTTCTAGCTAGCTAAAGTTAACTACTGTTACTTGTGTATCCTTCCAGAGTTTTGTTTAGCATATGTAAGCAAAAATGAACATAGTCCTTCCCACTCTGCTTTTACACAGAACACATCAGTTTTTACTGTGCACACCAGTCTGTGCCTTCCTTGTTTGCTTAACTGTACATATCAGGAATCTTTCCACATTGCTGCGTGGAACACTTCTTATTCTTAGTAGAATTTGTTGTATGGATCATAATTTATTTAAGCAGTCTCCTATTGATAAACATTTGGGGTTGTTAGTAATAGTTTGCTTTCTAGGTTTTCCCCCACAAGTGAAATCTGTTGAGACCCAATGTACCTACAATAAAATGTCCAGATTTTATATGTAGGGTTTTCTGAGTTTTGATAAGTCTCACCTGTGTAATCACCATCACAATCAATACATAAACATTTCTACAGCTCTTGCCCTCATACAAGCATTAATTTGACTTCTTTCTTTTTGAGATATATATATTGATTGATTTTTAGAGAGGAGAGAAAGAGAGAAGTGGGGGAGGAGCAGGAAGCATCAACTCATAGTAGTTGCTTTTCATGTGTGCCTTGACCAGGTAAGCCGGGGGTTTCAAACCAGCAACCTCAGCATCGCAGGTTGACACTTTATCCACTGTGCTGCCCCAGGTCAGATGATTTGACTTCTAACGCTAGAAAACTGTAGGCACCATTTTGTGTCTAGTGTCTTTTGCTTAATAGTTCTGTGAGATGCATCTGTGGCTTTTTTCTTTTCTTTTTTTTAAAGATTTTATTTATTGATTTTACAGAAAGAAGAGGGGGACGGAATGAGAAGTAGCAAGTCGTAGTTGCTTCAGTTTAGTTATTCATTGTGTGCTTGTTGCTTTGTGTATGTGTCTTGACCTGGCAAGCCCAGGGCCTTGAACCTATGACCTCAGGTCGATGCTCTATCTGCTGTGCCACCATGGGCCAGGCTGTGTTTTTTTTTTCCCTGTGTGTCAGCAATTTGTTCCCATTTTTTGCATTTTATTTCATTGAATATTCTAAGATTTGTTAATCTGTTGTTTAAGATTTGGGTTGTTTTCATTTTTTTGACCTATTATGCATAAAGCTGCTATGAACTTTCATGTACAAATCTTAGTATGGACATATGTTTTCATTACTCTTGGGTAAATATCTAGGAGTGAGATTGCTGGGTCATATTTTTTTTTTTTTTTTTTTAACTTTTTAAATAACTGTCAGATCTTTCCCAAAATGTCTACATCATTTTACACTCCCACTAGCTATCCATGAGTTTTCTGGTTTCTCCACATCATCATCAAGATATGGTATTTGTCATTTTACTTTCAGCCGTACTAGTGATTCCAGTGGGTGTGTACTGATGTACGATTATGGTTTTAACTTGCATTTCTCTGATGACTAATGATGTTAAGTATCTTCTTGGGCTGATTGGCCATGTTTTCTTGTAAGGTGTCTGTTCAGTCTTGCCTGTTTCTTAATTGGGTTGTATGTTTTCTTATTATTGTCTTGAAAGTGTTCTTTATATATTTTAGATGCAAGACCTTTCAAATATATATAAGTATGGCAAATATATTCTCCCAGTCTGTAGTTTGCCTTTTCATTTTCTTTTCTTTCCTTTTTTTTTTTTTTTAATTTTCTGAAGCTGGAAACGGGGAGAGACAGTCAGACAGACTCCCGCATGCGCCCCACCGGGATCCACCCGGCACGCCCACCAGGGGGCGATGCTCTGCCCCTGCGGGTCGTCGCTCTGCCGCGACCAGAGGCAAAGGCCAAGGAGCCATCCCCAGCGCCCGGGCCATCTTTGCTCCAATGGAGCCTTGGCTGCGGGAGGGGAAGAGAGAGACAGAGAGGAAGGAGGGGGGTGGGGTAGAGAAGCAAATGGGTGCTTCTCCTATGTGCCCTGGCTGGGAATTGAACCCGGGTCCCCTGCACGCCAGGCTGACGCTCTACCGCTGAGCCAACCGGCCAGGGCGCCTTTTCATTTTCTTAACAATGTCTTTTGAAGAGAATTTTGGTGAATTATATTTATGAAATAGAATTCTGAAAGCTGGGTGCTGGCTTTGGGGTTTATGCCTGGTTGTTTCCTACTTTACCAGTTAGCAGTTGTGTAACCTCAGGCAAATAAGCTCTGTAATGGCTCCTCCCATCTGTAAATGGAAATATTAGTACCTACTTCACAGGGTTGTTGTTGGGACAGTTAATTTAGATAGTGCATATAAAGACTTGTCATGGTTCCTGGTATAAAGAGCTCAGTAAATGCTAGTGGATCTTTTTATTTTGTTTTGTTTTTTAGAGGGGGGGGGGCAGACAGAAACAGACAAATGGGAAGTGAGAGAGATGAGAGGCATCAACTCATAGTTTGGTGTCTTAGTTGTTTATTGATTGCTTTCTCATATGTGCCTTGACGGGGGGGGGGGGGGGGGGCTCCAGCCGAGCCAGTGACCCCTTGTTCAAGCCAGTGACCTTTGAGCTCAAGCTGGTGAACCCTCACTCAAGCTAGCAACTTCAGGGTTTTGAACCTGGGTCCTCAGCATCTCAGGCCGACACTCTATCCACTGTGTCACTGCCTGGTCAGGCTAGCGGTTATTTTTATTATTATAAAAAAATATTTTCTTGCAGCATCTTTTGAGTGCTTACTAAATTGTAGATGCTGTGAGGATTTAAAGGTGAGTTAGCTGCCTTGGACCTGCAGGGAGGATGAGGTCTGTGTGTAAGTAATCGTCATGCAAGGTAGAGTGTGGGCTCGCCTTCAGAGGACTGAGAATGCAGACTCCTTTTGGTGCAACCCGAGGATTACCCCTGGATGCTTCAGAGTTTGACTAATAACATTTCATACTGAATTTCTCCAAGGCTGGTTAAAACACTGTGCATTTTTACCTATCTTGTGGAATTAACAAACCTGTAGAAAAAGTGCTATCTTTTCTTGAGCGGTCCCGAGCGGTCAGTCGTAGGGAAGCCTGGGGAAAAAATGTGAAATTTAACCTCCAGCACTGTCTGGTGAGAGGTTGTGGTCAACAGATTGACTTTTATTTATTTATTTTGTATGTGGGCATGGGCGAGCACGTGCCAGAGAGGGAGAGAAGGCAGGTGGGAGGGAGAGAGGGCAGAGTGTTCCCTACATCTCCCTGTGGTTCCGGTGCCATGCTACGTTCTGGAGTACAGCCGTTCATTTAGACAGCCATGGTCCCTGTTCTTATGGAGCTTACTAGTGAGGGAAGAAGGACATTAAATAAGTAATTGTAATTGTGATAAGTAAATACCCTGAAGGTGTATAAGGAATTATGAAACTGTGTAGCAGTGGCTCCTCACCTGGTGGGATAAGGGTGTCAAGTTATGTTTGGACCGGGAGACCTGAACTTCAGACCCTGGGCAGTCATGACATTGTGTAGGTGACACCCCAGTTTTAGCCGGTCTCTTTCTAATCCAAAGGCAAAGACCTACCTGTGAACTTGTACCGTTTCTTTCTGTTTCCCACCCAGGTGTATCTTATTTCTCTGCCCTGTCAGACTTTTCTAGGAAGTGGTTTTTGTCCTCTCCAAAATTTTAACCTCCATATCCTACTTTAATGAGGTATTCTGCTAAAATAGGACTAAAGGCCCTTCTTTTCATCCCATGGCTTAATTTTGTAGCTTCTGCAATCTTACTTAATGTTAATAGATTATATTTTCCAAATCTGGTGGTCTTTAGCTTACCCCTGTGTTTACAGTTTTATTACATCAGTATGGCGTTACTACCCACAGAGAATTTGTGTAATTTTTTTCCCCCAATAAGATTTTTATTATGTAACTGTCCTTCTTTATCTTTTCCTCTTTTCTGCCTGTTGCCTATCCTTTCTATAGAATTAGTAATCTAGAAGTAATCTGTTAATAATTTGTCCTCTTTCTTTTCTATATTAAAACATAAATTTTCTTCTTTTTTTTGTGGGGGAGGTGACATTGATAAATCAGAGTACATATCTTCAGAGAAGACATCTCTAGGTTATTTTGACATTTGATTATGCTGCATTCCCATCACCCAAAGTTCAATTGTCTTCCATCACCTTCTAACTGGTTTTCTTTGTGCCCCTTCCCTCCCTCAACCCCCTTTCTCTCCTCCCCCCACCCTCTTCCCTCTTTTCAACTGTACTTATTAACATAAATGAAAAGGAAAATGCCAAAATGCTTCCCCTGCTCCATACCACATATTTTTTGGACAGCTGAACTAACTAAAAGCCTTCACGAGAGGTTATTACAAAATTTCTTCTGTGTCTGTAAAGTATTTAACTTGATTATTGCTTGACTGAAATAGAAATAAATGAGTTGATCACAGTCCTTGTTTCATCTCTTCCGACAGTTTATGATCTTGGTTGCAGTAAAGTTTATTTGGAACATTTTTATTTGTAATATTGTGTGATTGCTTACATATATAAACTGAGGCAAGATCCATTAGTCTTAAAACATAAAGACTGTATCTAGATCAAAAGAATCTTTTTTTGCAAATTCATAATAAATTATATTTATTAAAAGCAAAACAGGTTCTAGAGAAAAATGGGAAATATGTACCGCCTTATGTTAGGTTTATTTAATTAAAATAAGGAGGAATTGATGATTGTCCAATAGATTTGAATAGTGTAGGCAACCAATCCAGATTACTGAAGGACCCCTAAATTCCTTCTATCTTAATTTGTTGTGTTTTGCTGTGATTCAGACAAGCAAATTTTTGGCTTATAGTAATTATTACTATGTAAACCTAACTTTATTCTCTTTTTATTGTGGTGAAATATATGTAAAATTTGCCATTTTAACTATTGTTAACTGAACAATTCAGTGGCATTAATTATATTCACAATGTTATCATCACCACTACCTAATTAAATGTGCAGATTAATGGCATTTAGTACAGTTACATCATTGTGCAACCATCACCACCATCCATCTTGAGAATTTTTCATCATCCTAAACTGAAACTTAATACACATTAAACAATAACATTTCATTGTCCCTCAGTTTATTCATACTCTCCTTTTGGGACATTGAGTTGTTTCAACTTTAGGGTTATAATGAATAATTCTGCAATGATTTGCATGTGTGTAAGTACATATATTCATACACATTTTTCTTGGGTATATACTTAGAAATTCCACTTGATTTTTTTTTTTTTAATAAGAGCTCATTTGTTTTATTGATTGATTGATTTTAACAAGAGAGGAAAGGGGAGAGAGAGAGAGAGACAGGAACATAGATCTGTTTCTGTATGTGCCCTGACCAGAGATTGAACCAGCAACCACTGTGCTTCAGGGCGATGCTCTAACCAGCAGAGCTATCTGGTCAGGGCTCCACTTGATTTTTTAGTTTAAACTTTATTGAGGTAATTGTAGATTCACAAGCAGTTGTAAGAAATAACAGATCTCTTGTACCTTTTACCCATTTCCCCCCAATGGTAACATTTTGCAAAATCAGTGCAATATCATAACCAGGATATTGATGTAATCGACAGGTCTTTTTTTTCTTCCTTTTTTATAATTCATAGATCTTACTCTGATTTCTCAGTTTTACTTTTTACATTTGATTTGTCTTTTAAAGAAAGCAGGATGGTTTAATTTGTAGAGTCTTGAGTCATTTGTTTTTGATTCTAGTTCTCAACTTGCAAATTATATCTACCTTTTACAGCAGAAATGGCACCCTGCCACCTCCCTGGAACATTTAATCCAGACAGAATGATTCCTGGGCAGCCTTTATCTGTGTATCTGCCAGAAATTGCCTTTCTCCCTTCTTATAATGATATGTAATCTTATCCAGAATAACTGGGTCATTAATTCAATTGAGTGGCCATATACAGTACAGAGCCATTGATTTTTCATTGGACTTGATATATTCTGAACTGCAAATCCAGAACCTGTCGTTGTTTAACCCATCCTTGGTCATCCTGAAGGCACTTGAATAAAGTTTTGACACATTTGTTCTTTATGTCATTCTGTAGGCTTAATGAACAATATAGGAAGAGTTGTTTTGTTCATCCGTAGTTTACTTTTATAGAGGAAGTTATAAAAATAACAGCTACATAAATTGTACAGGGGGGTTGCATCACAAGAAAACAAAGAGTTTACTGTGGTTAGAACTCAGGCTAATTGTACATGGTAATTAGTTATAATTGGCGATCTTTCAAAGATTGAATTTTTGCTAAGTTTTATTTATTTATTTATTTTTTATAGGGACAGAGAGAGAGTCAGAGAGAGGGATAGACAGGGACAGACAGACAGGAACGGAGAGAGATGAGAAACATCAATTATTAGTTTTTCATTGCGCGTTGCAACACCTTAGTTGCTCATTGATTGTTTTCTCATATGTGCCTTGACCGCGGGCCTTCAGCAGACTGAGTAACCCCTTGTTGGAGCCAGCAACCTTGGGTTTAAGCTGGTGGGCTTTTGCTCAAACCAGATGAGCCCGTGCTCTAGTTGGCAACCTCTGGGTCTCGAACCTGGGTCCTCTGCATCCTAGTCCGATGCTCTATCCACTGCGCCACCGCCTGGTCAGGCAAAGTTTTTATATATTATCATGAGCTTGAGTTTTCCTCTTTCTCTGTCTTTTATTTCTATAGTCACCAGAAAAAGAATTTAAAGCATTTTAAATATAGCTCTTTCCCTATATGTTACCCACGACACAATCCTAATTTCTTCTGGTATCAAACATAAAGGGGAGCCCGACTCAGAGCATGCCCACCAACCAGCTCATGCCTTCTCCTTTTTATTCTGAGAGGCTCCAGCTCAAACAGAAGTTACAGGGTTAAGGACTATTCCAGTGTCCCAGCAGAGCTAATCCCTGCTTGGTCTTCAAGAAAACAGAGGTCTGCAGTTCCTTTTTGAACATGCTTTCATGCAGTTCTTTGACCATGAGCTCCTCTTTGACATAATCTAATTCCCACTGGTGATCCATTAGCTCCAAAACTTCCCACTTTGTCTTTATTTATTTGTTTCATCCACTTTGTCATAGCTGCTCCAGTCATTGCTTCTGCATCATTTCTGATCAGTCGTTGGCATTATTTTGGCCCAGATTCAGAGAGAGTAAATGCTCTGAAGCTCAAATACATAGCTGATGTATCAGGATGCTGCTAATGTGGGTTTGATTCCTTGCTGTGACATAGGCTTAAAAAAGGTTCAGTGGAAATACGACTTTGGTTGTGACAGAGCCCAAGAATGTCCTGTTGATTCATTTGCCCATAAGAATCATGGGGAGGACCCTTGTTAATTCTATCACATTATGTCAGTGAGTATAGTGGGATTGCTCATAGAAGAAGGCGGTGCTAATTTTCCTCTCTCTATCTCTCTATCTGAAAAAAAATCTATCCTCTCGGTTGTTGAAGTGATATTTTCATGTCAAGCAGGGTGGTTGGGAATATAATTTCCATTTTACCTGATTGCACTTCGAATTAGAACTTAACTGTCAGATACGTGCTTCTGGGTTGGCTCAGTGGTAGAGCGTCGGCCTGGCGTGCAGAAGTCCCAGGTTCGATTTCCGGCCAGGGCACACAGGAGAAGCGTCCATCTGCTTCTCCACTCCTCCCCCTCTCCTTCCTCTCTGTCTCTCTCTTCCCCTCCCGCAGCGAGGCTCCATTGGAGCAAAGATGGCCTGGGCGCTGGGGATGGTTCCTTGGCCTCTGCCCCAGGCGCTAGAGTGGCTCTGGTCGCAACAGAGCGACGCCCCGGAGGGGCAGAGCATCACCCCCTGGTGGGCAGAGCATCGCCCCTGGTGGGCGTGCTGGGTGGATCCCGGTTGGGCGCATGAGGGAGTCTGTCTGACTGTCTCTACCCGTTTCCAGCTTCAGAAAAATACAAAAAAAAAAAAAATATATATATATATATATATATATTTTTTTTTTTTTCAGTAGGTAATACTTTACTTGGTGAAACAATTTCAAAAGGGTATGTAGGCCTGACCAGGCCGTGGCATGGTGGATAGAGCGTCAGACTGGGATGCAGAGGACCCAGGTTCAAAACCCTGAGGTCACTGGCTTGCGTGCAGACTCATCAGCTTGAGTGTGGGATCATAGACCATAGGGTCACTGGCTTGAGCCCACGGTCTCTGGCTTGAGCAAGGGGTCACTTGCTCTACTGTAGCCCCCGCCCCCTGTCAAGGCACATATGAGAAAGCAGTCAGTGAACAACTAAGGTGCTGCATGAAGAGCTGATGCTTCTCATCTCTCTCCTTTCCTGTCTGTCTGCCCCTCTCTCCGACTCTCTCTTTGTCTTTGTCAAAAAGAAAAAGGGTATGTAGTTTCAAGGCTTTCTCCCACGCTGTCTCCCAGGTACCTGTTCTCATCAGTGTCTCCAGGGAGACCTTATGCTTATGCATACCTATATGTTTTTGCTTGTTAACATCACAGAAGATAGCATGTTATACAAACTACACTTCGCTTCTTGAGTACAAAGTATTTCATATTCTTATTTAATACAATAATACTTAAGAGGAAAAATAATAAAAATAAAAAAATAAAAAAAATACGAAAGGCACTCATTATCTCCATTTTACAAATAAGAAAACAAAGATATCTCAATTTCTTAATTCATCCAGGGTGGTGATATAGCTTGTAAGTTGTAGATAGACTACTTCCTATGTATAAAGATAGTTATTTTGATACTATTTATTTATTTAACTTTTCCTTTTGAAACCATTTCAGACTTATAGAAAAGTTGCAAGAATAAAAGAAAGGATTTCATGCCCTGATCAGGTAGCTCAGTTGTTTGAAGCATCGTGCCGAAGTGCAGAGGTTGCTGGTTTGATCCCTGGTCAGTGCCCATATAGGAGTGGACTGATGTTCCTGTTTCTCTGTCTCTTCCTTCCTCTCTCTAAAATCAATAAACATTTTTTTAAAAAATAAAGGATTTCATATATCCTTTGCCCAGAGTCTCCATTCGGGTTTCGGTAGCTATCTCAATAATGTTGGCAAAGCACACATTGTTCCCAACAGCTCTTTCAGGATGGAACAGTTCTTCAGTCTTTCTTAGCTTTCAAAACCTTGATATTTTTGGAGATCACAGGTCGGTTCTTTTGTAGACTCTCTCTCAATTTGCGATAGTCCTAGGTTTCCTCACAATTATATCCATATTGTGTATTTTTGGCCAAAATATCACAAAAGTTATGTTGTGCTCTTCCCATTCCATTCCTGTCGGGTGGCATACAATGTCGGTTGGTTCCATTACTCCCAGTAAAGGGAGAGAAGAGAAGAGGGGGGTGGGGGAAAGTAACTTTTACTGATTTGCTTTTCAGAGAGCCCTCTGTTCAGTAACTATCTTTCTCTTGTAGCATCCTGGCGGAGAAGAGGTTCTGCTGGAACAAGCTGGTGCAGATGCAAGTGAAAGCTTCGAAGATGTCGGCCACTCCTCTGATGCCAGAGAAATGCTGAAGCAGTACTACATTGGGGATGTGCATCCGGTAAGAACAACTGAGCTAGGGCTACTGGCGGAGAGGGGAGCTCCCAGCCACAGAGCAGTGGGAGTTCGTTTAGTCCAGCCATCAGGCTAAATTTTCTCTAGCATCGTCTAGCCTTACTTTGCTAAGATGTAGCTTCTTATTGGTAAAGCAACAGACAGTCTCCCTGAAAAACTAAGGAAACTGATTTTGGATTTCTTTTGTTTAATTGATTTTTTTTAATGCAGTTAATAACATTTATACTTAAAATAGTGGTTTGGTTATTCTGGCAAATTCCTTTCTAAAGATGGTAACTGTGGAGTTTTTAAACCATACCATTTTATTTATTTGTTTTTTAAGATTTTAATTAATTGACTTTTTTTAGAGAGAGAAGAGAAAGAGGGGGAGGAGTGGGAAGCATCAATTCATAGTAGTAGTTGCTTGTTCGTGCCTTGACCAGGCAAGCCCAGGGTTTCGAACCGGTGACCTCAACGTTCCAGTTCTACGCTTTATCCACTGCATCACCACAGGTCAGGCACCACACCATTTTAACAAGAGACCTCAGTGTGCTCAGCATGGAGCACGGGGTGGAGGAACAGGACTCTTTTGCAGACCCTGATGTCTCTCAGGGAATTCACTTCTATCAGAATGTAAATCTGATAGAATTTCCAAGGTTAGAAACAAGCAAATAGTGAGCGTTCATTTGAGTATATTCACATATATTTTAATATATTGTTTTAAGATATTGTTTTCCTTTTTTTTTTAACAGCATGACCTTAAACCTGAAAGTGGTAGCAAGGTAAGAAGTCATCTGTTTCTCTTGTGTATTTCAAGTGTTTATATTTCTTTTCACTCAAATAGAATTGCTTTCTAAAAAATTACCTTAACAAGAGAAGTATTTAGTGTTCCCCCAAGGAAAAATTCTATTTTTCAGGAATCTGGACTCAGTACCATCTCAGGAAAAAAGAATAGCTGAGTCTTGAACAGTAGGAAACATTTGTTCATGTTTTTATTTACTTTGTTAAAAAGTTGAACCTCCAAAGCTGTGCCCTGTATGGTTTTGAAAGAAATTAGTTTATGGGTTCAGTTGCAGAAAAAGTATTTATAATTCTTACATTAAATACTACAGATGATAATAATTATTTCTGTACTGGAAAAAGAATTAGAAAGTTGATTTTTTTTCTTACAAGTCTTTGAAGGAGTTATAGACTGAAGTAATTGAATAGAACAGGCCCTCCTGTTCCCAGTTCCAAACTTAATCCTTTCATCCTGTAGACTCAAATGGGCCTACACCCTTCCCACTTACACAGTGATACAGCAAAAAACAAAAGATTAAGTATTGGAAAACCTTAATGTACATTACACAATGTACCCGGAAGAAAATATGAAAGCCTTTTTTTTACTTCCTACAGCTAATTGGTTCATCTCCGTATTCCCTTACAATTTTCCTTGATTTATGTCCAGGAGATAGCTATTACACTACCCTCTGGTTTAAAGGAACAGCAGTTTAGTTGCCTGGAACATCATGGAAGTGATGCTCCTTCCCCTTTTCCTCCTCTAGCTTCTTGCTTCCCTTTCCTCGTTGAGCTGGAATTATTGAACACATTTGACACAGCACTTAACATTGGCCTAGACACAAGAATTCTTCCAGCTTGAGATTGCTTGGCAGTGTCTGCCATCTGTTACCCTGCAACTCGGAGTGTGTAAATTAACTCTTCTGTCTTAGTACACTCTGCTACTCTGAACTGTTGAATTGTTTATGAAGGGGGATGAAATGGTTCTTTAAATGCTTTGTGAGCGCTGTTGATTTGATTGTCCTCCCCTCCTAACACATGTACTATCCATTCTTGAATCCTTACTTGTGTAGTTAAGAGAAAGTTTGAGCTAAGCCTCATTTGTTTATTGAATGTGTCCAGAAAACATTGCTCTCAGAGGCCAACATTTGATTCAGGGGGTATTCCCACTTGTATAAGAAATGCGCCTTGTATCGGGGAGCCATAATCTACTTCTGCACAGCTACCATTACAGCATCCTTTATATTAAAACAATAGAAAAAATTTTTAGAATTACAATGTCTGAAAGTCTAAAAATTGCTGCTTCTTGCTGTTTTTTTTTTTTCCATTGGTAGTACAGTATGTAATTAAGGCCATTCCTGGGAATGCTGAGTGGGGATTTTCAAATTCTCCCTGTGCCACCTATATTGGAACCCCTTCGCATGTTTTTTGACCTGTATATTTCCTGGGCTTCCATTACTACTGACTCATAATCTTTGGAGGTAGGACTTGGGAATTTGCATTTAAAGTAAGCCAGGTAGCCAAGCACCAGACTTTTTGCTGAATGGTTGTTGGTCTTTCATTTGAAAACTTAGGAAACTTTAATTAATCCTTTTCTGTGATAATTAGAGATGTCTCAGTTAAATTAAAACTGTTGAGCCTTGGACTTTTTGTAATAAATACAGTATAGAAAAAGAATCCCGGCCCTGGCCTGTTGGCTCAGTGATAGAGCATTGGCCTGCCGTGCGAAAGTCCCGGGTTTGATTCCCGGCCAGGGCACACAGGAGAGGTGCCCATCTGCTTCTCCACCCCTCCTCCTCTCCTTCCTCTCTGTCTCTCTCTTCCCCTCCCTCAGCCAAGGCTCCATTGGAGCAAAAGATGGCCCGGGCGCTGGGGATGGCTCCATGGCTTCTGCCCCAGGCGCTGGAATGGCTCTGGTTGCAACAGAGCGACGCCTTGGATGGGCAGAGCATCGCCCCCTGGTGGGTGTGCAGGGTGGATCCCAGTCGGACGCATGCGGGAGTCTGTCTGACTGCCTCCCCATTTCCAGCTTCAGAAAAATACAAAAAAAAAAAAAAAGAAAAAGAATCCCTTTCAGCTTACCAAATTCTGTAATAATTTAGAAGTTTCCAAATGTAGTTTGGCTCCTGCCTTGGTTTAACGGTAATTAAAGGCAGTGTTTTCAAGTATCCATTTTCCTTACAAATGTTGTACCCGAAGGACAGTCTCCGTTAAGTAGAGTCTGGCTTTGAGTGTTTCCAGTCAAACTGCTGTACTTCAGGCAGATCAGGCAAGCAGAGCTGTTTGGAAAATTTTAAGACCACCTACATAGGTTTTCATAGAGCTGTAGTTTAACCTGATTTCAGGTCCAGGAAGAAATTCTTGGTCCCTCAGATTTATTTCTTACAGAGGTTTTCAGTAGGCACCTCTATGTCTAGGATGTAGATTTCTCTTTAAAAAAAATTTTCTGTCCTGGTTTAAATATTCACCATTAAGAAATGGGTGAAATGTTAATTTTATTAATACTTTCTTTTGGTTAAGGGTTTCTGAACCTTTGTGAATAAGTGATTTCTTTTAAAGCTTGCCTTATGGGACAGTTTCATTTTCCTTCTCCTTCTCCCTTCCTTTATTTCTGCACAGCTCCGATTCTCTTCCCTGCCTGAAACTTCTTCCCTCTCCCAACAACAAAAGACAACAACAACAAAAACCCAGGCATTGCTGTTGCAGAGTATTAATCAAGAATCCTTCCCCAGTTTTTTTTTGTTTTTTTTTTAAACTACCTCTCATACTGCTTCTGCTATGACACAGATAAACAGTTGATGGTCACCATTGTTTTCTTTTGAGACTGATAATCAGCCTGAGGTTCAAGGCCCTGAAATTTTACAGTACAAAACTGAAAAGCTTAGAAGACAGATTGGGCAATAGATGTTTTTCTTACCTGCTTCAGTCAAATATAACTAGTTAAAAGAACTTCTTGTCTCTGTGAATCTCATCATTGCTGGATTAGTCCCCATGCTGAGAGCCATCAACTGTCTATTCTTATTTGACTTAAACATTTTTCTGATCTGCTTTTGGTAATGGAAACTCACCTTGGAACCAGACTTAGTGTTTTCTGTGCCGGTACTGCAAGTAACCTAGACACCGTTGTGGTCCACGAAGTCTATTTTGAGTATGTGTTTACTTATTGATTAGCTGTTTTATTACTGCCCTCAGTTCAGGAGATAAGGTATAGTACAGGGGTCCCCAAACTATGGCCTGCGGGCCGCCCTGAGGCCATTTATCTGGCCCCTGCCGCACTTCCAAAAGGGGCACCTCTTTCATTGGCGGTCAGTGAGAGGAGCACATTGACCATCTCATTAGCCAAAAGCAGGCCCATAGTTCCCATTGAAATACTGGTCAGTTTGTTGATTTAAATTTACTTGTTCTTTATTTTAAATATTATATTTGTTCCCGTTTTGTTTTTTTATTTTAAAATAAAATTTGTGCAGTGTGTATAGGGATTTGTCCATAGTTTTTTTTAATAGTCCGGCCCTCCAACGGTCTGAGAGTGAACTGGCCCCCTGTGTAAAAAGTTTGGGGACCCCTGGTATAGTACATACAAATGCTATCCTGACACAAAAAGAGGGCACCATTTCATTCATTTACTCGGCAGATATTACCTAGGTGACCGTTCAATTACTTCACTAGTCAAACCTTATTATAATGAATAGACCCAATAAATTGACCATTTCTTATTTATATTTTTTGAATGGCTAGCATATGTTGTGCATGATTAAAAAAAAAAGAAGACAATGTATACTATAAAAAATGACTCCCTCTGATCCCCAATTCTCTGTCTGTTTAGTTCCCCTTACCCAGAGGTAGCCAGCTACCATTTTCTTGTTTACTTTTTTTTTTTTTTAGAGAGAGAGAGACAGACAGGAAGGGAGAGAGAGATGAGAAGCATCAACTCGTAGTTGTGGCACCTTAGTTGTTCATTGATTGCTTTCTCATATGTGCCTTGACTAGGGGGGGGTTCAGCCAAGCCAGTGACCCCTTGCTCAAGTCAATGACCTTTGGGTCATGTGTGTGACCCCATGCTCAAACTGGTGAGCCCACGCTCAAGCTGGCGACCTCTGGGGTTTCAAGCCTGGGTCCTCAGTATCCCTTACACTCTATCCACTGCACCACTGTCTGGTCAGGCCTTCTTGTTTACTTTCCCAAAGAGATTCTGTGCATACATAAATATAAATAGATGCGGGATAGATTGTTCAATTTGTAGATAGAGCAGCTGTCCCTTCCTTAAAAAAAAATCTCACACATCTTATTCTGCACCTTGCTTGTTTTTACTTAAAATTTTATATTAGTGATCGTTCCTTATCTGTTTATAAAGATCTTCATTCTTTTAATAGATATTTAGTATTTCATAGACAAAATGTTTGATGAAATGACATTTGTTGTAACAGGATTTGATCTGTTGTTTTTTTTAAACGAATAAGCCCTGGCCTGTTGGCTTAGTGGTGGATTATCAGCCTGGCATGTGGATGTCCCAGGTTCAATTCCCAGTTAGGGTAGGCAGAGGCCTTGGAGCCATCCTCAGTGCTTCTCTACCCCTCTCTCTCTTGCTTCTCTCTCTCTTTTTCCTCTCCTGCATGACTCAATTGAAGCAAGTTGGCCCCAGGCACTGAGGATGACTCCATGGCCTCTGCCTTAGGGGCTAAGAACTCAGTTGCTAAGCAACAGAGCAATGCCCCAGATGGGCAGAACATTACCCCCTAGTGGGATTAATGGGTGGATCCTGGTCAGGGTGCTTGCCGGAGTCTATCTCTGCCTCCCCTCTTCTCACTGAATAATAATAATAATTGTCTCCATAAAGGCTTAAACATTTTCTAAATTCATTTTTTAACTAAAGTTTAACTTGAAGTCTAGTAAATTTCATATACCAGAAGCAATCCATACATTGCATTTATAGGCAGATACATTTTTTATTCTCCCAGGTGCTGCTTGAGTGTAACATACAGTTTTCTGTTATACATACATACATATTATCCATACATAGCATTCAGTTTACCTTCTCTTATGGGAGAGAAACTGAAAAGAATTCATTGTTTATGAAATATAGTTAGTTGGTCACATTATACTAAATATTTTCTTTTAAGAATTCTTTAATATTCCTATCATACTTACAACCTGAGTTACTGAAGTTTGGAACGGGCAGGTAGTGATTGCCGTTTGCCAAAGCATTTTGTCAGATTCTTTTGTTCCCAGTTTTTATCTAACATTTGTGTTTTGTAACATAATTTTTTGAAATAAAGCATAGACTAATAGCATAATCCCTCTTGAAAGACAAAATACCCTTTGCTGAGGGTTCTCAAGGATTAATCTCCTCTTGTAATGTTCTATTTAGAAACGATACATAGTTTTGCAAAACAAGGTGTCAGAAGGACAAGGTAACATCTTTTTTAAGTCAGCCCTCCAATATTATAACAAGTTTTTATTTCTTAGGTCTTAGTAGGAATCATGTTATGAGTGTTTTAATTTTTTTTCTTCAGGGATGTCTTATATATTGTATCACAATGGGTTCTTGAGAAACTTGTATAGAAATTTGTTTTAGAGGATGTTTTTCATCCTTGAAATTTTGCCCTTATCTACAGGGAAATATTTTTTCCGTGACTGGGCTGACGCTGGTGATGCATGCTTTACAAGACAGTATCTAATCCAGAAAGAAATTTCAGTACATTGGAGCCTTCCTAGGAAAATTGTCCCCAAGATCCACACTATATAGCTGTGTCATTGTTGGGACTATAAAAATGTTGAAATCATGCCTTTCAGTACTTACACTTTTCATAAGATGAACCTCATACTAAAATTATAAAGTGACAGGCCTGACCTGTGGTGGCGCAGTGGATAAAGCGTCGACCTGGAATACTGAGGTCGCTGGTTCAAAACCCTGGGCTTGCCTGGTCAAGGCACATATGGGAGTTGATGCTTCCTGCTCCTCCCCCTGTTCTCTCTCTCTCTCTCTCTCTCTCTCTCCCCCCCCCCTCTAATAAAAGTGAATTAAAAAATCTAAAATAAAAAGTAGATAAATAAAAAATAATTTAAAAAAAATTATAAAGTGACAGACAGCTCATGTTCAAGTCCATTGTGTTATGGGGGGGAAATCCTCTCCAGTAGTGTCTGAAGCCAGAAGTTTCCAAGTTGTTTTTTATAAGTATAGTACTGGCCACATAGATACCAATGTGTTCTAAATAAAAAGCTGTAAAAACTACCAGACTACTCACATACTCATTAAATTTGCTGAAGGTGTCCTGTGGCTTAAAATTCACTTGTAATTATAAATACTTAGGATCCTCTTGGAATAGCAAATACCCAAATGAGGAATTAAAACATAAGTTCCTTATATACCTTATATTTATTTCTTTTTTATTTAAATCCTTGAAAGTCTAAATATAAACTATTTAAGCTGAAGGTATACTTATAATGCTTCTTCTGTATATTTTAATACATTACAATCATCTGGCACATTGCTTCCTGTGTTTTATGTCCTGGTGACAGAGCACACCATTTATTAAGTGTGTGTTCTCCCGTGTTTTTTCATGAACAGGGTTCCATAGTGAAACCACCCCCACTGACCCCCAAGTCCCATCATATATCCATATTTGTCAATTATGACATTTCTTTATTGTTTAACAATACCAAAGACGGTCAGAACTTAATGGCACAATGCCTCTTGAAGAGTATCTGTAAGTACACACCTTTACATACCTGGTGTGAGGTAGAAGAATCAATATGTAGCAGTGCCCCTTTTGGCTTCCTAGACATGGGGAATGGTGTCTTTCCTGCCAGCCTGTGGAAGGCTGCTTGTGTAGGTGTTGCTAAAAGGCCCTTGGGTCAGAAAATTGCGTTGGAGTCATTGAATATGGCTTTAGAATTCAAGACCATCTAGTCTGAGCCTTTTATTTTACAAGTGAGGAGACTGATTTAGCATTGATCTTGAAGATCTTAGACATAATTTTAGTTATAAGCAGCTTTATAAAAAGGTTGTTCAGCTATTATGAAACATTTCCTTTTATCCTGCAAAGTTCAGGTTTGGTATTTATATGTACATTAATATATTTATTATTTATTTTACAAGGGAATTAAAGCCTTAATGAACCTACAACTTTAGGAACCAATATAATCAAACAGTTCATTTCTGTTAAATTTTAACTAAAATTAAAGTAGATTTAAAGCAATTTGGTTGTTTAGAAGTGTATTTAAGACTCCTTGGAGAATAAGAAGCATGCATATTAATTACTTGGTACGACTTTTGCTAGAATTCTGGATTTGATCGGCTCTCTTGTAACTAAAATCATATATTGTTGCAAGTACTATTTTCCATGCCAGAGATCAAGAGGGGTCACTGTTCTCTTGACCAAAAATCTTTCATGTAGATGAAAATGTGGGCAAGAACATAACCAACCAGAATGCCTGAATACCCAAAGGAATAAGTTAAAGTCAATCATAAACTAGGAATTTCAGTTAAACATCCGTCAGACTCAGCACAGAGCTTTGGAGTGGAAATGAGAATTGGGGAACTGTGTATAGAGAGGACGGAAGGGTGGAGGTGAAAGAAGTTTTTGTGTTAGTAGAACCTTTTTCTTTTTAATTTTATAAATTTAAAAATAACTTATTTGGCTTCTTTTCCAAACTTGGCTGAGGTACTTGGCTACTGAGAGCAGTGTCTTAAATAACTCTTTCATTATAGTTGATTAAAAGTGGAGTCTCCGTAGTTTGACATTTACTTGGCTGACAGTATCCTGAGGAGAAGCTATGCTTCTTTCTCTTTTCTTTTCTATGATGTTAGGAAAGTTGGTCTTTTTGACACCAGGAGTGGATTGATCTTTAAACAGAAGTTGAATATTTAGTTAACACACGTGTTTTAATTTTCTATTGCTTACCGGAAACTTAAAATTTCAGCATTTAATGTTTGGGTTCTCTCTGGTCTCTTTCTTTTTCTTCTCTTTCGTTCACTACAATATCTAAGGCTCACTCTGGTTAGCACACATCCAGGGCTTTTGGTTAAAAAAAGAGGCTAAAAGCTTCAGAATCTAGAGAATACATTTGTTTGAACTATATATATATAGCTTTTAATGTGATACAGATTAAACATTATAATACATATATTACTCCTAGTGCTGTCATGTAAACCTTTCTAATTATCCCATTTTAAAAATATACTAACTACGTTTTAATTTTAGTAATCATTGGTATATATGTGGCTAGCTAATGCATAAAAGACCGTGGACATTTTTGTGATGGAATTTAATGATTCTTGGCTATTATAGTGAGATATTTTAAAAGGCAACATTATAAGTTGACTTGATGCACACACCATCATCACTACCACCTTCCAAATCTGTAAAACATTTGTTACATTTCTCAAAGATTGACCTTTGACATGTTTTAATTAGCCCAATTGTACTATCTGTCCCAGATAACAGTAATCATCAAGGTCTCAATGAAGTGTAGTAGTATATTAATGTAGTTTATCTAAAATTTTTTATTGTGAGTTTCACTTGCCTGTAGGCTAATTTCTTTCAGGTTTGGGGCATGTGTTCATTTGCATGACAGTGTTTTGGATATATGAAATTGGAATTCATTTCATGGTCTGCTCTAAAGTACCTAGGCCAGTATGTAGGGTTTTTGAAAATTCCAGGAGAATACTGTGAATGGTGGTTAAACAGAGTTCATATTCTGTGTTCACACCCTGGAGTATTTCTACATATTGGCAAAGATGATATTTTGGGCAGCAGTAACCTATACTAGTGGGTTATTGCCCTCTGGCAGTAAATTAGCAGGTCTTATGTACTCTGCAGTTCATTAATAGAATCAATAACTTCATTTGATATTTAAATTAAAAACTTAGTAACAGCTTAATTTAGATATAAGTCAGATCCCATTCAATTCACCTATTTATGCCAAAGTTTTGTTTTTAAGGCTTTTAGCATATCCACAGAACTGTGCAACCATAATTACAGTCAATTGTGGAACATTTTCATCATCCCAAAAAGAAACCCTCAACCATTAGCAGTCATTTTCAGTTTTCCTCCCAGTCTTCTTCCCCTGAGCCCCAGGAAACCAGTGATCTGCTTACTGCCTCTAAATTTCTTTATTTTGAACATTTCATACAAATGGACTTATATGTGGTATTTTGTATCTGGCTTCTTTCATTCAACGTAATGTTCTTGAAGTTCATCCATGTTATAGTACATACTAATACTTCCTATCTTTTTATTGCCAAAATTTTATTTTTAAGTTTATTTTGGCATTTTCTTTCCCTTAACTCCATTCTTCCCCCTTTCATTGTGAAATAAGCCCTAAGTTCTCTAATCATAATTATTATGATTTCATAAAGTAAGCCAGTTCCTTTCTGTAAGCCACAAAAAAAATCATCTCCATGCTCTAGTCCAGGGGTAGTCAACCTTTTTATACCTACCGCCCACTTTTGTATCTCTGTTAGTAGTAAAATTTTCTAACCGCCCACCGGTTCCACAGTAATGGTGATTTATAAAGTGGGGAAGTAACTTTACTTTATAAAATTTATAAAGCAGAGTTACAGCAAGTTAAAGCATATAATAATAATTACTTACCAAGTACTTTATGTCGGATTTTTGCTAAGTTTGACAGAATAAATCTTTATAAAACAACTTACTGTAGTTAAATCTATCTTTTTATTTATACTTTGGTTGCTCCGCTATTGCCCACCATGAAAGCTGGAATGCCCACTAGTGGGCGGTAGGGCCCAGGTTGACTGCCACTGCTCTAGAGTGTTTCACAGTTAATGTATATGTTGCAAGACAAGATTTTATTTTTAAAATATGTTTTTAGAAAATGTGGTCTTAGCTACTGCCAGTGGCAAGCCCTGTTGAACGTGGTCTATCATTGTGATACCAAGTCTATTTTAATATGTTTGTGTCAGTAGCATTTTATCATACCTAAAAAATGTTTACACCATTTCTTTATGCTTTCATTAATGGCTTTTCACTAGGGAATTATCAGAAATAGAATTCCTGTTTCTCCCCTTGCATATAGATTTGCAGACATCAAATTGCATGAAAGATGAAGTTCTGTTATTAGCTACAGAGCTTATATAGATATTCAAGAAGATAATGTATTTTGTGTTAATCTTCATTCTTTTTGTCATTTTTGAATATGCGTCTTCTTCAGGACCCTTCAAAAGATGGCACGTGCAAAAGGTCAGTATCCCCTTAATGCACTTCTTTATGCTCAACATAATGTCTGACAAGAGATTCTTCCATAAATCTACATATGTGACATAATTAAGAGTACAATTTGACAGCAGATTTTTTTTGGGGGGGTATTGCAAATTCAGAAGTTCCTTGGCATTAGCAAAATTAATATTTACAGCTCTAATCATTTTGAGTAATCTCAAAAGTTCATACCTTAAGTGTTTTTTTTTCTTGTTTTTTTTTTACAAAGACAGAGAGAGAGATTCAGAGAGAGGGATAGACAGAGACAGATAGACAGGAACAGAAATATGAGAAGCATCAATCATTATTAGTTTTTCATTGCGTGTTGCAACACCTTAGTTGTTCATTGATTGCTTTCTCATATGTCCCTTCACCGTGGGCCTTCAACAGACCGAGTAACCCCTTGCTTGAGCCAGCGACCTTGGGCTCAAACTGGTGAGATTTTGCTCAAACCAGATAAACCTGCGCTCAAGCTGGCGGCCTCGGATTCTCGAACCTGGGTCTTCCGCATCCCAGTCCGACGCTCTATCCACTACACCACCACCTGGTCAGGCCTTAAGTGTTTTTTTTTTAAGTGAAATTGGAATCACGCTCAGTAAGAGGCTGGTATGCATGGACACAGGTAACTCCTATTGAGTCAAGCCCAGTTTCTGCAACTTCCTCTTAAAATTTGATGTCATTTAATCCTTACACTCACTCTGAATGGTAGGTACTATTACTACATTTTATAGAAGAAAAAAATTATGTATTGATGTCATTCAGGAATTTGGCTTTTCTGAAAAGGTTACTTACAAAAATATTTCTTGAATAATATCAGTAACACAGCTCTGAAAGGTATAAATTTACCTTTTCTTGTGTGCTTCTACTTAAGATGACTGTGGAATTCTTTGCTTATAAAGAATATTTAGCCTGACCTGTGGTGGCACAGTGGATAAAGCTTCAACCTGGAAATGCTGAGGTCGCCGGTTCGAAACCCTGGGCTTGCCTGGTCAAGGCACATATGGGAGTTGATGCTTCCAGCTCCTCCCCTCTGTCTCTCTCTCCTCTCTCTCCCTCTCTCTCTCTCTCTCTCTCCTCTCTAAAAAAAAAATGAATAAAAAAAAATTTTTTAAAAGACTAAGCTTTAAAAAAAAAAAAAAAAGAATATTTATAGAGATTATATAGAGCTACCTGTTTTATCTTTCTGAGGTCCCACTTAAAGCATTTCAGAGACAGAGAGAAAAATGTATCTTTTTCCCCATTAAAGTATCATGTCTTTTTTATGAGGTGATAGAGTATTAGAAAAGTGCAAACTTAAAAAAAAAAAAAAAAAAGAAAAGTGCAAACTTGATGGAAACAGTGAATTCAGCTTCCTTAACATTAAGGACATGTGCTTAATAAAGAATTTGAAAATACAGCCTGACCTGTGGTGGTGTAGTGGGTGGAGTGTTGACCTGGAATGCTCAGGTTGCAGGTTCAGAGCCCCAGGCTTGTGTGGTCAAGGCACATATGGGAGATGATGCCTTCTGCTCCTCTCCCCTTCTTTCTCTTTCTCTCTCTCTCTCTCTCTCTCCCCTCTCTAAAATGAATAAAAAATTAAAGAAATTAAAAAAAAAGAATTTGAAAATATAAGCCATAAACTTGCAATAGAGTTAGGCTACAGAATATATAAAGAATTTCTACAAATCAATTAAAAAATAACTTAGTAGAATATGAAAAAAAGACTGAAGCACCTTACAGAAGAGGAAACACAAATATAAGCATATAAAAAAAGATTTACTTTTATTTGTCATCAAAGAGGTACAAAATAAGATCATTGGGTATATTTCACACTTACCATATTGGCAAAATATTTTAAATTTTACAAATCAGAGGAGGAGGAGTTTAGGAAGTAGATCACCAAGAATCTTAGGTCCTCTTAGGGGAATATAGGTGGGGACAGTCACTTTGGAAAACAGTTTGGCATTATCTATTAAGTTTGACAATATGAATAACTTTTTTTTTCTTTTTCCAAGTGAGAGGAAGGGAGATAGAGAGACAGACTCCCACATGCACCCTGACTGGGATCCACCCGGCAACCTCCATCTGGGGTCAATGCTCACAACCGAGCTATTTTTAACGCCTAAGATGCAACCATCCTCAGCACCTAGGGCAGTGCGCTTGAACCAATTGAGCCATAGCTGTGGGGGGAAAATAGAGGGAGAAAGGGAAGGGGGGAATAGCAGATGATGTCTTCTCCTGTATGCCCGAACTGAGAATTGAACCTGAGACTTCTGCATACTGGATGGATGCTCTACCACTGAGCCACTGGCCAGGGCCTATGAATAACTTTTGACCAAGCAAGAGAAGTGTGTGCACAGTATGCCAGGAAACACGTACTTGAATGTTCATAGCATCATTATTCAAGATCTTAAAATATGGGAAATAACCCAGATAATCACTCATTAATAAAATGAATGATTTCATTCTGGTATATTCATACAGTGGAATGCTGCAAAGCCATAAAAGTAAATGAATCACAACTACGTGCAATAATCTGAATGAATCTCCAAGAAGATAATTCTGTCTTATGGCCAGGGTATTATTGTTGAACCTAAATCTCCTTTGGTGCAGGCCCTGGCCGGTTGGCTCAGTGGTAGAGCGTCGGCCTGGCGTGCAGGAGTCCTGGGTTCGATTCCCGGCCAGGGCACACAGGAGAAGCGCCCATCTGCTTCTCCACCCCTCCCCCTCTCCTTCCTCTCTGTCTCCCTCTTCCCCTCCCGCAGCCAAGGCTCCATTGGAGCAAAGGTGGCCCGGGCGCTGAGGATGGCTCTGTGGCCTCTGCCTCAGGCGCTAGAATGGCTCTGGATGCAACAGAGCAACGCCTCAGAGGGGCAGAGCATCGCCCCCTGGTGGGCGTGCTGGGTGGATCCCGGTCGGGTGCATGCGGGAGTCTGTCTGACTGCCTCCTCGTTTCTAGCTTTGGAAAAATGCAAAAAAAAAGGAAAAAAAAATCTCCTTTGGTACAGAAAAAATGCATTTTCTCTGGTTTGAGTCTCAGTGGCAGTTAAGTATTACAAAGGATTATGTGAGTATTCGTGGTGAACCATCCTTAGTCTTTTGTATTGAAGAATTTCTCTTTGTTTTCTCAAGAATCCTGCTTTTAAACTCTTTGTGTCTCGTGGTTACCCTCCAAGATAACTGAACTCATGACTTTTATAGGGAGATTACTTCAGGTTCCCATGTGTCATATTGCTATTGTGCATGCCAACTTGCTTTTATTTTTTTTTAAACAAAGCTACCTGGATGATACTAAACTTGTCCAGAGCAGCATTTGCCATATTTACATGTAGAAACTTCTAGGCATGTTTAGGCAAAGAAAATCATTTTTATTATTGAACCTAAGTGTTTCTTTTGGCATCAAACCCTTTTAATACCAAAGCAGCCTATTTCTGAAGTAGAGGGGCAGCCAGAGTCATTGGGATCAGGGAATTACACCTTCAGACTGGCAGAGCCAATAAGCTCTTCTAGAGAAGAAGAATTATTTTAAGGAGGATGATGACTCCTGAAACTCCTGAGGAAATCTCTTATAGGACTTTTTAAGCCAACTGCCCTTTATCTAAGTTCATTAGAACTATCAACACGTTCCATGTATGTGTCTGTCCATCCTTATTAGTGTCCAAACTTAACTAGAGATTAAGAGGATAGGTTTGGAATCAGACTGCTTAGACTGACTTCGCTTTGTGATTCAAAGCTTGTGTTTTCTATATGAAAAATGAGAATAATAGTAGAACCTATTTCATAGGGTTGTTGTAAGGATTAAATTTTTTTTTTTTTGTATTTTTCTGAAGCTGGAAATGGGGAGGCAGTCAGACAGACTCCCGCATGCGCCCGACCGGGATCCACCCGGCACGCCCACCAGGGGGCGATGCTCTGCCCATCCCGGGCGTTGCTCTGTCGTGACCAGAGCCACTCTAGCGCCTGGGGCAGAGGCCAAGGAGCCATCCCCAGCGCCAGGACCATCTTTTGCTCTAATGGAGCCTCGGCTGCGGGAGGGGAAGAGAGAGACAGAGAGAAAGGAGAGGGGGAGGGGTGGAGAAGCAGATGGGTGCCTCTCCTGTGTGCCCTGGCCGGGAATCGAACCCGGGACTTCCACACGCCAGGCCGACACCGAGCCAACCGGCCAGGGGAGGATTAAATTTAAAAAATACGCCTGACCAGGCAGTGGCGCAGTGGATAGAGCGTCGGACTGGGATGCAGAGGACCCAGGTTCGAGACCCCGAGGTCGCCAGCTTGAGTGCGGCCTCATCTGGTTTGAGCAAAAGCTCACTAGCTTGGACCCAAGGTCACTGGCTCGAGCAAGGGGTTACTCAGTCTGCTGAAGGCCCGTGGTCAAGGCACATATGAGAAAGCAATCAATGAACAACTAAGGTCTCACAATGAAAAACTGATGATTGATGCTTCTCATCTCTCTCCGTTCCTGTCTGTCTGTCCCTGTCTATCCCTCTCTCTGACTCTCTCTCTGTCCCTGTAAAAAAAAAAAAAAAATGAGGCAGTTATTGCCAATAGTTAGATTTAATGCTTCTAAATTTATAATTATATATAAAATGGTGGAGTTTTTCTGTTTAAAAATGTTAGTTGTAGAATATGTGAAAACAAAGCACAAAAAAGAAAAATTTAAACTATCCATAAGCCTATAACCCAGAAAGAACCACTATATGACTTTATAAAAACACATATAAAGGTATGTATATAATCCTTTTTTGGTAGCATACTTACTATACATTGTTTTTTAATCATTTTTAAATGATCATTTAATATTGTCACTCCAAATATTTGTTTTTTCCCAAGTACTGTGATAAAAGCAGTTAAAATTCCCAAAGTCAAAACTCTTTGCTCATAAAAATATTAAAGTGTGAATGTTGATGAAAGATAGCAAACATTTGTATAAAATGTTCATTCATGACTTCATTGCTTTTCCCCCCAATTTCTAGTTGCTGGTCCTACTGGATTTTCCCCATCCTAGGCGCTGTGCTCTTAGGTTTCCTGTACCGCTACTACACCTCCGAGAGCAGATCCTCCTGAGCAGGCTTGCTGCAGTCTGGGAAGCACGTCGTTCTGGGAGAGAAAGCTAAAGACTGGTTTGGAGGCTGCAGTGGTGCCCTGTCCTCAGTCCTGCGGGTTGTATTCTTCCCCTTTGGAGCTCAGACGGTTGACCTCTGACCTGGACACCTCAGACCTGGACAGTGTCCTTTCTCAGCGCCTTATTCCCAGAGCACCTGTTCACTGTTCTGTGTCTTTGCCAATGTCTTCACTGGTTCCCACGCACACCTTTCCACTACAGAATTTTCTGTTACTTGAAATCCAGTATGTCCTAGTGGCATTGCCCTGTGGTAAAGATGCCTGCTTTCCGATACTTTGAATACACAGTAGACATTCTTAACACAGCTGCACACTCTGGTTTTCTTTTTCCCTTTTTCTTTTAAGTAAATATTATTTTTTAAATCCAGGCTTAATTTTATTATTTGTCATAAGGGGTTTAATTCATGAAGAAAGTTGTATGCCTATAACTTAAAACACAACTGCCAAATGAGCTTGTCTCTTGTGTATGTTTGTTCAGGCTAGAAGGAGCCATGTGACCATCCCCTCCCTCCCGAGCTCACATAGCAGGGAGCTCTTGCCAGCCTAGTCCGCTGTGTGGTGCTGGGCTGGACTGGGCTTCCCTTTCATTTCCTGGAATGGAGAGAAACAGGAAAGGGGAGATGAATTGGAGTGATAGGGCAAATTGATAGAAATCTTTCTTCTGAAAAATATTGAGAAAGATTGCTTACCATAGGACAGGAGTTTAGAAAAGCACCAAAGACTTCATCCTTTACTTTGATTTGGCACCAGTTTCTAGCCATCTTTTTTCCTTATTTTTTCCTTTTCCTCAACTCTTTATATTGATAAAATATAAAATTGTAATAATTATGCCTGTAGAGCTTTATTAGGGATTTTTGCTGCTTTTTTGTTTACTGATTAGCACTTTTTTTTTTTTTTTTTTAGAGAGAGAAAGGAACAGTCAGGGATAGGCAGACAAGAAGGGAGAGAGATGAGAAGCATCAGTTCTCCATTGTAGCACCTTACTTGTTCATTGATTGCTTTCTCATATGTGCCTTGATGGGGGGGGGGCTCCAGCAGAGCAAGTGACCCCTTGCTCAAACCAGTGACCTTGGTCTCAAGCCTGCTACCATGGCGTCATGTCTATGATCCCACGCTCACGCGGGTGAGCCCCTGTTCAAGCCAGCGACCTCGGGGTTTTGAATCTGGGTCTTTAGCATCCCAAGCCAATGCTCTATCCCAGGGGTCGCCAAACGTTGTACACAGGGGGCCAGTTCACTGTCCCTCAGACTGTTGGAGGGCCGCCACATACAGTGCTCCTCTCAATGACCACCAGTGAAAGAGGTGCCCCTTCCGGAAGTGCGCAGGTGCGGATAAATGGCCTCAGGGGGCCACATGTGGCCTGCAGGCTGTAGTTTGGGGATGCCTGCTCTATCCACTGGGCCACTGCCTGATCAAGCGATTAGCACATTTTTTTTCTCTCTGTTTTTAGTGAAAGTAAAAGGGTCCAACTTAATCAATGATAAAATATTTGGTCTTCTGTTTGCCCAGATAATAACTTCCATAGTCAGGTAGCACTTGAAAGGGGAGATGGTGACTAAAGAATGTTTTCCATTTCATCTGTTGTTTACCTCTATGGCTCTAGTTGGGGTTTTGTTGATTTCCCATTGAGAATAAAAAAAAACTCGTAGTGCTTCTTTTTTTCTCCCTCAGATGACTGTTTCATTGAAGACCAGGTCATTACTCAGAATTATGTTACTGTTTCTTCTCAGTTCAGGAATTCCTTTGGCACATTTGCCTTTCCTTTTTCCCCTGTGGAAGCACCTGAGGAGACAGTAGTACCCTGGCTGTCTTCTTCCAACTACTGCTTTGGTGATTTTTCTCCCCATTCTTTGAGGATTACCATCTGCTTCTGAGCCGTTGTCCTGTGCATCAGGGGGCCATGTGATTCAAGAAGGCCCGTGGGCACTGCTTAGTATCCTCTCCTCCCTTCTGCTTGCCAGGGACTTGACGAGACAGGAAACTGCCCCGCAAACCAGTGTCTGCCCATGCAGGCTGTTTAAGAAACAGTTCAACCCAGGTCTTGTATCCTGTGATTTAGCAGTTGGTGGGGGAATTTAGAATTTATCAGAATAATATTATTCATTTTTGCACACTTGGATATGGCACGAGTAATTTGGGGGAATTTCTGGCTGATTTTTATATGTGAGGTATACGATATGGTCAAACTTTTATCATTAGGATACGTTTTTGTATGTATTATAAAATGCCACTTTAAGACAATTTATTGAAAAAATAACCTGTAGGTACTATAATATATAGTAAAAGTGTGAAGGCAGGGAAGGGTTGCCTTGAATAAGAATTGGTATATAATTGCTATAAGTTGCATGATTACCTGGAACCCCATTGGGGTAGAAGAAAAGAACAAAGGAGTATTGAGGAGCTGGAAAGAGAACAGTCAAGCTAAAACTAAGCCGGAAGATAACTTGGATCAATCAAAAGTGTGTTGGCAGTCTCCAAAACTGAATGAAAAACATCTGGCTTATAAGAAACATTAAAGAATGATAGTGTTGGGTAAAATTGGTGTCTGATATTTTTAGGGTAAACACCAATGCAAAAGGTATGTTTTTCTATTTCATATTGGTTGTCTTTTCCTGTTTATATCTGGACTTGTTTTTACTTGGAGCCAGAGGAAAAGGTTTTCAGACTTTGTCTCTACCATCCATGAAATCCATCCAATACCCTGGGCTTCTTTTGATCTGCTAATGTGATGTCACTTTGTATTATAAAAACCACTTTTGGGTCCATTTACTATTATTATTCTGCTGCCTACATAAACAGCCAGGTGAAAGGTAGAGCTTGTGTGAGAGTTCGCAGAGAGGTTTTTCTAAACAATAAAGTAATATAGTACGTTAGCCAAGTCCATCAAAAAGGACTTTTGTTTTAAGAGGTAGACTTGAAAACTCGAAACAGTGTCAACATTGGTAGGTCATGAAAACCCCTCTGGAGCAAGTGGGGCCTGCATCTGTTGGCTGACCGTGCCCCCTGGAACTGGTCTCTGAGGTGTTTGGCTGTTTATTCCCAAGGACGATTAGCCACTGTTACACACGGACTGTGCATCATGGCTGGGGACCACAGAGGGAGATGAAGGAAAATTTGTGCCCCCAAAATAGGGATGTACCCGGTCTCCAAAATATTCTGGCCCATCTCTTTAAGAATTGGTTTGGCTTCCAAATAACTTCTACATTTCTAAAGATGAAATATTGTGCTCTTATGTGACCACTTTAGCAGAAACAAAAATCCATTAGAACCTATAATTTGAGTCTGTTGGGTTCTCAGAGCAGTTGTCATAAATGCATATATTGTGAAATAAGAGCATTGTTGAGTTTATACCGATTTAGTTCTGTTGTGGAGCACTGAAGAATGCTTTTTACAGGCCAGGTATATCATTACCATTGGTATCTCGTGCTTAAAATCTCAAGTGATAGCTATCTAGTTAAATTCCGTTTTAGGAGAATGGTAATGTTTATTGCTTCCTCAGGAGAAATGGATTCAGACATGTCCTGTCTCAACAAGAAATTGATTCTTTTTAAAACCATGTCATTTGGTTGCCAAATATCACAAAAGTAATGGGGAGTTTGGTCATTTTGGTTTGGAATTTGTGGGGTGATCTCAGAGGGACTGTCCAAGAAGCAGAGCGGTGTTTCAGTTCCTGACCCTCCATTGAGCCTCTCACCCTTGAGTTTTAGGAGCTGCTCTTTGCCTGCATCTATATTCTACATTTGCTATTTTGAAAAACATCACTACGACTGTATGACTTCCTTTCTTTTTATTTCACCCTTGACTGTGAACAAGTAACATTAACATTCCTTTTGTGTATTCAATAATGGAGTTTGTTTACCTATTTTATTTCAACATATTTTGAACAAAGATCTTTGTCTCTTTCTGCTGGAATGTGCACACAGTGCATGTTTGTTAGAGCCACACACAATAAAGATACTGTTTTCCTTTTCTTGCCCTGACTACAGTTATTTAAAAAACACACACACACACAACTCTTTTTTTGAAAGTGGAAGTGTTGGCTTTGTAATCTTCAGGTGTTTTAGAAGAAAAGGATTTGAGAAGCGTGGAAGTCACCTGAATCTGCTAATACCGTGCTTAGTGTACCCGGGTGGGGAGTTTGATTCAGGATTTTTTTTTGCTACAGCTCTTGCCTTGCCTTGAAGTGAGTTGCTCATTTCCTAATCGTGAGAGGCAAAAATCAACACTTGCTGTATGGATGGCTGTAACATGGCCACCAGGTAGACACGTTGGGAGTTCTGTTTTTGCTGAAACCATCTGCTAAAGAGAAGCCAGTGCAAGGTAATGGTATTTTGTTATCTGCAATGCCAGCCTTCAAATGATTGTTTTTCTTGGATATAGCTTAACTGTTGGGGAAAATTAAACACCGAGATTGAAGTTCTAGTGATTGTGTTAATAAAACAAGGGAAATAAACCATTTTTCTCATTACTCTTAAAACCTACTGATAGCCTTCTAACATTACTAATGAGACACGGTGCACAAGGGCTTCATTATTTATTTCACTATCACATGGATTGAGCATTACTAATAGGAAAGGATAGTCCATCCTTATTACTAGTGTTTGAGTCTAAACTGTAATCTTCTGCTATAATAACCCATATCACTGCACTCTTCCTGATCCAGAGTATTCGGCAGGTGCTTGACAAATCCTGGCTGAGAAATTCCTGAAAACCTGTAGAATATGATTCTAATTATGTAAATTTAAAGGTAAGAAATACCAGTCTACTCAATTGTCAGTAATTGTAGGTAATGTTGGTAACCTAACTTTATTTAGCTAAATAGAAGTCTATACTATGTATTTCAAGTCCCACTCAAATTAATTAAATATATATCAGCATTTTAAAAACCTTTTATGAAGCATTATGGAAAGACGAAAGTTGCTTTCAGATGAAACATGAATGCAGTTGTACTACTGTCATTTATATGACATCTGCTATGTGCCGTCCAATGTCTTTGATAATTTACAAACATTTCTGCTCCTTCCCTTATAGCAGGGGTCGGGAACCTATGGCTCACGAGCCAGATGTGGCTCTTGATGGCTGCATCTGGCTCACAGACAAATCTTTAATAAAAAAAATGTTAAAAATATAAAACATTCTCATGTATTAGAATCCATTCATTTTCTACCGCTCATGTTCATGGTTGCGGGTGGCTGGAGCCAATCACGGCTGTCTTCCGGGACAACAACAGATTTTTATTGGATAATGTTTAACGTACACGGGTAATTGTATGGCTCTCACAGAATTATATTTAAACTATGTGGCGTTCATGGCTCTCTCAGCCAAAAAGGTTCCTGACCCCTGCCTTATAGGATCTTTTTGTGGTAGATGGGGAGGGGTTATCCAAAGTGTACCACACAGCTAACAGGAGAGCTACAGTTTAAACCCAAATCTAGTAGCCCTAAAACTCAATTTCTACTATTGGTGGTTACTAAACTCAAGCTGTACCAAAATAAGTAATATGCCCGGTAGATCTACTAATGATTCCTACATAGATGTTTCTGTGTATGATTAATAAAATGGAGCCACTAATTAATTGTTTTCCTAAATAGTAAATACTGAAAAATAGTGTCTTAGAAGTCTTGGTTGTTGAGATGAATCATAGTGATTCAGTAGAAACAACATTTAAAATGACCCTTGCCTGACCAGCACTGGCACAGTGGATAAAGAGTTGACCTGGGACACTGAGGACCCAGATTCAAAAACCCCAAGGTTACCAGCTTGAATGTGGGCTCATTTGGCTTGAGTGTGGGGTTGCTAGCTTGAGCATGGGATCATAGACATGGTCTCTGGCTTGAAGCCCAAGGTCATTGGCTTGAGCAAGGGGTCACTGGCTCAGCTGGAGACACCTGGTTGAGGCATATACGAGAAGCAAAGAATGAACAACTAAAGTGCCACAACTATGCATTGATGTTTTTCATCTCCCTCACTATCTCTCTTAAAAAAATAAAATAAAATGATTCTCATATCTCTTGCAAAACAGTTTCCTGAACCAGTTAATGAGAATTTAGATTTGAACTATGTTACTACAAACAACTTTTAATAAAAGGTAGCCTATATAGGATAGAGAGTTGAGGACTCTTTTCTTTTTTTTTAAATTTTTTATTTATTCATTTTAGAGAGGAGAGGGAAAGACAGAAAGAGAGAGAGAGAGAGAGGAGAGACAGAGAGAAGGGGGGAGGAGCTGGAAGCATCAACTCCCATATGTGCCTTGACCAGGCAAGCCCAGGGTTTCGAACCAGCAACCTCAGCATTTCCAGGTCGACGCTTTATCTACTGCGCCACCACAGGTCAGGGGAGTTGAGGACTCTTGAGGACATCTTTAAGCAGCACGGATAAGTCCTTGCATAACTTCATCCATCCCATCACCCGATCTGGGATCCTGGATTAAGATTTAACCTGCAACTATATATGTATATCATTTTTAATGAGAAGTAATTGTTAATTGGTTGGCTTGACCTTAGCTTCCTCTGGACAGATCTCTCTGAATCATGTAGAAATCTGAGAAACAGAAATCTATTCTGAGCACATGGCATAAGATTTGGAAGCTTGTCATTTTCAGCTTTCAAAATTGTACTGTATCATGAAAAGATGATTCAAGTTCATTGGAGAAAGCACAACATAATGCAAATACAAATACCATTTGTTACAAGTGTGACAAATGGCATTTTTGATCCATCTGTGCCAGTCTCAAAGCAGTTTCCTATTGTTTCCTCCGATCCTACTCTTTGTGACCAACAATATTAACTTGAGAACCACATGGACCTGCAAAGTGGAGGTTGGAAGGGGGCGATGATGCAGGGGTTAAATTTTATTTTTTCTTTAAAAAAATGGTACTTTGAGGTGTCTTTTTCTAGTCTCCTCATCTAAGTTTTTTGGAACAACAGAATGATGTCCCCCATAAAAACAAATCTTCCAAATCTGCCCACTTTGATTTAATTACTTGAGAAATCTAATCAGGAGCAAATAGAGGTAGAAGTTGGGTGAAGCTAAACCATGAGCAGCACGGGAAATTGAGCTTTCCAAAAAACCAGTCTGACCCCCTGTTCTGTAGGCTTTTAAAATTTTTTTGATTTCTTTCTTACCTCCCATCCTAACCCTGCCTTGTCCCTTTTGTTTTGTGTTTTATGAGTAAATGACAAAGAGCATCTCAGCCTTCCTTCCTACCGGTTTCAAGCATTGTGGTACAAAAATGTACCCGGTAGTCTACTAGAGAACATTTGGAAGAAATAAAGCTAATTTGTTTATAATTTGAACCATTTATGTAAACTAGTGCAGTTCTGCTTGAACCTCTCTATTGACCTTCATTTAAGGCTAAATTCTACCTCTGGACCTTTCATGTGTGAGTCAATAAGTTTGCTTTTTGTGTAAACTAGTTCAAACTGGGTGTCCGAGACACATGTCCTGACTATTATGGCCTCTGCAATTTATCTGACCTTAAAATGCCTGCCTCAGTAATGTCTTTGTAAGGGTTTTTTTGCCTCTTTAATCAGAAACCTCTTTTTGATTGTGCCTAGTCTAGGTGTCTTTGGAAAGAATTATTTCTCACCTTAAAAGTGATATATACCCACTCAGGCTAATTATTTTCATAGAATAAGATAACCGAACCTTTTTAAAGGTTTAAACCCAAGGCAGATACTATATATAATCACAGACTTTGTGTGTGTCTATTTAAGGGTCTTCAATTGACTATATGCCCTCTGAAGGAAGGGTCTTCTGCATCCTTCAGGGTGTCTTATATTATGCTGGACCATAGAGAGGGCTAAGGGATTCAGGATGGTTTATCGTGCTGTGTCTGAACCATAGCCAAATAGGTTGAATAACTAGGACTCCCAGGAAGAATTCTGAGATGAATCCCAGTATTACCCACAGCACTAACAACCCCAAGCCCCATTCACTCCTGCGCACCTACAAACCGAAGCCTGTTTTCTCTGTAAATAGATTCAGTGCCAGCATTCATTGGTTTCATAAAATTTAAATAAACTTTATTTTTTAGAACAGTTTCAAATTTACAGAAAAACTGTGAAGGCAGTTGAGTTTCTATAAACTTGGCACTCAGTGTCCCCTATTCACATTTTACATTGGCATGGTGCGTTTGTAACAATGAAGCAATATCAATACATATAAAGTCCAAACATTATTCCTGTTTCCTCAGTTTTTACATGCTGGGTTTTTTTTTTTTCTGTTCCTATATCGCACGTTACATTTAGACATCATGTTTTCTAGGCTCGTCTTGACTGTGACAGTTTCTTGGACTTTTGTTTTTGATGATTTTGACAGTTTTGAGGACTATTGATCCAGGTACCTAATAGGATGCCCTCTATTGGAATTTGGTGTTTTTCTTTTTTTTTAAGATTTTATTTATTCATTTTAGTGAGGAAGAGAGAGAGAGAGAGAAGGGGGAGGAGCAGGAAGCATCAACTCCCACATGTGCCTTGACCGGGCAAGCCCAGGGTTTCGAACCGGCAACCTCAGCATTCCAGTTAGACTCTTGATCCACTGCACCACCGCAGGTCAGGCAGGTGTTTTTCTTATAATTAGACTGAGGCTATAGGCTTTTTTTTGAGGCAGGTGGGAGGTTACAGAGGTAAATTGACCTCTTTATTACATCATATCACAGGTATATACTATCAGTGTGATTTATGACTGTTGATGTTGACCTTGATCACTAGGCTGAGATAGTGTTTGTTAGGTTTCTCTACTAGAAAGTTATTCTGTAGAAGAAACTTTCTGTACGTTCCTTATTGAGAGGAAGTCACTATGGAAAGTCCACACTTAAGAAATAAGGATTTATGCTCTACCTTCTGAGGGTAGAGTTATCTATACTGATTATTTGGAATTCTGCATAGAATATTGGTTCATAGAATTGTATACTTGATTAACATTTAGACTTTTTTAAAGTTTATTGATTGGTTTTAGAAAGAGAACGGAGAGAGAGAAACATCAATTTGTTCTTCTACTTATTTATGCATTAATTGGTTTATTCTTGTATGTATCCTAACTGGGGATTTTCCCAACAACCTTGGTGTATTAAGATGACGCTCTAACCAAGTGAGCTACCCAGCCAGGGCTAGATTGGTTTTTGACTGCCCTAAAATAACAGTAGAGGGTTTCTGATTGAACATAGTAGGTTGAACGAACTTGTTTATCTCTGTTCCTTTCCAAAAGCCACACAAATTATGAGAATAAGGAATAAACAAAAATAAAAATCTGAAAGACAGCCTGACCTGTGGTGGCGCAGTGGATAAAGCATCGACCTGGAATGCTGAGGCCGCTGGTTCAAAACCCTGGGCTTGCCTGGTCCAGGCACATACAGGAAGCATCTACTACGAGTTGATGCTTTCCACCTCTCCCCCCTCTTTCTCTCTCTCCTCCCCCTTCTAAAAAACAATAAATAAGCAAAATCTGAAAGACAAAGTGAATGAGAGTACACCTCAATTGTGGAAAGAACTCAAGAAAATTTTGGAAGATGGGGAGCCATTACACATAGAGTACAAACAAATTTAGATGCCTACAGGAGGAAACGCCAACAAGAATGAGGACATGCCACAGATCCCTGAAAAACTCAAATGGAAGCACTGTTAAACTCTGAGCGTAGAGGTTATATAGTAGTAGCCTTGAAAACTGAGTTAAACTCACCTCCCCACACTCACCCCACCTCCACTGCTAACCCTGGCCTGCACAGCTGGGCAACTGCCCCTGTCCTCTGAGAAACTTCAGAGGTTTAGTCCTCAGAAAGCTGAGCCTGAGAGGATCTTGATAGGAGATCACCAGGCAAAGCTGGTGAGTATAGAGCTCAAAGTGGGGATTAAACAGAAGTTTATACTAATCACTGTTACCCTCCCACCCCACTCTATAATCCCAACATGCAAGATTATAACTCTAGGCTGGGGATAGGAAGATTCCTCTCTAGATAAACTCACTAGTCCAAGAGAAAAGATCTATGAATACATTCGGCAGTCTCCACATGGTCACCCTGCATGAAATCCTTCAACAATCTAGGCTGATGCAAAGCTCCAAAAAGGCTTTTAGTGGACTAGGACTGTCAACCATTTTTTGGAAAGCCTTAACATGAAAGCTAAGTGACTGAAACAAATAGGAAAAAGAACTCAGAGGAAGAGATAATGTAGAAGAAGAAAAAAGACCCTGATAACTTCTGAGAGATGATATATCCATGGATAGAAACATAGGATGGGAAAAGAACATTCAGAGAATAAAAATTCTAGAAAACCAACTTAAAGCTACTGATGAATGCTAAAAATTAGTGGGCAAAATCTTAAGAAGGAACAAGATATTTACATAGCATCAAAATATCTCCCCTAAAGCATTTACTAATTACAAAGAGAAAAGCATTAATTTTTTTTTTTATAATGAAGAAAGCTGGCAAACATCACGGTAGCCAAGTGATCAAGTTTAATATCACCAGTAATAACAATATTATGTATCCTTGATACATTGAGAGGGGCGCATCACTTCTTTTGTATTTCCCAAGACTTATAACCTCAATTAGGCATGAGACAATATCAGGCAGACCCAAGGTGATGGGTGTTCTTTAAAACCACTGCCCAGTATTCAAAGGTAACAGATCACAGAAGACAAGGAAAAACTGAAGAGCTGTCAGACTGGATGAAATAAAGGGGACGTGACAACTAGATGTGGGATCTTAGAACAATGTGGATTTTAGTTTTTTGTTTTTTATAGAGATGGAGAGAGAGTCAGAGAGAGGGATAGACAGGAATGGAGAGAGATGAGAAGCATCAATCATCAGTTTTTCGTTGCGACACCTTAGTTGTTCATTGATTGCTTTCTCATATGTACCTTGACCACGGGCCTTCAGCAGATCTAGTAAGCCCTTGCTCGAGCCACCAACCTTGGGTCCAAGCTGGTGAGCTTTTGCTCAACCAGATGAACCCGCACTCAAGCTGGCGACCTCGGGGTCTCGAACCTGGGTCCTTCCATATCCCAGTCCAACGCTCTATCCACTGCACCACCGCCTGGTCAGACAATGTGGATTTTAGAACAGAAAAAGGGAATTAGTGGAAAACCTGGTGATATTAAAATAACGTCTATAGTTAATAGCATTGTCACAATGTTATTTTCTTAGTTTTGACAATTGTACTGTGGTTATGGAAGATTCTAACATTAGGGGAAGTTGGGTGAAGAATACATGGGACCTCTACTATCTTTGTAAACCTAAAATTATTTCAAAGTAAAGGCTTGAAAAATGAAAGCAGAAATAAAAATGAAAGCAAGAGAAGGTATGAAAAATAAAAATGAGGAAGTCTCCCACAAGGTAGGGAAAAAAAAAAGAAAAAGGTGGGCCTGACCAGGCAGTAGCGCAGTGGATAGAGCGTCGGACTGGGATGTGGAGGACCCAGGTTCGAGACCACAAGGTCGCCAGCTTGAGCGCAGGCTCATCTGGTTTGAGCAAGGCTCACCAGCTTGAGGCCAACGTCGCTGGCTCGAGCAAGGGGTCACTCGGTCTGCTGTAGCCCCCCGGTCAAGGCACATATGAGAAATCAATCAATGAACAACTAAGGAACCACAATGAAGAATTGATATTTCTCATCTCTCCCTTCCTGTCTGTCCCTCTCTCTGACTCTCTCTGTCTCTGCCACACACAAAAAAAACACACACACCAAAAAAAACCACAAAAAAAAAATAAGAAAAAGGTGAGAAATTAGAGATTTACACTATGAGATACCCTATTTCAATTAATAGGAAATCTAGAAGTGAAAAATGGAAAAATAATGATAGAAATAATACAAGAAAACATCCCAGAACTAGTGATTATGATTTTTGAGGTTGAAAGGATCCCTGAGTGCTCAGCACAATAAGGAAAAATAACTTACACTAAAGTAAAGCCTATTGTTGTGGAATTTCAAAACAAAAGAAAGGGATATGAAGAAAATCCAAAACCATCAACCATGGCCACCCTTTGGATCACCTTGAAATTACCTTAGAACATTAAAAATTACCAATATTCGTCCCTGCCACAGAGCAATTGGAACATAATCTCTGTTTCAAGGGAATCTGATGCATGGTGAGAGTTGAGAACCACTATTCTAAAAGCTTCCAAAGAGAAAAAAAAATAGTTCACTTACAAAGAGTCAGGAAACAGATATCAAAACTTCTCAACAGCAGCACTGTAAAGAACTCGGAACAATGCCTTCAGAAGGAAAATGTCTTCAACCTAGAATTCGGGATACTTAAGAAATTTGTTTTTCATGAGAATGAAGAATTACCACCCTCAAGTCTATTTCGGAGGTTTGGCCATTTTCTAAATGAGATTTTTTTAAAAAGTGGATGCACCCATTTTCTATATTTGTTATGCATATTCCTTCCACGCTATTCTTTCTTAAACACATTCTTTATTCAAAAGTTGCCTAGTTTTCAGTTTCCTTTATGATTTGACTCGATTACCACCTATCGGATTTTATAGGTTGGAATAGTGACAGTGAAATGGAAAATGTGCCCTCTGCTGGTATGGCGGAAAAGAGCATTCCTCTTAAAAACCTACCACCTCTATCTGACCTTGATAGAACAAATTAACAGAGGCTTCTTCATAACATTGTGAGTGCTTATTTGAAGATCCTTGACTGCATTGGGTCTTGGCATTGTGAAATAGCCAGTCTCTTTCAAAAAGGCCTCACCTTTACAAAAAAAGCAGAGTGGGGTAATACTGGATTATAAATAAAAGATATATTCTCAATTGATACAAGAATGTATAGTAAAATATATACACCTCACATATCATTCTTGAGAACACTGGAATTCAAACAAGAACAAACATTCTAATAGGATATTGAATGACTGTTGGATATAAAAAATGAGACTAAAGTGATTGATGATCACAGGACATTATATTTTCACTTGAGTTAAAAAATAATGTTTTTTGAAACTTGAAGGGTTTGGGCTTATTGATATCAAGTGGGTTAGTGTTATACTTTCTCATATTAGAACCATACATATTAGACATAGTATTTTTGCTGATAGTTGCCTTGTAAATATAATAGCAATTAAAATTAGAAACAGTCATGAGAAAAACATTTTCTCAGAAATGTTAGCTTTATGATAAATATTTTTTCTGATGGATATGCTGCATTTGTTACTCTTCAGTTGAAAAAGCCCTTGTAGACATCCTTTCTTGCTGATGCTGAGCGTAGTATTAGTTATGTATCCGGTATGGATAATTATTTGAAGACCTTTCCTCCTCCTCTTCTTTTTTTTTTTTTATTCTTATTCTTTTACAAAATATTAAGTTAGTGGTACACACATGTATATATGTAAAATTGATATATAATGTAATACCTTTTTATAACCTATTTGTCCTATCATCTACAGACATACATATTTTACTATCTAACACAAAAACATCACTGTTGTATCCATCATTATTGCAGTTGTTTTTCACTGATGGGTGTACCTTACCTTGCCAGATATTCTTTGATGATAGATTCCTCCAACAGGTGTACGCCAGTGTTCTAATAATACGTGACTAGCACATTGATAAAAGGGATATAAACATGTTACATTCCCAACTACCTTAAGCAAATGAATATCAATACGTATATATGGCTCTCATTTATAGTATTTCTTTAAAATTTGGGATTTTAGGCCCTGGCCAGTTGGCTCAGCGGTAGAGCGTCGGCCTGGCATGCGGGGGACCCGGGTTCGATTCCTGGCCAGGGCACATAGGAGAAGCGCCCATTTGCTTCTCCACCGCCCCCCCTTCCTCTCTCTCTCTTCCCCTCCCGCAGCCAAGGCTCCATTGGAACAAAGATGGCCCGGGCGCTGGGGATGGCTCCTTGGCCTCTGCCCCAGGCGCTAGAGTGGCTCTGGTCGGGGCAGAGCGACGCCCCGGAGGAGCAGAGCATCGCCCCCTGGTGGGCAGAGTGTCGCCTCTGGTGGGCGTGCCGGGTGGATCCCGGTCGGGCGCATGCGGGAGTCTGTCTGTCTCTCCCCATTTCCAGCTTCTTTGGGATTTTATGTTTTGTTTTTAGAGAAGAGATAAATATATGAGAAGCATCAACTCGTAGCTGCATCATTTTAGTTGTTTGTTGGTTGCTCCTCATATGTGCCTTGACTGGGAGGCTCAAGCTGGCAACCTCGGGATTTCGAACCTGGATTCTTAGCATCCCAGGTCAATGCTCTATCTGCTGTGCCACTACTGGTCAGGCTAAAATTTGGGATTTTAATATGGAGAATATTCAAACATCTAGGGGGACTGATTGGCTGCTGGGGTTCATCTGTGTAACTGAAGGACTTGGAGGCCATCGAGGAGCTGTGACTCACACACCTTGTAGCATTTAAATGGCTTGCCTGCCATGTGTGCTGCCTGCCATCATGTGATCTGTTAAAGGGTAGGGTTTGTCCTAAGCGTATACCAAAATGTTACATCTTGTGCTTAACGTAACTGGTAACAGACACTATCCCAATAACTTTAAAAAATATGTTTATGACTCAGTGCCTAAACAGGCAATTTGGAGAGGAAGGATCATTGACGTTAAGAGGAGAGAGCGGGCAAGAGCTGCTGTGTTTATTTTGTCACGGTCCATTTATTCTTTCCTCGCAGGGAGTTACTTACTTACCTCTAACCTTGAATCTCCAACAGTATGTTCAGTCACAAATCTCCACTATTTATAACTCTGTTACCATTTGGCAATATCAAACATTTTTATAAGTGAGTTGAGCTACAGTTTATTATGTGGTTTTCTGTGGGAAGCATTGGAGTGGGCTTCTCGACATCCAGCCCACCCCTACATGGTAAGTCTGAGACAATTGGGTAATCCCATCCCCCTGAACTGATGGGTTGCACAGGTGACCCAATTCTCACCAGTGGGATGAGATTTCTGGAAGACGTTTCCTCTCCAAAGAGAGGGTCACAGAGAGAAATGCTGTCGTCACCCTGCTACCAGCGTGGCAATGAAGCAAACAAACACCAAGAAGGCTGAGTGGAGATGAAAGACCCTAGGACTTTGTTGACTCGAGCCGCTGACTCGGTGAACCCTGAAGCATGTTGTATAGCAGGACTTCCATTTTTGCAGCAATCATAAATTTTCTTATTGTTTAAGCCATCCGAATTGGGGTTTGTTTCTATTACTTGCAGCTGGAAGCATCCTCACTGATAAGCTATTCGTAAGGGAAATGACTCATGGGAAAACAATCCTCCCAGCTTCTGATTAACTCTGGCCTCCAGAGATAATTATCTGGGCCATCAGATACATAAAAAAATAGGGAGGTCATAAGATTAAAATGCTAATGGTTACATTTAGGGAGAGGGTGGGGATAGTGACTGGGAGGGGGCCTGGAGGGGCTTCTGAAATGCTTGTAATTTCTTGATCTGGGTGGTGGTTGCACAGATGTGTTTGCTTTGGAAAAAATTCATTGAGCTGTATACTTCTGATTTGTGTACTTTTCTGCATGTAAGTTGTACTTTAGTTTTTAAAAAGTTTATTTAAAAATATTATATTGTAACCAGGCTTTCAAACAAACTGTTTAGATCTTAACCGGAAGACTAGGCATATTGTGATCATTTTATTAGGCAGCCAAATTAAGCTGTAAGGATTATGTTTTCTGTTAGAAGACTCAGAAGCTCATTGTAAAGACTTGTCGCTAGCATATGGCCAACCTTCTCTAATCTCAGCCAAAATGTTTTCCCTTATGGTTTGAATGGGAGGGCCTCAAAGTCTTGCAAATGAAGGACTTCATTTTAAGAATTCAGTCACAATGAGTATTAAAAACCAGAACAAAACCTAACAGATTGGAGCCTCTCCATGTGTGGCTTTGCAAAGCAACAGTTTCAGAGATGCATTTTTACTTACCCGAGAGTCTACCTCAAGGGACCACTGGGTTTGGGAGACTATAACCGTGAACCTCATGCAGCCTGGGTTATCAAGACCTTCAGTTCATGGAGGAAGAGATATAACCTATTTAGTCTGTTGTCTGTATGTAAAGCCAGTAGCCACGGCCACAATCACAGCCACCTGGCCCATGCAGGTTCACACTTGATTCAGACAGACGGTAATGAAACAACGGAGCCAAGAACTGGTGGGCCATTATCTTAGCTTGCACCCGGCGGGCAAGAAATACACACAGTGGGAAAACACTTCCCTTTCCATTCAGGGCTCCCAAAGCCACTGACTCATCCGAGTTTCCTAGAATCAAAGGGTTCTACCTCACCAGCCTTATTAACCTCTGTTCCCCATCTCCTTCTCTCTGCACAAACTCTGCACAAACTGGCTTATCCTTCAGCACTCCGCCATCTTGGCTGCTTCTCCTCTCCTCCACGTGGCCTTTCTCTGCTCTCTTCCCATATGGACTCCTCTGCCCCATTTTATTGTGTAGAAATCAATATACAAACAAGGAAGTCTCTGATACAGAGTCACTTATCTGAGGCATAATGGGATTCCTCATAAGAGTACACCACCCCACATCATGCAACAGTCAAGGGTGTGTGGAAAAGCTTAGCCTTAAAACTAAGCCTTAGGCCAGGGGTAGTCAATCTTTTTATACCTACCGCCCCCTTTTGTATCTCTCTTAGCAGTAAAATTTTCTAACCGCCCACCGGTTCCACAGTAATGGTGATTTATAAAGTTGGGAAGTAACTTTACTTTATAAAATTTATAAAGCAGAGTTACAGCAAGTTAAAGCATATAATAATAATTACTTACCAAGTACTTTATGTCAGATTTTCGCTAAGTTTGGCAGAATAAATCTTTATAAAACAACTTACTATAGTTAAATCTATCTTTTTATTTATACTTTGGTTGCTCCGCTACCACCCACCGTGAAAGCTGGAACACCCACTAGTGGGCGGTAGGGACCAGGTTGACTACCACTGCCTTAGGCTATAAGGACCCTGCCTGCTTACAGCCTGTTCCCCCACACCCAATGCAAACTATAAGTGAGCAAACACATATATCATATTTACAAACTTATTTGACCAACATTGTGGAATAATAATATATGGGCTTTGGGGACCAAATTATTAAGAGAAAGACTTGGCTCCACTAGAGAAAACCCAGCTAAGGAAAGGTACCATAAATCATAGTTTGGAGAGTGGAATTGGACATGTGTCGGTAAGACCTTGGAAATATCAATCTTCGTGAGGGAGAGGACATGGAGAGGGATCACATCATGAAACTCAGTGGGTAATACGGTTGGTTGGTAGTCAGACCCATGGAATTAAAATTTCTTAAAGATGTAGAACCCTGTCCTGTTTGAGTAGCCACATTGATTCACAGAACTGCAGGCTCCTAAGAAGAACATGGAGACATATTTACATTCCACCTAACTCTTCAAAGCGCTTTCACATGAATCATACCCTCGTTACAACCTTGTGAAGTCGGTAAGTTAGATACGATCATGAGAGACAGTGACCAAGAGAACAGGTTTTAGGGTCAGACCTAGGTTTAAATACTGGCTGTCTTACTAGTAGAGCGGTGTTGTGTCATTTTCTTAGTCCGTGTCAGGACATTTCACAATATATGGAGGCATTTTTGATTGTCACAACTGGAGAAATACCATTAGTACCTAGTGGGTAGAGCTAGGGATGCTGTTAAACATCCTACATCCTACAAGACACAGGACAACACCCCCTCCACCACCACCACAAAGAATTATTGAGCCCAAAATGTCAGTGATGCCGCTGTTGAGAATCCCTGGGCCCTATCTGACTCTCAGTCTCTTCATCTGTAAAATGGGGATATTGACATTATATAATGAGGTTATTAGAAAGAAGTAGCAGATGGTATTGGGTTGTCTGTTCCATTCGCTGCTCTAGAAGCTGCCCTCTTAGGACTGTACATCTTTCCAGAACCGATTTCCATGGGCTGACTGCCAACCATCTGTAGTCCCCGTTTAGTTTCATGATATTTGTCCCTAGCAGGCATTTTGCATGATGTGATTCTGTCCCTCTGCCACAGTTGAGTGGATCAGGGGTCCTAAATTAAAGCAGTAAAAATTCTTTCCCCAGGGAACTTTCTAATTTGTGTTGAGAAATTCCAGGCTCAGTCTTGCTGGTGACTTGAATGGAGAAGATACAATGTGGGTGGTCATTTCTCACACGTGGAAGGGATGCAGGGACAGCCAGCTTACAGCAATAAGAAAAGTTAGGGAAAGAGACAGAGTTCCCAGAGTCTGTTCCTCAGCTGCACCCCACCCTTAGCTGCTGTCGGTCTTTTCTGCATCCCTGTCATACTTTTCGCTTAAGCTGCCTTCAGTTACGTGTTTCTTATGCCCAAGAGACACATAATGACTACTGATATGTAAAAGCACTGAGCACTGTGCCTTGAAATAATAAACCCAGAATAAGTGACAATTATTATTATCACCCTCGATTATAGATTAAAAAATTGAGGCAGAGCCCTGGCCGGTTGACTCAGCGGTAGAGCATTGGCCTGGCGTGCGGGGGACCCTGGTTCGATTCCCGGCCAGGGCACACAGGAGAAGCGCCCATTTGCTTCTCCACCCCCCCCCTCTTCCTCTCTGTCTCTCTCTTCCCCTCCCGCAGCCAAGGCTCCATTGGAGCAAAGATGGCCCGAGGGCTGGGGATGGCTCCTTGGCCTCTGCCCCAGGCGCTAGAGTGGCTCTGGTCGTGGCAGAGCATCGCCCCCTAGTGGGCAGAGCTTCGCCCGTGGTGGGCGTGCCGGGTGGATCCCGATCGTGTGCATGCGGGAGTCTGTCTGACTGTCTCTCCCCATTTCCAGCTTCAGAAAAATGCCAAAAAAAAAAAAAAAAAAAAAAAAAAAAAATGAGGCAGAGAGATTAAATAACTTGTTTTGTGTCACACAGCTCTTTAGTGGTAAACTAATCTGCAATCCAGGCCTCCCGACACCTAGACCTGAGTTCTGTTCTGTTTCTACTTTGAAATGTGACATAAAACTTTTGGAATAACACACATGAGTAGGTAAGTACCTATGTACAGTTAAAAATAATTCAAAGTGGATCTTGGTATATCCATCATCCAGGATAAGAACTAGAAAATTGGCTTCAGCTCAGAAGACCTTCCTGTGCCCCTCCCTGACCCATCTCCCGCTCTCCCTGCCAGAGGTAACTAATGTCCTGTTTTTTGTTGAAATATTTTTTAATAGTTTTTCCACCTACGTATGCATTCCTAAACCACATGACTTAGTCTCACTTGTTTTGGAATTTTATATAAGTGAAATTGTACTATATTATTTTGTGACTTGTTTCTTTCAATACTATGAAATTCATCCATGCTATTATGTGCAGCTGAAGTTCATTTACAAGTTAGCCAAGCTACTGTTAATGGGTATTAGGTTATTTCAGATTTTTGGCCCACAGTATTATTGTGAGCATCCTTGTTTGTACATCCTGAGTGTATACTTGGGAGTGGACCAGAGATGCTTAAGACCTTTGCCCACATCCTCGTCAGTTCGGGGTGTTTTCCATGCCGATGCCTGAGGCTGTGGGTAGAGAAAGTGCTGTGTGCTGCTGTGGGCACACAGTGATTTAAAACACAGTATCCTTCCTCTAATAGTTAAACAGAGTTACCATGTGACCAGCAGTTCCACTCCTGGGTATCTACCCAAGAGAAATGAAAACTTATGTTCACACAGAAACGTGCACATGAATCTAACCAAAAGGTGTAAACAGGTCAAATGTCCATCAACTGATGAATGGGTAAACAAAGTGTGGCATACCCAAATAATGAGATAATATTTAGTATAAAAAGGAAACACTGATACATGCTACAACATTATGCTAAGTGAGAGAAGCTGGACACAAAAAGCCACATCTTATATAATTTCACTTATATGAAATGTTCATAATAGGCAAATTCATAGAAACAAAGTAGATTAGTGGTTGTCAAGAGCTGGGGTTAGGAAATAAGAAGTGACTCTATGGGTCCAGGGTTCCTTTTTACAGGAAATGCATCAGGGTAACATTGGTTAATAACATTGTATAAATCTCAGGTATGCAACTTTATAATACCACATTTGTATGTTCCATTGTGTGCTCACCATCCAGAGTCGAGTCTCCTCCTGTCACCATGTGTTTGACGCCCTTTTCCCTTGTCATCTTTCCCCAACTCCCCCTTCCCTGTAGGAACCACCATCCTGTTGTCATCTGTGTTTATGAGCTTGTTTATTTTGTTTGTTCATTTGTTGATTTTTGTCTTATATTCCACATTTGAGTGAAATTATATGGTTCTGGTCCTTTTCCATATGATTTATTTCACTTAGCATGACACTTTCAAGGCCCATCCATATTGTCGCTAATGGTAGTATATCATCATTTCTTCTGGCTGAGTAGTATTCCACGGTATATATGCACCACATCTTCTTTATCCAGTTATCCATTGAAGGACCTTTAAGTTGCTTGTTTCCTTGTCTTGATTATTGTGAATAATGCTACTATGAACATAGGGGTACATGTATCTTTATGAATAAGTGTTTTCACATTTTTTGGGTAGATATCCCGAAGAAGGATTGCTGGATTATATGTTATCTCTATTCTTAATATTTTGAGGATCTTCCACACTGTTTTCCATAGTGGCTGTACCAATTTATGTTCCCACCAGCAGTGATTGAGGATTCCTTTTTCTCCACATCCTTTCCAACACTTGTTATTTCTTGTCTTATTGATAATAGCCATTATTCTTTTTTTTAGAAATCATATCTTAGGCCTGACCTGTGGTGGCGCAGTGGATAAAGCGTTGACCTGGAAATGCTGAAGTCGCCGGTTCAAAACCCTGGGCTTGCCTGGTCAAGGCACATATGGGAGTTGAGGCTTCCAGCTCCTCCCCCCTTCTCTCTCTCTCCTCTCTCTCCCTCTCTGTCTCTCTCTCTCCTCTCTTAAAATGAATAATAAAAAAAAACACATAGAAATCATATCTTTCTCTTTTTTAAATGTTTATTTTATTGATTTTAGATAGAGAGAGACATAGGAGAGAGAGAGACAGGACATCGATCTGTTCCTGTGTGTACCCTGACCAGGGATCGAACCAGCAAACTCTGTGCCTTGGGATAATGTTCTAACCATCCGAACTCTTTGGCAGGGCAATAATAGCCATTCTAACAGGTGAGAGGTAGTATCTCACTGGGGTTTGGATTTGCATTTCCCTTTTAACTAGTCAACATGAGGTTTTTTTGTTTTTGTTTTTGCAAGAGACATAGAGACAGAGAGGGACAGATAGACAGGAAGGGAGAGAGATGAGAAGCATCAACTCATAGTTGCAGCATCTTAGTTGTTCATTGGTTGCTTAACCTTGACGAGGGAGGCTCCAGCTGAGCCAGTGACCCCTTGCTTGAGCCAGTGACCCCTTTCTCAAGCCAGTGACCTTGGGTTTCAAGCTAATGACCTTTGGGATCAAGGCAGCAAACATGGAGTCATGTCTATGATCCCGTGCTCAAGCTGGTGAGCCCATGCTCAAGCCAGTGACCTTGGGGTTTTGAGCCTCAGTCCACAGCATTGCAGGCTGATGCTCTTTCCACTGTACTATGACCTGGTCAGGAGGCTTGAGCATCTTTTCATATATCTGTTGGCTATCTGTATGTCTGTTTGGGAAATGAGTCTGTTCAGGCCCTCTGCACATTTTAAAATTAAATTGTTTTTTGTTGTTGTCGAGTTATATGAGCTCTTTATATATTTTAGGTACTAGCCCCTTATTAAAGGTATCATCTGCAAATATCTTCTTCCATTCAGTTGGTTGCCTTTTTGTTTTGTTGATGGCTTTTTGTTTGTTTGTTTGTTTTGCTGTACAGAAGATTTTTAGTTTGATGTAGTCTTGTTCATTTACTTTTGCTTTTACTTCTCTTGCCTTTGGGGTCAGGTTCACAAATCCCATCTGAGACTGAGGTCCATAAGTTTAGTACCTATGTTTTTTTCTATGTGTTTTAGGTCTTATAGTTAAGTTTCTAATCCATTTTGTGTTAATTTTTTAACTCAAAAAATTTTTAAAAAATATTACAAATGTGGTGTTTTTATTTATTTATTCATTTTAGAGAGGAGAGAAGAAGGGAGAGAGAGAGAGACAGAGAGGGAGAGAGAGAGGAGAGAGAGACAGAGAGAGAAGGTGGGGGGAGCTGGAAGCATCAACTCCCATATGTGCCTTGACCAGCAAGCCCAGGGTTTCGAACCGGGGACCTCAGCATTTCCAGGTTGACGCTTTATCCACTGCGCCACCACAGGTCAGGCCTGAATTAATTTTTGTGTATGGTGTCAGGTAGCAATCTAGTTTTATTTTTGTATGTGGCTTTCCAATTTTCTCAACACTACTTATTGAAGAGACTTTTCTTTCTCCATTGTATGTTTTTGGCTCCTTTGTCAAAAATTAGTGGCCCATATCTGTGTGGGTTTATTTCTGGGCTCTCAATTCTGTTCCATTGGTTGATGTGTCTGTTTTGCTGCCAGTACCATACTGTTTTGTTTTGGTTTTTTTTCCCTGAAGCTGGAAACGGGGAGGCAGTCAGACAGACTCCCGCATGCGCCCGACCGGGATCCACCCGGCATGCCCACCAGGGGGCGATGCTCTGTCCATCCAGGGCGTCGCTCTGTCACGACCAGAGTCACTCTAGCGCCTGAGGAAGAGGCCAAGGAGCCATCCCCAGCACCCAGGCCATCTTTTGCTCCAATGGAGCCTTGGCTGCAGGAGGGGAAGAGAGAGACAGAGAGGAAGGAGAAGGGGAAGGGTGGAAAAGCAGATGGGCGCCTCTCCTGTGTGCCCTGGCCGGGAATCAAACCTGGGATTTCCACATGCCAGGCCAACGCTCTACCACCGAGCCAACTGGCCAAGGCCATAATGTTTTAATTATTGTAGCTTTGTCATATAATTTGAAGTCAGGGAATGTGATACCTTCAACTTTGTTCTATTTTCTCAGGATTGCTTTGTCTATTTGGGGTCTTTTGTGGTTCCATAAAAATATGAGGATTTTTTTTGTTATATTTCTGTGAAAAATACCATTGGGATTTTGAGGGAGATAGCATTAAATCTGTAACAACGCTAATTTTTTACAGAGCTCTTTTTTTCTTTCTTTAAATACAATAACCTTAATCCACAATTCCTTTTTTTTAATTTCTTTTATTCATTTTTAGAGAGAGAGAAAGAAAGAGAAGGGGGAGGAGCAGGAAGCATCAACTCCCTATATGTGCCTTGACCAGGAAAGCCCAGTGTTTTGAACCAGCAACCTCAGCATTCCAGGTTGATGCTTTATCTACTGCGCCACCACAGGTTAGGCCACAATTACTTTTTTAAAAAATAATTTATTGGGTTAACATTAGCTAATGGCATATGTTTCAGCTGTACAATTTTATTTATTTATTTTATTTTTTAATTTTTTCCAAAGTTAGAAGTGGGGAGGCAGTCAGACAGATTCCAACATGTGCCCGACTGGGATCCACCCGGCATGCCCACCAGGGGACGATGCTCGGCCCATCTGGGGCATTGCTCCGTTGCAACGGAGCCATTCTAGTGCCTGAGGTGGCGGCCATGGATCCATCCTCAGTGCCTGCGCCAACTTTACTCTCATGGAGCCTTGGCTGTGGGAGGGGAAGAGAGAGACAGAGAAAAAGGAGAGGGGGAAGAATGGAGAAGCAGATGGGCGCTTCTCCTGTGTGCCCTGACTGGGAATCGAACCCAGGACTTTCCCACACCGAGCCGATGCTCTGCCACTGAGCCAACCAGCTAGGGCTCAGCTGTACAATTCTATAATACATCTTTATATTGCATTTTGTGCTCACCACCTAAAGTCTAGTCTCCTCTTACCATAACTTTGACTCCCTTCACCTTGTCTCTCCCACTCCAACCTCCCTTTTACAGGGTTCCTTTTTGAGGTGATGAAAATATTCTTGAATTAGGTAGTGATGATGGTCTCATAAGTTTGTGACTATACTAAAAAAACCACTGAATTGTAATACTTTAGAACAGTAAATTTTATGGTTTGTGAATTACATATATCTTCATAAAGATGTAAATAAAAACACAATATCTTTATCATGTATTCATTTATTTCAAACACATGTATTAAGCACCTACGACAAGCCAGACATTCATTCCTTAACACATTGCTGGGGTAACAGTGGTCAGTGAGTAGGACAGTTGGTTAGAACCCCTGTCAGGTAACAAGCAGCACATGCAAGAGGGGTTATTGAGGGGAGTGGAATGAAGGAACTGGTTGCAGAAGTGTGGGCAGGGTAAAGAGATCCCTGGTGGAGAGACAGAGAGGCACTTCTGGGTGGGCAATGTATGACAGCCATTACTACCAGGTCTAGGAGGGCAAAGGGAGATGGTAGTTCCCAGAACCCAGCAAGAGCTGAAGAAGAAGGCTGGTACACAGGAGTGTGGCAGAGAGGGAGCGCCTACACCCCTGTCCTCTTTCCCATTTCCAACTTGGGGGTTTGGGAGCTTCGGCAACCCACACTCCATGTGTCTGCCTCCTCCGGCCCTAGGGGGGAGAGGAGAAGGCTGGGGAGTGACTCCGGAGATGCAAATGAAGAATATCTATCCTCATGGATTTCACATGGGGAGACACAGAAAAATAAAATAATTTCTGAACATGATAGACAGGCTGAGATGAAAGAGGACATCTTGGTGTGTGGGTGGCTGGGGGCACAGTTTAGATTTGGTGCCTGAGACAGTCTTTCCAAGAAGGAGGTACTGTTTAGCTTGGTCCTGAAGGATAAGCCGCTAGATAATGAAGGTGCCATTTATCGAGAAGGGGAAACTTGGAAAAGAATCAGATCTGAGGGAGGAAATCAAGGATCCCCTCTGGCATATAGTAAAGATAGAACATTACAAACACTGAAAAATTAACAACTCAAGGCTGAGCGAGAATCCACGGGGCTCACAGAGAGGCAATGGCTGTGGGCTGACACCCAGAGCCTGCCTCTCGGAAGCCAGGACATGTGTGGACTGCACCCTCCCTGGAGGTTATTCCAAGTGCTGGCACAGCACGCTGGCCCAGGGCCTGCTGGCCTGCTCACGGGTCTCCTTCCAGCATTTATTGGGACCTCTTCCACATCCCAGGTCCTCCCCTTACAAAGGCAAGAAGGGCTGGGGGAAGGGAATGTCCTTTCTGAACACCAGATGTGACACATAGCCTTAAATAGGCAGGAGCTCCAATCTGATAGCTGGGGTGGCCACAAGGAGCAACATGGGCTTGCCAACCATGAAGAGTCCAAAATCTACTTAGAAAAGCACCCAGGCCTGTGACTAATCCCGTGGTGCCCTGGAGCACCCAGAGGGAGAAGAAGCAAGCCCAACAGCCTGGCTGGCAACAAATCAAGAAAGCAGGAGAGAGCCCTGAGTCTGCGACCAGCACGTTCCTCCTCACCCGGTGGGGTTGTGGCATCAGCCAGAACCCACCTCCAGGCACTTCCGCCCATTCGACTTGGCACCTCTCAGTATTTTCTTCCATAGAGGTCTCTCCCCTCTGGCTCCCTGCCCAGCCAGTTGCCCACAGACTGGAAAACAAAGGCTCGCTGCCTTCCCTGGAGACCTGGGCTTAAGGGATGGGCCCTGGGCAGGCTGGGCGGATGCTCTGTTGATTTTTTTTTTTTTTCCAAGTGCAGAGAATGTGACAGCCAATTCCTGTTGGAAATGGCTTTTGTTTTCTTTGGAGCACAAAGCACTTTTCCTTTCTTGTGATTGTTTCAGTTCAGGTCATGTTTAGGATGGAGAGCATTCGCTAAAATTGCATGCCTTCCAGCTCGTGGTTCTCAACCTTTTGGAGCACAAATCCTAATGCCATCCTGATAAAAATCATAGACATGTTCCCTAAACACACACACACACACAATTTAACATTTAATATCAATCCTAGCAGGTTAAGACCCCCTGGGTTAAGGAGGGTTAGTCCTTCTTACTTCTCCACCCACCTTCTCCCCCCTCCGGCTTTTTGTTCAGTCTGAATCTTAAAATTTCCCTTTCTTTAGCACCTCTCTGGGGCCAGCGTTTCTTGCCTGGATCCTGCCTGAATTAATCCCATGTGTCCCGCCTGCCGGGGAGCAGGGGCCCTGGCTAGGTTCGCGTTGCCTCTGGCTTAAAGGCTCCAGGCCAGTGGCGCTCCAATTCTTCAGGCAGCAGAATATTGCAGCGGGATTTGTAAAGCCTTTGTCTCCTCTGTGCCTCGTTATTACGAAGGGATTGGGCAGTGAGAGTCTCGGCAGATTCTAGAAGAGGTGGCACAGCTTTGGATGAGACCAAGGAGACAGGCGTTGTCTGGTTTTGTTAAATTCCAGAAGCAAGTCATTTTGCCAAAAATGCCAAAAATAAAAGGACTGTCTAGACACTTACATATTAGAAGCTCTAAAACAGAGAGAGTCCATTCTGAAGATCATTGAGTTATGCTTAAATGGTGAGACAAAGGTTTGTTTGCTTGCTTGGTTTTTCATGAGTTGTTTTCTCTTAAAGGTTCATTTATTTAACAAACAAGTATTGCGTGCCTGCCATGGCCTGGGCAGTGTTCTAGGTACTAGGGGTCCATGGTGAGTCAGACAAAGTATTTAGAATTTTGGGTAGAGACAAGAGACTAGTGCCAGGGTGAAAATGCCGCTGGGGGAAGTGATAGATGTGAGGGTGGTCGGGACACCATCGGAGACAGAATCTCTGAGAAGAAAACATTGGAGCTGACGCCTGAATGCTGAAAAAGAAGCATCCATTTGAGGGAAGAGAGCTCCAGGTGGAGGGAACAGCTGCTAAGGCCCCGAGGCTGGGACAAATTGACGTGTTTGAGGGAAAAAGAAAAAAACAGAAAAACCCCACCTGTGGCTGGCGCAGGGTCAGGGAGGAGGGAACAGGGGTCTGATGGGATCTGATTTGCATTGTCAGAACCGGCCTCGTGGAGAGAAGGGTCTTCTGGGAGAGCAGGAGAGGAAGTCGGTGCTGGTGCCAGGCTGAGTGGTGGTCCGGGTGAGTGGGTGATGGTGGCTGGGACCTCTTGGTGACTGTACAGATGGAGAGATGGGGACCATTTGGTGAGTACTATGTTATAATGCCCGGTGGTTAAGACCTCGTGGAAACTTTCATTTGCTACATTTGGGAAGGACCAGAGTTATGGTGTTCTTGCCAGTCCCGGGTTTCCTGTTTGTGCCCTTCCAGGAAAAAAACAATAACAAAGATACAAATCCTCCTAAGAGAAAGTTGCTTGGCTGTTCCTGTCCCTGCGGGATGTTAATCTCCATGGCAGGCAGTAGGAGGCAGGAAGGGCTGATAGGTATTAAGTGCCAACTGCATACCTTGATCTCATCTAATCCCTCAGTAACCCTGCAAGGTTTATGTTAATGTTCTTAGCTCTTTTTTTTTTTTTTTTTTTTTTGAGATGAGGAAACGGAAGTTCAGAGAAGCTAGGTAAACTGCCCAAGTTCACATAGCTAGCAAGTGAGAGATAGAGCTGGGACCCGAACTTAATTCTGATTCCAAGTCTTTTTTTATATTTAATTTTTTTTTAACTTTTACTTTATTTTTATTTATTTTATTTTTTCTTTTTACAGAGACAGAGAGAGAGTCAGAGAGAGGGATAGAGAGGGTCAAACAGACAGGAACGAAGAGAGATGAGAAGCATCAATCATCAGTTTTTCGTTGCAACACCTTAGTTGTTCATTGATTGCTTTATCATATGTGCCTTGACCGTGGGCCTTTAGCAGACCGAGTAACCCCTTGCTCGAGCCAGCGACCTTGGGTCCAAGCTGGTGAGCTTTTTTTTGCTCAAGCCAGATGAGCCCGTGCTCAAGCTGGCGACCTTGGGGTCTCGAACCTGGGTCCTCCGCATCCTAGTCCGACGTTCTATCCACTGCGCCACCATCTGGTCAGGCTGATTCTATGTCTTTCTACATCATGCCTGGCTGGCAAGCCCAGGTAAGCACATGGAGGAGGCCTTAAGGACCCCAAGACTCCCAGGATTATCTCTCCTCCTTGGGTGAAAACTGGTCTCAATTGGGGGTCCACGGACTTTTTTAGACAACGGAGGCATGCCAAGGACAGTGATGTTGAAGAATAATGATTTAAAACATTCCCTAATAGTCAGAAGATTTAATAATCCCAGAAATTCTAATGGAGAAAGAAGTTTTGGGTCTTGAGATAAACAGGCTCATTAGCAAAAATGAGTTAGGGTGAAACCAATTCAGTTAACTGGAAGAGAGAATCTACGCCAGCTGTTTTGGCTCCTTTGAACTAAGAGACTGATGGTGGCTTCCAGTGTATCATGGAGGTACACAACGAGCCTGAGGATAAAAGAAATTCTGTGCTGTTAATTCTGCCCTTGCTGCTCTGTGGTCAGTTGCTTGGTAGGAGGGTTCTATAGACTCTTTCCAGCAAGAGCCCTGGCCTGTCTCTCCAGCAGCCTCAGAACTGTGTCACCCAGGACTCCTCCCAGTCTTAGGCCCTTGCAGAGCAACCCAGAAGGGAGTGGGCCTTACAGATTCCACCTGGTCTGACTGCCCAGGACTGTCTCAGCAACATTTCCAGCGACTGCACGTAGGGAAAGCCAGACCGTCACACCCAGGGTGATACCCAGGGTTACAATGAGAAGCCTGGCATTGTGTTTCTCTTTGGCACTCTTAGTGATCCGTGGGTGCGCACACCTACCACTGGATTGCAAGCTCCATGGAGGAAGGACCATGTCTTCTTTTTCTCTCTCATTATTTTTGCTGTGCTTGAATAAATTAACTGAGGTTGACTGACAGACATTGTATCCTCTGGGAGTTGACCTTGCAGATGGAGTTGTAAGCCCATCCTGAGGAAACCGAGACTCCAAGAACAATACATTTTGGAATCAGATAGGTCTAGGTTCCAGAGAAGAGTGTGAAGCCTGGGTTACTTCATCTGTAGAGTGAGGTGATGAGGCCCCATGTAGAAGCCAGCTGCGTGTAGAATTTGATGAGATGATGTGTGTGGTTGCTTAGCAGGCAGCCCGGCACACAGCAACCCTCAGAGCAAGGACATAACACTCCTGCAACTACCACCAATGACTGCTGTGGCACTTGGTATTTCTTTCTTTTTTTTTTTTTGTATTTTTCTGAACCTGGAAACGGGGAGAGACAGTCAGACAGACTCCCGCATGCGCCCGACCGGGATCCACCCGGCACACCCACCAGGGGCGACGCTCTGCCCACTAGGGGGCGATGCTCTGCCCCTCCGGGGGGTTGCTCTGCCGCGACCAGAGCCACTCTAGCGCCTGGAGCAGAGGCCAAGGAGCCATCCCCAGCGCCCGGGCCATCTTTGCTCCAATGGAGCCCCGGCTGCGGGAGGGGAAGAGAGAGACAGAGAGGAAGGGGGGGGGGTGGAGAAGCAAATGGACGCTTCTCCTATGTGCCCTGGCCAGGAATCAAACTCGGGTCCCCCGCACACCAGGCCGACGCTCTACCGCTGAGCCAACCGGCCAGGGCCGGCACTTGGTATTTCGATGAGGACTTTCAATTTTTTTTGACTATTACTCACATTACCACCAATTAATGTATATGCACATGTCTACCTTTAAATATAACTGAAATGCAAGTTTTATGAAATAATACCCTTAATATGTGTGATGAACTCCTTTTTTTTTTCTTTTTAAATGCCATACAGAAATTCCAGGTGGTGATGAACAAGTTCTGTATTTTTATTAGGGTGCTGGTAGCCTGAGGGTCTCTGTCAGAAACCACTGAACTCTACATTAACAGGGGGGCATTTATTGCATGGAGGTGTTATCAAAGGCCACCTGCAGAAGCAAGAGGAAAAAGTCCTGGAGCTTCAGGAGCTCTCTCTTTCCAGCTGTCATCAGCAGAAAGAAATGATGCTGTCACTGACAGGGGGACTGTCTAGACATGTGTTAAAGCAGGCTGTAGCACATAGGGACCCACCATCCTGTTTATATAAAATATTACATGTGGTTATCCAGAACAAAGCCAGATCTGGAAGGATTCTCACTAACCTGACAATAATAACCTTCTGGGAAAGGAATTTCACTGTATTAGATTTTTTTTTTCTTTTTTACAATTGTATGCTATTTGTATACTTAAAACAAGATATATTTTAAATTCATTTTTTAGATAGGTGATCCAGTCACATGGAAAATCCCCCTCCTGTTCTTGTCCTCATTGGCAGAGACTCTCACTCCCAATGCTATAAGGTAAGTAATGTTCCTAATTTGCTATGTTTTCTTCTAGAATTTCTTTATGCATATGTAAGTAGATTTGTATAGAGATTCTTCATACAACTTTTCTGAGCTCTATCTCAAGGAAAGAAATTAGAATTCAAATTTAATGACTAGACATCTGGGCTCTGAAGGTTTTTCGTAATCAAACACATCTAATAGTAGCCAGTGGTCATGAGGTACAGCCCTCCAAAAGGAGGGAGGGCCTTTAGAAGTCATATATGTAAACCAATAATAGAGAAATATTTATTATAACGGGGCCGCGAAATGCAAAGAAAAGGAAAACCACCCCAAATCTCTCCAATAATTAACATTAATTGAACATTTTTCTAGTTTCTATTGGCAGTGTTGGCCAATAGAACTTTCTGCAATAACAGAAATATGATTTCTTTTTTTGTGTGTGTGGCAGAGATAGAGAGAGTCAGAGAGGGACAGACAGGAAGGGAGAGAGATGAGAAACATCATTTCTTCATTGTAGCTCCTTAGTTGTTCATTGACTGCTTTCTCATATGTGCCTTGACCTGGGGGCTACAGCTGACCAAGTGACTCCTTGCTCGAGCCAGCGACCTTGGTCTCAAGCTGGTGAGCCTTGCTCAAACCAGATGAGCCTGCGCTCAAGCTGGCGACCTCGGGGTCTCGAACCTGGGTCCTCCACATCCCAGTCCAACGCTCTATCCACTGCGCCACCGCCTGGTCAGGTCAGAAATATGATTTCTATGTTATGATGGTAACCACTGTCTACAGATGCACAGTGAGTGCTTGAAAAGTGGCTTGTGCAATTGAGGACCTGAATTGTTTCTTTTCCTTTGATTCATTTTAACTGAAATATACACAGCTGCTAGTGTCTGGGACCTGCCGTAAGGGACAGGGTAGCTCTGGCCCCTTTTCAGCGCATACATGTGAGCAGAAGGATGTAGCGAAAGGCATTTGGGCATGGCTTTTCAAAAGCCTCATAATCATGATTACCAAAATTAGTCTAGGAAATTTCCTTCTAGGAATTATCCTAAAGAAATGGCAATGACTTTGCTCAGAATCCAGCTCAGAGAATGTCTGTTAGCTGAAAAAAATGGAATGCTGTCGGAAAATGCTTACTGACATGGGACTGTGTTCACAGCTGTCTCTTAAGTGAAAGCCAGGTTACAAAGCGGGATGATTTCATTAACACATAAAAAATAAATAGCCTGAAAAGATATATTGCGAAGTACTCAGGACACGGCAGGCGCTCCACAAATATTTGTCAAATGAATGAGTGATTAACAGTTAGCACTGGGTGGTGAAATTACAAGTGATTTTATATTTTCTTCTGCTCCTTCGTTTATATATTCTAACTTTCTATAGTGAGCACATACACTGTTGTAATATGAAAAAAACCATTTATTGAAAACAGCAGTATAGTTACTAGGTCATAATATTTCAAAGCTGGTAGGACCTTTGGAGACAAAGGCGCACATGGCTAGTTAATGGCAGAAACCCAGATTTCCCAACTCCACACAAACATCTTCGGAAGCCAAGGAGAAAAGATTGCTGGATTGTCTCCTGTTCTGGATTATCCCTGGCCAAGCTGAAGTCTCTCAGTGTGGCAGTTCCGGAGTGGATTTAGAGAGGAAAAAACTAAGGGTATTAATGCTTCTCAAAGAGATAACAAAACATCGCAAAAAATCTCACAAACTGTGGGCATCGTGACCTTTGCTCTAGCTGGGCCTGCTTCCCCCAAATTGCCCTCAGTTGTCACTCTGGCAGGGACACCCTCCAGGACTCCCTGTCCAGCCAGCAGGTGGGAGAGAAGTCTCTGTCCCTTGTAGGGGGAAGTCTCCTGGTTGTCCCCATGGTTTGGCTGTCCTTCAAAGACTGTTCTCTGTGGAAATTCTTAAGTTGCTACCTTAGCTGTCCTTTCTTTTTATTCGGCCTTTGCTGTTGGTGTTCATGTTCAATAGGAACGTTATTATGTGAGATGATTATCGCCACCTCACAGCTCTTAGTTCCGTGACTCAATTCATTTAATCACATTTTATTTTGAGTACCAACTAGGTTCTACACACATTGGTGGATACAGTAAGGTACAGAAAGGTATTTTCCCAAGAGGAATGAGAACATAACACCCACAAAAAGTTAAACTTGTATGAAAATGTTCACAGCAGCTTAAGTCACATGAGTCTCAACCGGTAACAACCCAAATGCCCATCAGCAGGAGGACAGATAAACAAGTCGTGGCATATGCATTCAATGGAATACCACTCAGCAATAAAAAGTCATTGTGAAATACGAATATGCACAACAGTGTGGGTGAACCTAAAATACACTGTACTCAATAAAAGAAATCAGAAAATAAAGAGTGCCGAGTGTGCGATTCCATTTATATGAAGTTTTAGAGCAGGCAAAATTAACCTAAGGTGAAAAAAATCAGGAGATGTTGTCTCTGGGTAGGTAGGAGGGGGTACCAGATGAGAAGGGACGGAGGATAGTGGGAGCGGGACAAGCTCTAAATCCGTGATGGCGAACCTTTTTATAAAAACCGCCCACTTTTGCAGTGCTGGTCAACCTGGTCCCTCCCGCCCACTAGTGGGTGTTCCAGCTTTCCTGCTTGGCCGGTAGCGGTAGCGGAGCAACCAAATGGCGCTGTGATTGGCTCTAAATTGTGAAGGGCTCTGGGTTACTCAGCTGTACCTGCTTGTTAAAATTGTGTAGCCTAAGGTCTGCACGTTGTAATATGTGCAACTTTTACCTAAAGAAAGGGGGGCTATGAGAAAACAGTAATGACATAGATTAGGAGAGGGAGGGAGATATAGGTATAGATGAAACAGGAATGGCAGAATGTTCATCATTGTTGAAAATGAGAGATGGGTACGTTATTCTCTTTACTTTGTATATGTTTGAAATGTTCCACAATGAAAAATTTTTTGTCCTGGCTGGATGGCTTGGTTGGTCAGAGCATCGTCCCAAAACGCAGAGGTTGCTGGTTTGATCCCTGGTCAGGGCACATGCAGGAACAGATCTGTGTTCCTGTTTCTCTTTCTCCCTTCCCCTCTCTCTAAAATCAATAAAATAAACATTTTAACAAAAAAGTTTTTAAAAAATCAAACCTGTTATCTGTTGATATTATAGCTTGGGACCCAGCAGATAATTTGAGGAGAGTCTAATAAAGGGACTATTTATAAAGGCCAAGATAGTGTGGAGAAACCACAAAGGTTGTACATGATGACTTCCTTCCAAAGAGTACAATATGGAAAAGATGAGCAAGGGGGGGGGGGGGGGAGAAAAAGCAGCTCTGTGGTGGGGAAATCTGGTACCACTTCAGCCAGAGGATTAAGATCAACATCACCAGTCATAAATCATATCCATAGTATGTATCTTTAATGTGATATGATGAAAATGGCACTTGAATTATGCAGTCTTTCTCCTCACAACCCACAAGTTCAGTCTCATCATGAGAAAAACAGACAAATTTCAGTAGAGGGCATCATGCAGAGTATCTGATCAGTCCTCAAAACAGTCAAGGTTGTGCATCAATGGGCACAATCAACAGAGTGAAGTCTGACTAGGCAGTGGTGCAGTAGATAGAACACTGTCCTGGGACACAGAGGACCCAGGTTCGAAACCCCAAGGTCGCCAGCTTGAGCGCAGGCTCACCAGCTTGAGCGCTGGATCGCTGGCTTGAGTGTAATTTCATAGACATGACCCCATGGTCACTGGCTTAAGCCCAAAGATCATTGGCTTGAAGCCCAACATTGCTAGCTTGAGCAAGGGGTCACTCAGTCTGCTGTAGCACCCCAGTCAAGACACATATGAGAAAGCAATCAATGAACAACTAAGGTGCTGCAATGAAGAATTGATGCTTCTCATCTCCCTCCTTTCCTGCCTGTCTGTCCTTGTCTGTCCCTCTCTCTATCTCTCTCACTAAAAACAAAACAAAAAAATCCAAAACCGAATGAAAAGGCAACCTACAGAATGGGGAAGAATATGAGTAAATCATATATCTGATAAGGGCTTAATACATAAAATATATAAAGAATTCTTGCCTGGCTTGTGGTGGTGCAGTGGATAAAGCGTTGACCTGGAACGCTGAGGTTGCAGGCTCGAAGTTATGCGCTAGCCCAGTCAAGCCACATAGGACAAGCAATGAGCAACTAAAATGAAGCAACTATGAGTTGAAACTTCTCACTCCCCGTGACCCTCCTTCTTTCTCCTCTCCCTGTAAAAATCAATAGATAAAGTCTTTAAAAAAAAAGAATTCTTATGGCTCAACAACAAAAACCTGATTAAAATGTAACAAAAAACCTGAATAGAGATTTTTCCAAAGAAAACCTGCAGTTGGCCAGTAAAGCATATGGAAAGATAACATCACTAATCATCAGGGAAATACAGATCAAAACCACAATGAGATATAACAGCATACCTATTAGGTTGGTTACTTTTTTTTTTATTATTACAAATGTTGACAAGGATGTGGAGAAGTTGGAACCCTTGTGCACTGTTGGTGGAAATAAAAAATGGTATAGCTTCTATGGAAAACAGTATGGCAGTTCTCACTTACCATATGACCCAGCAATTCCATTTCTGGGCATATACCCAAAAGAACTAAAAGCAGGGTTTCAAAGAGGCATTTGTACCTTTATCCACTGCACCACCACAAGCCAGGCAAGAATTCTTTATATATTTTATGTATTAAGCCCTTATGTTCACAATAGCCAAAAGGTGGAAGGAACCCAAGTCTCCATCAGTGGATGAATGGATAAACAAAATGTGGAATATACAAACAATATACATAGGTAAAACTTGAGCATGTTATATTAACTGAAATAAGATAGTCACAGAAAGTAAAAAACTGTATGACTCCACCTAGATATATATATTTTTTCTATTTCCACCTTTGAAAGCTACCTGAAGTAGTCAGATTCCTAGAAACAGAAAGTAGAATGGTGGCTACCAGGGGCTGGGGAGAGGGGATAAGTGGAGTTGCCTCATGAGTGCAGAGTTTCAGTTTTGCAAGATGAAAATGTTCTGGAGATCTGTTGCACAATCATGTGAGTGTACTTCGGGCACTACTGACTGTACACTTGAAAATGATTAAGACGGTGAATTTTGTTATGCATGTTTTACCATAATTTAAAAAAACTTTCAAGATCATCCAAAGGAAGGAAAGTCTGAGAAACTGTCACAGTCAGAGAAATCTAAGGAGACATGATGATACATGCAATGCAGTGTCCCGGACAGGATTCTGGAACACAAAAAGGACATTAGGTAAACTAAGGAAGTCTGAATAAATGATGGACTATTTAGTAATGACATGTCAACACTGGAGCATTAATATACACTAATTGTAACAAATGTACCACACTAGTACAAGATGTTAAACATAGGGGAAACAGGGTTTGGGGTATATGGAAACTCTGTATTTTGTTGTTGTACCTTCCTTTGGCCAGTGTTGTCCATTTTACCCACCACCCACTTCTAGCGAGCACCAATCTTTCCTCTGTATCTATGAGTTTGGCTTTTGTTTGTTTCTTTTTTTAGATTCCACTTATGAAATGAGATCATATATTATTTGTCTTTCCATATTCATAAAGAAATAGAAAATCTGAACAGACTGATTACTAGTAAGGAGGTTGAAGCAGTAATCAAAAACCTCCAAACAAACAAAACTCCAGGACCAGATGGCTTCACTGGTGAATTCTTCCAAACATTCAAAGAAGAATTAATACCAATCCTTCTCAAACTCTTCCAAAAAATAGAAGAGGAGGGAACATTTCCAAACTCATTTTACAAGGCCAGCATTACCCTGATACCAAAACCAGGCAAGGACACCACAAGGAAAACAAATTACAAGTCAGTATCCCTGGTGAACATAGATATTAGCAAACAAAATATTAAAAAACTAAAATCAACAATACATTGAAGGGATCATCCGTCATGATCAAATGGGATTTATTCCAGGGATGCAAGGATGGCTGAACATATACAGTCCAACTAATGTATCTACCACATCAACAAAGCTAAGTTGTATGATCATCCCAATATATGCAGACAAAGCATTTGACAAGATTTAACATCCATTTATGATTTTAAAAAAAGAAAAAAACTCTCAACAAAGTGGGTATAGAAGGAACATACCTCAACATAATAAAGACCATATATGACAAGTTTACAGCTAACATTTTACTCAGTGGTGAAAAGCTAAAAGCCTCTCATCTAAGATCAGGAATAAAATAAAGATAGTCACTCTTTCTACTTTTTATTCAACATAGTGTTGGACGTCTTAGCCAGAGCAATTAGAAAACTCTATTATCGTCACAATTTTTCTGTAAATCTAAAACCATTCTACAACATAGAGTCTATTTTTAAAAAAACCAAAACCTAAGTCTTACCTCCAAGGAATATAATGTCTGGGGGCATGAACTCTGAGTTGGTCAACTGGGTTCAAACCCTGTTTTCCCCATGACCTGGCAGTGGGCCCTTGAGGGAATGATGTAACCTCTTGGAGTGAGCTTCTTCAGTAAAGTTGGCAGGTAATACTAGGACCTACCTCACGGGGGAGCTGTGAAGACTAAATTAGATACACCATACTACTGTAAGTGCTTAGCACAGGGGTCGGGAACCTTTTTGAGTGAGAGAGCTGCCCTGGCCGGTTGGCTCAGCGGTAGAGCGTCGGCCTAGCGTGCGGAGGACCCGGGTTCGATTCCCGGCCAGGGCACATAGGAGAAGCGCCCATTTGCTTCTCCACCCCTCCGCCGCGCTTTCCTCTCTGTCTCTCTCTTCCCCTCCCGCAGCCGAGGCTCCATTGGAGCAAAGATGGCCCGGGCGCTGGGCATGGCTCTGTGGCCTCTGCCTCAGGCGCTAGAGTGGCTCTGGTCGCAATATGGCGACGCCCAGGATGGGCAGAGCATCGCCCCCTGGGGGGCAGAGCACCGCCCCTGGTGGGCGTGCCGGGTGGATCCCGGTCGGGTGCATGCGGGAGTCTGTCTGACTGTCTCTCCCTGTTTCCAGCTTCAGAAAAATGAAAAAAAAAAAAAAAAAAAAGAGTGAGAGAGCTATGAACGCCACATATTTTAAAATGTAATTCCGTGAGAGCCATACAACAACCCGTGTACATTAGGCATTATCCAATAAAAATTTGGTGTTGTCCCGGACAACAGCTGGGATTGGCTCCAGGCACCCGCAACCATGAACATGAGTGGTAGGAAATGAATGGATTGTAATACATGAGAATGTTTTATATTTTTAATGTTATTATTTTTTTTATTATTAAAGATTTGTCTGCAAGCCAGATGCAGCCATCAAAAGAGCCACATCTGACTCACGAGCCATAGGTTCCCGACCCCTGGCTTAGCACCACCAGGGCTGGTTGTAGCTGCTGCTCTTCCTCAAAGAGTTAGGAATGAAGGCACATAGTCCAGTGGTTGAGAGCGTGCGTTTCAGAGCCAGGCACTCTGGATTCAAATCCTGCTTCCTTCAGTGTCTATTTATAAAATTGGGAGCCAGTCACTTGGACTGAGCCTCAGTTTCCTTAACTGTAAAATGGGGTGATTACCATCCACCCAGACATCCAGAAGGGCGGTTGGGAGGCTTGGATGAGTGCACTACGTGCCAAGGACAAGCACTTGATCAGTCAGTGGGAGCTGTGGGAGGAAAGTAGATGTTTAGTAAGAGCCCCAGGGTGGAGCGAATGAAACTGCCTGCATGGCCAGGCCGGCTTCCCCCAGGGGGCTGCAGGAGCAGGCCTGCTCTGCTTCTGGGCCCAGGCTGCTGAGGGGCCTGCCTCTCAGCACTCCCTCCCTCCTCCCCCAAGGTCCTGTATGACCTGCTCCTCTGCCTTGTGAGGTCCTCCCAGGTCTCCAGCTTTGGAACAAAACCTCCGTCTGCTGCTCTGCCACTGTTCTCTGTCTGAACTCTGATTAGGCTCTTATCTCAGTGTCTCTGCCCTGCTTGGCTGTCTGTCACATTCAATTCCATTCCAGAGCTTTCATCCTGCCCTGAGTGTCCCTGTGTGTGAGGTTGTGGGACATGGGGCCTGGTCTCTGTCGTCCTCAGTTCCCCGTGATCCTGAGCACTGTGTCTGGAACACGGCAGCTTCTTAGTCCGTGGCTGCTGCACAGAATGAATTATTGAGCAGCTAACTTCCGGGCCTCGATGTAGTTGGATTTCAAGGTCCTGTGAATCACTGGCACACATTCCTCTTCAAAAGTACCTCCTCTCTCTGGACTCCCTCTAGCCCCAATGTCCACGATTAGAGCGTCACCGCTTTGACTTAAACCAAATTGGGACCTTGAACCTAATAAAAATGTAACATTCTGTATCAGAGTCCTGGCAGGGGACAGAAGGACACTCAAAAGGATTTAACTGAAAAATGAAATAAGGCAGTTAGTGACAGGACTACCTACAGCAGGGGTCCCCAAACTTTTTACACAGGGGGCCAGTTCACTGTCCCTCAGACCATTGGAGGGCCGGACTATAAAAAAAACTATGAACAAATCCCTATGCACACTGCACATATCTTATTTTAAAGTAAAAAAAAACAAAACGGGAACAAACACAATATTTAAAATAAAGAACAAGTAAATTTAAATCAACAAACTGACCAGTATTTCAATGGGAACTATGCTCCTCTCACTGACCACCAATGAAAGAGGTGCCCCTTCCAGAAGTGCGGCAGAGGCCGGATAAATGGCCTCAGGGGGCCGCAGTTTGGGGACCCCTGATCTACAGGGAAGAGGGAGGGTGGGGAGGTACCCTGGGGCTGGGACAGCAGACAGCTGATAGCGCACTGGAGGGTGGAAGGGCTGCAGGGAGCCCAGGGAGAGTGGAACTGGCAGGGCCTCCCTGAGGGGCACAGAGGCTGTAGAGGTGCAGCCACTGCCACATGGGCAGAAGGTGCAGGGGATGAACTTTCTCCGAGCTCCCTCACATCTCCTGGCTGGGTTCCCATTGGCCAAACCCGACCCCAGCCGGAAGCCAGAGGGTGAAGAGCCTGGCCATGCCATCCTCAGGGGTCAGCCTCCCAAGAACAAAGATAACATGGGTCTGGATTGGGGGTGGAGGAGCAAACCGAGACTAAACCTTCAGAGGTGACAGACAGGCTCCAGTCATGAACACTGCAGCCTAAACAAAGGCCTCCGATCCTTTAAGGAGAGAGGCAAAGGAGACGAGGAATCAGGGTCCTGTAGAGTTAGAAAAGAGCGGCTTCTCCTAAGTGCCCCTTCTTTTGCCTCTGTAACTTGTTTCCTAAAGCCCATTTCTTTTACCTCTGTCACTTTCTAAATACCGTAAACCATCTCTTATAAAAAATAAAAATTAAAAAAAAGTAGGGGCCCTGACCAGTTGGCTCAGCAGTAGAATGTCGGCTCGGCATGTGAAAGTCCCAGGTTCGGTTCCCGGTCAGGGCACACAGAAGCGCCCATCTGCTTCTCTTCCTTTCCCCTCTCCTTCCTTTCTATCTCTCTCTTTCCCCTCCCACAGCCAAGGTTCCATTGGAGCAAAGTTGGCCCAGGCACTGAGGACGGCTCTGTGGCCTCCGCCTCAGGTGCTAGAATGGCTCCGGCCACAGCGGAGCAACACCTCAGATGGGCAGAGCAACACCCTCTGGTGGGCATGCCGGGTGGATCCCGATTGGGCGCATGCAGGAGTCTGTCTGTCTGCCTTCCTGTTTCTAACTTTGGAAAAAATTCAAAAAGGAGAGAGAGAGAAAAAGAAAGAATTCAAGAAAGGGAAAGGAAGGAAGAAAAAGAAAAAGAAAGAAAGAAAGAAAGAAAGAAAGAAAGAAAGAAAGAAAGAAAGAAAGAGAAAGAAAAGAAAGAAAGAAAGAAGAAAGAAAGAAAGAAAAGAAAGAGAAAGAAAGAAAGAAAGAAAGAAAGAAAGAAAGAAAGAGAAAGAAAGAAAGAAAGAAAGAAAGAAAGAAAGAAAGAAAGAAAGAAAGAAAGAAAGAAAGAAAGATGAATGAAAAGGGCATGCATGACTGGGGAATGTTGACCTCGCCCTTCCCCAGTGACGACAAACCTGGCCTGTTTCCAGTGGTGGCTCTGGAGTTTCCATGTGGGCCAGCAATCCGGATGATGGGAAACCAGTGATATGTAGCAAACACTAGGGCTTTACTTGGATCTGAGTAGCGAGGGATGGTGTTGATGAGGACTATGGGGGCATTAAAAGTCTCCACCATCTCAGCCATCCCTTCTGCTCCTGAGCAAAGCTTTGTCATGACAGGACTTCTTGGAGCCTCAAAGATGCTAAAGTGGGCTGAGTCCTGAGTTTCGGGAGACGTGAGCTGTGATCTGGGAGATGTCCTTGTCCACAGGAGCCTGCTCACCCACCTCCTTTGGGACTAGCAGGCCATACTTTGTGGGAAGTGCATGGATTGGGTAGAATGTATTCCAGCCTGAGGTTGGAAAGGGGAAGGGAAACGGGATCTGTGGCGAAGGTGACCGGAGAGGCTCTCTTGGGGCTAGGAAGGGCCAGGGGTCAAAGAGGGCCTTGCTACTCAAAATGGAGTCCAGGGACCAGGAGCATCACCAGCAGGCTTGCTGGATATGAAGAATTTCAGGTCACACCCACACCTACTGAATCAGGGCTTGCATTTTCACAAGATCCCTAGGTATTCCGATGCATCATGTAATCTGAGAAGCCCGGCTCTAATCCACCTGCTCAGGGCAGCTGGCCTACCCATTCCCCCTCAGCACACCTGTGCTTTTAGTTTTCCCCTCAGATCCTACTTTTTGTTCAGAACATTCAACAAACACTGAGTCCATGCCTATCTAATGCTGGGGATACAGAAGTTCATAGCAGGCACAGAAGCAAAATAGAAAATGTCAGCCCAGTGTGGGCCATGCTAAAATAAGGATGCTCTGTGTGGAGTAGATGTGGGTGGAGTGAAAAAGGCCCCCCGACCTGTGGTGTGGGATGGTGGTCGGGGAATGCTTCGTGGAGCCGTGCTCCTCCACAGACCTAAATTTCCTTTCTAGATCTCACCCTGGTCCTGGGGTCAGCACCCCTCGCGTGGCCAAAAATCTTCCTTCTCTGATTATTTCATTATTTGTGTGCTCAGGATTTATTTTATTAACTAAATTGTGCTCCTCTCGTTTCCTCCACCTCTGACACCTAGAAGGCCCTGAATTCTAAATGGGAGAGGATGAATGGACAGGTGAATTAGTGAATGAATGAGATGGTACTGGTTACAAGAACACTAGGTAACTGTGAGACTCCTTTTTCCTGTCACCTATCAACTTGCTTTGTAGACCCCCTTATCCATCTCTTCCTGTCTACATGATTTTTGAAATGAGTTTATTTCCTCATTTATGAGTGTTTTAGGAACAGCACATAGAACAAATGAGGAGGCCTCTAATAAGGAAGTGGTTAAAAATACAGACTCAGGCCCTGGCCGGTTGGCTCAGCGGTAGAGCATCAGCCTGGCATGCGGGGGACCCAGGTTCGATTCCTGGCCAGGGCACATAGGAGAAGCGCCCATTTGCTTCTCCACCCCCCCCCTTCCTTCCTCTCTGTCTCTCTCTTCCCCTCCCGCAGCCAAGGCTCCATTGGAGCAAAGATGGCCCGGGCGCTGGGGATGGCTCCTTGGCCTCTGCCCCAGGCGCTAGAGTGGCTCTGGTCGCGGCAGAGCGATGCCCCGGAGGGGCAGAGCATCGCCCCTGGTGGGCAGAGCATCGCCCCTGGTGGGCATGCCGGGTGGATCCCGGTCGGGCACATGCGGGAGTCTGTCTGACTGTCTCTCCCCGTTTCCAGCTTCAGAAAAATACAAAAAAAAAAAAATACAGACTCAGGCCAGACACTGAGGTTCAAATCCTGGCTTCATTATTTATTAATACTAGGTTGGTAGGCATGCTACTTTACTCTTCTGTGCCTCAGTTTTTGCATCTTCCAAATGGAGATAAAAATAGTACCATAGTCATAGGGTTAATGGCGGCAGGGGGGGGGGGTTACAGTTGTTATCTGTAAGGTACCTAGGACAGTGCCTGGCAGTTGGTAATTGTGATGAAGTGTTTGCTATTCTTAGGAACTTGCTGTGTGCTGGGTTTGTGATTCACTTGCCTGGTCTCAGGTAATCACAGAGACCATGTGAATGGCAACAGCAGGAGGCTGATCTTCACCACATACACATCAGAGAGTCCTCGGAGCTGGAGGAGAAAGGTCTTTGTGCTCAGCAGGAGGCCACCGGGGCCATGGGCTTGCCTGGGGCCATCACAGACTAGTCACTGCTTTCATGGGAACTAGAAAGGCCTTCTCCTCCTGCTGTTCTCATCTAGGACTCTGTGATTGATTCTCTTGTTAGGGATCTCCCTGACCTCCTCCTCTTTGAAGCCCACGGGGCTGGTGGCCTTTCCACTTCCCCTCACTGCTAATTGGAAGTCAGTGCGTTGGCTCTGGCAGGCAGATGATGATACCCAGGCTTGGCTGGCACTGAAACTATTTTGTAGAGTTCATATTGAGTGAGTTCTGAAGACTGGAGGGCCAATGTGTTTAACTTGGGCAGCCCTGGGGCCTTGGCTGCATCTGCTTCTTCTAAGTCAGCAGAGCCCCAAGCCACCTTCTCCAGTGAAGTGGGATCGGAATCAGCACGTGCGCCTCCCCTGGGAATGAGCAGTGTCATGGGGATGGCATTTCTCACTCTAGGCCAGTTTAAAGGCATTTGGCTGATTCTGTGGCTCCAAGATATCCTTAGAAACTTGGGGGATTTTGCACCATTGCTTTCTGGCCGGGCTGCCTCTGATCTGGACAGAGCAGGGCAGGTTCCTGCCTTCAGGCCCAGGGCTCGATTCAGCAGAAGGATGCGCTCAATCTTGGGGAGCAAGAGGGCAAACAGTGCCACTGCCCTGCCTAGGAACTCAGGGAAGAGCCACTGAGGTGGCCCCCAGACCAGAGGGCAGGGTAGAGAGTAAGGCGAGAGCGCTGTTTTCAGTGGCTGACTAAGGGGGGCTCCCAGGGACGGTACAAAGATTCAGGAATGTTGGTGTTCCTAATAGCGGCCAGGAGATGGTGTCAACTCAAACAGTTGTCACCTTTAGCACCTTAGACACAGTGTCAGCTTGCTCATGTGGGTCACCAGCACCCATCTGACCTCGATTCCTTCCCTTTACTGGTTCATATCCCGTGAAGGAGCGATGACCTCACAGTCTGTTCTGTGAAGACCCTCAGGAGTTTCCCTGTCTTTTTAGTTTTTAAACTTTTGCTTGGAAATAATTTCAAATTTACAGAAAAGCTGCAAACATAGTATTAAGAAATTTCAGTATACCCTTCGCCAGATTCACTGTTCCCGTTTTGCTGTATTTATTCTCTCTCTGTGTATGTATATGTGTACACAGGGCGGAGCGAAAGGAGGCTTATAGCTGTGAGTATATGAAACCGTTTATTCTTGTATTATTATTTATTATTGTGTTATTTTTATTGCAACTGTAAACCTCCTCTTGCCCCACCCTGTATATGTATATATATGTGTGTGTGTGTGTACACATATATCTGTGTATATATATACACATACACATATCTGAACTGCTTGAAAGTAAGTTGTAGCACATTTACCCCTTAATACTTCAGAATATATTTTCTTTTTTTCTTTTTAAGATTTTATTTATTGATTTTAGAGAAAGGAGAAAGAGTAATGAGGGAGGGGAGGGACAGGAAGCATCAACTTGTAGTAGTTGCTTCTCGTATGTGTCTTGACCAGGCAAGCCCGGAGTTTTGAACTGGTGACTTCAGCATTCCAGGTCAATGCATTATCCACTGCGCCACCACAGGTCAAACTGTGTGTATATTCTAAGAGCAAATATGTTTGACTATATAGCACAATACAATTGTAAAATTCAGAAAAGTTAACATCAATCCAGTACTATAATCTACAGTTCATATTTCAGTTTCACCAGTTTTCAGTAATGTATTTTATAGCTGCCCCCCCCCACCATCTGGGATCTAATCCAAGATGAGCACAACATGTTGTCAAGTGTCTTTAGACTTCTTTAATCTAGAATTATTCCTTAATCTTTGTCTTTCGTGTCCTCAGGAGTTTTCTAAATGAACATAAATCTGAAAGCATTTTCATGGCTGTCACTTCTTTAAATGCTAACTCAAAAAAAAATTTCTTTTCAGTTCCTTGCCTTTGAAGCCTCAAAACAGGTGGGTTTGACAATCATCTATTTTGGTCATGCCTGGGCATTTTTGGCTTACCCGTCTATGCCAGTCTCAAATGTTCCTGAGATTAGTTCTTGGGTCCACAGTAGATGTGTAACAAGTACTTGCTGATTTGCCAGGAGAGAAAGTGGATTAATGACTAGATTAAATAACCTGAGTGACATTCCAGAAGGTTTTGCTGATGTAAATGAAGAGACAAAAGGTTGGCTCCACTAGGGGTGAATACCGGGGGCATTTTTCCAAGGACAGGAGCTGGCTTGGACCTCTGTTACTTATTTCTATTAAGTGGTTCACTAAGGTTCTTTTCCTTCTCGATTTCCCCAGCAGGAGAGCTAGGAACCTCCAGTTTAGGTTGTTGCATCCACCGAGGGAGGGAGGGAATCAGTGTTGCCAGGCTCCTCCAAACTTTGACATGTATTTTTGACCTCCTGCTCAGGGTCTATAAATTTGGATCATCTCCACAGGAACAACAGAGAAGAAAGCTTTGAAGTCAACCTATTCATGGGAGCCAGTCTCCAAGATGGCCTCCAACCTTGCCAACCTCCTCCCCTAGTATCCCCTGCCCCGCCCAACCGTTAGCCTCCTCCTACCAAATCAAGACTGGCCTAGGTGGACAATAGAATATGGTGAACGTGATAGTGTCTGACTTCTGAGGCTAAGTCATAAAAGATAATGCAGCTCCCACCTTGGTCTCTTGGCTGGCTTTTTTAAGAAGAAGCCAACTACTCTGAGGACACTCAGACATCCCTGTGGGATGTCCATGTGGAGAACTGAGGCCCCCAGCCAAGAGCCAGCACTGACTTGCCAGCTATCAGTGAGCCATCTTAGAAATGAGTCTTCCTAGCTCCAGCCAAGCCTTCAGGTGGCTGTCATGTTGACCAGCATCTGATGGCAACCTCATGAGAGAGAGACCTGGAGGCTGAACTTTCCATTCATGGTGCTTCCAAATTCCTGACCCACGTAAACTGAGAGAGATAATAAGCGATTATAATTTTAAGCCATCAAGCTTTGGGGTACTTTTCTATGCAAGACGAGATAACTGATATATTATTCCATTGAAAAATATAAAGAGGCATATGACCCAGCAATTCCATTGCTCAATATATCCCCAAGGAATTGATAGCATATGTCTAAACAATGTGTATACCATGTTCATTGCAGCATTATTCACAATAGTCACAAAGTGGAAACAACCAGAATGTCTACCAACTGATGAATGGATAAATGAAATGTGGTCTATCCATACAATAGTATGTTTTTCAGTCATAGGAAGAAACTGAAGTTCTGATACCTGCTGCAATATGGATGAACCTTGAAATTACTAGGCTAAGTGAAAGAAGCCAGATCCAAAAAGCCACATGATGTGTGATTCATTTACATGACATATTCATAATAGGCAAATAGAAAGTTGATTTGTGGTTGCCCAGGGTTGCAGAGCGTGGGAGAATGAGGGGTGAATGCTAATGGGCACAGGGTTCCTTTTTGAAAGTATAGTGATGAAAATGTTCTAAAATGGATTGTGGTGATGGTGGCACAACACTGTGAATATATTAAGTGCCATTGAATTGTACACTTTAAATGGGTAAATTGTATGGTATGTGAATTATATCTCAATAAAGCTGCTATAAAAAATTATAAAGAGCCTGACCTGGCAGTGGTGCAGTGGATAGAGCATCAGACTGGGACTCAAGAGGACCCAGGTTTGAAATCTTGAGGTCACTAGCTTGAGCACAGGCTCATCCGGCTTCAGCGTGGGCTCAGCAGCATAAGTGCGGGGTTGCTGGCTTGAGAATGGGATCATAGACATAATCCCATGGTCACTGGCTTGAAGCCCAAGGTCGCTGGCATGAGCCCAAGGTTGCTGGCTTGAGCAAGGGGTCACTTGCTCTGCTGTAGCCACCCCCACCCTGTCAAGGCACATATGAGAAAGCAATCAATGAACAACTAAGGAGCTGCAACAAAGAGCTGCAACGAAGAATTGATGCTTCTCATCTCTCCCTTCCTATCTGTCTGTCCCTCCATCTCTCTCTCTCTCTCTCTCTCTCTCTCTCTCACACACACACACAAACACACACAAAAAATATTATAAAGAGACAGCTATCCTGGGGACCTCATAGGGGTTTAGTTCCTATTCTTTTGGATTAAGGCATTAATGTCTTTTTTGCCAGGGGCTTGGAGAAGGCCTTAAGAGACTTCCTTGGCTACAAGGTGCAAAGACTTGCTGGCATTGAAAGTGAGGAGCACAGGAGCTGATCTAAAATAATTAAAGAATAGTTCTAACCTACCAAATGCTGTGTGATCAGAATCACGAATTGTAATCCCGACAAGATTAGATTTGGGGGAAGACGTTAATAGCAGAACCTGATTTCCTAAAGAAGTCCCGGTGAGAATGTGATGTTTCCACCCTGTGAGAATGAGGGTCAGCCATTGTCCAGAGCAGTCTTCCTCCTCTGCCTGCTGGAGCTGGAGCCTAGATGTTAAACCAGATTTTTTTTTATCAACCCAGATCACTGGTGTTTTAGCCCAGAGTGTCTACTCTGAACTCTCAGAAATTACAGGTGAGAAGTGGTCACTATCTCCCATACCAATATGCTGGGCGTCACGAAGTTTTATAGTCATTTTTATTTATTTTTCCAATTATAGGAGAAAGGTTTTATTTAGAAAGTTACAGAGGTAGTAGAAGTGAGCCAGCTGGGTCTATAGGCTCAGGAAACAAGCTACAGAAGCGAAAGAAGGGCCCGTGGAGTTTAGGAGGGAGAGAGGCACAGATATCAAGCCTGGGGGAAGCCTGCAGAGGGGAGGGGCGGAGAGGTGGGCGGGACAGGTGCCGGGGGGGGGGGGAGAGAGAGAGAGAGAGAGAGAGAGAGAGAGAAGGGTGGAGGAGCAGGAAGCATCAACTCCCATATGTGCCTTGACCAGGCAAGCCCAGGGTTTTGAACCGGCAACCTCAGCATTTTCAGGTTGACGCTTTATCCACTGCGCCACCACAGGTCAGGCCCTGTAATTACTGTTTAAAAACAAAATCTGGCTCTGCTTATGCTTATCTCCCTTTTCAAAATGTTCTTTAGAAATTTTGTTTATACCTGACCAGGTGGTGGCACAGTGAATAGAGCGTCGGACTGGGATGCTGAGGACCCAGGTTCGAGACCCCGAGGTCGCCAGCTTGAGTGCGGGCTCATCTGGTTTGAGCAAAAGCTCAGCAGCTTGGACCCACGGTCGCTGGCTCCAGCAAGGGGTTACTCGGTCTGCTGAAGGCCCACGGTCAAGGCACATATGAGAGAGCAAAAAAACTGATGATTGATGCTTCTCATCTCTCTCCATTCCTGTCTGTCTGTCCCTATGTATCCCTCTCTCTGATTCTGTCTCTGTAAAATAAATAAATAAATAAATAATATGAATTCTTTAAAAAAAAAAAAGAAATTTTGTTTATTTTTCAAAATTAGTTTTTATTATTTTAGAGGTCAAGGATAATCAAGATGGTCTGTAATTATTTAGTATAAAATAAAAGAGGGAGCAATTAAGGTGGTTTTCTTATTTTTTAATGACATGGTTTTTTTTTTTTTTTGTTTGTTTGTTTTTAATTTATTTTAGAAAGGAGAGAGAGAGGAAGAGAGAGAGAAGGGGGGAGGAGCAGGAAGCATCAACTCCCATATGTGCCTTGACCAGGCAAGCCCAGGGTTTCGAACCGGCAACCTCAGCATTTCCAGGTCGACGCTTTATCCACTGCGCCACCACAGGTCAGGCATGACATGGTTTTTAAGGTGAATTGTAGTCCCATTTTACAGATGAGGTAAGTGAGACCCAAGGACATTAAATGACTTGTTCAAATTGATGTGGGTCATACATATGTCTGGGATTCTCAGTTTAGAGTTCTCACTGTTCACGTTGCCTCTACCGACGTACAATGGGATTCAATAAAAAGAATTAAATCTTGTTATGACTGATGCCCATGCCCACCATACTCTACAACATAGTATCAGATTCTGAGATTTAATTATGCCATCCAATTGAAGCCTTGCCTACATAACAAATACATTAATGTGCATTATAGCAACTATAATAAAATATCCTCAAACTGGTATATTTCTCAGCTCATTTCTTAGTGTCTCATGTTCAGAGGAGGAAATTTAGGATCATTTGAACTGATGAATTTTTACTCTGAGATCCAGAAATCTGTTAGAATTTCCATTTGTAAAACTGCTAAGTGAACTATGCCAAGAACTTCCCCAAGTCCCTCATTTGGCTGTTATTAGTCACTAGTAAGCTTCTCAGTTTCATGTATGAAGATGTGACTTGCTATCATCAAACTGTGCTGAGGATTTTCTTTTGGTGGGATGGGGTGGTGGCAAGGAAGCTTTTTTTTTTTTTTTTTTTTTTTTACAGAGAGAGTGAGTCAGAGAGAGGAATAAACAGGGACAGACAGACAGGAACGGAGAGAGACGAGAAGCATCAATTATTAGTTTTTCATTGCGCGTTGCAACACCTTAGTTGTTCATTGATTGCCTTCTCATATGTGCCTTGACCGCTGGCCTTCAGCAGACCGAGTAACCCCTTGCTGGAGCCAGCGACCTTGGGTTCAAGCTGGTGGGCTTTTGCTCAAACCAGATGAGCCCGCGCTCAAGCTGTCAACCTCTGGGTCTCGAACCTGGGTCCTCTGCATCCCAGTCCAACGCTCTACCCACTGCGCCACCGCCTGGTCAGGCGCAAGGAAGCTTTTTTTTTTTAATTTTTTAAAAAAATTTTCTTTTATTAATTTTTAGAGAGGAGAGAAAATGAGAGAGAGAAAGAAGGGGGAGGGAGGAGCAGGAAGCATCATCTCCCATATGTGCCTTGACCAGGCAAGCCCAGGGTTTTGAACCGGCGACCTCAGCATTCCAGGTCGACGCTTTATCCACTGCGCCACCACAGGTCAGGCAAGGAAGCTTTTTAAAGAGTTTTTTTTTACTGATGTTCAGGGCTGGTACTAGGGCAAAGCAGGTGCAAAATTTAGGAAAGTACCCAAAACCATGGTAATCCAGATAAATGCCTTTTAATGCAACATTTTTGTAAAAAATCAAAATTAATGCAAATACTCCGTGAGGAACAAAACATCAACATTTCAAATAAAGGCGGGGCCCAGAAGGGCTCGGATCAGGAGGTGGCATGTTGTGAGTCAGGAGTCAGGTTTTGCCTTATTTTAAAATTTGATACTTTGTTCATTGAAGATATTTTGCATTGATTTTTTTTTTTTTTTAAGAAAAATGTTGCAGTGAAATGTTATTTATCTTGATTGCTGAGTGTGGGGCACCCTCTTCAATTTTGCATTTGAGACGAGTGCCTTTCTTGCCTCATCCTGGCCCTGCAGATGGGCAGGAATCTTTTTCCCAGGGAGAGCTGAAGGAAGCTCCCTCCGCACCCACTCCCACGCGTCCGGCTCTGGTGAGCTGAGCAACCCGCGTGCGTCAGGAGAGGTTCTTTGCTGGTATCACTGATGGAGCGCGGGAGCTTTTCCCAGCTTCTTCTGTTTGGGCCCATTTACTTGACCTTGGGGACAGAGCCAGCTGGTGAGCTGCTCTCCCAGGTGCTGGCATGGAGTCAGCTGACCCCACAGAGCGACGGGGATGGGATTGTTCTGCAACCTCTTCATATTCCCCAAGTGAAAAAATCAGATTTCCGAAAGTCCTGATGGAGGCCCAAAAGATGGAAAGTATACATAATAATATTTATCAAATTGAATTACACTTCACTTTTGTGTAACCAGAATGTCCCCAAAGGCTCCCTGCTGGCCTTCCCGCCACTGCAGCTGTGGTCCGCTCTGGGCCCCTGCTTTCTGCACCAAGCAGCTGCTTCTGTCCCCAGGCTGCCTGGGCTCCCCGGCCTCCAGTAACAAGGTTTTTTGTGTAGCAGACTTTTCCTGAAGGTTTGTGGCAAGTGGAGAAGGACACTACAGCGTGGGAGGACAAGAAACAATTTAAAATTATATGAAGACATTTTGGGAAAATCAAACCAAAGAGAATTCATCTCAGCAGGTCTGCACTATTAGAAATGCAAATGGGCCAGGCCTGTGGTGGCGCAGTGGATAAAGTGTTGACCAGAAATGCTGAGGTTGTGGGTTCAAAACCCTGGGCTTCCCTGGTCAAGGCACATATGGGAGTTGATGCTCTCTGCTCTCCCTGCTCCCCCCCCTTCTCTCTCTCTCTCTCAAAAAAAAAAAAAAAAAAAAGAAATGAAAAGAAAGAAAGGTTTTTCTTTTTGTTTGTTTTTTTTTCGTTACAGAGACAGAGAGAGAGGGATAGACAGGGACGGACAGACAGGAACAGACAGGAATGGAGAGAGGTGAGAAGCATCAATTATTAGTTTTTCGTTGTGCATTGCGACACCTTAGTTGTTCATTGATTGCTTTCTCATAAATCAGACCAAGTAACCCCTTGCTCGAGTCTGCGACCTTGGATCCAAGCTGGTGAGCTTTTGCTCAAACCAGATAAGCCCACGCTCAAGCTGGTGACCTCAGGGTCTCAAACCTGGGTCCTCCGCATCCCAGTCCGACGCTCTATCCACTGCGCCACTGCCTGGTCAGGCAGAAAGTTTTTTTTGTTGTTGTTTGTTTTTTGTATTTTTTTTTTTCTGAAGCTGGAAACGGGGAGAGACAGTCAGACAGACTCCCGCATGCGCCCAACCAGGATCCACCCGGCACGCCCACCAGGGGCGATGCTCTGCCCCTCCGGGGCGTCGCTCTGCTGCTACCAGAGCCACTCTAGCGCCTAGGGCAGAGACCAAGGAGCCATCCCCAGCGCCCGGGCCATCTTTGCTCCAATGGAGCTTTGGCTGCGGGAGGGGAAGAGAGAGACAGAGAGGAAGGAAGGGGGGGTGGAGAAGCAAATGGGTGCTTCTCCTATGTGCCCTGGCCAGGAATCGAACCCGGGTCCCCCGCACGCCAGGCTGATGCTCTACCGCTGAGCCAACCGGCCAGGGCCATTTTTTTAGGGTGAAAGGAAGTGATACTAGAGAGAAACTTGTATCTTTAGGAAAAATTAAGAGCACCAGAAATAATAAAGAAATGTTTTCCTCTTAATTTCTTTACTATACTTATGAATGTTTAAAGCAAAGTTATTTACATTTTACTGTGAGGTTTGTAAAGTATGTAGATGTAACACAATACATATTTTGTGTGACATATATTCTAAGTAGACTGAAATGTTAAAGATATGGATAATAATATCTACAGTAAATTATATACATTTTTAAAAATACAAGTTGCCTGACCTGTGGTAGCACAGGGGATAAAGCGTTGACCTGGAATTCTGAGGTTGCTGGTTCAAAACCCCAGGCTTGCCCACTCAAGGCACATATGACAAGCAACTACTGTGAGTTGATGCTTCCTACTCTGCCCCACACCCCCTTTCTCTCTTTTCTAAAATTAATAAATAAAATCTAAATAAGAATGCAAAGAAATATAATAAAAAATTGGCAGATAAATAAAAGCAGATTTCTAAAAATATTCAGTTAATCCAAAAGAGGCAAGAGAGGAGAGACAGAAGAGAACAAAACGTATAGAATAAACAGTAAAAAGTGTAGCTTTACATTCACCCATATCAATAACATGAAAAGTTAATGGTATAACCAGAAATATTTTAAATTTCTTGTGGGAAGTAAAAGAAATATGAATTTAATCCTGCAAATCAAATGTCTATTGAATTAATAATTTCTCTGATCATCTTGTGAAAAAACTTGTCAGGTTTCAAATGGGAAAATTACAGTTCTGAGATTTGGGAGTTCATGAGGGATCTGTCTGCATTTATCCATTTATTCATTTGCTCAACAAATATTTGTTAGACCTCTGTTATATATTACTTAATTTAGATTGTTTAATGAAAGGTAATCTAGTAATTTGTGGATTAGGGATTAGCTGGTCTGTTTATGCTTTCATTTATCAATAAATTAATTCATTCTATAAAACAAGTTAATAGTCTAGAACACTTGAATTAAAAGATAGAAATTGTCAGAATGGATGAAACAGCATGAACCAACTATTCTCAGTCTATGAGAGACAAGAGAAGTTGACGGGAAATGAGTAGAAAAAGATGTATCATGTAAACAGTAAGCATAAGAAAGCTGAAATGGTTAAATTAATATCAAAAGAAGTAGACTTCAAGAAGGAGATAATTATCAAAAATAAAAAGGAAAATTTTGTAGTAATAAATATTATCAGGAAGGTATAACAATCATGTATAACAATGTTTCAAAATACATAGAGGAAAAACTGACAGAATTCAAGCAAGAAATACACAAGTCCACTATCATGATTGGCTATTTTAACATGCCTCATGCAATTATAAAGCAACTAGACAAAAAAAAAAAGTAAAGTAAAGACATAGAAGGTTTAACCAACAGTATCACCCACCTTGCTCTAATTGATATTTATATAACAATGCACCTAACAGAATGCACATTATTTTCAAGTTCAAGTGCCCCTGATATATTCACTAAGATATGCAGTGCTATAAAAAGACTCGATAAGGCCTGACCTGTGGTGGCACAGTGGGATAGCCTGGAACACTGAGTTTGCCGGTTCGAAACCCTGGGCTTGCCTGGTCAAGGCACATATGGGAGTTGATGCTTCCTGCTCCTCCCCCTTCTCTCTCTCTCTCTCTCTAAAAATCAATAAATAAAATATTTTTTAAAAAAGAAAAAAAAAAATGATAAGAAATGAATATTTTAAAAAAAGACTCGATAAATTTAAAAGGGCTAAAATCATAAGAAAATATCTGATTGTGATGGAATTAAATATAAATCAGTAACAATAACATTAGAAAAACCCAAATACTTGAAAATTAAGCAACAGGATTCTAAATAATAGTCTAAAAAATCACTGAAAATATTAATAAATATTTGGAACTGAATGATTATAAAAATAAAACATAACAAACTTTGTAAGATGAAACAAAGCAATGCTTAGAATTTATTTATAGCTTTAAAACCTAATATTAGAAGAAAAAAAAAGAAAAGAAAGACTAAGCTTTCACTTTCAAAAGCTAGAAAAAGAGCAAAGTAAGCCTAAAATAAATGATAGGAAAGAAATGATGAAAAGGACAGAAATTATGAAATAGAAGGCAGATCAACAATAAATTCAACAAAGCCAAAAAGTTGGTTACTTGAAAAGATCAAAATGGATTAACTCCTAGCTAGACCAATCACCTTACCCCCAAAATAAAATAAGACAAAACAACAATATCAGGAATGAAAGAGGGGCTATCATTACAGAGACTAATGACATTCAAAGGCTAATGGGAGAATGTCATAAATAGTTTTACGCCAATAAATTAGACAAGGTAGATGAAATGGACAAATTACTTGAAAATTACATCTTACCAAAACTGAAATAAGGTTAAAAAAAAATCTGAATGTCCCTTTAGCTAGTAAATAAACTGAATTCATGATCAAAAACCTTCCTGCAAAGGAAACTCCAGGCCCAGATGGTTTACTAGTGAATTCTATCAAACATTTAAGAAAAAAATATTACTAATGTTATAAAAACTCTTTTAGAAAATAGAGAAGAAAGGAATGCTTTCCAATTTGTTTTGTGAGGCCAGTGTAACCCTGAGACCAAAACTTGAAAAGACATTAGAAACAAAAGAAGAAAGAGAAAAGGAGAGGAGGAGAGAAGGGAAGGAAAGAAGTAAATTACAAACCAGTATCATTCATGATCATAGATGCAAAATCTATAAAAAAATATTAGCAAATAAAATCTGGCAATATATAAAAAGGATAATACATCATAACCTATGGGTTTTATCTCAGGAATGCAAGGCTGGTCTAACATTTGAAAGTCAGTGTAATTCATAGGAAAATAAAATCATGTTAAGTAAAAAAAATTTTTGACAAAAGATTTCAACATCTATACATGATTAACACTCTCAGCAAATTAGGATTAGAAAAGAACTCCCTCAATCTGAAAAGGGATAGCCATGAAAAATCTAGAGAGCACTTCTTTTTTCTTTCTTTTTCTCTTTCTTTTTTGAGAGAGAAGCATTAATTTATTGTTCCACTTAGTTGTGTACCCATTGATTGCTTCTTACATGTGCCCTGACTGGGGCTCCAACCAGCAACCTTGGGGTGGAGCTGGTACCCTTCAAGCCCACAGCATTGGAGCTTCAGGAGGACCTTCGATCCACTGCACCACCAGCTGGGGCATGAGATAACATCATATGTAATAGTGAAAAATAGAATGCTTCCCACTTAAGACTAGGAACAAGGCAAGTACATCTCCTCTCACCTTTGATACTCGACATTGTATTGGAGATCCTAGTCAATACAATAAGACAAGAGATAAAAACTAGAAAGAAAAAAGTAAAACTTCTATTTGCAGATGACATGATAGTTTATAGAAATACTAAGGAATCTCCAGAACTAATGAATGAAATTAGCAGCTTCACAGAGCACAGGGTTGTTATTTTAAAAATCAGTTGTTTCCCCTCCCGCAGCGAGGCTCAATTGGAGCAAGGATGGCCCGGTCGCTGGGGATGGCTCCTTGGCCTCTGCCACAGGCACTGAAGTGGCTCTGGTCGTGGCAGAGCGACGCTGCCCCGGAGGGGCAGAGCATCGCCCCCTGATGGGCAGAGCGTCGCCCCCTGGTGGGCGTGCCGGGTGGATCCCGGTCGGGCGCATGCGGGAGTCTGTCTGACTGTCTCTCCCCGTTTCCAGCTTCAGAGAGATAAAAAAAAATCAGTTGTATTTTGCCCTGGCTGGATAGCTTGGTTGGTTAGAGCATTGTCCTGAAGCACAGAGGTTGCTGGTCTGATCCTGTCAGGGCACACACAGGAGCACATTGATGTTCCTGTTTCTTTCTCTCACTCTCCCTCAAATCAATCAATAAAAAATTTTTTAAATCAGTTTTATTTTTATAGACAGGCAGCAAACAATGAATAAATGAAATTTGAAAAACCAGTATCAATGAAAAAAGTATAAAAAACCCCAAAATGTTTAAGGATAAATTTAATAAAAGACAAGTCCTGTGCATCGATAACTATAAATCATTACTGGGAGAAATTCTGGAAGACCTAATAGATGGGGAGATAGACACCAAGTCATGGATTACAAGACTCAGTATTTTTAAAATGTCAATTCAACCCATATTGATACATAGATTCAACAAAAGCTCCTTCATAATCCTAGCAGTCAAGCTGATTCTAAAATTTATATGGAGGATCTAGAACCATGATGGCAAACCTTTTTATAAAAACCGCTCACTTTTGCAGTGCTGGTCGACCTGGTCCCTCCCGCCCACTAGTGGGCATTCCAGCTTTCATGGTGGGCGAATCGCAGCGCCATTTGTTTGCTCTGCTACCACCCACCATGAAAGCTGAAATGCCCACTAGTGGACGAGAGGGACCAGGTTGACCAGCACTGCAAAAGTGGGCAGTTTTTATAAAAAGGTTCGCCATCATGGATCTAGAATATTCAAACAATCCTGAAAGAAAAGAAGAAAAGAGAGGAAGAGGAGAAGGAAATTAGGACTCAAACAACCTGACTTCAAGACTTACTGTAGAACTACAGTAATTAAGACAATGTGATTCTATCATAAGGATCAACAAATTGGTTAATAAAAGAGAATAAAGCGTTCAGAAATGTGTACATATGGTCATTTAATTTTTGACAAAGGTACCAAAGCAATCTAAGAGGGAAAGGAAAGTCTTTTGAATAACTGATGCTGAAACAACTGGCTATTCCTTTACCTTCTACTATAAATAAAAATCTATTTGAGATGGATCATAGACCTAAATGTAGAAACTAAAACTATAAAACTTTTATAAGAAAACCTAAGAGAGTATCTCAATGGCTTTGTGATAAGCAAAACTTCTTTTCAGACATTGAAGAAAAGGAATAGGCAGGCCTTAGACTGGCAGACATTTTTTTTAATAAAGAAAGCATTTATCTGACAAAGGGTTGGTATTTGGGACTTAGAAAGAACTCCTATAATTCAAGAGCAAAAAAGATAAACCAAAATAAAATGGAAAAAATTTGAGCAGATACATCCAAGAAGACGGATGAATGCCCCACAAACATTTGAAAACCTGCTCAATATTGCGAGTTATCAGAGACACGCAGATTAAAACCACAATGAGGTACCACCACACCAGAATAGCTTAAATTAAAAAGACAACACCAAATGTTGGCAAAGCTCTTGAACAATATTAATTTTCCTATCTTGTTGATGGGAGTGTAAAATCATACAACCACTTTGAAATTAAGGTCTGGCAGTTTTGTGTGAAATTAATCATACCCTTATAACCCAGTAATTTTGGTTGTAGGTATTTACCCAAGAGAAATAAAAGCATAAGTCCACAAAAGACTAGTATGAGAATGGTAGTAGCATTTTTCTTTATAAAGACTCAAACTGGAAACATCCCAGATGTCAGTCAACAGGAGGATGGAAAAACAAATTGTGGTATATTTATGCAATGAAAAGGAACAAACTTGTTATTCATGCAACATTGTAAATGAATTTTGAAAACATTATGCTGAGTGAAAGAATCCTCAGACAAAAGAGCACACACTCTATGATTGCATTATATGAAGTTCTAAAGCAGAAACAACTATACCATGATGAGAACATGAGAACACAATGGTCATGGGGGGAAATTAACTGGGAAGGGGCACAAGGGAACTTTCTGAATGATAATAATGTTTTATTTTTTTATTTTATTTTATTTTTCATCAATGATCAGCTCTTCATTGTGACACCTTAGTTGTTCATTGATTGCTTTCTCATATGTGCTTTGACCGCAGGCCTTCAGCAGACTGAGTAACCCCTTGCTCGAGCCAGTGACCTTGGGTCCAAGCTAGTGAGCTTTTTGCTCAAGCCACATGAGCCTGTGCTCAAGTCGGCGACCTCAGGGTCTCGAACCTGGGTCCTTCCGCATCCCAGTCCGACGCTGTATACACTGCACTACCGCCTGGTCAGGCAATGTTTTATATTTTGACAGGGTTTTGGGTTACATGGATGTACGCATGTCTCAAACTCATTGAACGATACTATTAATGCATGCCTTTCACTTTGTGCCAGTTTTCCCTCAAAGAAAAAGTTATGAATAAATATTAAACTTTTGTCAATGATATGTATATTGAAATGTTTTGGAGTGAAATGTACTGCCGTGTGCACCTTACTTTGAAAAGCATACAAAAGAGGACAAAGAATGGGTTTATGAATGAGTAGAGGCATAGATAAGTAATGAAGCAAATACAATGTTAATTTAGTATATACGGTAAATGCCTGACCAGGGGTTGGCACAGTAGATAGAGCACTGGCCTGGAATACAGAGGACTCCGGTTCAGAATCCCAAGATTGCCGGCTTGAGCGTGGGCTCACCAGCTTGAGCGCAGGATCAAGGACATGACCACATGGTCGCTGGCTTGAGCCCAAAGGTTGCTGGCTTGAGCAAGGGGTCACTGGTTCAGCTAGAGCCTCCTGGTTAAAGCTCATATGAAAACACAATCAAAGAACAACTAAGGCGCTGCAACAAAAAATTGATGCTTCTCATCTCTGTTCCTCTCTGTTCTTCTTCTCTCTCTAAAAAAAAAATCTAGTATATAAATCAGGGGTCCCCAAACTTTTTACACAGGGGGCCAGTTCACTGTCCCTCAGACTGTTGGAGGGCCGGACTATAAAAAAAACTATGAACAAATTCCTATGCACACTGCACATATCTTATTTTAAAGTAAAAAAACAAAACGGGAACAAATACAATATTTAAAATAAAGAACAAGTAAATTTAAATAAACAAACTGACCAATATTTCAATGGGAACTATGCTCCTCTCACTGACCACGAATGAAAGAGGTGCCCTTCCAGAAGTGCGGCGGGGGCCAGATAAATGGCCTCAGGGGGCTGCATGTGGCCCGCAGGCCGTAGTTTGGGGACCCCTGATATAAATGGTTCATATATAGATGTGTACTATACAGTCAGCCTTCTGTATTCATGGGTTCAGCATCTGCAGATTCAATTAACCGTAGATTAAATATATTCGAGGGAAAAATAGTTCTGTTGTTATTGATGTGTACTATGTAGTTAGGCCTATGATAGCTGCATCTTACTAAACATGTGCAGGCCTTTTTCTTGTCATTATTTCCTAAACAATAGAGTACAACAACTATTTTCATAGCACTTACAATGAATTAGGAATTATAAGTAATCTAGAAATTATTTAAATTATATGGGAGGATATGTGTAGGTTACATGCAAATATACATACTATATCTTTTTCTCTAAGGGACTTGAGTGTCCACAGATTTTGGTATCTGTAGAGGTATTGGAACCAATGTCCTGCAGATGCTAAGAGACAACTGTACAATTATTTCAATTTTTTATGTTTGAAATTTTTCAAAATCAACTATTAGAGAAAAAAGTAAGCATGACACATGCCCAAATATGTTTGCAGCAGCACTAATTGTAATGGCTCCAAAATGGATACAATGTCTGTGTCCATCAACAGTAGAAAGGATGAATCAATTGCCATAATCAAATAATGCAATAGCAGTGAGAATGAAAGATATATGACTGTATGAACCTCACAAATCCAATGCTGAATGAAAGAAGTCAATCTAAAAGCCATGGCCCATTTATATGATGTATAAAAACAGGCAAAACTAGTCCCTGCTGTTCAAAGTCAGGATAGTGAGTGCTTGTGTGTGGAGTCATGATTGGAAGGGAACAGGCAGAGGGCTCCTGGGGTACTTGACTCGAGTGTTGGTGATATGGGAGTGTTCGGTTTGTGAAAATCCGGCACATTTTTTTGTGGGGCACATTTATCTCTCTATCTCTTATTATTTCCATTGTAAAAGCTCTAAAAAAAAATTAATGTTAAACCTCTCTCCTCTTAAAACAGGTTCCTCAGCCCAGCCCCACCCCTGGGAATTCTTTGCCAGCCATCTTTCTCCCATCTCATTTCTCCCAGTTCCCAGGCTCTGACATGCCTGTCTCCCTCAACTGCCAGGGAAAGCTCAGGGCAGAGGAATTTAGTTCTCAATCCCTACCCTTGTCTAGGCTCCAGGATGGATCCTACTGGAAAGAACTCCTGCTTGACTTTATCTAAACCAAGGAGCCATGTAGCCTCAAGATAAATTCCTTTGCTTTCTGACAACAACAAAAAAATTGCTGTAAGCATTTCAAAAAAATTTTTTTAAGCAAAAGAGGGAGAAGAGAAAAATATCAATTGTTGTTCCACTTATTTATGCATATATTGGTTGATTTTATTATTATTCATATTTATGGACTTTTAGAGAGAGAGCAAGGGAGAGAGACAAAGACAGAAACATCAACTTGTTTCACTTACTCATGCCATCATTCGTTGATTCTTTTTTTGTGTGTGTATTTTTTTTTTAATTTCTGAAGCTGGAAACGGGGAGAGACAGTCAGACAGACTCCTGCATGTGCCCAACTGGGATCCACCCGGCACGCCCACCAGGGGGCGATGCTCTGCCCCTCCGGGGCATCGCTCTGCCGCGACCAGAGCCACTCTAGCGCCTGGGGCAGAGGCCAAGGAGCCATCCCCACCGCCCAGGCCATCTTTGCTCCAATGGAGCCTTGGCTGCGGGAGGGGAAGAGAGAGACAGAGAGGAAGGAGGGGGGGTGTGGAGAAGCAAATGGGCACTTCTCCTATGTGCCCTGGCCGGGAATCGAACCCAGGTCCCCCGCACGCCAGGCCGACGCTCTACCGCTAAGCCAACCGGCCAGGGCCCATCATTCGTTGATTCTTGAATGTGCCCTGACCAGCGATGAAACCAGCAACCTCAACATCAGGATGGCGCTCTAACCAACTAAACTACCTGGCCAGGGTGCTGCAGGTATTTTTTTTTAAGTGAGAGAAGGGGAGACAGAGAGACAGACTCCTGAATGTGCCCCACCAGGATCCACCCAGCAAGCCCCCCTACTGGCAATGCTCTACCCATCTAGGGCCATTGCTGGCAACTGAGCTATTTTCATCGCCTGAGGCAGAGGCTCCAGAGAGCCATCCTCAGTGCTTGGGGCCAACTTGCTCAAACCAATACAGCTATGGCTGTGGGAGAGGAAGAGAGAGAAAGAGAGAGAGAGAGAAAGAGAGAGGGAGGGAGAGGAGGGGAAGGAGTAGAAAAGCAGATGGTTGCTTCTCCTGTGTGCCCTGATTGGGAAGCAAACCTGGGACATCCACATGCCAGGCTGACTCTCTACCATTGAGCCAACCAGCCATCCTCTTTCTTTTAAAGTAGTGGCAGCCCTTTGCTAAATCTGGGAAGCAATGACTTACCTGAACGATTGTTCTAGGGCTTCAGTAGAGTCCCAAGGCTCCCTTGGCTGGTAAGTCGACCCCCAAACCCCTGCAAAGTCGGTGGGGGGCGGTTAGGATGAAGGTTGCTGATCCTGGGGAAAGGAGGAGGGTCATGGTGGAGGTGGCGAGTAGGGTACAGAAGACTAATGAGACACACAATCTCACTCTTCCCAACCTTGCAAGTGGTTGAGAAGTCTAGACCAACACACATCAAAGGAAACAAGAAAACTATTCAATGAAGCATTTCTTCTTTTTCTCTGGCGGGTCCATTTTCAGGCCTCTTGTTACTTGTCCCATCAGGAGCATCTGACACAGTTGTTCTTCCCCTCTTCATGCAACTCTCTGAAGGGATGCTTCTGAATCCCTGTCCCTTATTGGTCTTCTCCTGCTGGTTCCTCTTCATCACTTTGACCTTTAAGTGACGGAGTGCCCCAGGGCATGGTCCTTGGACCCTGACTCTTTAGCTACTTTCTCTCCCTAGGTGACACTCAATTTTGTGGCTTAAAAAATACCACCCACACCCTAATGGCTTCCACATTTGTGTTTCCAGCCAGATCTCTCTCCTGAACTCCAGAACTGTTTATTTAACCACCTAATCACCTAGATCTTTAATAGGCATCTCAGATTTTTCATACCCAGTACTGAGCTTCCAATATCCTTCTTCCAAACCTGTTCCTCCCACAGTTATCTCAGTAAATGGTAACTCTGTTCTTCTAGATGCTTGGGCCAAAAACTTGGGTGTCATTCCAAACTCCTCTCTTTCTCTCACCTCCCACCTCCAATCTGTCAGGAAATCCTGTGTGGACTTCAAAATACATCCAGAATCTGACAGCTCTCCCTGTCTTCACTCCCTCCATCCAAGCTGCCATCATTTCTCACTTTGATTATCAGTAGATTCCCAACCTTGTCCCCTGTCAGCCTGCTCTCAGTACAACAGAGTGGTACAATTAGAATTCGCGTCTGCATGCTCGTCTGCTCAAAACCCTCCAGTAGCTTCCTATGTCATTTTTTTTTTTTTAATAAATTTTTATTTTAATGGAGTGACATCAATAAATCAGGGTACATACATTCAATGAAAACATTTCCAGGTTATCTTGTCATTTAGTTCTGTTGCATACCCATCACCCGAAAAGAGATCATCCTCCGCCACCCTCCATCCAGTTCTCTCTGTACCCCTCCCCCTCCCCCTCTCCCTCCTTCCCTCCCCCCCCCCATAGCCACCACACTCCTGTCCATGCCTCCTAGTCTCGCTTTTATGTCCCCCCAATGTATGGAATCCTGCAGTTCCTGTTTTTTTCTGATTCGCTTATTTTACCCCGCACAATGCTACCAAGAGTCCACCATTCCGCTATAAGTGATCCGATGTCACCATTTCTCCTAGCTGAATAATATACCATGGTGTATATGTGCCCCATCTTCTTCATCCAGTCCTCTATTTTTTTTTTACAGTGATTAAAAGCCTTTAAGCAAACACTTGGCCCATACAGCAAGAATCCCTAAAAGAGTAGTGTCCTAAACATGTTCCCCAAGTCCAAGATGGCCCCATCCCCATGCCAAATCCCTGAAAAATGCAACCCAACCACAGTTCAGTCTGTTAGGAGCTGTCACAGGGAGCAGGAGTCCAGGAAAGTTCCCCACAGGAAAAGTCCGCATGGCACTGGAATTGTTGTCACCATTCTATACTTTGCAGCTCATGTCCAAGTCCCAATGACCGCTGCTTCTAGCTGGTAATGATTCAGCTTCCTATGTCATTGAGAATGAACGCCACCCTCTTCACAATGGCTTGTGAGGCTCCACACAGTCTGGCCTCCCCTCTGCACCTGTCTCACCTCATTTCCCACTGCTCTATCCCTGATGGTTCTGCTCCAGCTGCACTGGCCTCCTCGCCTCTCCTTGAACACACCAGGCATGCTCCTGCCTCTATGCCTTTGCCCTTGCCCTTCCCTCTATTTCAAATGCCCTTCCCCCTACATGGCCCATTCTCATGTCTATTAGATTTTAGGTCTACTATATCCATAAGACCTGTCCTGGCCAGCCTGCCTAAAATTGTACATTTTCTCACACAGTCTCCATTTCCTTTCTCTGCCTATTTCTCTCTTTAGCACTTATTGCCATCAAATATACATATATTTCTGTGCATTTGTATTCTTTCGTCTTTGTGTTCCTCCACTAGACTGTCAAACCCATGAGGACAGGGATTTTTATCTGTTTTGTTCACTGCTGAGTCTCCTAGAACAGTGCCTGGCGTATGTAGCTGTTCATTCAATATTTGTTGCACAGATGAGTGATTATTTCAGAATGGCCTGAGAGGTGCTAACAGATAAGAAGAAATAAGTTCAGGGAAGGCAAGAGATATCTGCGAGGACACAGGATTTACTTCAGCCTTTGGGGAATGGAAAGGCCTTGCAAGGATAAGAAGAAAGAGAGAACCATCGGCATAGTGATGAAGAGCGTGGATTTGAAGTCAGTTGGCTTGGGTCCAGGTCATGGCTCGGCCACTTACTAGCTATGAACAAGCCACCTAACTTCTCTGGGTCTCAGTGTTTATATCTGCAAAAGAGAAATAACCATTGTATCTACCTCATAGGGTTGTTTGTTTGTAATGATCTGACAAAATACAGGTGTCCTTCAGTATCCAAAGGAGATTGGTTCCAGGAGCCCCCTCAGACACCAAATTCCCTGGATGCTCAAGTCCTTCTATTCCAATATAAATGGCGCAGTGTTGGCCTGTAACCCATTCACATCCTTTATATACTTTCTCTAAATTATACATTTCATACAATGTTAATGCTATGTAAGTAGTTGTTATACTGTATCGCTTAAGGAATAATGACAAGGGGATAAAGTCAGTACATTTCAATACTGACACAACCTTCTTAGGCCTGAATACACAGTACATGTCAGCAACGATACAACAATTTTTTTTTTAACTATACTTTCAATCTGTGGTTGGTTGAACCTGTGGAGGGGGACCCCACAGATAAGGAGGGCTGGCTGAACATACAGAGTTTAGCCAGGGGTGGGCACTCAGGAAGACTTTGCTCAGAAAGTGCTAGGTGTTATTAGTATGTAGAGCTTTGGATATCAATGAGCTAACACTTCGTGTCAGAGGAATTGTGGAGTGCCGCAAACGAGGGACAAGGGATAGAGCTACTTGATCATGATTTTGACTCAAGAGGGTACAACACCTTCTTTCTCAGAACTATCAGTCCCTGGATTCAACCTTGGGTTGAACCTAATTCCTATCTTGCATTATTTTAAGATGGCCCTGCTTACAGACAGAAAGGGAATCAGAAATACACAAATGTGGTGTGGGGCCTCTGCTGGGGACCAAGCAGCGCCCCGCCGCCTGTCGCCTGTCGCTGATGCAGGCAGCGCAAAGAGAAGTGATTCACTTCAATCCTGCCCTTCACCTCAAGATTTTGGCCAGGTGCAGGTTTTGGGGGTTGGTTGGTGGATTATTTTTTCCCTTCTGAGTTGAAAGAGTAACTTTGTATTTCAAAAAGGCACTTTCTTCATGCAGGGAAATTCTGTGGTGAGGGCTTGCTGGACTCGGTCTGGGTTGAACCACCTCTGCTTATGTCTGGAGAGAGAATGAAATCTAGTGCTCCTATTTTTCTTCCCTCCCACCCAGTCAAGACGCAGAGCTGAAAGGTGTCTTTCAGAAGAGCTGGGGACAAGGGAGTCGACTCGAAGGTAAAAGGACGCTGTACAGTAGGCCGCCAGAGAAGTGGTGTCTTGTTTGTTAGCGTGGGTTTGTGGCAAGGAGGTCTGTGAAGCCCTCCCCCAGAGCGCCCGGCGCTAAACAGAACAAATAAAACCTCTATTTGTTCATCTCTACCCTGGATTTAGATGGTGCTTTATGGCCAGGGTTATTGGGATCAGCTGAAACCCAGGCTGATGTTTATTCCTGGGATTGCAAAGACAGACAAATACCTCTCTGTCCTTCCTTTTTCCAGGCCAAGAGGGCAGGAGACACTTTCAATCAAGCAGGCAGGCAGTGAAGAATTATTTTTTAGGTGCCCACTATGTCCCCAGTGCTGAGCCACATAAATATAAATAGAAAAAGGGCAAAATTCAGGCTCCAGTTCTCCAGGCACAGAAAAGCCAGTTAGCAGGAAGAGGCTTGGTGGGCAAAACAGACTCAGGGGAAAATGGTGTGGGATACTAAGAATTCATCTTACAAGAGGTAGGAGAGGAGAGAGGTGAGTGGGAGCTGGGGGTGGGGGCTCTTGGACAAGGTTTCATGGAGAAAGTTCATAAAACAATAAGCAGCATGGCGACAGAAAGCCTATCTGCTTTGTTCTGTGCGGTAGTCCGGCACTTAGCATAATGCCTGACACAGAGCGGGCATTCAATGAATATTTGAGGAATGAATGAGGAAGGAGGGGACTGATGTTAGAAGGATAAATAGGTGAAGAAGAGGGAGGAGGGCATTCCAGCATGAGGGAAGGCCCAGAGAACTGAGCCGGATGTCTTGGTGAGACTGGTTTAACCACAGTGCAGGGTGTGTAGTGAAGAGTAGTGGGAAATGAGGTTAGATACGGAGCCAGATGGGGAAAGGCCGGAAAGCCAGGCAGACGAACGTGTAGAGATGAACATTCCTTCCTGCCTTCCTCAAGCTCTTACTGCGCATGGGCCAGGAGAGGCACAGGCAGGGTAAAGTGGTGGAGATAGAAAAACGAGTAAAAAAGATATCACCACCTGTCAAAGGATAGGCAGAATACCTGCATCTTCTTGTAAACCATGATGATGATGCTACAGATGAAATTTATTTATTTATTCTTATTTATTTTTATTTTTTTACAGAGACAAAGAGAGTCAGAGAGAGGGATAGATAGACAGGAACGGAGAGAGATGAGAAGCATCAATCATTAGTTTTTCGTTGCGACACCTTAGTTGTTCATTGATTGCTTTCTCATATGTGCCTTGACTGTGAGGCTTCAGCAGACAGAGTAACCCCTTGCTCGAGCCAGCGACCTTGGGTTCAAGCTGGTGGGCTTTTGCTCAAACCAGATGAGCCTGCACTTAAGCTGGCGACCTCGGGGTCTCGAACCTGGGTCCTCTGCATCTCAGTTCGAGGCTATATCCACTGCGCCACCACCTGGTCAGGCCAGATGAAATATTTTGATGCTCCAGTCACAGTTTGTTGGCTGGCAAGAGACTGAGCCATGTCAATGCCTCAGAAAGATTGAGCATCTATTGAAGGGTATCCCAGACATCCAAGGCTTGGAAGCAGAGTTCAAAGGAGGTACAAGGAGGCTTAACCTGGTCAGTCGATCTGGTCTCCCCCCTGCCTCTTCCCCAGCAATGCCTCATGGACGGACCCTCACTGCTGCCTCTCTTTGGGTATGCGCCCTTCCCTCGCTTACTGGGATTTTAGTGGGTACCAGCTTGACACCGTAATACCATGGTACCCTCCCTCTCCAGGGCCAGCGGTCCTCATTGACTCTTTGAGGTTTCAGGTCAGAATATCAGGGACACAGAAACTGATGGGCTCAGCTCAGTCTCTGAATGGCTTACCCCAGGGTCAGGTGATCACCCGGAACTAATCAGCTGTGGTTGGGAGACCACCACATGGCTGCGTGAACCTACCGAGAACTGCAAAGAATTCCAAAGAAGTGGTATGGACTTAGAAGCATTACAGACAAGCCTGATTCCTACAGGGTGACAGTGCAGGGCACAAATCAGTTCATCTTGTAGGGGTGGTGAAGGAAGAAGGCCACTGACATAAGCAAGACTTGATTTAAAATTCTGATTTTGCCATGGGGGGGGGGGGAGAAGAAGAAGAAGAAGATATCCCAGCTATGGATGAAAACAGCATTTAAGAGCAATTAGGCTGGCCCAAAGGAGGAATTGACAAAGTTGAGAAACTAAAATGACCCAGACCTTCCAGAAAGCAAGCTTTTGCCTAATCCAGAATGGAGCAGTTTAGAGATAAGGATAAAGAAAAAATGTAGCCTAAATGTTTTTAGGGCAGAGTCTGTTTCTCATTCCTTGCCATAACCCTGGCCTCACAGTCGTGCTCGGAGTAGAAATTCACTACACATTTGTTGGACTGAGTTGAATATCCCTAAAACCCGGATGAACATTAAGCTTACTGCTATTTGTATTCTGTTAGGAACAGAGCCAGGAACACAAAAGAAACAAACAAAAAATTGAAATATGATTTTTGACTCCTAGTGCAGGGCTTGGGTCACTGGAGGCAGATTTGTTGAGAAACAGAAAGGCAGCCGCAGGAGAGTCTGGGCCGAGCCGCCAGGCTGCGGGCGAGATGAACAGATAGGAGCGCTGTGCCCACTGTCTCGGCTGCAGATCAAAGTCGGCTTCCCCAGCACGGGCAGCAGGCATGGCAGGAATCCGGGGGACCTTTCACCCTGTCCTTCACCCACACTCACACACGGAAAGCCACACCATTAGTGGTCACACCTTTGAACACCGCCAGCACACAGGCTTTTGTGACAAATCTCGTCTAGTCTAGTACAGTAGTCACCTCATATCCATTGAAGGCCTGAAACTACAGAGAATACTGGACCCCATATATACTATGCTTTTTTCCTATACGTACATACACTTGACACATTCTCTTTAGTATTTCTGAATTGCCATCATCACTACCCTCGCACTTTGGAGCCATTATTAAGTGAAATAAGGGTGACTTGAACACAAGCACTGAGACACCATGACAGTCAATCTGATAACCAAGACAGCTACTAACTAACGGGTGGGTAACATCTACATCGCGGAACACGAGACAAAGTAATGATTCACGTCCCCGGCCAAACAGAGCGGGATGGCATGAGATTTCATCATGCTACTTAGAACAGTACGTAGTTTAAAACTTATAAATAGTTTATTTCTGAAATTTTCCATTTCATATTTTCGGACCACTGTTGAGGATGGGTAACTTTGCTGATGGGGGGGAGGGGTGGCGGAGAGGACTACAGCATGTAGCTTTCTCCAGATAGGCAGCAGCGATACAACTGGGATATGATGTCTGGGCACATCACCTGGGCACATCACAGCCCAGGTCTGCCACTCGGGCTAATTGCTTAACTGCTTTGCTACTTTGTGTCTCAGTTCCCTCATTTGTAAGACAGGAATAGTAAAAAATTCTTTTAGAGGGTCAATGATAAGATTAAATGAGATAACATATGCAAAGCAATTAAAACAGTGCTGGGCACATAGTAAGCAATTATGATTACTATAATTGGTAACAAAAAAACTAGACTGCAGTGATGAACTTCCCAACCTGGAGGGCCCTGGAGATCATTTAGACCAGTGGTCCCCAACCTTTTCTGGGCCATGGACCGGTTTAATGTCAGAAAATATTTTCACGGACCGGTCTTTAGGGTGGGAGGGATAAATGTATCACATGACCAAGACAAGCGTCAAGAGTGAGTCTTAGACGGATGTAACAGAAGGAATCTGGTCATTTTTAAAAAATAAAACATCGTTCGGACTTAAATATAAATAAAACGGAAATAATGTAAGTTACTTATTCTTTCTCTGAGGACCGGTACCAAATGGCCCAAGGACCAGTACTGGTCCGCGACCCGGGGGTTGGGACCACTGATTTAGACCCTCAGAGAGCAACCTGTCAGCAGCTGAGATTTGGGTTTGCCTAACACCCATCCCTTTCTTCTTCTGGGAACAGATCCCCTTGATTGGTCCAGAAGCCGCCATTGAAACTAAACCAAAGAATTCTTCCCTAAGGTTTTTTTCTAACTGAATCTTCCAACTGGTGGAAAAGAGATTACCACCACCGCTCACCACCCATCCTTTTTCCCTCTTTGGGGATTTAAATAGTAACAATGGAAGCCCAGAGCTGCCTTTGCCCCTTTCCTCCTCCATGTGCAGAATCTGGCCTGAGAGCATGAAGCTCATTTGTAGAGAGAAGCTGGAGAAGAGTTCTACTGGGATGGAGACCAGGTCTGAATCCTGTTAACCCTGGATCCAGGCATCCACTCCCTCTGTTCTACAGTTAGTTATAGAAGCCATTAAATCAATAGCTCTCTCCCTCTCTCCCTCTCACCTTCTCTCTTTCTCTCCTCTCTTCCTTCTAAAACTGCTCTAGATTTTTTTAAAAAGATTTTATTTATCCATTTTTATTGGAGAGAGAGAGAAAAAAAGGAAAGAGAGAGAACAGGGGGAGGAGCAGGAAGCATCAACTCCCATATGTGCCTTGACCAGGCAAGCCCAGACTTTTGAACCGGCAACCTCAGCATTCCAGGTCGACGCTTTATCCACTGCGCCACCACAGGTCAGGCCAACTGCTCTAGATTTTATTCCTGCTACTTGCAACTAGAATTTGTGCTTGAGGGTCAATTCAGGAGGGAAACATTTGGGTTTGTATTTCCTTTTTACATTAGAACATGACAATACTTTAAGTTTTATGGCAAACCACGTAGATTGTTATAGTTTATGTTACTTTGTTTTTTAAAAAAAAAAACACCAGAGAGAAAACTGATGGTGCTTTGTAGACACCAAGTGTGCCGACCTGGCACCATTTGAAAAGGAACAACTTAGGGGGTAACTTTTTAAAGTTTTATCTCTTGAGTTTTTAAACCCTTCAGAGGTTACATTTACACCAAGGGTTGCATTGCCACTGGGGCCAGGGAGGCAGTGATGAGTGAAGTGGATGGGTCGGTGTCACACAAGAGAGTGTGATGGGGACTGTGGGACAGTGCTTGGTCCATCGAAGGGAAGTGGCTACCACTCAGCCCCAACTCACAGCTTCCATGTGCAAATGTGGGCGCAGAGTTGCCAGATCCTGTAGTTTTTAAGAGGTTCTGGACATTTGGAACGTTTAATGTGAACTTCTAAATTTGAACATTGGCTACGAGTTTCATTTTAAGAAATGGGTGTGTAGGTAGTATGACCAGCTGTCCTGGTTTGCCTAGAACTAGGGGTTTCCTGGGCTGTGGAACTTTCAGTGCAAACCAGGACAATGGGTCCCCCTATGTGTAGGCCACACACAGAGCTCAGGTCACACACATTATCTCATGGCCCCTCATACAATCCAGTGAGGTGGCTAAGCGAGGTACACATGTCCTCCAGATTCCCATCCCCACGTCTCGAAGAGGCACATGCCGTTGTTATTTGCACGTTACAATATAAGCTCCTCCAATGAGTACAAGGCAGAGAATCTGTTTATCCCACGACCCAGTGATTCCCTTAGCTCCCCCTGTGGGCCTGGCTTCATGTGATCAGTAAGTTTTAGGCCTCCAACCAGCAACCTTTGTATGCTGGGATAATGCTCTAACCAACTGAGCTATCTGGCCAGGGCAAATTTCATCTCATTTTGAAGGGGACAGGGCCCTCTGGGCAGCTAGGAGATTAAGGAGTTTTCCCCTTAATCCCTCTTTTTTAGGCGGCAAGAAAGGCTACATTTATAATTACATTCCATATAGTGAACTTGGACCTGGTCCACTTTCAGGAATGTGGAGACTGGAGGTGCAGAGTGGGAAGCTGTGTGCTTTGAGGTGCACAAGACACTGGTGGCAAAGGCTTTCCTCCAGGGTCTTGTCTGCTGGCTTGGTACCTGTCTGCTCTGTTAGGGAAAAGAAAGGGCACCAATATTTGCTACCTGCCTCCTAGGTGCCAGACCCCATGCTGGGCACTCCTATAGCGCTCCTAATGCCCAACAATCTCCCAGGGGAAGGACCGGAGTCCCAGGCCTGTGCCCTTTCCAGGCCACCACCCTGCCAATCCAGGCGTGCCAGGAGGGCGTTTGAAATTGCCAGGTTGTCATTGCGAAAAGGGAGGGGCACACGGCTCAGAATAGAGTGAAATAATAAGGGTCACAAATAGCTTCCGTCTGCACGATGCTCCTCAGGTGTCAGTGGCTCTGTGGGTGGGTGACAGGGAGAGACAGGTCCGCCCCCTTGCAAAATCGTTCTCCCATGAGATGATGCATGTTAAGTGAACTATAAACTTTTAAGAGCACATTCCATACCCACTCATAAACATTAGGAATCATTCCCTTTGGGAAAGCTGTATTCTCGAGGCACTAGAGCATACTACCAGCCTAGAGGGGCCCCACTAGGATTTCCTCTCAACCCAAAGTCTGAATATTTGTAAGGGAGCCAAAATTAGAAAGAAAGTGAGGCTTGTGTTTTATTAATACCTTTAGCCCTTATACCTTAGGTGCCTGTGACCCATTTTAAGAGAATGGCAGAAAGACAAAATTACATCTTGGTTACCAGAGAGGTTTTTTTTTCTGTCAGATTTGAGTTCAAATCCCACTCGGCCACTTATCTAGTGGGTAATGGGCGAGACAGGCTCCTCAGCCTCTCTGGACCTCAGATTTCTCCTCTGAGCATAAAGCTAACAAGAGCAGGGCACAGGGCTATTGGAAGGATTAAAAACAAGATGATATGGCCTGACCAGGTGGTGGCGCAGTGGATAGAGTGTCGAACTGGGATGTGGAGGACCCAGGTTTGAGACCCTGAGGTCACCAGCTTGAGCGCAGGCTTATCTGGTTTGAGCAAGGCTCACCAGCTTGGACCCAAGGTCGCTGGTTCGAGCAAGGGGTTACTCGGTCTGCTGAAGGCCCGCAGTCAAGGCACATATGGGAAATCAATCAATGAACAACTAAAAAGGAGCCACAACGAAGAATTGATGTTTCTCATCTCTCCCTTCCTGTCTGTCTGTCCCTGTCTGTCCCTCTCTCTGACTCTCTGTCTCTGCCACAAAAAACAAAGAAAACAAAACAAAACAAAAAAAACCCAAGATGATACAGTCTGACCTGTGATGGCACAGTGCATAAACCATCGACCTAGAACACTGAGGTTGCTGGTTCAAAACCCTGGGCTTTCCTGATATGGGAGTTGATGCTTCCTGCTTCTCTCCCCCTTCCCTTTCTCTCTAAAAATTAATAAATAAAATCTAAATAAATAAATATAAAATCTTAAAAAAAAAAAAGCCAAGATGATACACACTCTCCATATGACCCAGCCATTCCACTCCGATGTAATCACCCAGGAGAAATGAAAATGCATGTTTACACAAAAGTATGCAAATGTTTATAGCAGTTCTAGTCATAATTGCCCAAACTGCGAACAACCCAAATGTCCTTCAGCTATGAATGAATGAACAAGTGGTGGCATAGTGGAATACAACTCACCAAAAACAAGGAATAGACTACTGAAACACACAACAGGGATGCAGCTCCAATGCCTTCTGCTAAGCGGAAGAAGGCAGACACAGAAGATTGCATGCTGTGTGATTCCACTGACATGACATCCCGGGAAAGGCTAAACGATAAGCACAGAGAACACATCAGTGGTTGCCGGGGGCTGAAGATGGAAGTGTAGGTGAGGTGGCGAGGGGGTAGTGGATGACTGCAAAGGGGCATGAAGAAAATTTTTGGGGGGGTGATGGAACTTGGTCTGTATGTAGACTGTGGTAGTGGCATTTGTCAAAACTTGAAGAACTGTCCAGTAAGAAGGGCAACTTTTCCTGTATGTATATAAGTTATGCCTCATTAAACCTGACAAACAAAGGGAAAGGGCCTACAGTAGTGCCCCCAGGAAGAAAATAGCTACAGACCCCTAACTTTTCACCAATGTGTATTCTCTCCAGCATTTTTACTTTTGTAAAAAGTGCCTGCCACTTTTAGAAAAAGAAGGGTAGTGGTGTGTGTGTCTGTGTATTCGTACTTATTTGTATATGTATAAAAAAAATCTGAAAAGATACATAAGAAACTAATAACTGCAGTGACCGAGGGGGTGGGGTAGAAACTGGACAGTTGGGGGACCAGATGGGAGAAAGTCTTCAATATAAGTTCTGTGTGTGCGTAATACATTCACATGCTTTAAAATGATATAATGTATAGGGTTTTATATTCATATGTATATACTTTTTGAATCATGTGAATGCATAATCTATAAAACATTAAAGCAGCAAAAAAATGAAAACGGTTTAAGAGAAAGGGAAATGCTTAATCCCTAGGCATGACTCTGGACTGGAGGAATCTGTGAGGGGGTGGCATTCCGTGGCAGCCACATCACATGAGCGTCTGCTTCCGAGGCCTTGGCCCCACCCACCCGCTGATAGACTGAGGGCGGGAGCTGGCTCCCTGAATAGAAGGGCTCCTGTTCCCAGGAGGGAGCAGAACATAGAACACCCTCTTGCTCCCTCAGGTGGCTCTCCCAATGCCAGAAATTCCTGCTAGTCTCTCACCCCACAATTGAGTAGGGTTTCATCCGCAGACGCTCCCTGCAGGAGGATGACAGGCCTAACGTGTAAATGTTCTCAGACTCTTAGACTTTTTCCCAGGCATCTTTTGGAAGAGGGAATGCAGGCCACCTACAGTTCAGGTGCCTGGGCCATTGTGGTCAGGGGACCTGAAATAACGTGCAATGGAAAGACACAAATTGATCACTTCTTGGTGTTGTGATGGGGGTAAACTGAGGTAGGAGCCCTAGGAAAGACAGAATGGTGAGGTCCTGCCATGTTGGGAAATACAGTCTTTGTAGTCAGACCTGAACTTGAATCTCGCCCCAGCCTCTTCCTAGCTGTGAACCCTTGACCACGTATCTAAATCCTCTGTGACTCAGTTCCCCCATTTTCAAAATGGAAATGCTAATAACCCCTGTGTTGAATAGGTAGCCATGAGGGCGAAAGGAGACCACGTGGTAGCCATGAATGAAGGACCCTAGGTACTCAGCACCCAGGACCTCTTCTCGGCCAGATCTGCCAGGGCCATCTCGAGGCCACACGCATGGTTCATGGGGAAAGGGTGACAGACAGAGAAGCAGTGAGGTGGAACAATACCAAGAATGAAAGCAGGGCAGCGGGGCTGACTCACTGGGTGACTCATTTCCTTGCCCAGGGATGTTCTGAGCATCCCTGGAGCTGTTCTCTGTCTCCTGTAGTGGGGAAGGCCCGGGAAGATGCGAGCAGCATGTCAGATCTTCCCCTTCCTACCCCAGACCAAAGGAAAGGTCAGCGAGCTGCAAAGTCATTTTTCCAAAATAACTGTCCCCATATGATGTAATCATTTTAAGAGAGGACAGATTTTACCCTGGAATACAGGACAGATTCTAGACTCATTTTGTCCCTTTTCCAGATTATCACAGGGATAGCTACACTCCACAGAACATTTGGGAAACACAGGAAAAAAAAAAAAGATCCATAATCTCATCATTTAGATTTATTCATGCTGCTGAGTTTGGGATTATTCCATTCTATTTTTTTTTTTTTTTTCTTTTTTGAAATTTTTTTTTTTTTAATATAATTTTATTTTTTTAATGGGGTGACATCAATAAATCAGGATACATATATTCAAAGATAAAAAGTCCAGGTTATCTTGTCGTTCAATTATGTTGCATACCCACCACCCAAAGTCAGATTGTCCTCTGTCACCTTCTATCTTGTTTTCTTTATGCCCCTCCCCACCCCCTATCCCTCTCCCATTCCCCCCTCCCCCCCCGTAACCACCACACTCTTATAAATGTCTCTTAGTTTCACTATTATGTCCCACCTACGTATGGAATAATACAGTTCCTGGTTTTTTCTGATTTACTTATTTCGCTTCGTATCATGTTATCAAGATCCCACCATTTTGCTGAAAATGTTCCAATGTCATCATTTCTTATGGCTGAGTAGTATTCCATAGTGTATATGTGCCACATCTTCTTTATCCAGTCATCTATTGATGGGCTTTTTGGTTGTTTCCATGTC